>NC_044991.1:60747994-61452939 GCF_008728515.1 Papio anubis | reverse complement strand
TATCTCTTGTTTTCTGTTATAAGGGGACTAAAGTGAAACTTTATGCATTATGTTTTCATTTGTTGCTTTTGTGTTATCTTCATAGATCTAAGAACAAAAAATATTCTTTGTAACTTCACATTCATAATTAGAGACTCTTTTGAATAGGCTATTAGTGCTCTCATTTAGGGGAGAAATGTCAGACAGTGGTAGGTTTTTTGGATTGTAATAGACACTTTTAAGCCTTTATATGTCTCGGTAAGAAAGATGTCCTAAATTCAAGTCCTTTTGAGGAGTTAGAGAAAACTTTGCCCTGAGTATCGTAACTTTTTTGTGTTTGTTTATTGGTTGGACAGATATGTGAGAGCAAAATCCTGTCTCTACAAAAAATAAAAATAAATTAGCTGGATGTGGTGGCATGTGCCTGTTGTCCCAGTTAACTGGGAGGCTGAGGCACAAAGATTGCCAGAGACCAGCAGGTAGAGGCTGCAGTGAGCTGTGATCAGGCCACTGAAATCCATCTTGGGTGACAAAGCAAGATCTCATCTCAAAAAAAAAAAAAGAAAAGAAAGTAAGCAAGATTTAAAAACAAACAAGCAAAAAAACAAACTAAAAGCCTTCAGAAGACCAGCCTGGGCAATACAGTGTAGACCCCCATCTCTACAAAAAATTTAAAAATTAGCCAGGTGCAGTGGTGCATGCCTCTAGTCCCAGCTACATGGGAGACCAAACTGGGAGTACCACTTGAACTCAGAAAGTTGAGGCAGCAGTGAACCATGACTGCACCTCTGCATTCCAGCCTGGGCAACACAGTGAGACTTTGTGTCAAAAAAAAGAAAAAAAAAAAAAAAGTCTTCACAAGTACAGTGGTATGCAATCTATAGCTTTACTTAGCACTGTAAACCATTGTGACTAGAACCAATGAAGATACAGTTTGAATCTAAATCATGGCTGGGTGCCGAGGCTCATACCTATAATCCCAGCACTTTGGGAGGCTGAGGTGGGCGGATCACAAGGTCAAGCGATCGAGACCATCCTGGTCAACATGGTGAAACCCTATCTCTACTAAAAATACAAAAATCATCCAGGCATGGTGGCAGGCAGCTGTAATCCCAGCTACTCAGGAGGCTGAGGCAGGAGAACTGCTTGAACCCGGGAGGTGGAGGTTACAGTGAGCTGAGATCATGCCACTGCACTCCAGTCTGGGTGACAGAGTGAGACTCCATCTCAAAAAAAAAAAAAATCTAATAATATTTTAAAACTCTATTACCTATTAGTCTGTCAGTTACAAAGAAACTCAAAACAGGGTCTTGCTCTGTTGCCTATGCTAGAGTGCAGTAGTGTGATCAAGCTCACTGCAGCCTCAACCACCTGGGCTGAAACAATCCTCCTGCCTCAGCCTCCTGAGTAAATGAGAATAACAGCCACATACCACAGGCTCATCTAATTTTTTATTGGGAGATAGAGACAGGGTCTCACCATGTTGCCCAGGCTAGTCTCGAACTCCTGGGCTCAAGTAAGCGATCCTCCTGCCTTGGCCTCCCAAAGTGGTGGGATTACAAGGATAAGCCACTGTGCCCAGCTGGGTCAATTCTTAGCACTTTATAATCTTTTTTTTTTTTTTTTGAGACAGAGATTCACTCTGTCGCCCAGGCTGGAGTGCAGTGGCGCAATCTCCCCTCACTGCAACCTCCGCTTCCTGGGTTCAAGCAATTCTCCTGCCTCAGCCTCCCTAGTAGCTGGGATTACAGGCGTGCACGACATCCAGCTAATTTTTTTTGTATCTTTAGTAGAGATGGGGTTTTGCCATGTTGACCAGGCTGGTCTCAAATGCCTGACCTCAGGTGATCTGCCTGCTTTAGCCTCCCAAAGTGCTGAGATTACAGGCGTGAGCCACCACGTCTGGCCTATAAATCATTTATTTTGAGTAATGTTTACTGCTACACTAAAAAAATGTGACAGACAAAATGCCCAATGTAGAAAGAAGGTGCTAAAACACAGCCAGAGGTAAAATTAACCTTAACATCTTCCTGAAAAGGCAGTGGAAACAAAAATGTGGAAAGGGATAGACATACTTCAGAAGATTATTTCAGCAATATCTTGTCTCTTAACCAACAAACATTTATAGCCTTATTTTAAATATGTATCTTATTAATAGAGAAATTATTAAACAGGATATTATAAAATCTGCTTGGTTTATTTTCAGAAATAACACATTCAACATAATCAGCTATTTTTATAGGCCACATCTATTGTGACTTAGAAAACCTTTAAGTAATTTAATATAGCCCTATATTTTCTTAAAAGAATCCAACAAGGCCGGGCGCGGTGGCTCAAGCCTGTAATCCCAGCACTTTGGGAGGCCGAGACGGGCGGATCACGAGGTCAGGAGATCGAGACCATCCTGGCTAACCCGGTGAAACCCCGTCTCTACTAAAAAATACAAAAAACTAGCCAGGCGACGTGGCGGGCGCCTGTAGTCCCACCTACTCGGGAGGCTGAGGCAGGAGAATGGCCTAAGCCCGGGAGGCGGAGCTTGCAGTGAGCCGAGAGCCGGCCACTGCACTCCAGCCTGGGCGGCAGAGCGAGACTCCGTCTCAAAAAAAAAAAAAAAAAAGAATCCAACAAAATGACATTTCAGAAGACACGAAAAAACCAATAAGGAGAAAAACTGCTTGTGGCAGAAAGTCCAGAGTTCAAAGAGCTAAAGTTTATAGTGGTATTCAGAGAACTAAAACCTAATGAAGTCAAACTCTCAAATAATCTTACTATAAAATACATAAGCATGTGTGGTAAGTTAGAAATACATACTGAGTAGTATGTCCCCCTTGGACAGGGCCACTCTGCCATGTTCTCAAACCACTACTCAAGTGAAAAACTAGATCCCATTATTTAGGGGCACAGTAGCAAAGACTAGCTAGAAAGAACACAGGTACATTTTTAGATCCCATTCTCCACTAATAAACACAAAGGAGCTTAGCCAGGTGTGGTGGCAGGCGCCTGTAATCCCAGCTACTTGGAGGCAGAGACTGTCATGAGCCGAGATCGCACCACTGCACTTCAGCCTGAGCGAGAGATCAAGACTCTGTCTCAAAAAAAAAAAAAGGAGCTGACTTTGGTGTATGGGCTACTGAAGGTATTGGCAGAAGGAATAAAAGTTTATTTAGGTTGGAGCAGAGGGTAAATACCCATTTCCATAATTTAATTTCTCAGCAAAGCTAGTGGGAATAAACCCAAAATCCCTCATGATAGGGAAAGTGGTTGCTTTCCTATTTACTAGAGAAAATTGACTTAACAATTGACTTAACAAGGAGGTAGAATATGAACCATTATCCACACATAACAGTGACACTTTGGTTCTGAACATCACACAATGATCTCAGAACACTAAAAGCTCCTTTCCCATTTTCCAACCAAATATATCAATATGGATTCTAAAGCATATGCAAAAAAGGACAATTACATTATTCAAAGAGAAAAAGAGAAAGCTACAACTTTTAAGGTTCAACAGTATAAACACAGAGTTTAAGGAAATTGGCACCAGGATCTAACTTTTGGCATTCATTTGCTGGTTTGAACTCTGTATCTAATATTCCAGAAGGTGATTTCTTCCCCTTTCTGACAAACAGCTTTCTGACAAACATTTCAAAATTAACTATTATTACAAGTTGTTTCTAGCTTTGACTATTGCTAGAGTTTAAAGCATTTGCCACAATAAATATAAATATTGTTGTACTACTATAAGTTTTGTTCTCTTGCAAACAATGCTTGTGTGAAATTACACACCTAATTAAATATAATGTTGAATTTCCTGGCTCTAAGGAATCCTTGTTTCTGGCCAGAGGTGGTGATTCATGCCTGTAATTCCAGCACTTTGCAAGGCCGAGGTGAGCGGATCACCTAAGGTCAGGAGCTCGAGACCAGCCTGGCCAACATGGTGACACCGTCTCTACTTAACAAAAAAAAAAAAAAATTAGCTGGGCGTAGTGGCATGTGCCTACTGTAGTCCCAGCTCCTCGGTAGGCTGAGGCAGGAGAATGGCTTGAATCTGAGAGGCAGAGGTTACAGTGAGCTGAGATCACGTCACTATACTCCAGCCTGAGCGACAGAGTGAGACTCAGTCTTAAAAAAAAAAAAAAAAAAAAAAAATTGTTTCTGACCATCTCTTAATATCCATACATTCTCAAAATATAAGACCCTAATAGCTGGGCGCGGCGGCTCACGCCTGTAATCCCAACACTTTGGGAGGCCGAGGCGGGCGGATCACGAGGTCAGGAGATCGAGACCAACCTGGCTAACACAGTGAAACTCCGTCTTTGCTAAAAATACAAAAAAAAAAATTAGCCAGGCATGATAGTGGGCGCCTGTAGTCCCAGCTACTTGGGAGGCTGAGGCAGGAGAATCACTTGAACCCAGGAGGCAGAGCTTGCAGTGAGCTGAGATCCCACCACTGCACTCCAGTCTAGGCGACAGAGTGAGACTCCGTCTCAAAAAAAAAAAAAAAAAGAAAAAAAAAAGACCCTAATATCCACCATGCCTCATCCTTCCAGCAAACTTTCCTCAGATCATTTATAAACATTATTTAAGAATTACAGGCGGCTGGGCACGGTGGCTCATGCTTGTAATCCCAGCACCTTGGGAAGCTGAGGCAGGTGGATCACAAGGTCAGGAGTTCAAGACCAACCCGGCCGAGATGATCAAACCCCATCTCTACTAAAAATACAAAAATGAGCCGGACATGGTGGCGCATGCCTGTAATCCCAGCTACTCAGGAGGCTGAGGCAGAGAACTGCTTGAACCCGGGAGACGGAGGTTGCAGTGAGACAAGATCGCGCCACTGCACTCTAGCCTGGGCGACAGAGTAAGACTCCGCCTCAAAAAAAAAAGAAAAAGAATTACAGGCCTTGGCTGGTCCAACTGTACTGGTTTTTACAACTAATTGATCACAACAAGTTACAGATTTCTTTGTTCCTTCTCCGCTCGCACTGCTTCACGTGACTTAAAAAAAAAAGGTCAGACGCAGTGGCTCACGCCTGTAATCCAAGCACTTTGGGAGGCTGAGGCAGGCATCACCTGAGGTCAGGAGTTTGAGAGCAGTCTGACCAACATGAAGAAATCCCGTCTCTACTATAAATACAAAATTAGCCGGGTGCAGTGGTGCATGTCTGTAATCCCAGATACTCGGGAGGCTGAGACAGGAGAAATCACTTGAACCCAGGAGGTGGAGGCTGCAATGAGCTGAGATTGTGCCACTGCACTGCAGCCCAGGCAACAAGAGTGAAAACTCCGTCTCAAAAAAAAAAAGAATTACAGACCAGTCCTGGTGGCTCATGCCTGTAATCCCAGCACTTTGGGAGGCTGAGGTGAGAGGATCGCTTGAGTCTAGGAGTTCTGAGACCAACCTGGCCAACACAGTGAAACCCCATTTCTATTTTATATACATATAAAATAGCCGGGCACGGTGGCTCATCCCTGTAATCCCAGCACTTTGGGAGGCTGAGGCAGGTGGATCACCTGAGGTTGGGAGTTCGAGACCAGCCTGACCAACATGGAGAAACCCCGTCTCTACTGATAATACAAAATTAGCTGGGAGTGGTGACACAGACCTGTAATCCCAGCTACTAGGGAGACTGAGGCAGAATTACTTGAACCTGGGGTGGCAGAGTTTGCAGTATGCTGAGATCACGCCACTGCACTCTAGCCTGGGTGACAAGGCGAGACTCCATCTCAAGAAAAGAAAAAAGAATTATCAAGTAAACTGGAAGTCAATACTGGGTTACTGAGTAATATGCATACGCACTTTATCAACAAAATTCATGCATTTTCCTTAAAAGGAGCCAAAAAAGCATTGTTATTCAGATTGTGTCAAAAACCTAGAATAAAATGACACAACTAAGACCTTATACCCAAGAGCCCTCAATACTAGGAAGGGGAGAGGAATCAAATTACCACCTACCTATTAGGAAACAAACAGGATTATGAAAGCAAAGTCTATTCTACATTCCAATTTGAGTCTGTAGATTTTCACCTTAGTATTCTATCCCAAGATTAGCCCCTCCGATTAAATTCAAAAGGAAACAGAGTAAAAATATTATTCCAAAGAAGGCAGAATACCACATACATCTTATTTGTTCTCACAGGTAAACAAATGGAAGTCTAAGAAAGTTTATTGATTGCCCAGTAAGGCAAAGATTTTTGTAGATATGACACCAAATGTATAATTCATTAAAGAAAACAACTGAGAAACTGAGTGTATTGAGTTTTTCTTTTTTTTTTGAGAGACAGGAATTTGCTCTGTTGACAGGGCTAAGGTATAGTGGTGGGATCACGGCTCACTACACCCTGGAACTCCTGGGCTCAAGGGATCCTACTGCCTCATTCAATAGCTGGGACTACATACAGGAACACACGCCGGGCACGGTGGCTCACGTCTGTAATCTCAGCACTTTGGGAGGCCAAGGCGGGCAGATCACAAGGCCAGGAGTTTGAAACCAGTCTGGCCAACATGGCGAAACCCCGTCTCTACTAAAAATATAAAAAATTAGCCGGGCATGGTGGCGTGCGCCTGTAATCCCAGCTACCCGGGAGGATGAGGCAGGAAAATCACTTGAACTCAGGAGGCGGAGGCTGCAGTGAGCAGAGATCGCGCCATTGCACTCCAGCCTGGGCTACAAAGCAAGACTCCATCTCAAAAAAAAAAAAAAAAATTCACCGGGCATGGTGGCACACACCTGTAGTCCCAGCAGGAGAATCACTTGATCCTGGGAGGCTGAGGTTGCAGTAAGCTGAGATTGTGCCACCACACTCCAGCCTGGGCAACAGAACAAGACTCCATCTCAAAAAACAAAACAAAACAAAAACACAGGCACACACCACCACATCCAGATAGTTGTTTTTTTGTTTCGTTTTGTTTTGTTTTTGTAGATATGGGGGTCTCACGTTGTTGGCCAGGCTGGTCTCCAACTCCTGGGCTCAAGTGATCCTCTCACCTCAGCCTCCCAAACTGCTGGGATTACAGGCGCACGCCACCATGCCCCGACTTAAGTATGTCTTCTAAAGAGTTGAAGTTCCAGACAGGCGCAGTGGCTCACACTGGTAATCCCAGCACTTCGGGAGGCCAAGGCGGGTAGATTACTCGAGACCAGGAGTTCAAGACCAGCCTGGCTGACATGGTGAAACTCCGTCTCTATTAAAAATACAAAAATTACCCAGGTGCAGTGACACAGACCTGTAATCCCAGCTACTCGGGAGGCTGAGGCAGGAGAATCTCCTGCACCCAGGAGGTGGAGATTACAGTGAGTCATGATCGTGCCACTGCACTCCAGCCTGGGTGACAGAGTGAGACTCTGCCTCAAAAATAAATTTAAAAAGAGTCAAAGTTTCTAATTTTGATTGCACTCAACTTCTTGGGAAAGGCATGGTGGCTCACACCTGTGATCACAGCACCTTAGGAGGCTAAGGCAGGAAAATCACCTGAGCCCAGGATTTCGACCAGCCTGGGCAACAATATAAGACCCCATCTCTATTTTTGAAAAAAAGGACATCATTAAAAAAATGGAAAGACAAGCAATAGGTTAGGAGATAAAATCTGCAAAACATGTATCTGATAAAGGAGTTGTATCCAGAATTTAAATAAACTCTTACAACTAAGACAAACAACCCAAGCAAAGTGGATTTCCTAAGGCCAGAACAGAAGATGTGGCCCAAAACTAGTATCTCTAGCATAGTTCAATGTTAATTTCATGATTTAAAATCATAGTTCACAGCAAAAAAGATAACATTTAACTGCAGAACAAATGAAAACAAAAAATATGTCATTGCTGTAGTCCTTCAAAAACTTACTAAAATATATACAATGAAATATTATTCAGCATTAAAAAGGAATAAAATTCTGACACATGGTACAACATGAAATCTGAAGACATTATGCTAAGTGAAATACACCAGACGCAAAAGGACAAATATTGGCCAGGCCCAGTGGCTCATGCCTGTAATTCCAGCGGAGGCAGACGGATCACAAGGTCAAGAAATGGAGACCATCCTGGTCAACATCGTGAAACCCTGTCTCTATTAAAAATACAAAAATTAGCTGGGCGTGGTGGCGCACGCCTGTAGTTCCAGCTACTCAGGAGACTGAGGCAGGAGAATCGCTTGAACCTGGGAGGCAGAGGTTGCAGTGAGCTGATATCCAGCCACTGCACTCCAGCCTGCGCCACACAGCGAGACTCCGCCTCAAAAAAAAAAAAAAAAAAATGGGGGCTGGGCGCAGTGGCTGACACCTGTAAACCCAGCACTTTGGGAGGCCGAGAGGGGTGGATCACGAGGTCAGGAGATCAAGACCATCCTGGCTGACACAGTAAAATCCTGTCTCTACTAAAAATACAAAACGAAATTAGCCGGGCATGGTGGCAGGTGCCTGTAGTCCCAGCTACTCAGGAGGCTGAGGCAGGAGAATGGCATGAATCCAGGAGACGGTGCTTGCAGTGAGCGGAGATCGCGCCACTGCACTCCAGCCTGGGTGACAGAGCGAGACTCCATCTCAGGAAAAAAAAAAAAAAAAAAGGACAAATATTGTAGGACTCCACTTTTACCATGAGGTGCCTAGAATAGTTGAATTCACAGAGACAGAAAACAGAATAGTAGTTACCAGGGCAGGGAGGAGGTGAAATGGAGAATTATTGTTTTATAGGTACAAGTTTCAGTTCCGGATGATGAAAAAGTTAGAGACTGATAGTGGTAATGGTGGCATAACAAGGTAAATGTACTTAATGTCACTGAACTGAAGACTTAACAATACTTAAATGGTAAATTGTATGTAATGCATATTTTACCACAATAAAAAAAAAACTAAGATAGATATTTTCCTAATTTTCTTTGTCCCTTAGAGATGAAAACGTCAATTTCTATATACAATCAACTAGCCAGGCAGAATGAACACGCTTCATTCTCCATTCCCTTCCAAAACCTCAGAAAAAATGAAATAAAGGAATAAAAATTATAAACCCCCAAGGGCAAAAACAAAGGGAGAGAAGATGATAGCAGAGAGATGCAAGCAACATTCTGGATAATGAAAAGCAGCAGCAGCAGGGTTCTGCACATTTCAATATATACAGAATATAGTTTTTTTTTTTTTAGACGGAGTCTCGCTCTGTCGCCCAGGCTGCAGTGCAGTGGCCAGATCTCAGCTCACTGCAAGCTCCGCCTCCCGGGTTCACGCCATTCTCCTGCCTCAGCCTCCCGAGTAGCTGGGACTACAGGCGCCCGCCACCTCGCCCAGCTAGTTTTCTGTATTTTTTAGTAGAGACGGGGTTTCACCGTGTTAGCCAGGATGGTCTCGATCTCCTGACCTCGTGATCCACCCGTCTCGGCCTCCCAAAGTGCTGGGATTACAGGCTTGAGCCACCGCGCCCGGCCAGAATATACTTTTTAATTAAGACCTATAGTAAATATCTTTCCTCCAAAAAACTTAACAGAAAAAAATGATCTGTGTGTTTGCTTCAGCAACACATATACTAAAAAATTAGAACACAGAGGTTAGCATATCCTCTAAGCAAGGATAAGGTGAAAATTCACCAAGTGTTCCATATTTTTAGATAAATAAATAATCCAGAATCTTCTTTTGACTACTGACTTTCCACAGAAGCAAATGCAGTTAATCTCTCTCACACGTTATTTTCCTTCCCATTTCCAAAACAGAGCTATAATTAAATGAACCACCTAAAAATCCCTTTTAATTGCAGAACAAATGAATTCCAAAAACTAGGTTAGACCATCCTTCAAAAATAAAAGCAAAATGCCTTTTTCATTAAATGAAATTTAGATTTAGCTCATTTGACCCTACTGCTGCATCTCTATGACAGAGGCAATTTTCTGTACTTTTTTAAAGGCCCAGTTCAGTATTTTTATTCAACTGTGAGAAAAACTTTGCTATATCTCAAATATTCTTTTTTTTTACATATCTTTTTTTTTTGAGGCGGAGTTTCTCTCATCATCCAGGCTGGAGTACAATGGCATGATCTCCACTCGCTGCAGCCTCTGCCTCCTGGGTTCAGCAATTCTCCAGCCTCAGCCCCCCGAGTATCTGAGATTACAGGCGTGCCACCACCACACTCGGCTAATTTTTTTGGTATTGTTAGTACAGACGGGGTTTCACCATGTTGGCCAGGCTGCTCTCGAACTCCTGACCTCAGACGATCCTTCCGCCTTGGCCTCCCAAAGTGCTGGGATTACAGGCGTGAGCCACCGCACCCAGCCTACATCTCTTTTTAATACATATCTCAGATATTCTTAATACTCAGACTATACCTAACACACTATTCACCTTACTTGCGAAAAGTCTTTAAAATAATGACATTTTGTATTTGGCCAAGAATAAGGAATAACTTCCCAGGTATGTAAAAAACAAAAAATAAAAAAGTTTCATAAGTATAAATAGAACAAAATCTAAATCTTATTTTAAAAATAACATCCTAAAAATAATTTTCTCAGGTTATGTAGAACAAACATATTCCACCTTTCTACAACATTTATTGGTTTCTTCAAACAATCTGAATCATAATTTTTTTTTTTTTTTTTTGAGACAGCGTCTCACTCTGTTGCCTAGGCTGGAGTACTGTGGTACAATCACAGGTCAATCACTGCAGCCTTGACCTCCCGGGACCAGGTAATCCTTCCACCTCAGCCTCCTGGGTAGCTGGGACTACAGGCGCACACGCCACCATGCCCAGCTAATTTTTTGTGTTTTTCGTTGAGACAGGGTTTCTCCATGTTGCCCAGGCTGGTCTCAAATACCTGGGCTCAAGGGATATGCCTGCCTTGAACTCTCAAAGTGCTGGCATTACAGGCGTGAGCCACCGCGCCCAGCAATATCAGTTACATCAAGTTGCTGTAGCAAAATTCTACATCTTTCTAAGAGCAAGCCATTTGTCATTGTTTCCAAACCTTGGTAAATATGAAAATTCAATGTATAAACTAAGGTCTAATGAAATATACCAGAGGTTAACCGAGATCACCAAAAACCCCAAACAAGAAATGTGATGAGCAATTGCGCTACTTTGGTGGTTTTTCTTTTTGAGACAAGGTCTCGCTCTGTTGCCCAGGCTGGAGTGCAGCAGCTCGATCTCGGCTCACTGCAACCTCTGCCTCCCGGTTTCCAGCAATACTCATGCCTCAGCCTCCCAAGTAGCTAGGACTACAGGAATGCGCCACCATGCCCGGCTAATTTTTTATATTTTTAGTAGGCACAAGGTTTCGCCATGTTGGCCAGGATGGTCTCAAACTCCAGCCTCAAGTGATCCACCCACCTCAGCCTCCCAAAGTGCTGGGATTACAGGTGTTAGCCACCATGCCTGACCTGGCTTTTCCTTCTATTCTACTTGTGAAAGCTGGGAAATCATGAGAATATGCACGTAATCCATCAACAAGGAAACTGTTGGGACTGAGTAAGGGATAAAGCAAGATTCACAACATGAAAAAAGGAATATAGCCTGTACACAATATCTTCCCATATCCCAGTTTTTACAAAAGTCAATAGAGAAAAAGCTTTCAAAATTGGCCCTCTTTGATGCAATCTTTTGTCTCTTATACAAGCTTTTCCCCCTTTATTTTCATTCCTACTGACACCTCCATAGCCTAGTCTCCCTGCCTCCAACCATAGTAAATACGACAGACTTCAATTTTGCCAAATAAATCTTCACAAAATACCATTTAATCCTATCAGCCAATAGGTCTCAAGGTTATTCAAAATAAGAGGCTTGACTCTATTCAACTTTTCAAAACTTTTGCCTATTACCAGGCTCACACAAACACTCTAAAATTAAACTCCACCCCCTGAAGTCCATTCCTGCCTCTGTACCTTGGCATATTCTGAATAACTAAATAACTTCCCTCCTTCTATCTGCCTTAATAATTATTCTACGTACCTCTCATTCAGCATTAGACTGCTTTGAGGTATTGAACTGTTTTATTTATTTATTTGTTTGTTTGTTTATTTATTTTTGAGACAGGGTCTCACTCTGTTGCCCAGACTAGAGTGTAGTGACATGATATCAGTGCAGCGACATGAGCTCACTGCAGCCTCAACCTCCAGGGCTTAAGCAACCCTCACACTTCAGCTGGGACAACAAGCGCACACCACCATCATGCCTGGCTAATTTTTGTGGGGCTTTTTTGTAGAGACAGGGTTTCGCCATGCTGCCCAGGCTGGTTAAATCTTTATGTGGGTAAGAACTTTCTTCTCAGACGGCAGAGACCATGGGTTATGCTGCAGAAAGTCAAGCCCCAGATCAGAGGTTGTAAAGCGGCAAGCCACAAGAAAAATTCTGCCCACAGTGGTAATTTGTTTGGCCCACAGTGTTTATACTATGAATTCATAAGTTGCCAACATTTAACAATAAAAATTTCTTACAAAATCTTGATTTCCAGCTTCTCTTTAGAAAAAAATCAAGATGTTCAGGCTGCACTTGGTCTGTACTCTCCCCGAGGTCAATAGTAAGCCAACACTGAATTGTACACTTTAAAACAGTGAATTTTGCCTCAATTTATTTTTTAACCTTCTGAAAACTTTCTTTTTAATTTTGAAAAATATAATGACGGGATCTCACTATGTTGTTCAAGCTGCTCTCAAACTCCAAGGCTCAAGCAATCCTATCACCTTGGCCTCCCAAAGTGCTGGGATTGTAGACGTGAGCCACAGCAACTGGTAAAAAAAACAAAAACAAACAAAAAAAAATTAACTACCAATACATTGTGAGTGTATTCCCAAGACCTTAAGTAGTATTTTTAAAATTATTTTTACTTGACAAAAAAGGTATATATTTATCATGTAAAACAGGTTTTATTTATTTATTGAAATAAAATAAAGACGGGGTCTCACTATGTTATCCAGGTTGGTCTCAAACTCCTGGCCTCAAGAGATCCTCCTGCCTTAGCCTCTCAAAGTGCTGGGATTATAGGCATGGGCCACCATGCCCAGCCTATAACATGTTTTAAAATATGTACACATTGTTAAATGGCTAAATCGAGCTAAATAACATATACATAACCTCACATACTTACTTTTACCTCCATCAAAAGAAAAAAAAAAAGGCCAGGTGTGGTGGCTCACACCTGTAATCTCAGCATTTTGGGAGGCCGAGGCAGGTGGATCACCTGAGGTCGGGAGTTCGAGACCAGCCTGACCAACATGGAGAAACCCCGTCTCTGCTAAAAATATAAAATTAGCCAGGGTGGTGGTGCACACCTGCAATCTCAGCTACTCCGGAGGTTGAGGCAGGAGAACTGCTTGAACCCAGGAAGCAGAGGTTGTGGTGAGCCAAGATTGCACCACTGCACTCCAGCCTGGGCAACAAGAGCAAGGCTCCGACTCAAAAAAAAAAAAAAAAAAAAAATCACACCAGGCGTGGTGGCTGACGCCTATAATCCCAGCACTTTGGGAGGCCCAGGCAGGTGGATCACCTGAAGTCAGGAGTTCAACACCAGCCTGGCCAACATGATGAAACCCTAGCTCTACTAAAAATACAAAAAATTAGCCAGGCGTGGTGGAGAGCGCCTGTAATTCCACCTACTCAGGAGGCTGAGGCAGGAGAATTGCTTGAACCCAGGAGGCGGAGGTTGAGGGTGCAGTGAGTCAAGATTATGCCACTGCACTCCAGCCGGGGCAACAAAAGTGAAACTCTGTCTCAAAAAAAAAAAAAATTATAAGCCAAAGCTGCTTTAACAGCTGCTCCCTTGGAGGGGCATGAATTCCCTAGTTCACTTAAAGTCCCAATCCGACATATCATTACTTACTAAATGTTCATCCAGCCCTTGCAGATACTTAAATTTACAATGCTCAGCCTAAATAGGTTTACTGAATGACTAATGAACTCAGATCATAACTTTAAGAAAGATAAGGTTGATAGTAATGATGATAATGAAAACAACAATAATAACTAACACTTCACACTGTGAGCCAAGTCTTGTTGAAGCAGAAACACATAATACCTATGTATATACGCTATTACCACTCCCAATTTACAGATAAGAAAACTAAGGCACAAAGAAGCTAGGCAAGTTGGCCAAAGATCATACTACCAATACACAGTAGAGTCAAAATTCAAAATCAACCTAACTCCAGTAAATACTGTTAACTCCTACAATATAATCCTTTAGACTAAAATCCTTTCCTTTGTGACCAACTGAATTTGATTCTTTGAAAAAATAATCAAGACAAAATTGTAGAACCTACTCTTTCTTTGTACGAATGAATGACTAACAAACCAAAGTTCACCTAAATGCAGATGGTTATTTCTGGAGCTTATCTTGTCTTAAAAAAATAAAAAGTCCATCCTGGCCAACATGGTGAAACCTCCTCTCTACTAAAACACAAAAAATTAGCCAGGCGTGTGGGTGGGCACCTATAGTCCCAGCTACATGGGAGGCTGAGGCAGGATAATCGCTTTAACCTGGGAGGCGGAGATTGCACTCAGGCGAGATTGCGCCACTGCACTCCAGCCTAGCGACAAAGCAAGACTCTGTCTAAAAAAAAAAAAGTTATCTGGTAACTGACAAAGAAAAGGTTGTAGAATCCAGTAAAATAATGAACATTTTCTCAGAAAACAAGCAAGTTATTAGGTATTTCTGGAGTAAGTTAAGCTCAATATGTAGATGCATTATTAACCTATAAGTGACGACACAGTATTAAAATTCTTCTCTTTCCTGGGACAGAAGGATAGATCTATTAGGGTAAGCAATTTCCAGACATGGAAAAAAAAAAAAACGCGAGTTGTTGGAGGGCAGAGATTGCTTTTTCACCATGAGTCCCTGCGATGTCTAGCACAGAGCAGCACTCAGAATACATTCAATTATGTTAGGCCAGGCGCCTATAATCCCAGTACTTTGGGAGGCCAAGGCAGGCGGATCACCTGAGGTCAGGAGTTCCAGCCTGGCCAACACGGTGAAATCCCGTCTCTAGTAAAAACATAAAAATTAGCTGGCCATGGTGGCAGGGACCTGTAATCCCAGGTACCCAGGAGGCTGAGGCAGGAGAATGGCTTGAACCCAGGAGGTTGCAGTGAGCCAAGATTACGCCACTGCACTCCAGCCTAGGTGAGAACAAGACTCCATCTCAACAAAAAAAAAAAAAAAAAAAAAAAATACATTTGGCCAGGCTCAGTGGCTTATGCCTATAATCCAGAACTTTGGGAGGCTGAGGCAGGTGGATTGTTTGAGGTCAGGAGTTCAAGACCAGCCTCACTAACATGGTAAAACCCTATCTCTAGTAAAAATACAAAATTATCTGGGTACAGAGGCACATGCCTGTAATCCCAGCTACTTGGGAGGCTCAGGCAGGAGAATCGCTTGAACCCATGGGGTGGAGGTTGCAGTGAGCTGAGATCACACCATTGCACTCCAGTCTGGGCAACCAGAGCAAAACTCCGTCTCAAAAAAAAAAAAAAAAAAACCCACAAACAAAAAAAAGAATACATTCAATTATGTTAAAGGAACCAAAAAATCTGAACTTAATTTCTTAAATTGCAATGCAATGAAACTCTTATAACATTTATCAACTTCCTTTTTATAATAATCAATCACTGGCAAGGGAGTTTGTTTTCCAGACAAAATCCTTAAACCAGGAGTTTTATATTTGAGTACCCCTTGGAACCTAGCACAACAGCAGCTCAACAGCTCAACAGATCCTTGTCAAATATTACAAACTTAAACTTTCCGTACTTATGTTTCCTACAGGTCTCTCTTGGTGCCAGTGTTTAAAGTAGAACTTAAAACGCCGGGTGCGGTGGCTCACGCCTGTAATCCCAGCACTTTGGGAGGCCGAGGCGGGCAGATCACAACATCAGGAGATCGAGACCATCCTGGCTAACACGGTGAAACCCCGTCTCTACTAAAAATACAAAAAATTAACCAGGCATGGTGGCGGATGCCAGTAATCCCAGCTACTCGGGAGGCTGAGGCAGGAGAATCACTTGAACCTGGGAGGTAGAGGTTGCAATGAGCCGAGATTGCGCCACTGCACTCCAGCCTGGGTGACAGAGTGAGGCTCCGTCTCAAAAAAAAAAAACAGTAGAACTTAAAATAACACGATTTGTCATTTATAAAGCATCGGATATTATGAAGCCTTTTTTTCTCTTTTTTTTTTTTCCTTCACAATATTATTGTCAACTTCTCTCACCTTGTGGATCTAGACAACATTTTTTTTTCTTTTCTTTGAGACAGACTCTCACTCCGTTGCCCAGGCTGGAGTGTAGTGGCACGATCTTGGCTCATTGCAGTGTCCATCTCCTGGGTTCAAATGATTCTCCTGCCTCAGTCACCCAAGTAACTGGGACTACAGGTGCACGACACCACACCCTGCAAATTTTTGTATTCTTAGTAGAGATGGAGTTTCACCATGTTGACCAGACTGGTCTCAAACTCCTGACCTCAAGTGATCCGCCCGCCTTGGCCTCCCAAAGTGCTGGGATTACAGGCATGAGCCACCGCGCCCGGCCAAGATAACATTTTAAGTCATGAATTCATGTCCTTTACTAAAGATTTAATAGGTATTATTTTATTTGATCCACACAACAATGACAGGGAGGGAGACAGGAATCAATACTTAACCTATTTTACAGATGTATAAACTGAGGTCTGGCAAGATGAAATAACTTGCTGAAAGTCACACAGCTTGTCAGTGGCAAAATCAAATCAGAACCCAGATCTTTTCTTTGCAAGTCCTCTGTTCTTTCTCCACTGAACTATGTTGTCTTCTTTTTTTTTTTTTCGAGACAGGGTTTCACTCTGTCACCCAGGCTGGAGTGCAATAGCGCGATCATGGCTCACTGCAGCCTCAACCTCCTGGGCTCAAGTGATCCTCCGACGACATCCTCCCAAGCAGCTATGATTACAGGTACACGCCACCACACCAGCTAACTTTTTTTTTATTTTGTGTGGACTCAGGGTCTCACCATGTTGTCCAGGCTGGTCTCAAACTTTTGGGCTCAAGTGATCCTCCCACCTTGGCCCACAAAGTGCTGGAATTACAGGCATGAGCCACTGCACCTGGCTATGTTGTCTTCTTTTTCATTCCCCACCTCTTAACCCTACACACGCACACGTCTAGATAGTATACAGAGGTAAATGTATATAAAACAACACAAATAGAAAAAGTATGCGTATGTGTAAGGGATCTACAAAAACAGAAAAGTCAGAAAATTCAAGTTAAGAGCACAATGTGGCTCACAGGTTAATCCCTGCAGAGGCAGCTTTGGGTTTCAGAATCAAGTGAAGCTGCCTATTTGTTCAACCAACTGATGCAGCTAGCATTAACACTGCTCTCTCTTCACAGCAGTTATATGACCAGAGCTTGGCCTCCGCATCACTCTTGCCCCCAAGTTCTCTCACAGGATGTCACCATACCTGAAGTTCTCACAGTTGAGTCACTTCCTTGGGTTAAGGCGTTGTCTCCACAAGGCCACTGTGAAATGCATGGTACCTGAGAAAGGAAGGAGAGTCCATTAACACATTACTTCTATAGTTTTTTGTCTGTTTTTAAGACTGAGTCTTGGCCGGGCGCGGTGGCTCACGCCTATAATCCTAGCACTTTGGGAGGCTGAGGCGGGCGGATCACAAGGTCAGGAGATCGAGACCACGGTGAAACCCCGTCTCTACTAAAAATACAAAAAATTAGCCGGGCGCGGTAGTGGGCGCCTGTAGTCCCAGCTACTCAGGAGGCTGAGGCAGGAGAATGGCGTGAACCTGGGAGGTGAAGCTCGCAGTGAGCTGAGATTGCGCCACTGCACTCCAGCCTGGAGGACACAAGGAGACCCCGTCTCAAAAAAAAAAAAAAAAAAAAAAGACTGAGTCTTGTTCTGTCCCCTAGGCTGGAGTGCAGTGGCACGATATTGGCTCACTCCAACCTCCGCCTCCTGGGTTCAAGCCATTCTCCTGCCTAAGCCTCCTGAGTAGCTGGGACTATAGGCGCACATCACTACACCTGGCTAACTTCTATATTTTTAGTAGAGATGGGGGTTTCACCATATTGGTCAGGCTGGTCTTGAACTCCTGACCTCGTGATCTGCCCACCTCAGCCTCCCAAAGTGTTGGGATTACAGGCGTGAGCCACCATGCCCAGCTGACTTCTATAGTTAAACACATCAGATCTGCAATGACCTTGGGACTCTACAAGCACAAAGGCTCTTTTAAAAATTTCATTGGATAGACAATTTTTAACGGAGCAGACAGGACAAAAGAAAGAACTGGGGGAAAATGATTCATACATAGTATGGGAAGATACCAATCTGAGTATGATGGCTATCTGGCAAAATGAGGATGGCCATATAAATACACCAGTCTATAAGGGTCACCATAATGATAGTCCCTGCAAGTTGGAGACTCCTAGGGACAGGAAAAGAAAAAGCACACCAAGGATCTGGATATAGTCAGTTCTGAAAAGAAGCAAAAGAGCTGAGCTGGCAACAGTTTTTCAAGGACAGTACGCTGCTAGACTGGAGGAGGATAGAGGCAGGAACAGCTTCTGGTTAACTGCTTCTAGTTGTGAGGATAGTTTCCAACTTAACGTTTTTAGCTGAAAGCCAACCTCCCAACCAGAGAATGCTGCAATTCAATTCTGTGAACCCCCTAACTAACTTACATTGACTCAAAGCCAGTATCATTTACAGCCATAAAAGTCAACATGCCTTTACTGAATGCTTATTATGAGCCCAGAATTTGGCTAAGCACTATAAATACAGAAAAAAATAACCTTACATACTTTTGTCTTAATTCTTATAAAGGAAACCAATCCTCAAAACCCAAAACTGAGTTAGGCAACAAGAAAGAAAGTGGCAAAATAACAAAACAGGTGACTATTTCCTATCAGTACTAACACAAATTTCTTTTTTTTTTTTTTTTGAGGCAGAGTCTCATTCTTTTTGCCAGACTGGAGTGCAGTGGCACAATCTCAGCTCACTGCAACCTCTGCCTCCCGGGTTCAAGCGATTACCCTGCCTCAGCCTCCCAAGTAGCTGGGACTACAGGTGCGTGCCACCACACCCGGCTAATTTTTTGTATTTTAGTGAGCTGGGGTTTCACCATGTTGGCCAGGATGGTCTCAAACTCCTGACCTCACGATCTGCCCGCTTCGGCCTCCCAAAGTGCCGGGATTACAGGCATGAGCCACCGCGCCCGACCCTAACACAAATTTCTTAAAACAGAATAAATACAACAAAACTCACTTCTAGGCCAAAATTCCTTGTTAAACTCTTGCCTAAACAGTCAAGAGGCACAAGCTAAAAATCTCCCTTTTCTTTTTCTAGTCTAATACCAGAAGCTCTTCGGTAGTGCACATTGATCTTGGTAAACCAGAGAATACCAATCTCAGAGTCGCAAAACCTAGTGCTAGTTCTAGTTCTTACTCTTAACTAGTTTCAGGTAAATTATTTAACCTTTAAAACAAACAAACAACAACAACAACAACACAGAAAATAAGAGATTGGAGTAATCTAAGAATAGCTTGTATCTGGCACATATCTACTACCTACTAGATAACTGTCCATAGGAGATATAACTGATCAACCATAATACAATTCCTCAGAGCCCCTACAACCAGAATCCTTCCAAACACAGTGCTGCTGGCAGCTTCCAATTAGAGCTGGCCGATAAACCAAAATATATTTGCCATTATGGACTAGATAATCTCTGTAATTTCTTCCAACTCTAAAACTCAATGAGCAAGTTTCTATAGGCTGAGAGAAAAACACTTCCAACAAGCCTTGACCAATAGTACTGAGAGACATAAATCTCAGTCCAAACTCCAAGTTCTAAATTAGCCAGGCTTGATGGCATGCACCTGTAACTCCAGCTACTTGGGAGGCTGAGGCACACGAATCACTTGAACCCAGGAGGCGGAGGCTGCAATGAGCCAAGATCACGTCACTGCACTCCAGCCTGCATGGTAGAGCAAAACTCCATCTCAAAAATAATAACAAACTCCAAGTTCTCTTCCAAATTACACCTGACATAGTTCTTTCTAATTTCTCAAAGATGCTACAGAACAATTCACTCTCATACTATATATAACATATATAACCTGGCAATATAATTTAGACTTGCTAATGGGTTCTTCTGACAGAAAAGGAGCCCTTTACCCAGACTAGCTCTAAAAAAAATCCTCATCTAAAAATATGGCAACAATACTGCACTAGTAAAAAGCTAAATCCAATCCTTTGATCACCCCCACAACCTCTCTCCAAGGTCAGGCTTTGTTACTTCTCAACTAGACTTCTGCAATAGCTACTCTTTCATCCTTTCGTTCATCACCAGAGCAATCTTTCTTTTTTTGTTTTTTGATGCCTATCTTTGTCCTGCAGTACACAGCAATCTTCCTAAAACACATATGTACTCACATCATTTCCCTGTCTAAAAATCTGTTTATCTATTTCTTTTTTTTTTCTTCCTTTTTGTAAAGATGGGATTTCACCATGTTGACCAGGCTAGTCTCGAACTCCTGAGCTCAAGCAATTCACCCGCTTCAGCCTCCCAAACTGCTGGGATTACAGGCGTGAGGCACTGAGCCCAGCCCTGTATCTATTTCTACCAAAATAAAATTCCAAATTTTTAGCATTATACTTAAAATTTTTAGACAAAGCACAGTAGCTTACACCTGTAATCTCAACACTTCAGGAGGCCAAGGTGGGAGGACCACTTGAACACAGGAGTTCAAGACCAGCCTGGGCAGCATAAAGAGAACCTGTCTCTATAAAAAAAAAATCTTTAATTAGCCAGGTGTGCTGATGCATGCCTGTTGTCCCGGCTACTCAGGGAGGCTGGGGTGGGAAGATCACTTGAGCTCTGGAGGTCCTGCCACTGTACTCCATCCCGGGTGATTGGGTGAGACCCAGTCTCAACAACAACAAAAAATAACTTTTCATATACTTGCCTCCTTTAACCTTTCTGACCTTGTGTTTCAAAACGCTCTCCTTCCCCATTCCACTCCCTACTCCCTGAATCATTTTTGTTCCACAATCCTCTGAATTTACACACAGCATTAAGGCCTTCACTCAGCCTACCCTGTCCTTCTCTCTTCCCTCCGCCCCCACCGCCCCCACACCCCCACCGCCCCCCACTGCTTTTCACATTCCTACTCTTCATCTAAGACCCAATGAGGGTTCAGGGGCAAATCTTGCCTCTTCTAACCAATCCTCCACCCAGCCACACACACAGAATTGGCCACTTCCTCTTCCGTCTCAAAGTTTTTTGACCTTTCCTTGGTAAGTCTAGAGTACCATCTGCCCTCAGTGGTTCCCAAGACCATCAGAATTACCTAAGGCATGTGTTAAAAATAAATTGGTTGGAGCCAACCCAGACCTACTAAATCCATCTCAGAAGGTGAGACCGTGGAATTTCTAAGCCCTTCTAATTATTCTAATGGTCAAATTTGGGGACTATGGTTTGTCTGTCTCTCCCAATAGGTGAAAAGTTGTATTTTTTAGGGCCAGGCAAGGCGGCTCATGCCTGTAATCCCAGCACTTTGGGAGGCCGAGGCAGGTGGATCACGAGGTCAGGAGTTAGAGACCAGCCTAGCCAATATGGTGAAAGTCCATCTCTACTAAAAAACAAAAAAAAAATTAGCCAAGGGTGGTAGCACGTGCCTGCAGTCCCAGCTACTAGGGAGGCTGAGGCAAAAGAATTGCTGGAACCCAGGAGGCGGAGGTTGCAGTGAACCGAGATCACACCACTGTACTCCAGCCTGGGTGACAAAGCGAGACTCCATCTCAAATTAAAAAAAAAAAAAAAGATGTATTTTTTAAAAAAGAATGTAGAAATGTTTGATTCTAGAATACACTGAAGTAGTCTGTACTCATTTTTGTAATTTCATATCATATCCTTGGTGACTTGACTTGTATGCTGAATATAAGGGAATTCCTTTTGGACTCACAAAACTTAAACACATTCACGGTTCAAAGAAGCAGTAGAATTTCCACCTTCATTTCCAATTTTTTTTTTTTCTTTCTTGAGACAGGATCTCACTCTGTCACCCAAGGCTGGAGTGCAGTGGCACAGTAACAGCTCACCATTGCCTCCACCCCCAGGACTCAGGTGATTCCCCCACCTCAGCCTCCTGAGTATCTGGGACCACAGGCACCCACCACCACACCCAGCTAATCTTTGTATTTTTTGTAGAGACGGGGTTTCACTATGTTGCCCAGGCTGATCTCCAATTCCTGGGCTCAAGAGATCTGCCCGCTTGGGCCTCCCAAAAGTGCTGGGATTACAGGCGTGAGCCACCACGCCCATCCCATTGTTTGTTTGTTTGTTTTTTTTTCGGAGTCTCACTCCGACACCCAGGCTGGAGCGACACCCAGGCTGGAGCGCAGCAACCAGATTTGGGCTCACTGCAGCCTCCACCTCCTGGGTTGAAGCCATTCTCTTGCCTCAGCCTCCCTAGTAGCTAGGACTACAGGTACCTGCCACCACGCCCAGATAATTTGTGTGTGTGTGTTTTTAGTAGAGACAGGGTTTCACCATGTTGACCAGGATGGTCTCGAACTTCTGACCTCGTGATCTGCCCGCCTCGGCCTCCCAAAGTGCTGGGATTACAGGCGTCAGCCCCAGCACCCGGCCCATTTCTTAATTTTAAAAATAAATTATAGCTTAAATAAACCTGTAAAGGCCGGGCGCGGTGGCTCAAGCCTGTAATCCCAGCACTTTGGGAGGCCGAGACGGGCGGATCACGAGGTCAGGAGATCGAGACCATCCTGGCTAACACGGTGAAACTCCGTCTCTACTAAAATACAAAAAAAAAAAATTAGCCGGGCGAGGTGGCGGGCGCCTGTACTCCCAGCTACTTGGGAGGCTGAGGCAGGAGAATGGCGTGAACCCGGGAGGCGGGGCTTGCAGTGAGCTGAGATCCGGCCACTGCACTCCAGCCTGGGCGACAGAGCGAGACTCCGTTTCAAAAAAAAAAAAAAAAAAAAAAAACCTGTAAAATACACACAGCAAGCTCTCACCATATCTGCCATGAGAACTTCACCTGAACTGATAAATAACTCCTTAGCCGATTTTGAGAATGGAAATACACTGCCTTTACATACTTCCTGAAGATCGAATTATATTAGGAAAAGATGCGGGAGAACCCAACTAAGTGCAATGATAGGTGGCTGGCTCCAGGGTCTTACTAATTTTCAAAGCAAAAATCTCACACTTCCCCATCCCCCACTCCAAACCAAGTATATCGCAGATGTGGAAGAACGGCAGAAAATGTAGTAAGATTAGGATACGAATACAACCAAGAAAACAAGGTTGCGTTGTTATTGGGGATAATGAATTCCTGGCCCTTTACAAGTTCACCTGGTTACATGTCCAACTAACTTTAGGCCCAGCGTCTACTTGGGCGCACAAATCCTGCGATTCTCTCTTTTAAGTTGCGGCCCGGAACTGTCTTGGAAAACTTGAGTTCTCCACTTAAAAGTCATGTCATCATGTTTCGACCCTTAGAATACGTTCAACGGCTCTTTTTACTTTCCTCTGCTAAGGAAAAGGGCACTCTCCGGAGGAAGGGCAGTGACAGCTCCACGTCTGCAAAAGTCGGCGCCGCCACGACGGTGGCGGGCGTCCGGGAGGGCGCCGGGGCCGGGACCACCACGCCGGGGGACAATGGAAGGAGGAAGGGAGTGGGAGAGGGAAGTGGAGGCAGCCGCTGGGCTGGGCCCTTCTAGCGACTGGGGGCTCGGAAGTCTCGGGAAGGACAGCTGGGTGACGGGGGACCCGGCCGACGCCCCTCACAGGGCCACGTAGCCCGCGCCGGCCCGGGCCGCCGGGCCCCGCGCGTAGGCCGAACCGCTGGAGAGTGGCCCCAGGCGGGGATGAGGGGCGAGGGGCCGGACCGTACCCACGCCCGTCGTGGCCCAGCCCTTTCACAACTTGGAGCCCGCGAGGCGAAGGCCTCGGGAGCCTGTGCCAGGCATTGATCCCTCCGAACGTCCAGACAACCCAACCCCACCGCCCGGCCCGGGCCAGTAGCCCGAGCTCCCCGCGCCCCCCACAGACACCGGCTCTGGGAGACAGAGCAGCCGCGGCTCTGGGGTCCCGACCCGCGCGTCCCACTCCTCTACCCTAGTTCTCCCCCAACATTCTCATCCGGACTCCCTCCCTCTCCCGAGAACTGCCCCGAGCTCGCCCACGGGTGTTTACCGGGACTCCGGGCGGCGGCGACTCCTCAGTCCCTAGACTAAGATGGCAGCCGGTCCCGAGCCCCGACCACAGCTACCAGAGCGAGTTAGCAGCCACAGCGCAGGCGCCTGAGCGCGGGAGTGGTCTGGACTACAAGCCCCAGCAGGCCTTGCGCGCCAGCCGTTCGGCCCGCCCCTGGCTTGAAGAGCTGGCTGCGGTGGTAAATCCAGTTAAATCCCATTTTTCCTCACCTCCGGATGAGACGGGCGCGAGCGGCTCATTCTTTTTTCTTTTTTTTTTTTTTTTTAACACCCCGCCCACCGGAGCCTATAAGGACTGTGATTCTCAAACTATGGTGTGCATCAGAATCACCTAGAGAGCTTATTAAAACTTACAGTGCTGACCCCCACCCCCAGAGTTTCTGATCAGAAGATCTGGCATAGGAGGATAGGGTCTGATAATCTGCATGTCTAACAAGCTCTCTAGTGATACTACTAGTGAGTGAATAATAATTTGAGAACCACTGGGCTACACAGCTTAGTTTATAACTTAGTTGTTCTTTTTTCTTTTTCTTTTCCTTTTCTTTTTTTTTCTTCTTTTTGAGATAAGGTCTCACTCTGTCACCCACGCTGGAGTGCAGTGGTGCAGTCATAGCTCACTACAGCCTCACACTCCTGGGCTCAAGCAAGTCTCCCACCTCAGCCTCCTGAGTAGCTAGGACAACAGGTGAGCACCACCACACCCGAGTAATTTTTGTCTATTCTTTGTAGAGATGGGGATGGGGTGGGGTCCGGATGGGATGGGGCAGGGACAGGGCCACAGTCTCGCCATGTTGCCCAGGCTGGTCTCAAACTCCTGGGCTCAAGAGATACTGCCTCCTCAGGCCCCCTAATCGCTGAGATTACAGATGTGAGCCACTGCACCTGGCCTGGTTTAGCCTTTAACAATGTACATTAAAGGCTGTGGTTAAAAAGAAAATAAAAGAAAAAAATGTACACTTGAGAGTTACACTGACTGGGTTCAAATCCTCCCTTTTCTACCTTTTAACTGGGTGTGCTTAGGAATGGTGATAACAGCTTAGTGGAGCCAACATGGCCGGTATTCTAAGAGCTGATACCAAGCTCCCTTTATTCTCACGAGAAACCTATTCCAGAAATACCGTTATTATCCCCATTTTACAAATGTACAAACTAAGTCACATGCTTGATAAGAACCCAGGCAGTCTGGTGTGAAAGTCCATTCTCTTAACCTTCTTCATGGGTTGCTTGAGAAATAATAGGCTGTGCAAGCAGAGACTCAGAGGTATGACTAAGTACTCATTTCTTAGTGACCTTTGCTATTACTGTTTCCGCCTAATGAAAATAGTATTTTGCCATCTGGAAAGTCACTTACATTTTTCAAAGTATCTTTTTTTTTTTTTTTTTTTTTGAGACAGCGTCCTGCTCTGTCACCCAACCTGGAGTGCAGTGGTGCAATCATAGCTCACTGCAGCTGACCTCCTGGGCTCAAGTGATCCTCCCACCTCAGCTTCCTGAGTAGCTGGGACTCCAGGCTCAAGCCACTACACCAGGCTAATTTTTTTTATTTTTGTAGAGACGTGGACTCCCTGTGTTGCCCAGGCTGTTCTCAAACTTCTAGGCTTGGCCAGGCTCGGTGGCTTACACCTGTAATCCCAGGAGTTAGGGAGGCCAAGGCGGGCGAATCACTTGAGGTCAAGAGTTCGAGACCAGCCTGGCTAACATGGTGAAACCCCATCTCTACTAAAAATACAAAAATAAGCCGGGCGTGGTGGTGGGTGCCTGTAATCCCAGCTACTCGGGAGGCCGAGGAAGAGAATTGCTTGGACCCAGGAGGCAGAGGTTGCAGTGAGCCACGATCGCACCACTGAACTCCATCCTGGGCCACAGAGCGAGATTCTGTCTCAAAAAAAAAAAAAAAAAAATCAAAAATTAGTTGGGCATGGTGGTACACCCCTGTAATCTGAGCTACTCAGGAGGCTGAGGTGGGAGAATTGCTTGAACTCAGGAGACAAGACTGCGGTGAGCCAAGATCGTACCACTGTACTCCAGCCTGAGTGACAGAGTGAAACCCCATCTAAAAAAACACAAAAACCAAACTCCTAGGTTCAAGCCTTCAAGCCTCAAGCAAAGTACTTTCAAAACCACTTCATGTTTCCTGCAACATGTCTTAGGAAAGATTGCTAAAATACCGATTCCTGCGCCCCTATCCTCATTCAGATTCTCTAGTGCAGTGATTTTCAAACCTCAGTACTTATTAGAATTGCCTGCAAAGTTAGTTAAATCATAGATTGCTGAGGCCACTCCCAGAGTTTCTGATTCAGTAGGTCTGGGTGGGGCCTGAGAATTTTCTTTTTTTTTTTTTGATACTGAGTCTCACTCTGTCGCCCAGGCTGGAGTGCAGTGGCCCAACTTCCGCTCACTGCCACCTCTGCTTCCCAGGTTCAAGCGATTCTCCTGCCTCAGCCTCCCAAGCAGCTGGGATTACAGGTGCATGCCACCATGACTGACTAATTTTTGTATTTTTGTAGGGATACAGTTTCCCCATGTTGGCCAGGCTGGTCTCGAATTCCTGACCTCAAGTGATCCGCCTGCCTTGGCCTCCCAAAGTGCTGGGATTACAGGCTTGAGCCACCGTGCCTGGCAGAATTTGCATTTCCCCTTCCCCTTCCCCTTCCTCTTCCCCTTCCCCTTCCCCTTCCCTTCCCAGACAGAGTTTCACTCTTGTTGCCCA
The DNA here is from genome assembly GCF_008728515.1 of Papio anubis. Lineage (NCBI taxonomy): Eukaryota > Metazoa > Chordata > Mammalia > Primates > Cercopithecidae > Papio > Papio anubis. Next base: position 61,426,062 of record NC_044991.1, on the reverse strand, counting down.
GGCTGGAGTGCAATGGCATGATCTTGACTCACCACAACCTCTGCCTCCTGGATTCAAGCGATTCTCCTGCCTCAGCCTCCCGAGTAGCTGGGATTACAGGCATGCACCACCATGCCTGGCTAATTTTGTATTTTTAGTAGAGACAGGGTTTCACCATGTTAGCCAGGATGGTCTTAATCTCCTGACCTCGTGATCTGCCCGCCTCGGCCTCCCAAAGTGCTGGGATTATAGGGGTGAGCCACTGCACCCGGCCAGTACGAGGTATTTTTATGACCATTATACAGAGAAGAAAACTGAGTGTGACAGAAATTAAATGGCTTGTTCAAGATCACTCAGCCAGGAACCAGGGATCTAACCCTAAGTCTTCTAGCTCCAGATTCTGTATTCACCTACACTTTTAAAAACTATATAAGGTTAGGCAAAACTAGTCTATGGTGTTAGAAGTCAGGATACTGGTTACTCTTTGAGGGGAGGGAATACTTGGAAGAAGGCACAAAGACACCTCTCAGGATGGGTGATAATATTCTGTGTCCTGATCTGAGTAGTGTTACTGTTTCAGGAAAAGGGTCCTGATTCAGACCCCAAGAGAGGGTTCTTGGATCTCGTGCAAGAAAGAATTTGGGGCAAGTCCATACAATAAAGTGAAAACAAGTTATTTATTTATTTATTATGATGATGATTATTTTTTCAGACAGAGTTTTGCTCTTGTTGCCCAGTCTGGAGTGCAGTGGCGCAATCTCAGCTCACTGCAACCTCTGCCTCCTGGGTTCAAGTGATTCTCCTGCCTCATCCTCCCGAGTAACTGGGATTACAGGTGCACACCACCACGCCCTGCTAATTTTTGTATTTTTAGTAGAGACGGCGTTTCACCATGTTGGCCAGGCTGATCTTGAACTCCTGACCTCAGGTGATCCACGTGCCTCAGCCTCCCAAAGTGCTGGGATTACAGGCATAAGCCACGGCGCCCAGCTGATAACAAGTTTATTAAGAAAGTAAAGGGGCCAGGCGCTGTGGCTAACACTTATAATCCCAGCACTTTGGGAGGCCGAGGCAGGTGGATCACGAGGTCAGGAGTTCAAGACCAGCCTGGCCAACATGGTGAAACCCCGCCTCTACTAAAAATGCAAAAATTGGCTGGGCATGGGGTCGGGTGCCCATAATACCAGCTACTCCAGTGAACTGACATCGTGCCACTGCACCCCAGCCTGGGTGACAGAGCGAGATTCCATCTCAAAAAAAAAGGATAAAAGAAAGTAGGAGACCAGGCGTGGTGGCTCACACCTGTAATCCCAGCACTTTGGGAGGCCGAGGCAGGTGGATCGCTGGAGGTCAGGTGTTTGAGACCAGCCTGGCCAACATGGTGAAACCCCGTCTCTACTAAAAATACAAAAAAAGTTAGGCAGGCATGGTGATGCACGCCTGCAATCCCAGCTACTCAGGAGGCTGAGGCAGGAGTATCACTTGAACCCAGGAGGTAGAGATTGCAGTGAGCTGACATCGTGCCACTTCATTCCAGCCTAGGAGACAGAGCAAGATTCTGTCTAAAAAAAAAGGAAAGAAAGTAAAGGAATAAAAGAATGGCTACCCCATAGGCAGAGCAGTGACTTGAGATACTGGCCTAAGGATACTTAGAGTTATTTCTTGATTATATACTAAACAAGGGATGGATAATTTATGAGTTTTCCAGGAAAGGGGTGGCCAATTCCCAGAGCTGAGGGTTACTCCCCTTTTTAGACCATATAGGGTAACTTCTGGATGTTGCCATGGCATCTGTAAACCGTCATGGCACTGGTGGGAGTGTCTTTCACATGCTAATCCATTATAATTAGCATATAATGAGCAGTGAGGATGACCAGAGGTCACTTTCACTGCCATCTTTGTTTTGGTGGGTTTTAGCCAACTTCTTTATCGGCAAGGTCTTTATGACCTGTAGCTTGTGCCAACTTCCTCCCATTCCGTGACTTAGAATGCCTAACCTCTCACACCTGTAATCCCAGCACTTTGGGAGACCAAGGCGGGCGGATCACAAGGTCAGGAGTTTGAGACCAGCATGGCCAATATGGTGAAACCCCGTCTCTATTGAAAATACAAAAATGAGCCAGGCATGATGGCAGGCACCTGTCATCCCAGCTACTCAAGAGGCTGAGGCAGGAGAATCGCTTGAACCCGGGAGGTGGATGTTGCAATGAGAGGGATCATGCCACTGCATTCCAGCCTGGGTGACAGAGTAAGACTCCATCTCAAAAAAAAAAAAAAAAGAAAAGAAAAGAAAAAAGAATGCCTAACCTCCTGGGAATGCAGCCCAGTAGGTCTCAGCCTTATTTTACACAGCCCCTATTCAAGATGGAGTTGCTCTGGTTCAAATGCCTCTGACAGTACACAGGCTTTCTCACTTTGTGAAAATTAATCAAGCCATATACTTATTATTTCTGCATTTTTCTCTATATTATACATCAATAAAAGCTTACTTAAAACAAATGTATGTTTTATTTTATTTCATTTTTATTTTTTTAGCGACAAGGTGTTGCTGTGTCACCTAGGCTGGAGTGCAATGGTGTGATCATAGGAGCCTCAAACTCCTGGGCTCGAGCAATCCTCCTGCCTCAGCCTCCAAGAGGCTTTGTTTTTTTGTTTTGAGACAGAGTCTCGCTCTGTTGCCCAAGCTGGAGTGCAGTGGCACTATCTTAGCTCCTGCCTCAGCCTCCCAAGTAGCTGGGATTACAAGCGCCTGCCACCATGCCCAGCTAATATTTTTGTATTTTTAGTAGAGACAGAGTTTCACCATGTTGGCCAGGCTGGTCTTGAACTCCTAACCTCTGGTGATCCACTGGCCTCAGCCTCCCAAAGTGTGAGCCACCGCACCCAGTCCCAAATATCTGTTTTAAATGGATATTGGCCAGGAGTAGTGTCTCATGCCTGTAGTCCCAGCACTTTGGGAGGCTGACCCAGGAGGATCCTTTGAGGTAAGGAGTTCTAGACCACCCTGGACAACACAGACTCCATCTCTAATAATGGTAATATAAATAAATAAATGCATACTCATTTTGTTTGGAAAATGCATCTCTTTCTACTACATATCAATGTATAAAAGCTTTATAGTGCATCAGAATTGCCTGAAGGACTTATTAAAACTCATATTGCTAGGTGTCACCCAAGAATTTCTGAGTCAGGAAGCTCTGTTAGGACTGAGAAATTGCATTTCTTTTTTTCTTTTTTCTTTTCTCTTCTTTTCTTTCTTTTTTTTTTTTTTTTTGAGACGGAGTTTCGCTCTTGTTGCCCAAGCTGGAGTGCAATGGCACAATCTTGGCTCACTGCAACCTCCACCTCTGGGGTTCAAGCAATTCTCCTGCCTCGGCCTCCCAAGTAGCTGGGATTACAGGCTCCTGCCACCATACCCAGCTAATTTTTTGTATTTTTAGTAGAGACAGGGTTTCACCATGTTTGCTAGGCTAGTCTTGAACTCCTGACCTCAGGTGATCCACCCACCTTGGACTCCCAAAGTGCTGGGATTACAGGCATGGGCCACCGCGCCCAGCTGAGAAATTGCATTTCTAATAAGTTCCAGGTAATGCTGATGCCCACCTAGCATGACACTTTGAGAACCACTGGACTATGCTATCCTACCCTTCTTACTAATGCCAACAGGATGGGTCAGCTCTCATCTGGGAGGCAGTACCTAACAGAAGTTAGTAATTTCAGCTTCAGTGGCGTATGTATCAAGGATCTAGTCCTTATTATGTCAATAAATTGCTTGTGGGGCCGAGGGGCAGGGGTTCTTAGGAAAAGTCACCTGAACCTCAGCATCCAAATCTCTAAATGAGTCTAATAGAACCTACCTCCTAGGATGTTGTAAAGATTCTAGAACATCCCAGGTTTGTAGTTGGTGATTGTCCAAGAAGAAGCCGAGTTTGTGAGGGCAGGGAATCCCAGCCTGGCCATTTCCTCATTCTCCCATGCTATGTGGCTCCAGCTCTCAAGTTCCCTGATCCAGAACTCAGCCTGGTCTTGGCCTGGTCAGAATGCAGGATCAGTGGTTGAGAAAACTAAGCCACCCTTACCTTCCTTCTGCCTATGACACCTGTGCCAATCCAGGACAGGACTAGCCCTGCTAGAGCAGGGGCCAGAAACCTGGAGGAGCCTGTCACCAGCAAGGGAAGGAGGTTCCTAGGCCTCTTGGGAAGGAGGAGGGCAGGAAGCAGGGCTGCAGAGCTGGAAGGAGTTGGGAGAAAAACCCCAGCGGCCCACATGCCACCTGCCACTTACCAGATTTCCCTGCAGAACACTTAGTCATACTATTGTCCCCCTCTTTCCTGGAGCCTCTTTGCTTTCACTTGCCAGAGGAAGGCTTGAAAAACTGTGTGTTAATGGAGAGAAGACACCACGGGGCTTCTGGGGGCCTGAGATCTGGATCCAAAGAAACCACTTAAGGCTGGGTGTGATGGCTTATTATTTCTCTTTAAGACTGTTTACTTATCCTTGAAATAAGGTACACAAGTTCTGTCCATGGTCCCAGGTTGCCAGATTTAGAAAATAAAAATATAGAATGCCCAGTTAAATTTGAATTTCAGATAAACAACATAATTTTTAGTATAAATATGTGCAGCTATTGCACGTAACATACTATTACTAAAAATTTTCTCATTGTTTATCTAAAATTAAAATTTAACTGGGCATTCTATATTTTATTTGGCAACCCTACTTCCAAGGCTTTATAATACACTTTCTAGATCAGAGGTAATAAACTTAAATGCCTCCAAGGACCATCCAGGTAAAATAAAAAATAACATTTAGGTCAGCTGCGATGGGTCACACCTGTAATGCCAGCACTTTGGAGGCCAAGGTGGGTGGATCACTTGAGGCCAGGAGTTCCAGACCAGCCTGGCCAACATGGAGAAACCCTGCTTCTACTAAAAATACCAAAAAAAAAAAAAAAAAAATTAGCCAGGTATGGTGGCATCCACCTGTGATCCCAGCTACCTGGGAGGCTGAGGCACAAGAATCACTTGAATCTGGCAGGTGGAGATTGCAGTGAGCCAAAATTGTGCCACTGCACTCCAGTCTGGGCGACAGAATAAGGCTCTATTTCAAACAAAACAAAACAAAAACCCACCTAGGCCAGGTGCGGTAGCTCACACCTGTAATCCCAGCACTTTGGGAGGCTGAGGCAGATAGACCACCTGAGGTCAGGAGTTCAAGACCAGCCTGACCAACATAGTGAAACTCCGTCTCTACTAAAAATACCAAACAACTAGCAGGACGTGGTGGCAGGTGCCTGTAATCCCAGCTACTCGGGAGGCTGAAGCAGGAGAACTGCTTGAACCCGGGAGGTGGAGGTTTCAGTAAGGTCTCGCCACTACACTCTAGCTTGGGCGACAGAGCAAAACTTTGTCTCAAAAAAAACCCAAAAAAATCCAGAAACAAATAGTAAATTGTAGTTAATGATAGGCATGTTGAAATGTTTAGAGGTAGTGAACTCTGCAACTTCTTTGAAATGCATCAAAAAATTAGATGGGACTGGGCACAGTGGCTCATACCTATAATCCTAGCAGCACTGTGGTCAGGAGTTCAAGACCAGCCTGGCCTACCTGGTGAAACCCTGTCTCTACTAAAAATACAAAAATTAGCTGGGCGTGGTGGTGGATGCCTGCAATCCCAGCTACTCGGAAGCCAGAGGCAGGAGAATCACTTGAACCCAGGAGGCGGAAGTTGCAGTGAGCCGAGATCACACCACTGCACTCCAGCCTGGGTGACAAAGCAAAATTCCATCTCAAAAAAAAAAAAAAAAAAAAAAATTAGCTGGGTGTGATGGCTCACACCTGTAGTCCCAACTACTCAGGAGGCTAGGGTAGGAGAACTGCTTGAGCCCTGGAGGTTGAAGCTCCAGTGAGCTTTGATCTTGCCACTGCAATCCAGCTTGGGCAACAAAGAGATACTCTCTCTCGAAAAATAAATAAATAGGCCAGGCACAGTGGCTCAGGCCTGTAATCCCAGCACTTTGGGAGGCTGAGGCAGGCGGATCACTAGAGGTCAGGAGTTCAAGACCAGGCTGGTCAACATGGCAAAACCCCATCTCTACTAAAAACACAAAAATTAGCTGGGATTGCTGCCACGTGCCTGTAATCCCAGCTAGTTGGGTGGCTGAGGCAGAAGGATTGCTTGAACCCTGGAGGTGGAGGTTGCAGTAAGCAGAAATCATGCCACTGCACTCTGGCCTGGGCAACAGAGTAAAACTCTGTCTCAAAAAAATAATAGTAAGATGGATGGGAGGAGAGATGGAGAAACAGATGAATGAGTAAATATGCAACAAAGCAAATGTAGCAGACAGTTAACAATTGTAGAATCTAGGTAATGGGTGGATGAGCATTCACTGTACAGTTCTTTCAACTGCTCTGTATGTTTGAAAATTTTCATAATATAGTGTTGGGAGGAAATCTTGCGCAACCAAAATGCAGCCCAAGCCTGAGCAACATAGTAAGACCCTGTCTCTATGAAAATAAAATCAAAATAGTAGCCAGCTGTGGTGGCAAAAGGCTGAGGGGGGAGGATCGAATGAGCCTAGGAGGTCAAGGCTACAATGAGCCATGTTCACGCAACTGCACTCAAACCTGGGCGACAGAGTGAGACTCTGTCTCAAAAACAAACATATAAACAAAAACCCAAAAAGGCTGGGCACAGTGTCTCATGCCTGTAATCCCAGTACTTTGGGAGGCTGAGGCAGGTGGATCACTTGAGGTCAGGAGTTGGAGACCAGCCTGGCCAACATGGTGAAACCTCATCTCTACTAAACATACAAAAATTAGCCAAGCGTGGGGGCATGAGCCTGTAATCCCAGCTACTCAAGAGGCTGAGGCAGGAGTGTCACTTGAATCTGGGAGGCGGAGTTTGCAGTGAGCTGAGATCTCCCCATCACGCTCCAGCTTGGGTGACAGAGCGAGATTCCATCTCAAAAAAAAAAAAAAAAAAATGCAGTTGATTTTCACAGCTGAATTTCCAACCCCTGATCCATTTGCAGCCAGCTCCATATTCTATTCTTCCTCTTTTTTGGGCTACAAACTAGCATGATTTTATTTACAAAGTTCCTTTCTCCTTGCTCTTTTCCCAATGTTCCTCCTAATTGGGTTCAAGTTCCCTGCCTACTATTTATTTGCCATGTGACCTTGCCTCTCTGGGTCTCTGCTGACATCTGGAAATTGAGGTCAAATGCATTTTTTTTGTTTATCTTGAGGCAGGAGTTTGGACCATTTAATCTGGGAAGATTTCCTCCTTCCTGCCTCCCCAAACCAAAAGCCTTTTTTTTTTTTTGGTCTTATTTTTTTGAGACGGAGTTTTGCTCTTGTCGCCCAGGTTGGAGTGCAATGGCACGATCTCGGCTCACTGCAACCTCTGCTTCCCCGTTCAAGTGATCCTCCTGCCTCCACCTCCTGAGTAGCTGGGATTACAGGCATGCACCACCACCCCCGGCTAATTTTATGTTTTTAGTAGAGACAGGGTTTCTCCATGTTGGTCAGGCTGGTCTGGAACTCCCAACCTCAGAGTATCTGCCCACCTCAGCCTCCCAAGGTGCTGGGATTACAGGCATGAGTCGCTGAGCCCAGACTATCCATAAGTCTTTCAAGGGGAAAAAGCCAGTCTTATCCATACTCATGTGTCTTCTGGCAGGTAGTGACATCTTAAGGGTGCTCAGGAAATGCTTGAATGAAATCCCTCTGTAAACAGAAAGGAGGAGACAAGGACATATATTGAGTGCCCACTGTGTTTTTATGAACTAGATGTGCCTTTATTTATCCCACAGCTACCCAGTGAGGTAGGAGTCACTGTGATTCCCACTTTTATAGAGGAAGAAACCGGTTCAGAAGGGAAAAGTGACTGGCCAAAATTCACAGTGAATTCAAGAAACAGATCTGAGATTGGAACCCAGGACTGTCTCTTTCAACTTCATCACAACTGCCTCTTCCTGAATCAAGGAAAGGAAGAGGCTCTTTTTCTGTAGCCTTCAAATTTTCTATACTGAATTAGAAGTAGGAAAAAAAAAAAAAAAAGTTATAGGCCGGGCACAGTGACTCCTGCCTGTAATCCCAACACTTTGGGAGCCTGAGATGGATGGATCACCTGAGGTCAGGAGTTCAAGACCAGCCTGACCAACGTGGTAAAACTAAAAATACAAAAATTACCCTGGCATACCACGCCCGTAATCCCAGCTACTCAGGAGGCTGAGGCAGGAGAATCACTTGAACCTGGGAGGTGGAGGTTGCAGCGAGCTGAGATCACGCCATTGCACTCCAGCCTGGGTGACAGAGCAACACTTCGTCTCAAACAAAAAAAAAAAAAGAAAAGAAAAAGAAAGAAAAAGGCCGGGCGTGGTGGCTAACCCCTATAATCCCAGCAATTTGGGAGGCCAAGGCAGGCGGATCACAAGGTCAGGAGTTTAAGACCAGCCTGACCAACATGGTGAAACCGTGTCTCTACTAAAAATAGAAAAATTAGCTTGGCATGGTGGCACGTACCTCTAATCCCAGCTACTCAGGAGGCTGAGGCAGAAGAATCGCTTGAATCCAGGAGGCGGAGGTTGCAGTGAGCCGAGATCATGCCACTGCACTCCAGCCTGGGTGACAGAGCAAGACTCTATCTCAAAAAAAAAAAAAAAAAAGTTATAAAAATAAATCACCATCAGGAGCTATCAATACATCCCCCTGCAATTTTGGGGAGATTTGAGCTTCAGAGGGGCAACTGCAAGACTCAAGAACTGCCTTAGATAATAATCAGCATGCCAGAGCTTCTTCTAGTCCTGCTCATTACCCTCAGTTCCTTCTTTTCTTGTTCTCAAATCTAAAGTTATCCTTCTTCCAGGAAAGCCCCATTGGCCTATCTCTACAAACTGTGGTCCTGAATAATTTCTTGCCCAGAGTTCTCACTGGAGATGACTGGCCTAAGCCAGAACCTGCATCTCAGGGGAGAAAAAAAAAAGATTAAAGCCATTCCTGTGAATTCCTCAGGCAAAGGCAAAGTCAAGCAACAAGCATCCAGGTCACCTTATGCAAGTTGGGAAGGTGTTGTCAGGCAGAAACACCCCTGGGAATCTTAGAAATCAGACTTGATTCATGCAAACTACTGAGGTGGCAAAGGGTGCAATTATAAACATGGGGACATACGTGACTTTATTTTCAGTCATCGGGAACCTTCTAGACTTGGAGAAGGAGGGGCAGGTCCCACAGGTCAACTGGTCCATTAAGGCATTAAGGCTGTTTCCTCATGTATGAAACAGGACTGGCCAGGCACGGTGGCTCACGCCTGTAATCTCAGCACTTTGGGAGGCCAAGGCGGGAGGATCACTTGAGATCAGGAGTTCGAGACCAGCCTGGCCAACTTCGTGAAACCCTGTCTCTACTAAAAATACAAAACTTAACCGGGCGTGGTGGTACATGGCTGTAATCCCAGCTACGCAGGTGGCTGAAGCAGGAGAATTGCTTGAACCCAAGCAGCAGAGGCTGCAGTGAGCCAAGATAACACCACTGCGCTCCAGCGTGGAAGAGAGTGAGACTCCATCTCAGAAAAAAAAAAGAAAGAAAGAAAGAAAAGAAAGAAGAAGAAACATGACTTAGTGTCTTACCTCTTAGGTTGTAGAAAGGATAAAATGAGACTGTATTGACACAGTACAGGCCCAAGTGTGCTCGATGAAACCAAGGGCTGTGACCTGATTAGGCCCGTCAAACTTAACCTGGCTGGGCGCAGTGGCTCACGCCTGTAATCCCAGCAGTTTGGGAGGCCAAGGTGGGTAGATCACCTGAGGTCAGGAGTTGGAGCCCAGCCTGGCCAATATGGTGAAACCCCGTCTCTGCTGAAAGTACTATAATTAGCTGGGCATGGTGGCGGGCATCTGTAATTCCAGCTACTCAGGTGGCTGAGGCAGGAGAATTGCTTGGACCCAGGAAGCAGAGGTTGCAGTGAGCCGAGATCACACCATCTCACTCCAGCCTGGGCGGCAAGAGTGAAACTCAGTCTCAAAAACAAACAAACAAACAAACAAACTTAACCTGCCTTACTTGCTTTTCTTTTTTTTCCTTTTAGAAATTTTATCACCTATATCATGCTTTGATTTGTTTCCTTTTAGTTACTTGCTTCTAGTTGATTTTAAAACCTATATAGCTAAAAGTCACATAGCTAAGCAGTGTATAACTAGACTTCCACAGTGTCCTTATAGATAACATATCTGATATATAGGTCACTATGACAATGGTTGCTTAAGTTGTTTTTCAGGAACTCACAGTCAGTTCTTGTCCAGTTCAAGCTGGCTGAGCCCACCGACCCTTCACTTCGGCCTGCTTGAGTGTCTCATGGGTGACCTTTCAATGTTAGAGGGCCAAAAAGTCCATCCTTAGATCATACTAATGATGTCATTTTGTGAACCTGCATCCTATGAACCATAAAGCTTGACTGTGCTTGCACAGATCACCAATGGCCCCACTTTTCTTTACCTCCAATCACCTTTCCCAACACCTTGGACCACCTTGCTTCTTTATCCCATAAATATCCCTAAACCCTGTTTTCAGAGATGCAGATTTCAGACCTGTTCTCCTATCTCTTCACTGGGCTGCCTTGTGAATAATCTCTTTATTGGCTGCAAAACTTACCATCTCAGTGATTGGCATACTGTGCAATGGGCAGAACAAGCCTGGTTCGGTAATGTTGATTTTTCAGCTGAGGCAAATATCCCAGAGTGTTTAGGTGACTTCCCTGAGATCAGCTAGTAATTGATGGAATCAGGATTCACTTTTGATCGGCCTGACTCTAGAGCGCTCACTCTGAACCTTTAAACCAACTTCTTTCAAGGGGTTGTGCAGTGACAGATGTACACAAGATGATTTTAGGTGGTGCCATAAATGGTCATTTAAAATAACTTTTGCTGGGTGCAGTGGTTCACACCTGTAATCCCAGTACTCTGGGAGGCCGAGGCAGGTGAATCACCTGAGATCAGGAGTTCAAGAGCAGCCTGGCCAACACGGCAAAAACCCGTCTCTACTAAAAATAACAAAAATTAGCTGGGTGTGGTGGCAGGAGCCTGTAATCCCAGCAACTCGGGAGGCTGAGGCAGGAGAATTGTTTGAACCCCAGAGGCTGAAGTTGCAGTGAGTCGAGATTGCGCCATTGCACCCCAGCCTGGGCAACAAGCCTCCGTCTCAAAAAATAAAGAAAGAAGTAACTATTTATTTATTTATTTATTTTAAATAGAGACTGGTTTTGCTGTGTTGCCCAGGCTGGTCTCAAACTCCTGGGCTCAAGCAATCCACCCGCTTCAGCCTCCCAAAGTGCTAAGATAACAGGCATGAGCCACCATGCCCAACCTAAAAATATGTTTTTATTGTGAAAAATATCAGAGATAGATAAGAACAGAGAAAACAGTATAATGAATTTCTAGTGTCATAAGCTTCAAATACCAGTAACAATAGTTTTCAGGCTGGGCATGTTGGTTCACACCTGTAATCCAAGCATTTTGAGAGGTGAGGTGATCACTTGAAGTCAGGAGTTGGTGATCAGCCTGGGCAACATAAAGAGACCTTCATCTCTAAGAAAAGGCTGGATGCGATGGCTCATGCCTGTAATCCCAAACTTGGGGGGGCCAAGGCAGGCGGATCACTCGAGGTCAGGAGTTCAAGACCAGCCTGGCCAACATGGTGAAACCCTGTCTCTACTAAAAATACAAAATTAGCCAGGTGTGGTGGCACACACCTGTAGTCCCAGCTACTAGGGAGGTTGAGGCAGGAGAATCGCTTGAACCTGAGAGGCGTAGGTTGCAGTGAGCTGAGATCGTGCACCGCACTCCAGTCTGGTGACAGAGCAAGACTTGGTCTCAAAAAAGAAAGAAAGAAAGAAAGAAAAATAGTTTCATCTACTACCTCCATTGATGGCTTATTTCAAAGCAAATCCCAGACATCATGTAATTTCTTCTGTCAGTATTTCAGTAGATTGTATGGTAGCTTTTATCTTAGTAGTTGCATTCCTTAGTAATGTATATACTGAAGCAGTGGGTGGCTAACCCATTGAGCTGGTCATTTCACAGATATTGTGTAGGATGTGGCTAAAGTAGGATTTTAGCTATTAAAACTATGAGATGCCATGTTCTCACTATCAGATCAGTCAGAAACAAAAAGTTTGATATCTCAACCGTGTTACCAAGCATGTGAGAAAACAGCCATACTCTTGATTGGAGTATAAATTGATGTGATGCCAATTGCGTGGTGGGAGGACAATTTGGCTGTATCTATGAAAATTTTAAAAATATATGTCAGGACTGGGCACAGTGGCACATGCCTGTAATCCCAGCACTTTGGGAGGCTGAAGTGGAAGGATTGCTTGTATCCAGGAGTTCTAGACAACCGTGGGCAACATAGCAAGACCCCATCTCTACAAAAAATAAAAAATTAGTTGGGCATAGTGCTGCATGTGTGTAGTCCCAGGTACTCAGGAGGCTGAGACAGGAGGATTGCATGAGACTAGGAGGTTGAGGCTGCAATGAGCTGTGATCCTGCCACTGCACTCCAGTCTGGGCGATAGAATGAGACCTTGTCTCAAAAAAAAAAAAAAAAGACATAGGAAAAAATCTTCAAGACTTTGGGTTAGGTAAAGATTTCTTAGATGTGACAGCAAAAGCTTAATCTATAAAAGGAAAAATTGATCAATGAAACCATCAAAATTCAATTTTTTCTGTGTCTTGAAAGATACCATTTGCTTTCTGTGCTACCCACGGAGGGGTCCATATGACATTGTTCTGGATTCCCATTGTAACTTCAAGGGAAAATTTCACAATGTCCAGAGCCCTTGATGTCCTGCCAGTGAAGGAAGATGTCCTCAAGTTCCTTGTAGCAGGATAGCAGGAACCCACTTAGGTGGCATCAACCTTGACTTCCAAATGGAACAGCACTTTTTTTTTTTTTTTTTTTTTTTTTAGACAAAGTCTTACTCTGTTGCCCAGGCTGGAGTGCAGTGGTGCCATCTTCGCTCACTGCAACCTCTGCCTCCTGGATTCAAGCGATTCTCTTGCCTCAGCTTCCTGAGTAGCTGGGATTACAGGTGCATGCCACCATGCCTGGCTAATTTTTGTGTTTTTAGTAGAGATAGGGTTTCATCATGTTGGCCAGGCTGGTCTCGAACTCCTGACCTCAAATCCTCAAGTGATCTGCCTGCTTCAGCCTCCCAAAGTGCTGGGATTACAGGCAAGAGCCACTGCGACTGGCCAGAATAGCACATCTATAAGAGGAAAAGTGACAGTATCTACGTCGTCAATCTGAAGAGGACCTGGGAGAAGCTTCTGCTGGCACCTCATGCCATTGTTGCCATTGAGAACCCTGCTGATGTCACTGTCCTATCTTCCAGGGACACTGTCCAGCCAGCTGTGCTGAAGTTTGCTGCTGCCACTGGAGCCACTCCAGTTGCTGGTCACTTCACTCCTAGAACTATCACTAACCAGATCCAGGCAGCCTTCTGGGAGCCACAGCTTTTTGTGGCTACTGACCCCAGGGCTGACCACCAGCCTCTCACAGAGGCTTCTTAGGTACACCCACCTACCATTGCTCTGCATCACACAGATTCTCCTCTGTGCTATGTGGACATTGGCAACCCATGCAACAAGACTGCTTCCTCAGTGGGTTGAATGTGGTGGAGGCTGGCCCAGGAAGTTCTGCACGTGTGTGGCATCATGTGAACACTCGTGGGAGGTCATGCCTGATCTCTGCTTCTACAGAGATTCTAAAGAGACTGAAAATGAAGAGCAGGCTACTGATGAAAAGGCTTTGACCAAGGAGGAATTTCAGGGTGAACGGAGACTGCTCCAGCTCCTGAGTTCACTGCTACTCAGCCAGAGGTTGCAGACTGGTCTGAAGGCCTGCAGGTGCCCCCTGTGCCTATTCAGCAGGTCCCACTGAAGACTCAGCCTGCCACGCAGGCCTGGTCTGCAGCTTCCCCTGCTCAGGAGAATTGCTTGAACTCAGGAGTTTGAGACCAGCCTGGGCAATATAGCAAGACCCCATCTCTTTAAAAAAATTTTTTTAATTGTTCACTTAAAATGTTTGTTTATTTATTTTTCTCCTTGAGATGGAGTCTCGCTCTATTGCCCAGGCTGCAACCTCCTCCTCCTGGGTTGAAGCAATTCTCCTGCTTCAGCCCCCTTGAGTAGCTGGGATTACAGGCTTGCACCACCATGCCCAGCGAATTTTTGTACTTTTAGTAGAGGTGGCGTTTCACCTTGTTGGCCAGGCTAGTCTTGAACGCCTGACCCCACGTGATCCACTCACCTCGGCCTCCCAGAATGTTGTGATTACAGGCGTGAGTCAGAGTGCTGAGCCCTAAAGTGGTTAATTTTATGCTATGTGAATTTTACTTTAATTTTTTTAAAGTCATCATCAAGAAAATGAAAGAGAAGCCACACACTAGGAAAAAATATCTGTATAATACATACATGACAAAGGACTTGTAGTCACAATATACGAAGAGCTCTTACAACTCCATAATAAGACAAACCACTCATTTAAAAAATGGACAAAAGATCCTAATGGACATTTCACCAACAAAGATCCAGAAATAGCTAATAAGCACATGAAAATAAGCCCAACATCATTAGTCATTAGTGAAATTAGTGTCCCTTTCTCTAAATCATCTTTAGACAGAAGCACAGGGCTGCCTCCCTGGCATGTTCTTAACCTTGGCAAAATAAACTTCGAAATTGATTGAGACCTGTCTCAGAAACTTTTTGGTCTACACCAGACACAGAATATCACATAGTCCATGTATATGGAATGTCCACAATGGGATGCCATTTTATTATTTTATTTTATTTTTTGAGACGGATTCTTGCTCTGTTGCCCAAGCTGGAGCGCAGTGGTATGATCTCGGCTCATTGCAACCTCTGCCTTCTGGGTTCAAGTGATTCTCCTACCTCAGTCTCCTGAGTAGCTGGGATTACAAGCACGTGCCACCACACCCAGCTAATTTTTTTTTTTTTTTTTTTGAGATGGAGTATCACTCTTGTTGCCCAGGCTGGAGTGCAATGGCGCAATCTTGGCTCACTGCAAATTTTGCCTCCTAGATTCAAGTGATTCTCCTGTCTCAGCCTCCTGAGTAGCTGGGATTTCAGGCACCAGCCACCAGGCCCAGCTAATTTTTGTATTTTTAGTAGAGACGGGTTTCACTATATTGGCCAGGCTGGTCTGGAACTCCTGACCTCAGGTGATCCACCCACCTCGGCCTCCCAAAGTGCTGGGATTACAGGCGTGAGCCACCACACCCGGCCATAAGTTTTTTTTAATCAATAGAGACAAGATCTCACTATGTCGCCCAGGCTGGTCTCAAATTCCTAAGCTCAAGTGATCCTCCCACCTCAGCCTCCCAAACTGGTACAATTTACTGACCACCACATGAATACACAATTGACTTTTCCTCTACCAGCTTCTTTTTCTCTTGCAACATGTGGATTCAGTAATGTGACCTCACCCTTCCTCTTTCCCCTCCAAGCCTGCTTTTCCCCTTGAAATATTGAAGCCCTGAAAAACATCTTTGGAGAAAGGCACAGATCTGCCTCCCTGGCACATTCTTAACCATAGCAAAATAAACTTATAAATTGATTGAGACCTGTCTCAGATACTTTTTAGTTTAAACCAGTCACAAAAATATCATATATTCCATATATATGGACTGTCCAGAAAAGGCAAATCTATAGAAACGAAAAGTAACCTGGGTGAGGTGGCTCATGCCTGTAATCCCAGCACTCTGGGAAGCTGAGGCAAACAGCCAGGTTGAGCCCAGAGTTCGAAGCAGGCAGATGGGTTGAGCCCACAGTTAGAGACCAGCCTGGACAACATGGTGACCAACCCCATCTCTACAAAAAATACAAAAATTAGCCAGGCATGGTGGCACATGCCTGTAGTCCCAGCTACTTGGGAGACTGAGGTGGGAGGATTGCTTGAGCCCAGGAAATCAAGGATGCAGTGAGCCATGATCTTACCATGGCATTCCAGCCTGGGTGACACAGTGAGATTCACTCTCAAAAAAAAAAAAAAAAGGAAGTGCAGGGGCATAGGGTGTCATGAAACATAGTCATGAGACCATGAAGAGCTAGCTTTTTTTTTTTTTTTTTTTTTTGAGACGGAGTCTTGCTCTGTCGTCCAGGCTAGAGTGCAGTGGCGCAATCTCCACTCACTGAAAGCTCCACCTCCTGGGTTCACGCCATTCTCCTGCCTCAGCCTCCTGAACAGCTGGGATTACAGGCACCCTCCACCAAGCCCGGCTAATTTTTTTGTAATTTTAGTAGAGACGGGGTTTCACTGTGTTAGCCGGGATGGTCTTGATCTCCTGACCTCGTGATCCGCCCACCTCAGCCTCCCAAAGTGCTGGGATTACAGGCATGAGCCACCAAGCCTGGCCTTTTTTTTTTTTTTTTTCTGAGATAGAATCTCATTCTACTGCCCAGGCTGTAGTGCAGTGGCATGATCTCAGCTCACCACCACCTCAACCTCCTGGGTTCAAGCGATTCTTCTGCCACAGCCTCCTGAGTAACTGGGACTACAGATGTGCGCCACCATGCCTGGCTAATTTTTTTTTTTTTGAGATAGGTCTCGCTCTGTCACCCAGGCTACATGTGGTGGTGCGATCTTGGCTCACTGCAACCTCTCCCTCCAGGGTTCAAGCAATTCTCCTGCCTCAGTCTCCTGAGTAGCTGGGACTACAGGTGCGCACCACCATACCTGACTAATTTTTGTATTTTTAGTAGAGATGGGGTTTCACCATGCTGGCCAGGCTGGTCTCAAATTCCTGACCTTGTGATCAGCCCACCTCGGCCTCCCAAAGTGCTGGGATTGCAGGCGTGAGCCACTGAGCCCGGCAATTTTGTATTTTTAGTATTTCCAACTCCTGACTTCAAGTGATCCACCTGCCTCAGCCTCCCAAAGTGCTGGGAATACAGGCGTGAGCCACTGAACCAAGCCCTAGAGCTAGCATCTAATCCAACATGGGGGATCAGGGAAGTATCTAAAGCAATAAGAATATATT
Organism: Papio anubis; assembly: GCF_008728515.1. NCBI lineage: Eukaryota > Metazoa > Chordata > Mammalia > Primates > Cercopithecidae > Papio > Papio anubis. The sequence goes on along the minus strand of NC_044991.1, from coordinate 61,409,028 downwards.
TTGTTGGCTGGGCGCAGTGTGGCTCATGCCTGTAATCCCAGCACTTTGGGAGGCCGAGGCAGGTGGATCATGAGGTCAGGAGATCGAGACCAGCCTGGTCAACATGGTAAAACCCCGTCTCTACTAAAAACACAAAAAATTAGCCGGGTATGGTGGCACGCGCCTGTAGTCGCAGATACTCAGGAGGCTGAGGCAGGAGAATTGCTTAAACTCGGGAGGCGGAGGTTGCAGTGAGCCGAGATTGCACCACTGCACTCCAGCCTAGCCAAGATTGCACCACTGCACTCTAGCCTGGGCAACAGAGCAAGACTCTGTCTCCAAAAAAAAAAAAAAAAAAAAAAAAAAGAATATCTTTTGTTAAAATATTTGGCCTTTTGTCCTAGATCCTTGAAGCCCCTCTAGGAATAGCTTCAGTGCCAGAAGGTGAAAGATAAAAAGATTGTTATTTAAAACAATCCCCTTTCAAACACGCTTGAGTATATGTTTTGTTTTGTTTTGTTTTGAGAGGGAGTCTCGCTCTGTTACCAGGCTGGAATGCAGTGGTGCGATCTCCACTCACTGCAACCTCTGCCTCCCGGGTTAAAGTGATTCTCATGCCTCAGCCTCCTGAGTAGCTGGGATTACAGGCACATGCCACCACACCCGGCTAGTTTTTTGTGTTTTGTTTTAGTAGAGACGGGGTTTCACCATGTTGGCCAGGATGGTCCCAATCCCTTGACCTCATGATCTGCCCGCCTTGGCCTCCCAAAGTGCTGGGATTACAGGTGTGAGCCACAGCGCCTGACTGAATTTATGTTAATGAGAGGATTTGGGGAAAGTTCCCAGATAACCACAGGATGGGGGTCTGGCTGCCAGAGGATCCAACCATTTAGTCAAATGGTTAGAAGTTTCAACCCCACACCCAACCTCCAGGGAGGGTCTCAAAGTGAAGTTAATCACCAATGGCCAATTATTTATCAGTCATGCTTACATAATGACGCTTTATTTTATTTTATTTTATTTTTTTTGAGACAGGAGACTCTCTGTGTTGCCCAGGCTGGAGAGCAATGGTGTGATCTCAGCTCACTGCAATCTCTGCCTCCCAGGTTCAAGCGATTCTCATGCCTCAGCCTCCTGAGTAGTTGGGACTACAGGCACCCACCACCACAACCGGCTAATTTTTGTATTTTTAGTATAGATGGTGTTTCACCGTGTTGGCCAGGCTGGTCTTGAACTCCCAACCTTAGGTGATCTACCTGCCTACGCCTCCCAAAGTGCTGGGATTACAGGCATGAGCCTCTGGGCCCAGCCTAACGCTTCCATTATACACCAAAATGACTGGGTTCAGAGAGCTTCTTAATAGCTGAACACCTGTAGGCTTCCAGGACGGTGAATAGGAGCACATCCACATGCAGGAGGAGGCAACACCCCAGCTCCATGGGGATAAAAGCGCCCGTGCTCCAGACCCTTTCAGACTTTACCCTTTGTTCTCTTCATCTGATATAATGTATATGTTTCCCTGAGTTCTGTGAGTCCCTCTACCAAATTAAAGGAACCCAAGGAGGGAGTTGTGGGAATTCTGATTTATGGCTGGTTAGTTTGAAGTTCTGGAGGCCTGAACTTACTACTGGCATCTGAAGTGGGGGCGGTCTTGGGGACTGACCCCTCAACCTATGGGACCTGGTGTTATTTTCAGGTGGATAGTATCAGAGTTTATTTGGACTAGAAAACACCCAACGGGTGTCCACTGCAGAACTGATCGATTGCCTGATGTGTGGGGAAAACCCCCATACATCTTGTGTCAGAGGCCTGTTGTGAGTATAGTGGGAGAAACTGAGTTTGTTTTTTCTGGTCGTGGTGGTTGTACGACTCAATAAATTTACTATAAATCATTCAATTAGGCCGGGCGCGGTGGCTCAAGCCTGTAATCCCAGCACTTTGGGAGGCCGAGACGGGCGGATCACGAGGTCAGGAGATCGAGACCATCCTGGCTAACACGGTGAAACCCCATCTCTACTAAAAATTACAAAAAACTAGCCGGGCGAGGTGGCGGGTGCCTGTAGTCCCAGCTACTCGGGAGGCTGAGGCAGGAGAATGGCATGAACCCGGGAGGCGGAGCTTGCAGTGAGCCGAGATCCGGCCACTGCACTCCAGCCTGGGTGACAGAGCAAGACTCTGTCTAAAAAAAAAAAAATCATTCAATTATACACTTAAAGTGTGTGCATTTTATGGTATGGCAATTATACCTCTATAAAGATGTCTTCAAGGCCGGGCGCAGTGGCTCATGCCTGTAATCCCAGCACTTTGGGAGGCTGAGGCGGTCAGATCATGAGTTAAAGAGTTCAAGACCATTCTGGCCAACATGGTGAAACCCCGTCTCTACTAAAAATACAGAAAAATTAGCTGGGCGTGGTGCGTGCCTGTAATCCCAGCTACCCGGGAGGCTGAGGCAGGAGAAACGTTTGAACCAGGGAGTCAGAGCTTGCAGTGAGCCGAGATTGTGCCACTGTACTCCAGCCTGGCGACAGAGCAAGATTCCGTCTCAAAAATACAATAAATAAAATAAAATAAAATAAAGATGTCTTCAAATATAAGGCCTCGGCCAAACACCATGACTCACATCTGTAATCCCAGCACTTTGGGAAGCTAAGGAGGGAGGATCGCTTGAGCCCAGGAATTCAAGACCAGCTTGGGCAACATAGGGAGACCCTGTCTCTATAAAATATACAAAAATTAGCTGGGTGTGCTGGTACATGCCTGCAGTCCCAGCTACTCTGGAGGTTGAGATGGGAGCATTGGTTGAACCCAGGAAGTTAATGCTGCAGTGAGCCATGATCATGCCACTGCACTCCAGCCTGGGTGACAGAGCGATACCCTGTCTAAAAAGAAAAAAAAAAAGGCTTCAACCTGAGGAGGTTGATTGCCCACCCTCCCCACCAAAAAAAAAAAAAAAGAATGAAAAACCAGCCGGTTGTTCCTAGCCGTTTCATCTCTAAAAATTTATCTCTTAGATAAATACGCAATGAACAAAATAACCGATGAACTTGGCTATTTGTCCTAACATTTTTTGTAATAGGAAAACATTGGAAATAAGGTCAGTGTTCACCAGTAGGGGACTAGATAAATTATGGTACTAGAAAAACTACGCAGGAACTAAAAAAAAAGAAGAAGAAGAAGGCAGGTGTAGTGACAAAAGCCTGTAATCCCAGCTACACAGGAGGCAGAGGTGTTGAGAACTGTGCTCCTTAATTCAGCTAAAACCAGGTTCTTGTCACACAACCGGGAAGAATTAGGAAAGCAGAGACACTGAAGGGTGAGGAGAGTGGAATTCATTGGGTGAAAAGGCAAAAAGAAAAAAACTCTCAGCAAAGCGAGAGGTGAGAGGGGATCCTGCTAACAGGCCCCTACCTAGCAGATTGATTACCAGGCCACCGCACAGAAACTGAAGAGGCTAGGCTACTCTCCCTGCACCCAGCTTGAACTTCCCAAACTTCCTGTGGCTCCACCCTGTTCTTCCAGTGTATAGGCAGGCCTTCCCCTTATCTGCCTCCTGCATCTATCAGCAGGAGGATAGTTTCAGCCCAGGAGTTCAAATCCAGCCTGGGCAACATGGCCAGATACCATTTGAAGAAAAAATAAAAAAGGCCGGGCACAGTGGCTCATGCCTGTAATCCCAGCACTTTGGGAGGCCGAGGCAGATGGATCACGAGGTCAGGAGTTTGAGACCAGCCTGGCCAGCATGGTGAAACCCCGTCTCCACTAAAAATACAAAAATTAGCTGGGCATGGTGGCAGGCACCTGTAATCCCACCTTCTTGGGTGGCTGAGGCAGGAGAATTGCTCGAACCTGGGAGACGGAGGTTACAGTGAGACGAGGTCGAGCCACTGCACTCCAGCCTAGGCGAGACAGCAAAACCCCGTCTCAGGGGAAAAAAAAAAAGAATGAGGCATATGTACTAATATGAATTAGTATTCAAACTATTTTATTTAGAAAATAGGCCGGGCATGGTGGCTCACGCCTCTAATCCCAGCACTTTGGGAGGCTGAGGCGGGCAGATTACGAGGTCAGAAGATCGAGACCATCCTGGCTAACACGGTGAAACCTCGTCTCTACTAAAAACACAAAATATTAGCCAGGTGCGGTGGCGGGCACCTATAGTCCCAGCTACTTGGGAGGCTGAAGCGGGAGAATGGCATGAACCCAGGAGGCAGAGCTTGCAGTGAGCCAAGATTGCACCACTGCACTCCAGCGTGGGCAACAGAGCGAGAATCCATCTAAAAAAAAAAATACAGAAAATAAATAGCCTGGCAAGGTGGCTGATGCCTGTTATCCCAGCACTTTGGGAGGCTGAAGCAGGAGAACTGCTTGAGGCCAGGAGTTTGAAACCAGCCTGGGCAACATAGTGGGACCCTGTCTCCACAAAAAATAAAAACAAATTAGCCATGTATGGTGGCTTGCACGTGTAGTCCCAGCTACTCAGGGGTGGGGGTGATGAGGTAGGAGGATTGCTTGAACCTAGGACGTGGTGGCTGCAGTGAGCCATCATCGTGCTGCTGCACTTCCAGCCACAGAGTGAAACCATGTCTCAAAAAAAAAAAAAAAAAAAGAAGCCAGGTGGCTCACACCTGTAATCCCAGCGCTTTGGGAGGCCAAGGTGGGCGGATCACCTGAGGTCAGAAGTTCGAGACCAGCCTAGCCAACGTGGCGAAACCCCATCTCTACTAAAAATACAAAAATTAGCTTAGCGTGGCAGTGGGCACCTGTAATTCCAGTTACTCAGGAGGCTGAGGCAGGAGAATCGCTTGAACTAGGGAGGCAGAGGTTGCAGTGAGCCAAGATTGCACCACTGCACTCCAGCCTGGGTGACAGAGGGAGACTCTATGTCAAAATAAATAAATAAAATGAATAAATAAATAAAATAAACGAAGTGAGTCAATTTAAAGAAAAATATGAGGCCAGGCCCGGTGATTCACACCCGTAATCACAGCACTTTAGGAGGCTGAGGTGGGTGGATCACCTGAGGTCAGGAGTTGGAGACCAGCCTGGCCAACAGGGTGAAACCCCATCTCTACTAAAAATACAAAAAAAAATTTAGCTGGGCGTGGTGGTGCGCACCTGTAATCCCAAGTACACGGGAGACTAGGGCAGGAGTATCACTTGAACCCAGGAGGCGGAGGTTGCAGTGAGCCAAGATCGTGCCATTCATTGCATTCCAGCCTGGGCAACAAGAACAATAATCCGTCTCAAAAAAAGAAAAAAAAAAACAAGAACAACTATTGCTACTTGCAAAAACAGAAGAATTGCAGAAACATGATAGTGAAAGAAGCCAGACAAAAAAAATGCATACCGTAAAAAATATACTTCACAATTTTGTTTATTTATTTATTTTGAAACAGGATCTCTCTTTGTCACCCAAGCTGGAGTGCAGTGGTGTGATCATAGCTCACTGCACCCTTGAACTCTTGGCTTCAAGTGATCCTCCCACCTCAGCCCACCCCAAGTAGCTGGGACTACAGGCACAAGCCACCACATCTGGCTAATTTTTCTAAAAAATTTTTGTAGAGATGAAGTCTTGCTATGTTGCCCAGGCTAGTGTTGAACTCCTGAGCTCAAGTGATCCTTCCGCCTTGTACTAAAATATACCCCACGTTGCTGGGATCAAAAGCGTGAGCCACTGTGCCAGACCTACTTTGTTTAAATGCTTAAGAACAGGCAAAACAGGCCAGGTGCAGTGGCTCACGCCTGTAATCCCAACACTTTGGGAGGCAGGGGTGGACAGATCACCTGAGGTCAGGAGTTCAAGACCAGCCTGACCAATGTGGCAAAACCCCATCTCTACTAAAAATACAAAATTAGTTGGGCATGGTGGCACATGACTGTAAGCCCCGCTACTTGGGAAGATGAAGCCGGAGAATCACTGAATCACTTGAACCCGGGAGGCAGAGGTTGCAGTGAGGAGAGTTCATGCATTGCACTCCAGCCCGGGTGACAGAGTGAGACTCTATCTCAAAAAAAAAAAAAAAAAAAAAGTCAAAACAAATCTAGGGTGACAGAGGTAAGGATACTGGTAACTCTCAAGTGTCAGGAATTGGCTGGGAGAGATCACCAGAGAGGTTTCTAGGGGATGGGAAATGTTTGTTTGTTTTTTGAGATGGAGTTTTGCTCTTGTTGCCCAGACTGGAGTACAATGGCACGATCTCAGCTCACTGCAACCTCCACCTCCTGGATTCAAGCAATTCTCCTGCCTCAGCCTCCTAAGTAGCTGGGATTACAGGCATGTACCAACACGCCTGGCTAATTTTTTTTTTTTTTTTTTTTTTTTGAGACGGAGTCTCGCTCTGTCACCCAGGCTGGAGTGCAGTGGCCGGATCTCAGCTCACTGCAAGCTCCGCCTCCCGGGTTTACGCCATTCTCCTGTCTCAGCCTCCCGAGTAGCTGGGACCACAGACACCTGCCACCTCGCCCGGCTAGTTTTTTTGTATTTTTTAGTAGAGACAGGGTTTCACCATGTTAGCCAGGATGGTCTTGATCTCCTGACCTCGTGATCCGCCCGTCTCGGCCTCCCAAAGTGCTGGGATTACAGGCTTGAGCCACCGCGCCCGGCCTCGCCTGGCTAATTTTTTGTATTTTTAGTAGAGATGGGGTTTCACCGGATTAGCCAGGATAGTCTCAATCTCCAGACCTCAAGTGATCCACCCGCCTCGGCCTCCCAAAATGTTGGGATTACAGGAGTGAGCCACCGCACCTGGTGGGAAATGTTTATATGTTGATTTGGTTACACAAAAATCTATGCACACATAAATTATTTGAATTGTGCGCTTACTATTTGCTCAGTTTATTATATGTATGTTATATCTCAACAGAAAATTAAAAATAATATGCAAGAGGGAATGATGAGCATAAGGTTCAGGAGGATGGTTACTAGGGTTGGAAAAGAGGTTGGGTGGGGAGGGAGGTATATAGTCAGATGCAGGTTATTAAGGTTCTACATTTGATTTTGGGATGGTGGCTTCACAGGTGACTCTGTCATTACTTTAAAAAACTAATTAAACAACTAAAAAATAATTTCAAAATAATACAAATGGTACACATACTGATAGAGTTGTTATGCAGTGTGTCAATCAAGATTCTTAGTTGCAAACAAAACAAACCAACTCACTTCAGTTTAAACAGGAAAGAAAGTTATTACAGGATGTTGGGTGGCTCACAGAATCTCCATGAGGGGAAGAGCAATAGTATTGAGAGCTATGCATAGGTAGGAACAACTCCTACAATCACCCTGGCGAGTCAGGCCAGAGGAGATGCCAGGATACAAGGCAAAGACACTACAGCGCGTTCTGCCAACCCTGAATTCTTTCTTTCTTTCTTTTCTTTTTTTGAAACAGAGTTTCGCTCTGTAGCCCAGCCTGGAGTGCAGTGGTGTGATCTCGGCTCACTGCAACCTCCACCTCCTGGGTTCAAGTGACTCTCCTGCCTCAGCCTCCTGAGTAGCTGGGACTACAGGTGCCCGCCACCATGCCCAGTTAGTTTTTGTATTTTTAGTAGAGACGAGGTTTCCCCATGTTGGCCAGGCTGGTCTCGAACTCCTGGCCTCAGGTGATCTGCCCACCTTGGTCTCCTAAAGTGCTGGGATTACAGGTGCGAGCCACAGTGCCCGGCCTACAACCCTGAGCTCTTTTTTTTTTTTTTTTTTTTTGAGACGGAGTCTGGCTCTGTCGCCCAGGCTGGAGTGCAGTGGAGCAATCTGTAAGCTCCACTTCCCGGGGTCTCACCGTTCTTCTGCCTCAGCCTCCTGCGTAGCTGGGACTACAGGCTCCCACCGCCACACCCAGCTAATTTTTTGTATTTTTAGTAGAAACGGGGTTTCACTGTGTTAGCCAGGATGGTCTCGATCTCCTGACCTCATGATCTGCCCGCCTCGGCCTCCCAAAGTGCTAGGATTACAGGCGTGAGCCACCGCGCCCAGCAACGCTAAGCTCTTAATGCTACTGATGGCTAACACTCTCACTTCTCTGTGCCTAAGTTTCCATATTTGTTAAATAGAAGCAATGTGCATATATTTTAGGGTTATGCGGAGACATACCACTCAATTAGGTTTAGCAATGGCAAGGTCATGTGGCAGCTGGCAGAACTTGTTCTGGAATGCCAGGTAAGACACCTCCAGAGATTCCAAGGAAGGCTTGGAGAAGACTTCACAGGGAATGCCAGCTGCATTGGGCAGATAAAGGCCAGGAGTCATAGAATTGTTTTTTAAAGTTATTTATTTATTTATTTATTTATTTTTTATGAGACGGAGTCTGGCTCTGTCGCCCAGGCTGGAGTGCAGTGGCATGATCTCGACTCACTGCAAGCTCCGCCTCCCAAGTTTACGCCATTCCCCTGCCTCAGCCTCCCGAGTAGCTGGGACTACAGGCACCCGCCACCACACCTGGCTAATTTTTTTGTATTTTTGGTAGAGACGGGGTTTCACCGTGTTAGCCAGGATGGTCTCGATCTCCTGACCTTGTAATCTGCCCACCTCGGCCTCCCAAAGTGCTGGGATTACAGGCATAAGCTACCATGCCCAGGCTTTTGAAAGCGATTTTAATGAGAATTATGTTATACTGGTATGAATGTTATCATGCCCATCATCTTATTTAATATTCATAATTTGCAAAAGACAAGGACTGAGACAGATAGAAATATTCAGGATTGGCCTAGCAGTGTGGCTCACAGCTGTAATCCCAGCACTTTGGGAGGCAGAGACAGGCGGAATGCTTCAGCCCAGGAGTTTGAGACTATTCTCGGAAACATGGTGAAACCCCAACTCTACAAAGAATAAAAAATAAAAATAAGAGGCTGGGCACGGTGGCTTACGCCTGTAATCCCAGCACTTTGGGAAGCCGAGGCGGGTGGATTGACTTAGGTCAAGAGTTCGAGACTAGCCTGGCCAAAGTGGTGAAACCCTCTGTCTACTAAAAATACAAAATTTAGCTCGGCATGGTGGCAGACACTTGTAATCCCAGCTACTCAAGAGGCTGAGGCAGGAGAATCACTTGAACCTAGGAGGCGGAGGTTGCGGAGAGCTGAGGTCGCGCCATTGTACTCCAGCCTGGGCAACAAGAGCGAAAATAAATAAATAAAATAAAATAAAAAATAACAAAAAAGGCCGGGCGCAGTGACTCAAGCCTGTAATCCCAGCACTTTGGGAGGCCGAGACAGGCGGATCACAAGGTGGGGAGATCAAGAACATCCTGGCTAACATGGTGAAACCCCGTCTCTACTAAAAAATACAAAAAAACTAGCCAGGCGAGGTGGCGGGCGCCTGTAGTCCCAGCTACTTGGTAGGCTGAGGCAGGAGAATGGCGTAAACCCGGGAGGCGGAGCTTGCAGTGGCCATTGCACTCCAGCCTGGGCGACAGAGCAGGATTCCGTCTCAAAAAAAAAAAAAATTTAAAAAAAAAGAAATATTCAGGTCCAGGAGCGGTGGCTTACCCCTGTAATCCCAGCACTTTGGGAGGCCAAGGCAGGCAGATTACCTGAGATCAGGAATTTGAGACCAGCCTGGTCAATGTGGTGAAACCCCATCTCTGCTAAAAATACAAAAATTAGCCAGGCATGGTGAGGCACACCTGTAATCTCAGCTACTCGAGGGTCTGAGGCAGGAGAATTGCTTGAACCCGGGAGGCGAAAGTTGCAGTGAACTGAAATTGTGCCACTGCACTCCAGCCTGAGTGACAAGAGTGAGACTCCATCTCAGGAAAAAAAAAAAAAAAAAAAAAATCAAGATCAAAACCAGTTCTGCAATTTCCTGGTCCACCTGGATTCCCTGCTCCATCTTCCCCTTGCCCCGCCCTCTCCTGGGTGTTTCACAACTCACTATGAACCCCATCATCTGTCAGCCTCCTCTGGCAGCCACGTTGAACACAGCTGGAGAAAAAACCATACCTCTCAGCTTTGTTTTACTTTAGATTCAAGTTCATAAATCCCAGTGGGGTCTCAATCTTATAGGGATAACTTATCATGTATCTCCTTTGGCTCACTCTACCAAACAACTCTCTGATACATTCTCCTCTCCTTCAAGCGTCTCTCACAGATGCCTACTTCCAACTGGCACTGTTGTCTCAAGCTTTTTGAAGAAATAGAAGTCCCTCATTTTCCCACCTGCACTGAAGAAATATCTCTTATACCATCTAGCACTAGTCCTTCCAAGGTTTCATCCCTTTCACCTTTCCAATTGCAACTCTCCTTTAACCCCTCTGTTCTTTTTTTTTTTTCTCTTTTTTTGAGACAGAGTCTCACTGTCGTCCAGTCTGGAGTGCAGTGGCATGATTGTAGCTCACTGCAGCCTCCACCTCCTGGGTTCAGGCAATTCTCCTGCCTCAACCTCCTAAGTAGCTGGGATTACAGGTGCCCACCACCACACCCAGCTAATTTTTGTATTTTTACTAGAGACGGGGTTTCACCATGTTGGTCAGGATGGTCTTGATCTCATGACCTTGTGATCCACCTGCTCCGGCCTCCCAAAGTGCTGGGATTACAGGCGTGAGACTCCACACCCAGCTGACTTCTTTTTTGTATCTTCCATGTCTGCTTAACTTTTTGGATGTGTAGTACAGTTATGATCATTGTTTTAATGTCTATGTCTGCTAATTCTAATGTCTATGTCAGTTCTAGATTGGTTTCAATTAACTTTTCTCATCATTTCCTGATTTACATGACTAGCAAATGTTTTTATTGGATGTCAGACATTATGAATTTACCTGTTGGCTGCTTGCTGAACATTTTTGTAATCTTATAAGTATTCTTGAGCTTTGTTCAGGGGTGCAGTTAATTTTTTTTTCTTTTAATTTTTAGAGATGAAGTATTGCTCTGTTGCCCAGGCTAGAATGCCATGGCTATTCACAGGTTCAATCAGAGTGCACTGCAGCCTCTAATTACTGGACACAAGTGACCCTGTTGCCTCAGCCTCCTGGGTAGCTGGGACCACAGGGACACAGCACCATGCCCAGTTATCAGTTAAATAATTTAAAAACAGTTCGATCCGTTTAGGTCTTTTTTTTTTTTTTCTTTTGAGACAGAGTCTTGCTCTGTTGCCCAGGCTGGAGTGCAGTTTCACAATCTCTGCTCACTGCAGCCCCTGCCTCCCGGATTCAAGAGGTTCTCGTGCCTCAGCCCCCAAGTAGCTGGGGCTATAGGCACACACCCCCACGCCCGGCTAATTTTTGTATTGTTTGTAGAGACAGGTTTCACTGTGTTGCCCAGGCTGGTCTCGAACTCCTGACCTCAAGTGATCTGCCCACCTTTGCCTCCCAAAGGTGCTGGGATTACAGGTGTGAGCCACTGCATCCGGCCAAGTCTTGCTTTTAATATTAGGTGGGATCAAAGCAATACTTAGTCTAGGGCTAATTTTTCTCCAGTACTGAGGCAATGCCCTTCCATGTGCTCTACAGCAGGAATCCCCAACCTTTTTGGCACCAGGGACTGGTTTTGTGGAAGACAATTTTTCCATAGATGGTGGAGAGTGGGGGATGGTATCAGTTTCGGGATGAAACTGTTCCACTTCAGATCATTAGGCATTAGTCAGAGTCTCCTAAGAAGTGCGCAACATAGATCCCTCGTGTGAGCAGTTCACGATAGGATTCGTGCTCCTATGAGAACCTAATGCTGCTGCTGATCTGACAGGAGGCAGCGCTCGGGCAGAAATGCTCACTTTCTGCTCACCTCCTAATGTGCGGCCTGGTTCCTAGTGGGCCAAAGACAGGTACCAGTCCATGGCCCGGGGGTTGGGGGCCCCTGCTCTATAGAATACCCTGTGAATCATGAGGTTTTCCAGTCTGCCTGGTGGCAACAGGCACCATTCATGGCCCTCTTTATTACCTCTAATTCTTTTGGGTGGTTCTTTCTCCATCTTTGGATAGTTTCTTCACTTGCATGTACTAATGAGTACTCAGTTGAATTTTTTTTTTTTTTTTTTTTTGAGACAAGGTCTCACTCTCTTGCCCAGGCTGGAGTGCAGTGGTGCGATCTCAGCTCACTGTAACCTCCGCCTCCCGCGTTCAAGCGATTATCCTGCCTCAGCCTCCCCAGTAGCTAGGACTCCAGGTGTGCACCACCATGTCCAGCTAATTTTTGTATGTTTTAGTAGAGACAGGGTTTTGCCATGTTGGCCAGACTGGTCTGGAACTCATAACCTCAAGTGATCTGCCAGCTTCAGCCTCCCAAAGTGTTGGGATCACAGTGAGCCACTGTGCCCAGCTACTCAGTTGAATTCTTGAGAACTTTCTATGCAACTCTCTCCTCTTCTGTAGTCTGTCCTGCAAATTCTAGCCTCATTGGTCTCTCCAGACTCTTAGCTCTGTCTTTCCAATTCAGAGAATCTGCTGGGCTCTACCTGGGTTCTTTTTCCTTGAACCATGGCTGAAAACTCTTTCCAGACAATAGTTTCGAGAAATCACAGGTCTTACAGCATTCGTTTCCAGTCTCTATGTGATCACTGTCCTTCGTTACCCCAATGTCCAGTGTCTTTTTTTGTTTTTATTATTATTTATTTATTTATTTATTTATTTATTATCATTTTGGAGACGGAGTCTTGCTCTGTCTCCCAGGCTGGAGTGCAATGGTGTGATCTCGGCTCACTGCAACCTCCACCTCCCGGGTTCAAGCAATTCTCATATCTCAGCCTCCCAAGTAGCTGGGATTACAGGTGCAAGTCACCACGCCTGGCTAAGTTTTGTATTTTTAGCAGAGATGGGGTTTTGCTATGTTGGCCAGTCTGGTTTCAAACTCTTGATCTCAAGTGATCCACCCACCTCCCTCCCAAAGTGCTGGGATGACAGGCATGAGCCATCACACCCGGACTGTTTTTATTTTTGAGACAAGATCTTGCTCTGTCATCCAGGCTGGAGTGCAGTAGCATAATTACAGCTCACTGCAGCCTTGACCTTTTGGACTCAAATGATCCTTCTGCCTCAGCCTCCCAAGTTGCTGGGACCACAGTCATGTGATCACCACTCCTGGTTAATTTTTTATTTTTTGTAGAGATGGGGTCTTCCTATATTGTGCAGGTTGGTCTTGAAATCAATCCTTGGCTCAAGCCATCCTCCTGTCTCAGCCTCCCAAAGTGCTGGGATTACAGGCATGGAGTCTGGCCACGACTCCCAGACTTGAGTGTCTTGAAAACAGTGGTTTCATACACTTTTTCTGTTTTTTGTTTGTTTGGTTTTGGTTTTCTGCAGATGGAAGGGTAAATCCAGGTCACTTTAACTTCAGGGGAATAAGGCACAGAGTTTAAAAAATCTCAATGTCGCCAGGCATGGTGGCTCACGCCCATAATCCCAGCACTTTGGGAGGCCAAGGCAGGCAGATCACCTGACATCAGGAGCTCGAGACCAGTCTGACCAAAATGGAGAAACCCCATCTCTACTAAAAATACAAAAAATTAGTCTGGGTGCAGTGGCTCATGCCTGTAATCCCAGCACTTTGGGAGGCCGAGGTGGACGGATCCCCTGAGGTCAGGAGTTTGAGACCAGCTTGACCAACATGGAGAAACCCTGTTTCTACTAAAAATACAAAATTAGCCAGGTGTGGTAGCGCATCCCTGTAATCCCAGCTACTCGTAAGGCTGAGACAGGAGAATGGCTTGAACCTGGGAGGCAGAGGTTGCAGTGAGCTGAGATTGTGCCATTGCACTCCAGCCTGGGCAACAAGAGAGAAACTCCGTCTCAAAAAAAAAAAAAAAATTAGCCAGGCATGGTGGTGTGCACCTATAGTCCCAACTACTCAGGAGGCTGAGGCAGGAGAATCACTTGACCCTGGGAGGCAGAGGTTGCAGTGAGCCAAGATCGTGCCACTGCACTCCAGCCTGGGCCACAGAGTGAGACCTTGTCTCAAAACAAAACAAAATCTCAAATGTCAACTGAGCATGGTGGCTCACGCCTGTAATCCTAGCACTTTGGGAGGCCTAGTCAGGAGTGTAGCTTGAGCCCAGGAGTTCAAGACCAGCCTGGGCAACATAGTGAGACCCTGTCTCTATAAAGAAAAGAAATAATGCAGGCATGGTGAAGCATGTCTGTAGTCCTAGCTACTCGGAAGCCTAAGGTGAAAGGATGTCTTGAGCCCAGGTGGTCGAGGCTGCAGTGAGCCATAATCATGCCATTGCACTCCCGCCTGGGTGACTCATGCCATTTGCACTCTGTCTCAAAATAAAAATCTCTATTTTGGGGCCAGGTACAGTGGCTCATTCCTGTAATTCCAGCACTTTGGGCGGCCTAGGTGGGAGGATCATGTGAGGTCAGGAGTTCGAGAGCAGCCTGGCCAACATGGTGAAACCCCGTCTCTACTAAAAATACAAAAATTAGCAGAGTGGGCCAGGCACGGTGGCTCAAGCCTGTAATCCCAGCACTTTGGGAGGCCGAGACGGGTGGATCACGAGGTCAGGAGATCGAGACCATCCTGGCTAACACGGTGAAACCCCGCTCTACTAAAAATGCAAAAAAACTAGCCGGGCGAGGTGGTGGGCTCTGTAGTCCCAGCTACCGGGAGGCTGAGGCCGGCAGACCATGGACCCCAGAGGCGGAGCTTGCAGTGAGCTGAGATCTGGCCACTGCACTCCAGCCTGGAATAGAGTGAGACTCCGCCCAAAAAAAAAAAAAAAAAAAAAAAAATTAGCAGAGTGTGGTGGCAGGTGCCTGTAATCCCAGCTACGTGGGAGGCTGAGGTTTGAGAATAGCTTGAACCCAGCATGTGGAGGTTGCAGTGAGCCGAGATCATGCCACTGCATGCCAGCCTGGGCAAGAGAGCAAGACTCTGTTTTGTCTCAAAAACAAAACAAAACAAAACAAAACAAAACTCTACTTTTATATGTCTAGGCCGCCATATATATAGGCCACAGCTGGGCATAGTGGCTCATACCTGTAATTCCAGCACTTTGGGAAGCCAGGGTGGAAGGATCACTTGAGCCCAGGAGTTTGAGACCAGCCAGAGCAACATAGTGAAATCCTATCTCTACAAAAAATAAAAAATTAGCTAGGTGTGGTGGTGCATGCCTGTAGACCCAGATACTTGGGAGGCCGAGGAGAGAGGATCACTTGAGCCCAGGAGGTCGAGGTTGCAGTGAGCCATGATCACACTACTGCACTCCAGCCTGGGTGACAAAGTAAGACCCCTTCTCAAAAATAAATAAATAAATAGAAATAAAAATAATTTATCTTAAACTGGCCTTGGCCATAAGAAGGAGGCATTCAGGCACATATGCTAGTTACTGCTGAGCCCCTGATGAAAGAGATAAAATCTCTTGAAAGTTCCCTGATTAAGCCAGACACGGTGGCTCACGCCTGTAATCCCAGCACTTCACCTGAAGTCGGGAGTTCAAGACTACTCTAACATGGAGAAACCCCATCTCTACTAAAAATACAAAATTAGCCGGGCATGGTGGCACATGCCTGTAATCCCAGCTACTTGGGAGACTGAGGCAGGAGACTTGCTTGAACCCGGGAGGCAGAGGCTGCGGTGAGCTGAGATCCCCCCATTGCACTCCAGCCTAGGCAACAAGAGCGAAACTTCGTCTCAAAAAAAAAAAAAAAGCTCCCTGATTAAAAAAATAAAGTTGCCAAGCAGGATGGCTCATGGCTTATGCCTGTAATCCCAGCACTTTGGGAGGTCAAGGCAGGTGAATCACCTCAGGTCAGGAATTCGAAACCAGTCTCGCCAACATGGCAAAACCACGTCTCTACAAAAAATACAAAAATTAGCAGGATGTGGTGGCGCAAGCCTGTATTCCCAGCTACTCGGTAGGCTGAGGCACGAGAATTGCTTGAACCTGGGAGGTGGAGGTTACAGTGAGCTGTGATTGTGCCACTGCACTACATACAGCCTGGGTGAAAGGGGAGACTTTGTCTCAAAAAAACAAAAGCAAACAAACAAACAAAAAAACAGATGCCAGGCATGGTGGCTCATACCTGTAATCTCAGCACTTTGGGAGGCCGAGGTGGGTGAATCACTTGAGGTCAGGAGTTCAAGACCAGCCTGGCCAATGTGGTGAAACCCTGTCTCTACTAAAAATAGAAAAATTAGCCAGGCGTGGTGGCAGGTGCCTGTAATCCCAGCTACTCAGGGGGCTGAGGCAGAAGAATTGTTTGAACCCGGGAGGTGGCAGTCGCAGTGAGTCAAGATCACGCCACTGCACTTCAGCCTGTGCAACAGAGCAAGGCTCCATCTCGAAAACAAAAACCAAAACCACTAAAGCTGGTGTCAAGCCCAGCCCAGGGCAGAGCCTGCATGTGAGAGCTAAGTGGCTTCCGCTGTGGGGAGAAGCTTCCTGGGGCAGGGCAGGGCTCTGAGCAACACCTGAGAGTCCTGAGGCATTGCCAGTTTATTATTTCCATCCAACAAAGTGTTCACACAGTGCTGTCTTGCTTCATTTTCTTCCCCCAACAACCCAGAAGCAAATATTCGCTATTTCTGCTGGGCAGATGAGGCAAGAAGGCTCAAGGGGTTGAGTAACTTGACAAAGGACAAATCAGTAGCAGAGCTAAAATTTTTGTTTAGGTCTTTTTTTGGACATAGGGTCTCATTCTGTTACCCAGGCTAGAGTACAGCCGCGCCATCACAGCTCACTGCAATCTCCACCTCCCAGGGTCACGTGATCTCCAACCTCAGCCTCCTGAGTCACTGGGACTACAGGTGTGTATCACCACACCCGGCTAACTTTTGGTAGAGACGGGGATTCCCCATGTTGGCCAGGCTGGTCTTGAACTCCTGACCTCAAATGATCTGCCTGCCTCGTCCTCCCTAAAGCACTGGGATTACAGGTGTGAGCCACTGAGCCCGACCCAGCAGAGCTAAAATTTAAACCTGCTTCTCAGAGATAAATTAAGGAGCAAAGGAAGCCTTTGTTGGGTAGCTTCCATAGGTTGGGAATGTCCCTGGAAAGTGCTGGGATGGAATGAATTCTGTTGATCGGGGCCTCCTAGTAGATAGGCAAGAAATTATTTGATAAATTCTAGTGGTGGGGGTGATGAAGACTGAGCACTCCAAGGGGAATGCTTGCGGAGTGATAAATAGTCCCTACACTACCTTCTAGGGAGATCAAGGTTCCCCACGGGACTTCTGTCTTAGGAGGGTCTATGAAAATGTAGTCAGAGCTGAATTGCCAGGAAAATGAAGATACTGGGGGTTGCTACTTCATCTTTCCTTTTGGCCCTCCCTCATATAGCTCTCAACCTCTCCTCTTGATTAATGGAGACCATATAATAATACAGCAATATTGGTTCCTATCTACTGTGTGTTTGCTATGAGCCAGATTCTTCTTATTTTTATTTATTGGTTTATTTATTTTTTGAGACAGGGTCTTGTTCTGTGGCCTAGGCTGGAGTGCAGTGGTACAATCACAGCTCACCGTAGCCACAACTTCTTGGGCTCAAGCGATCCTTCCACCTCAGCCTCCCGAGTAGCTGGGACTGTAGGCCCACGCCACCACGCCCAGCTAATTTTTGTATTTTTTGTAGAGAGGGGATTCGCTGTGTTGCCCAGGCTCGTCTCAAACTCCTGGGCTCAAGTGATCCACCTACCTCGGGCTACGAAAGTGTTGGGATTACAGGCGTGAGCCACTGCACCCAGCTTAGCCAGATTCTTTTCATGTATCATATGGAATCCTCATGATTATATAAAGCAAGTCCTCCCATCATCCTCATTTTAAAGAAAAGGAGGCAAAGTGTGATTGTATTCATTGTCTGTTGCTGTGTCAGGAATTACCCCAAAACTTAAAAGCTTAAAACAACAATAAACATTTATTACCTCAGGTATTTTCTTTTTCTTTTTTTTTTTTTTTGAGACGGAGTCTCGCTCTGTCGCCCAGGCTGGAGTGCAGTGGCCGGATCTCAGCTCACTGCAAGCTCCGCCTCCTGAGTTTATGCCATTCTCCTGCCTCAGCCTCCCCAGTAGCTGGGACTACAGGCGCTGGCCAACACGCCCGGCTAGTTTTTTGTATTTTCTTAGTAGAGACGGAGTTTCACCATGTTAGCCAGGATGGTCTCGATCTTCTGACCTCGTGATCCACCTGTCTCGGCCTCCCAAAGTCCTGGGATTACAGGCTTGAGCCACCGCGCCCGGCCTACCTCAGGTATTTTCTATAGGCAAGGAATTCAGGAGCTGATTAGTTGAGTGACTCTCACCAGAAACATCTCATAAGTTTCAAGATGTTGACCAGGGCTGCAGTCATCTGGAAGCTGGAATGGGGTCAGAGGATACAGTTTCAAGAGGACCCATGCACATGGCTGGCAAAGCCGTTGGCTGTTGGCAAGCGGTCTCAGTCACTTGCCCTGTGAGTCCCTGCATTGGGCTGCTTGAGTGTGCTTATAACATAGCAGCTAAGGTCCCTCAGAGTAAGTGATCCAAGAGAGCAAGATGGAAGCTGCAGTGTCTTTGTTTGTTTTGTTTTGTTTTTGAGACGGAGTCTTGCTCTATTGCCCAGACTGGAGTGCAGTGGCACAGTCTCGACTCACTGCAATCTCTGCCTCCCAGGTTCAAGCAATTCTCCTGCCTCAGCCTCCTGAGTAGCTGGGATTACAGGCGCGTGCCACCACCCCCGGCTAATTTTTGTATTTTTAATAGAGACGGTGTTTCACCATGTTGGTCAGGGTGGTCTTAAACTCCTGACCTCATGATCTTCCCACCTCGGCCTCCCAAAGTGCTGGGATTACAGGCATGAGCCACTGCGCCTGGCCGTTTTTATTTTTTGAGACAGGTTCTTGCTGTATTGCCCAGACTGGAACACAGTGGTGTCATCTCAGCTCACTGCAACCTTGATTTCCTGGGCTCAGGCGATTCTCTCACCTCAGCTTCCCGTGTAGGTTGAGACCACAGGTGCTAATTTTCTTTTCTTTTTTTTTAGTAGAGATGAGTTCTCGCTATATGGCTATGTTGCCTGGGCTGATCTCAATCTCCTGGACTCCAGTGATCCTCCCACCTCGGCCTCCCAAAGTGCTAGGATTACAGGCATGAGCCACCTTGCCCAGCCTTGCATTGTCTTTTCTGAACTGGCCTCAGAAGTCACACCTGTTTCTGCAGTAGCCTGGTGGTCACATAGGAAGACAGAATCATTGAGGGCCATCTTGGAGGCCACTACCATGGTGATAAGTAATTTGCCCAAGGTCACATACGTGGGAAGCGTTAGGGGTGGGCTTTGAAGCCAGGAAGTTACTATGTCACAATAAATATTAGTTTGAAGGAGTAGGGGCAGGCAGGAACCCACAGGTCTCCTCTATCCTGGAGGCATTCATACTTGAGATCCTGAAATTCTCATTCCAGTGGTCAGGTGAGTCAGACACTGACGTGTCAGACAGACATTTTGTAAAAGCAACATAATTTGGGCAATTTTTTTTTTTTTTTTGAGTCGGAGTCTCACTCTGTCATTCAGGCTGGAGTGCAGTGGCGCTATCTTGGCTCACTGCAACCTCCACCTCCCAGGTTCAAGCAATTCTCCTGCCTCAGCCTCCCGAGTAGCTGGGATTACAGGCATGTACCACCATGCTGGCTAATTTTTGTATTTTTAGTAGAGACAGCGTTTCACCAGGTTGGCCAGGCTGGTCTCGAACTCCTGGCCTCAAATGATCCACCCACCTTGGCCTCCCAAAGTGCTGGGATTATAGGCGTGAGCCACTGTGCTCAGCCAATTTGGGCATTTTTAAAAGACAGAAAAACAAAAAACAGCAAAAGATCGCACAGACTTGCACTTAATGGTAGACTTGCTGAATTAACGGAACCTGGATTGTGGCTCCAACTTTGCCACTGACTTACTGAAGGACCTTAGGCAAGTTCCAGCCCCCTTTGGGGCCTTTGTTTTCCCATCTGTACAATGGAGCAGTTTGATTCCATGGACACTGAGGTCCTCTGGCTGGGTGATTCTGGGATTCTACGCAGAGAGCTGTTCACGGAGACAGCCCAGGGAGTTCTTTCCCCACTTTCCCTGGCTTCATCTGACCTTTGCTGAAGGGGAGCAGATCCCTCAGGTGCAAGGGGCACTCTTCTGGACCCAGGCCAGAGCCAGCCAGGCTGTTCAGCCTTGTTTCACCCGAAGCTGGCTGGCACCATTGTTCCCCCATAAAGCTGGGCCCCTTTCCAGCTGCTGCTGAACTCAGGGCAGGGGAGAGGCTCAAAGGACTCAGTTGTGTGGATTTCCTCCCTCCCCCAAGGCAGGCCTGGGTCACCCAACAGGCTGATTCAGCCCATACAGAGGAACAAAAGAGATGAGATATGGTTTAGGGACAAAATTTGACATTTACCATTTTCCCTCATAAAACTTCAAAGTAATCATCATGGGGAAATCCCCTTATGCTTATTCATTTCACAGTTCAGTGACATTTTTAAAAATTGGGGCAAGGGCGTTGTTTCCAATTTCAGTGCTTAAGGGCCCATATTTTAATGATTCTATGATGCACATTTGTTTACCTTTTAATATCTTTGAAACTGGAATGCATGTAACAGGTAATGACATAATAAGCTAGTTGCAGCATTTAAAAAGTACATTATCAGGCTGGAAGCGGTGGCTTATGCCTGTAACCCCAGCACTTTGGGAGGCTGAGGTGGGTGGATCACGAGGTCAGGAGTTTGAGACCAGTCTGGCCAACATGATGAAACCCCGTCTCTACTAAAATACAAAAATTAGCTGGGCATGGTAGCACATGCCTGTAGTCCCAGCTACTCTGGAGGCTGAGGCAGGTGAATTGCTTGAGCTTGGGAGGAAGAGGTTGCGGTGAGCCGAGGTTGCACCACTGCACTCTAGCCTGGTGACAGAGCAAGACTCTGTCTCAAAAAAATAAATAAATAAAAATAAAATACATAATCGGACATAAAATAATGGCGCGTATTACAATGATGGATCTTAAATTTGATGAACTATGATAATTAGTTTCTGTTCTTAGATTCTAGGTTTCCGGATCTTGGACGGCCCCCTCCACCCCAACCCAGGCTTTTCCACCACTTACAGGCTTGTCTTTATCCTAGCGTCATTGTCTTATCCCTCTGTCTCCAATATAATCCTTTGCACTTTTTTTTTTTTTTTTTTAACTCAAAAATCTTTTTACAGAAACTCTTACAAGTGAGGGGAGGCCCACTCTGGAGCTAGGGGCGCTGCTCAGCCATAGCCACGTTCAGTGTGGGCTGGGTATGGTGGCTGCTTCCCTGCACAGGGCATGATTTCCTTATTTACTTTTGACCTTTACATTGTTTTTTTGTTTGTTTGTTTGTTTTTTACAGCTTTTCCTCAGCATAAGACCCTGAAGGAATGGTGAGGGGAGACTCTCCCCAACTTCTGATCAAGACAAAGATTGTTATTATTATTTTGAGACGGAGTTTTGCTCTTTTTGCCCAGGCCGGAGTGCAATGGCGCGATCTCGGCTCACCGCAACCCCCGCCTCCTGGGTTCAAGCGATTCTTCTGCCTCAGCCTCCTGAATAGCTGGGATTACAGGCACCTGCCACCACCCTGGCTAATTTTGTATTGTTAGTAGAGACAGGGTTTCTCCATGTTGGTCAGGCTGGTCTTGAACTCCTGACCTCAGGTGATCCACCCGCCTCGGCCTCCCAAAGTGCTGGGATTACAGGTGTGAGCCACCGTGCCTGGCAAGACAGAGATTATTTGGTACCATGAAAAGTCACAGAAGACTGAAAAGAAATTTAATTCCAAAACTGTAGCAGGCACTACTATTCATGTTTTATGTAGGTTAATTCACTTAATCCTTACAACCATATATCAAGTAACTACGAGTGTGTTCCTGTTTTACAGATGGGGAGCCTGAGGCACAGGGTGCTACCATCTTCTCAAGATCACATAGCTGGTTAGTGGCCAGAGTCCAGGGGGAGAAAAGCAACATTTCTCTTTTGGCTTTTCTGCCAATTCTTTTTTTTTTTTTTTTTTTTTTTAAGACTGGGTCTTGCTCTGTCACCCACGCTGGAGTGCAGTAGCCCAATCTTGGCTCACTGAAGCCTCGATTTACCAGGGCTCAAGCAATCCTCCCATCTCAGCCTCCCAAGCCTCCCAAGTAGCTGGGACTACAGCTGTGTGCCACCACACCTGGCTAATTTTGTTTATTTTTTTGTAGAGACGAGGTCTCACTATGTTGCCCAGGGGAGTCTCAAACTCCTGAGCTCAAGCAATCCTCCTGCCTCAGTCTGCCAGAGTGCTAGTATTACAGGTGTGAGCCACCATACCCAGCCCCTTTCTGCCAATCCTTGCCCCAGAGATAACAGGTCATAAATGTGGTTTATATCCTTCTGATGCAGGATTTTTCTCAGCCTTTTTTTTTTTTTCCTGGACTCACAGCAGGGACGCCCTATCTACTTGGCCTGCGGCACTCAGCCCCTTACAGAAGGGAGCACATGGGTGAGTGCGGACTCTGGCCAGCCACTCCAAGCACTGACACAGGAGCAAGCTCCATGCGGGACCTGTGGACACACCAGGTGTATTGCCTCAAAGGGAACATGGCGGCGCCCAGGCAAGGATGCCGCAACCCTGAAGCCCTAGAGGGGGTATTAATGTGCTATTTAGCTCTTTTAGTTCCACTGTTCACAGCTCCCTGGATGGTCGGGGTGTTAGCAGCTCAGTCGGCCCGTGGCCCTGTCACGTGGGGTAGCTGCCCTCCTAGAAGGGCAGAGGGCCAGTGTGACAGCCTTTCTGGGTACTCGCACTTGGTTGGCCCTGAGCTCTTGTCCCGCGTTCAAGAAGAATGAGGTCGCGTGGAGGACTGAAGGGTGATGAGGGCAGAGAATTTTACGGAGCGACAGAACAGCTCACAGGGGAGAGGGGATGTGGGGGTGGGGGTGGTTTCTCTCTCCTTGTGGCTGGGTCTGGGGCTTTTTATGGACTCAGAATGGGGACTACATGCTGATTGTGAGTATGCAAAAAAGCTTAAAGCGAAGACATCACTCAAAGGTGGGCATGGACAGTGTAAAAAACCAATTAGGAAAGGGTAAGTAAATGTAAACTAAGTGAAGGGTGGGGATCAATCAGAGGAAAGCGCACCAAATAGGAAGACAGGTTCTCAGTCTCATCGTGGATTTGACTTGTAGCTTGGCTTTCAGGCTTCAAGCTGTCCTTGGCTTGGAGGTGAAGTTTCACTGGGACCTGCCCCTGTCTGCCTAGGCGTTTGTCTGCCTCCTGCCGCTATCACTTCCAAATCTTATTTTTATGGATTTGTGGCATAAACATGTAGAAATACATAATTTGGCTCTACATGGGGACCATGTTGTTCTGCAACTGGCTTTTTCTACTTAACCCCATGACTAAGAGATTTCTTTTTTCTCTCTCTTTCTCCTTTTTCTTATTTAATTAATTAATTAATTAATTTTAAGAGACGGGGTCTCACTCTGTCACCCACACTGGAGTGCAGTGGCATGATCTTGGCTTGCTGCAGCCTAGAGCTCCTGGGCTCAAGTGATCCTCCTGCCTTAGCTACCCAGTAGCCGGGACTACTACAGGCGAGTGCCACCACACCCAGCTACTTTTTTTGTTTGGTATTTTTCTATAGAGATGGAATTTTGCCATGTTCCCCAAGCTGGTCTTGAACTCCTGAGCTCAGGCAATCCTCCCACCTCAGCCTCCCAAAGTGTTGGGATTACAGGCATGAGCCACCATGCCTGGCTTCCCTCTCTTTTTTCTTTTTTTTAAACAGAGACAGGGTCTTGTTATGTTTTAGCAGACTGGTCTCAAACTCCTGGCCTCAAGTGACCCTTCTACTTCCACCCCTCAAAGGGCTGGGATTACATATATGTGAGCCACTGTGCCTGGCTGAGGTTTCTTTTCTATGTAGATGCATATAGAGTTACTACTTTTTGTTTGTTTGTTTGTTTGTTTGTTTGTTTGTTTAGATGGAGTTTCGCTCTTTCGCTCAGGCTGGAGTGAAGTGGCGCAATCTCAGCTCGCTGCAACCTCTGCCCTCTGGATTCAAGCGATTCTCCTGCCTCAGCCTTTTAAGTAGTTGAGATTACAGGCGCATGTCACCACGCCTGGCTAATTGTTGTATTTTTAGTAGAGATGGAGTTTCACCAAGTTGACCAGGCTGGTCCTGAACTCTTGATCTCAGGTGATCCACCCGCATCAGCCTCCCAAAGTGCTAGGATTACAGATGTGAGATACTGTGCCCAGTCGAATTACTAGTTCTTTATAACATCTGCACAGTATTCCTTAGTATGTATATTATGAAGATACACTTAAGGAGGCTGGATGTAGTGGCTCACGCCTGTAAACCCAGCACTTTGGGAGGTTGCGGGGACGGGGGTGGATCACGAGGTCAGGAGTTCGAGACCAGCCTGGCCAACATAGTGAAACCCTGTCTCTACTAGAAATGCAAAAATTAGCCAGGCATGGTGGCACGTGCCTGTAGTCCCAGCTACTCGGGAGGCAGAGGCAGGAGAATCTCTTGAACCCAGGAGGTGGAGGTTGTAGTGAGCAAAGATCATGCCACTGCACTCCAGCCTGGACAACACAGCAAGACTCCGTCTCAAAAAAAAAAAAAAGAAATAACGAAAAAAAGCATCATTATGTAGGCATGATTGATAAATCACTGGCCATTGGTGATTAACTTCACTTTGAGCCCCTCCCTGGAGGTTGGGGTTGGGGCTGAAACTTCCAACCCTCTGACCAAATGGTTGGATCCTCTGGAAGCCAGCCCCCCAGCCCTGTGGTTATCTTGGAACTTTCCCCAAATCTTCTCATTAACATAAACTCAAGTGTGTTTGAAAAGGGGTTGTTATAAATAACAATCTTTTTATCTTTCACCTTCGGGCACAGGAGGCGGAGATTGCAGTGAGCAGAGATCACGCCACTGCACTTCCGCCTGGGTGACAGAGCGAGACTCCGTCACAACAACAACAAAAAAAAAAAAAAAAAAAGAAAAGAAAATACAACCAAGAGCCTATGTGGTACCAGCCTCCATCCTCCATCCTCTGTGCTTCACATGTTGCATTTCCACCTTTCTGCTTCACAGTCTGTGCTCATAGCATTTTTCCTTTTTTTTTTTTTTTTTTTTTGAGACAGGGTTTTTATCTGTCACCCAGACTGGAGTATAGTACAGTGGTAGGATCATAGATCACTGCAGTCCTGAACCCCCAAGCTCAAACGTCCCAAGTAGCTGAGACCACAGGTGTGTGACCACCACGCTCCACTAATTTTTAAATTTTTTGTAGAGATGGGGTCTCCCTGGGAAACTAGTCTTGAACTCCTGGGCTCAAGCTATCCTCCCTCCTCAGCCTTCCAAAATGTGCTGGGATTACAGGCCTGAGCCATTGTGCTTGGCCCTATCTCTCTCTTTTTAGATTTAAAATTTCAATCTCCAGATTCTCACCTTCTTGTCTTTCAAATAAGGATAATAATCTCAACTTCGTAGGGAATTGTGAGAATTAGAGGGAATGTTGTTAAGGTGCCTGGCATTCAGAAAGTGCTTAATAAACAGTGCTTAATAAATGATGCCAGTAAACAGTTCTGATTTCATTATGAGATATTAAACGGGAACACTCTTGGCACCTCACTCGGAGAGGCTGATCACATGTTACTCATGGAAGAATACATTCCTTGAGACCACAAACACTAGGAAAAGGCCAAGAGAATCACAGAAACACTGGCCGTAACACTGTTAAGCCAGTAAAATAGCCGGGCGCAGTGGCTCAAGCCTGTAATCCCAGCACTCTGGGAGGCCGAGACGGGCGGATCACGAGGTCAGGAGATCGAGACCATCCTGGCTAACACAGTGAAACCCCGTCTCTACTAAAAAATACAAAAAAAAACTAGCTGGGCGAGGTGGCGGGCGCCTGTAGTCCCAGCTACTCGGGAGGCCGAGGCAGGAGAATGGCGTGAACCCAGGAGGCGGAGCTTGCAGTGAGCTGAGATCCAGCCACTGCACTCCAGCCTGGGCGACAGAGCGAGACTCCGCCTCAAAAAAAAACCCAAAAAACCAAAACACTGTTAAGCCAGTAAAATAACATGAGCAGCTCCTGGGCTGGAGTGCAGTGGCACCATCATCGCTCACTGCAGCCTCGACTTCCCTGGTCTCAGATGATCTTCCCATCTCAGCCTCCCAAGTGGCTGGGACTACAGGCATGTGCCCCCGTGCCCAGGTAATTTTTTTTTCGTGAAGGGCATGATAGTTTATTTTTAAAAATTGTACCACACTGATCATGATGACCACATACACATGATAATGGCTTTTCTCTTGGGTTTAGCATTGCAGTATTTTTGCATACTGCAATGTTTCAATAGGACTAAGAATGTTAGAGGATAAAGATCTTAGATGAAAATGAACACTAATAATTCTAGTGTTCTCCCGCATAGAATTAATGTAAACCCCTTATGAATCAGTGGCGTTATAATGTTATATGGTTATGATGAATGAAAGTTCTCAGGAGGCTGAGGCAGGAGAATGGCGTAAACCCAGGAGTCGGAGCTTGCAGTGAGCTGAGATCCGGCCACTGCACTGCAGCCTGGGCAACAGAGCGAGACTCTGCCTCAAAAAAAAAAAAAAAAAAAAAAAAAAAAAAGTTCTCTTAGAAGTAGGCAGCATGAATTTATACCTGCATAATTTATACTTATACTTCCTTATGCTTTCATCTTTAGTTTTTATAATTTAAGCTATGTCCACCCTGGCTAAAGTACAATCATACAATACACCTCAGATAATTTCCATGCTACCATTGCACAAGTTTAGTTATTTTACTATTAAAAAAAATCAATTTTTTTTTTTGAGACAGAGTCTTGCACTGTCGCCCAGGCTGGAGTGCAGTGGTATGATCTTGGCTTACTGCAAGCTCCGCCTCCCAGGTTCATGCCATTCTCCTCCCTTAGCCTCCCGACTAGCTGGGATTATCAGCCTCCTAACTAGCTGGGATTATAGGCGCCCACCACCACGCCCGGCTACTTTTTTGTATTTTTAGTAGAGATGGGGTTTCACCGTGTTAACCAGGATGGTCTCGATCTCCTGACCTCATGATCCACCCACTTTGGCCTCCCAAAGTGCTGGGATTACAGGCGTGAGCCACCACTCCTGGCTTTTTTTTTTTTGAGACGGAATCTTGCTCTGTCACCCAGGCTGGAGGGCAGTGGTATGATCTTAGCTTCACTGCAGCCTCTGCCTCCTGGGTTCAAGCGATTCTCCCATCTCAGCCTCCTGAGTAGCTAGGATCACAGGTACATGCCACCAAGCCCAGCCAATTTTTTTTAAAAATTATACTGTAAGTTCTAGGGTACATGCGCACAATGTGCAGGTTTGATACGTAGGTATACATGTGCCATGTTTGGTTTGCTGCACCCATCAACTCATCATTTTCATTAGGTATTTCTCCTAATGCTATCCCTCCCCCAGCCCCCCAACCCCCAACAGGCCCTGGTGTGTGATGTTCCCCACCCTGTGTCCAAGTGATCTCATTGTTCAATTCCCACAGATGTGTGACCACATGCGGTGTATGGTTTTCTGTCGTTGTGATATTTTGCTGAGAATGATGGTTTCCAGCTTCATCCATGTCCCTGCAAAGGACATGAACTCATCTTTTTTTATGGCTGCATAGTATTCCATGGTGTATATGTGCCACATTTTCTTAATCCTGCCTATCATTGATGGACATTTGGATTGGTTCCAAGTCTTTGCTATTGTGAATAGTGCCGCAACAAACATACATATGCACGTGTCTTTATAGTAGCATGATTTATAATCCTTTGGGTATATACCCAATAATGGGATTGCTGGGTCAAATGGTAATTCTAGTTCTAGATCCTTGAGGAATCGCCACACTGTCTTCCACAATGGTTGAACTAATTTACACTCCCACCAACAGTGTAAAAGTGTTCCTATTTCTCCACACCCTCTCCAGCATCTGTTGTTTCCTAACTTTTTAATGATTGTCATTCTAACTGTCATGAGATGGTATCTCATTGTGATTTTGATTGGCATTTCTCTGATGACTAGTGATGATGAGCATTTTTTCATGTGTCTGTTGGCCGTATGAGTGTCTTCTTTTGAGAAGTGTCTGTTCATATCCTTTGCCCACTTTTTGATGGTTTTTTTTTTTTTTTTCCTAGTACATTTGTTTGGGTTCTTTGTAGATTCTGGATATTAGCCCTTTGTCAGATGGGTAGATTGCAAAAATTTTCTCCTATTCTGTAGGTTGCCTGTTCACTCTGATGGTAGTTTCTTTTGCCATGCAGAAGCTCTTTAGTTTAATTAGATCCCATTTGTCTATTTTGGCTTTTGT
Source organism: Papio anubis (assembly GCF_008728515.1). Taxonomy (NCBI): domain Eukaryota; kingdom Metazoa; phylum Chordata; class Mammalia; order Primates; family Cercopithecidae; genus Papio; species Papio anubis. The sequence goes on along the minus strand of NC_044991.1, from coordinate 61,380,835 downwards.
TGCCATTGTTTTTGGTGTTTTAGTCATGAAGTCCTTGCCCATGCCTATGTCCTGAATGGTATTGCCTAGGTTTTCTTCTAGGGTTCTTATGGTTTTAGGTCTAACATTGAAGTCTTTAATCCATCTTGAATTAATTGTTATATAAGGTGTAAGTTAGGGATCCAGTTTCAGCTTTCTACATATGGCTAGCCAGTTTTCCCAGCACTGTTTATTAAATAGGGAATCCTTTTCCTGTTTCTTGTTTTTGTCAGGTTTGTCAAAGATCAGATGGTTGTAGATGTGTGGTGTTATTTCTGAGGCCTCTGTACTGTTTCATTGGTCTATATATCTGTTTTGGTAGCAGTACCATGCTGTTTTGGTTACTGTAGCCTTGTAGTATAGTTTGAAGTCAGGTAGCGTGATGCTTCCAGCTTTGTTATTTTTGCTTAGGATTATCTTGGCAATGTGACACCCAGCCAATTTTTATATTTTTAGTAGAGATGAGGTTTCACCATGTTGGCCAGGCTGGTCTCAAAAGCCTGACCTCTGGCCGTGGTCTCCCAAAGTGCTGGGATTACAGGTGTGAGCCACTGCTCCTGGCCCCTGGCCCCTGGCTAATGTTTTGGGATTTTTTGTAGAAACAGGGTTTCACCACATTGCCCAGGCTGGTCCTGAAGTCCTGGGCTCAAGTGATCCTCTGGCCTCTGCATCCCAAAGTGCTTGATTATAGGGGTGAGCCACCATGCCTGGCCTAAGCTTCTGGATTTTTGATGAAACCATGAAGCTGCCATACCAGTCCTGGACAGCCTATCCCCAGGCCAACCTCCAACTGCTTTGTCCATGACAAATGTTTCTTTTTTTTTTTTTTTTTTTTTTGAGATGGAGTCTTGCTCTGTTGCCCAGGCTGGAGTGCAGTGGCACGGTCTCGGCTCACTGAAACCTCCGCCTCCAAGTTCAAGTGATCCTCCTGCCTCAGCCCCCTAGTAGCTGGGATTACAGGCACGCGCCACCATGCCCGGCTAATTTTTGTATTTTTAGTAGAGACGGGGTTTCACCATGTTGGCTAGACTGGTCTCGAACTCCTAACCTCAGGTGATCCACCTGCCTCGGCCTCCCAAAATGCTGGGATTACAGGCATGAACCATTGCACCCAGCGCCGTTTCTTTTTTGATACACTTTTATTTTTTCCTTTCTGTTTTATGCAGCTGAATCTAATATTTGTTGACACGACATTTAGTTTAGGCAAGGTTAGGCGATGCAATTCTGGTCACTAGGGAAGTTTATTGACCAGTGGTGGGAGTAGGAGGAGAAGGAGAGCATATCTGGAAAAGTTTTCCCATCTTCTGCCTCTGGCCATTTTTATAAAGGGGTGATATTTGCGTCTGGAGTAGCCATCTTGTGAACATGTGGGGAGCCAGTTTGATGACACAGTCAGTACCTGAGGGCAGGAGAATAGAATGACAGCAAGAACCTGGGACCTTGATGAAGTCCACAGAGCTGTCACTGAATTAATACACCTTGAGCCACCTAGCCTCCAGATTCTTATTACGTGGGATAATAGCATCCCCTCTGTTGTTAAACCCACTTTGAGTTGGGTTTATGTTATTTGTAGCCAAAATTCTGACTAGAGCCAGCAGTATGATATGGTCCAAGGTATGGCCATTGCAGTGGGTGGCAGAGACAAAGCGGAGGCCAGGGCCAAAGTGTATGATGGGTCAACCTCATGGGATGTGAAATCTTCAGAGGAGATGGCAGGCTTGGGAGGAAAGGAAGAGTTTGGGGCAGGGGCTGAAGTCCTCAGCAAACAGAGAGCGGGAGGATGGCAGGAACTGCTTTTGTCTCTCTTGACTGGAGCAGGGGAAGAAAAAAAAAAAACTGGGCGGGTACAGTGGCTCATGCCTGTAATCCCAGCACTTTGGGAGGCCAAGGCAGGTGCATCATTTGAGGTCAGGAGTTCAAGACCAGCCTGGCCAACATGGTGAAACCCTGTCTCTACTAAAAATACAAAAATTAGCCAGTCATGGTGGCACCTGTAGTCCCAGCTACTCAGGAGGCCAAGGCAAGGGAATTGCTTGAATCCGGGAGGTGGAGGTTGCAGTGAGCCCTGATCGCACCACTGAACTCCAACCTGGGTGACAGAGCAAGATTCTGTCTCAAAAAAAACCAAAAAAAAAAAAAAAAAAAAAACTTTTTTTCTTCTTCTTTTTTTTTTTTTGTGGGTTTTTTTGAGACAGGGTCTCACTCTGTCTCCCATACTGGAGTGCAGTGGCACCATCAGGGCTCACTGTAGGCTCTACCTCCCAGGCTCAAGCAATCCTTGCACCTCCTTTGGAGTAGCTGGCACTATAGGCGCCTGCCACCACACCTGGCTAATGTTTTACTTTTATTGTAGAGTGAGGGTCTCTCGCCCTGTCACAAGAGCAGAGGTTTTGATGTGAAGAGGAAGAATGTGTCAAGCAAGATCGAATTGATTGTAAGAAACAGAGAATAATCCTGCCCCCTAGAGATCCTAGTTCGTGAAAAGACTGTTCAAGTCATCTGCCCAGTCTTTCTTCCTTTCTTCTTTTAATGGGATTTGTCTTTTTCTCATTGACATATGGGGATCCTGGTGTGAAGAAGGAAAAGGAAAGGAAGGGGCGTCATCCTCCCTGCATGAGCTCACAGACCTCTGTCCCCTGGCAGCTTCATGACCTAATTTCCTGCCCTCTTCCCTCAGCTCCCTTCACTGCTGGTTCAGCAACCTCCTTGCTACTCCTGGAATGTGCCAGACACATTCTCACCTAAAAGTCTTTGTCCTTGCTGTTTCCTTTGCATAAAATGTCTTTCTCCAAACACTTACTTTGACTCTCAGTTCTCTGCCCTGCAGAGAGGCCTCCCAACACCCTTCCCCACAGTGTCTCCCACCTCCTGGTCACTCCCATCTCTTTTAGTTTTCTTCATAGCACTCACTGCCACTTGACATTACATGGTTCATTATATATTTAGTTTTTTGTTTTTTTAGAGACAATGTTTCACTCTGTCACCCAGGCTGGAGTGCAGTAGCACAATCGTAGCTCACTGTAACCTTGAACTCCTGGGCTCAAGCTATCCTCCCACATCAGCCTTCCAAGTAGGTAGAAGTACAGGCGTGCACCACCATGCCCGGCTAGTTTTTACAATTTTTTGTAGAGACAAATCTTGCTGTGTTCCCAGGCTGGTTTTGAACCCCTGGCCTCAAGCGATCCTCCCACCTTGGCCTCCCAAAGTGCTGGGATTACAGGCATGAGCCACTGAGTTCCACCATATTTGTGTATGAATATACACAAATATGTATATCTTTATGTGTGTGTAGATAGATATGTTTTTATACATATTTATTATATATGTAATGTTTATACATGTGTAGTATAACTATGTAATGTATATATATGTGTAGCATAACTATGTAATGTTTATATATATATATATATATATATATATATATATCTCCCCCCTCTAGGACATTAGCTTCTCAAGGACAGGGCTTCACTCACTGCTGTAGCACAGTGCCTGGCCCAGCTAAGAAAAACTAGCTGAATTAAATGTAAAAGAGTTTAATTGAGTGAAGAATGGGCAGCCTCCCAAGCCAGTGTAGGCTCAGAGACTCCCATGCAGCTGTCACTGGGAAGGGGTCCTGATCTAGACTCCAAGGGAGGGTTCTTGGACCTCACGCAAGAAAGAATTCAGGGCAAGTCCGTAAAGTGAAAACAAATTTATTAAGAAAGTAAAGGAATAGGGCCGGGCGTGGTAGCTCACACCTGTAATCCCAGCACTTTGGGAGGCTGAGGCAGGCGGATCAAGAGGTCAGAAGATCGAGACCATCCTGGCTAACACAGGGAAAGCCTATCTCTACTAAAAATACAAAAAATTAGCTGGGCGTGGTGGCGGGTGCCTGTAATCCCAGTTACTCGGGAGGTTGAGGCAGGAGAATTGCTTGAACCTGGGAGGCGGAGGTTGCGGTGAGCCGAGATCACGCCACTGCACTCCAGCCTGGGTGACAGAGTGAGACTCTGTCTCAAAAAAAAAAAAAAAAAGAAAGTAAAGGAATAAAAGAGTGGCTACTCCATAGGCAGAGCAGCAGCATGGGCTGCTCAACTGATTATACTTCTCATTATTTCTTGACCATATGCTAAACAAAGGGTGGATTATTCATGAGTTTCCTGGGAAAGGGTTGGGCAATTCCTGGAAGTGAAGCTTCCTTCCCTTCTAGGGTAACTTCCAGCTGTTGCCATGCATCTGTAAACTGTCATGGCACTGGCGAGAGTGTTTCTTAGCATACTAATGCATTATAATTAGGATATAATGAGCAGTGAGGGTGACCAGAGGTCATTTTCATCATCATATTGGTTTTGGTAGGCTTTGGCTGGTTTCTTTACTGCATCCTGTTTTATCAGCAAGGTCTGTGTAACCTGTATTTTGTGCTGACCTCCTATCTCATCCTGTGACTTAGAATGCCTAAATTCCTGGAATGCAGCCCAGCAGGGTCTCAGCCTTATTTTACCCAGCCCCTATTCAAGATGGTGTTACTGTGCCTTGACCTATGACTGTAGCCTATGGCACAGCCACGTGGTGGAAGATTTATGAACAGAAAAAGGAAAGTGATGTACGGAAACAACCAGATTGGTTATAGCTTGGCGTTTTTGCCTTATTTCAACACGGTTTGAATGGCTGGCCACATCTGATTGGCCAAAACTCGGTGATTGGCACAAGAGTAGGCTACAGTCTGTTTACAATTCCATTTAGGTTATAGTTCACAATGTACAGAGTAACCTTTAGGCTGAACTTCAAAATATGTAAGGAGGCAGGTTTAGGCTAAACTTCACTTAAAAGTCGGTACTGAGTAAATGTTTGTTGTATGAATGAACAAATTAACCACTAATAATGATTGGGATGAGGAGGAAGAAGGCCCAGATGTGCAGCTGTCATCTAAAGAGGCAACTGTGTGTAGGAGGCACTTGACCCTAATAGGGTCCCTGGCTCCTTGCCCGAGTGAGATTAGAAACTTCAGAAAAGCCTTTCTCCACACCCCTCCACCTGGCTCACCTCATCTTCCCACGTGGTCACAGTCCCCAGAGGTTCATTTGCTTCAAACATCTCTGCAAAGCTCTGAAAGTGTTCTTTGTTTCGACATTTTCTCATTTTTTGCAAGTGTCAGGCATGGACAAGCACCATCTGGAAAACACATAACACTCATGCACACATACACACTCAATCTAACACACATGCTTGGCCATATCTCATACTCTTGTAACCCTCACCAGCTAACTTACCCACACACAGTCCTAATTATTCACACATGCTTACACTTGACCTTAAGACGGTCTCACTCCTCTATCCCACACACCCACAAACATCCATAGTGTTACAGGAAAGGGGTCCCGATCCAAACCCCAAAAGAGGGTTCTTTGATCTCACACGAGAAAGAATTCAGGGCAAACCCGTAAAGTGAAAACAAGTTTATTAGGAAAGTAAAGGAATAAAAGAATGACTACTCCATAGGCAGAGCAGCCCCAGTGGCTGCTGGTTGCCCATTTTTATGGTTATTTCTTTTTTTTTTCCTATTTTATAACTTTATTTGATGTATTTGACCATCAACAATTAGTTCTCATCCACATTGACTATCTGTAGATTTTTGAAAGTGGTAACAGGTACATAGGTAACCAAAGTATTAGAGCTTATTTGGTGAATCTTCATCCTCATTACGTTTTCTGGACAAGCGCGCACGGATCCGGTATCGGACTTTCCTTATTCCTTTGGCTCAGACTGCTTTGTTGAGCCTGGTATCAATGCGCACATCTGGAGTTCCCATCTCCTTCATGGCAAATTTCCGAATCTCTTTGAGTGCCTGAGGGGCACGCGTCTTGAAGCCCACTCCATGGATGCGCTTGTCAATGTTGATGGTGTATTCTCGGGTCACCACCTCATTGATGGCAGAACGGTCCTTTTTCTTCTCGCCACCCTTCTTTGCGGGAGCCATTCTGCCGGGTCCAAGTTGGAAAGCGGTTATTTCTTGATTATATGCTAAAGGAGGGGTGGATTATTCAGCCCTTCCCTTTAGACCTTGTAGGATAACCTCCTAACATTGCAAAGGCATTTGTAAACTGTCATGGCTCTGGTGGGAATGTAGCAGTGAGGATGACCAGAGGTCACTCTCGTGGCCTTGATGGCTTTGGTGGGTTTTGGTCGGCTTCTTTACTGCAATCTGTTTTGTCAACAAGATATTTATGACCTGTATTTTGTGCCGATCTCCTATCTTATCCTGTGATTTAGAATGCCTTAAACCTGCCAGGCATGGTGGCTCACACCTGTAATCCCAGCACTTTGGGAGGCCAAAGCAGGCAGATCATCTGAGGTCAGGAGTTCAAGACCAGGCTGGCCAACATGGTGAGACCCCTGTCTCTACTAAAAGTACAAAAAATTAGCCAAGCGTGATGGTGCACGCCTGTAATTGCAGCTACTTGGGAGGCTGAGGCAGAAGAATTGCTTGAACCTGGGAGGTGGAGGTTGTAGTAAGCCGAGATCACGCCATTGCAGTCCAGCCTGGGTGACAAAAACAAAACTCCACCTCAAAAAAAAAAAAAAAAAAAAAGAGAGAATGCCTTAAACCATCTGGGAATGCAGCCCAGTAGGTCTCAGGCTCTCATTTTACCTATCTCCTCTTTAAGATGGAGTCCCTCTGGTTCACACGTCTCTGACAATCTGACAATAGCACTGCATGTGCCTTCATGTATGCAAACCCCTGCCCAAGTTTCCACTTATACACCCACTCACAATGACAAACACACACACATTCATTCCCTCAAGCTCAGCTCCTATGGCATGTGCACATGGACCCATTCTAACACTTGTCTTTGAACACCTCTCCAGCTTTCATCACACACATGCAAACAGGCAATGGTCTGGAGCAGTGAACCACACTGGTCAGAGCTGAGTATGATGACCGGTTCCAACAACAGTGATACCCACTGAACATCAGTCATGGGCTAGATATCCTGTACTTTGGATCTTTATCTTATTCTTTTTTTTTTTTTTTTTGAGACGGAGTCTTGCTCTGTCGCCCAGGCTGGAGTGCAGTGGCGCAATCTCGGCTCACTGCAAGCTCCGCCTCCCGGGTTCACGCCATTCTCCTGCCTCAGCCTCCCGAGTAGCTGGGACTACAGGCGCCCGCCACTGCGCCCGGCTAATTTTTTCTATTTTTAGTAGAGACGGGGTTTCACCATGGTCTCGATCTCCTGACCTTGTGATCCGCCCGCCTCGGCCTCCCAAAGTGCTGGGATTACAGGCGTGAGCCACCGCGCCCGGCCATGGATCTTTATCTTATTCAATTCTCACAATAATCCCCTGAAAGCAGTGCTACTATCAGTCCCATTTCATAGATGAGGAAACGGAGACTCATAGGCATTAAATGGCAAAGCTAGGATTCTAATCCAAGCATCTGACTCCAGAGCTCACCCCCTTATCTGGTGCGGGAAAGTATATTTTTCAAAAATGGTCACAACATCTCCCATCCCTCATGCTCTTTGTGAAAGCAAAATCTTGGGACCCCAGACTCACTAAACCAAAGGGAAAAGTCACGCTTGAGAACTGGGTCATGCAAACCCATCTCCCATCTCCCATTTGGTTCCTAAATCAGAAAGCTACTAAGATAAAAGCGACATACCTCTCTCACAATTTGCCCATCTTTACCCTAAAACAGTTCTGTTGAATTTCACTGTGGCAATGTAAATTGATCATTATATTCACAGGCTTTGGACAAAGGACAGACAGAACTCAAAGTCAGCCCTCTGCCCACCTGAGACAAACGCATATCTGATTGCTTCCTCTGTCCTGCTGTTTACATTATCTTATGTAAAAATGCAGATTCATTGAGCCAGACAGAGACATAAGTTACTATTTCTCAACCCCCCTCTCACATGTAAATTGTGTATTCAGTGAAAGGCTGATCAAAGACTAAAAAAGATATAACAATTTGTCTCTTATCTAGCCACGTCTTTAAAAAATTTCTTCTTCTCCCCCAGCATCCACCCCTTCCCCTATAAATATTAAAGTCCTCAAAATCATCTTTGGAGAAAGGCATGAACCTGCCTCCTTGGTACACATCCTTAACTTTGGCAAAGAAACCTCCTAAAACGATTGAGACTTGGCTTGGTTATTTTCATTGATTTACTTTTTTTTTTTTGAGACGGAGTCTCACTCTGTCACCCAGGCTGGAGTGCAGTGACACAATCTCAGCTGACTGCAACCTCTGCCTCAAGTTCAAGTGATTCTCCTGCCTCAGCCTCCCGAGTAGCTGGGATTACAGGCACTCGCCACCACACCCAGCTAATTTTTGTATTTTTAGTAGAGATGGGGTTTCACCATGTTGGCCAGACTTGTCTCGAACTCCCGACCTCAGGTGATCCACCCACCTCAACCTCCCAAAGTGTTGGTATTACAGGCGTCAGCCACTGCATCTTTTTTTTTTTTTTTTTTGAGATAGGGTCTTATTCTGTCTCCCAGGCTGGAGTTCAGTGGCATGATCACAGCTCACTGCAACCTTGACCTCCTGGGCTCAGGTGATCCTCCTACTTCAATTATCTTTTTTTTTTTTTTTTTTTTTTTTGAGACAGAGTCTCGCTCTGTCGCGCCCAGGCTGGAATGCAGTGGCCGGATCTCAGCTCACTGTAAGCTCCGCCTCCTGGGTTTACGCCATTCTCCTGCCTCAGCCTCCCGAGTAGCTGGGACTACAGGCGCCCGCCACCTCGCCCGGCTATTTTTTTGTATTTTTTTTTTTTTTAGTAGAGACGGGGTTTTACCATGTTAGCCAGGATGGTCTCGATCTCCTGACCTCGTGATCCGCCCATCTCGGCCTCCCAAAGTGCTGGGATTACAGGCTTGAACCACCGCACCCAGCTCAATTATCTTTATAGTGGGTAAAGATTACAGGTGAGTGCCACCATGCTTAGATAATTTTTGCAAAGACGAGTTTTACCATGTTTCCCGGTCTGGTCTCGAACTCCCAGGTTCAAGCAATCTGCCAGCCTTGACCTCCTAAAGTGTTGGGATTACAGGCATGAGCCACTGCTCCCAACCTTTTATTGATTTACATCTTCTAGCACCTTGTCACTCCCGCATCAAGAGGTAGTTGCTGCACTTTGGATGTCTGTCTTCTCAAACTTTAAGTTGAAATTTGATCTCCAGTGTTAGAGGTGGGGCCTGATGGGAGGTATTTGGGTCATGGGGGTGGATCCCTCATGAATGGCATGTTGCCATTCTTGTGTTAATGAGGAAGTTCTCGCCCTATTAATTTCCACAAGAGCTGAATTTTTTTTTTTTTTTTTTTTGAGACGGAGTCTTGCTCTGTTGCCCAGGCTGGAGTGCAGTGGTGTGATCTCGGCTCACTGCAAGCTCTGCCTCCTGGGTTCAAGCCATTCTCCTGCCTCAGCCTCCCGAGTAGTTGGGACTACAGGTGCCCACCACCGCTCCTGGCTAATTTTTTGTATTTTTAGTAGAGACGGGGTTTCACTGTGTTAGCCAGGATGGTCTTGATCTCCTGACCTTGTGATCTGCCCGCCTTGGCCTCCCAAAGTGCTGGGATTACAGGTGTAAGCCACCACGCCTGGCCAAGAGCTGACTGTCAAAAAGAACCTGGCATCCCATTACTGGGGATATACCCAAAGGATTATAAATCATGCTGCTATAAAGACACATACACATGTATGTTTATTGCGGCACTATTCACAATAGCAAAGACTTGGAATCAACCCAAATGTCCATCAGTGTCAGACTGGATTAAGAAAATGTGGCACATATACACCATGGAATACTATGCAGCCATAAAAAAGGATGAGTTCGTGTCCTTTGTAGGGACATGGACGCAGCTGGAAACCATCATTCTCAGCAAACTATCACAAGAACAGAAAACCAAATACCGCATGTTCTCACTCATAGGTAGGAATTGAACAAGGAGATCACTGGGACACAGGAAGGGGATCATCACACACCGGGTCCTATTGTGGGGAGTGGGGGAGGGGAGGGATAGCATTAGGAGATATACCTAATGTAAATGACGAGTTAATGGGTGCAGCACACCAACATGGCACATGTATACATATGTAACAAACTTGCACGTTGTGCACATGTACCCTAGAACTTAAAGTATAATAAAAACAAAAAACAAAAAACAAAAGAAAAAACAGACCTGGCGCCTTCCCCCTCTCTCTTGCTTCCATTCTCTCACCATGTGATGTCTGCACATGATGGCTCCCTTTTGCCTTCTGCTATGAGTGGAGCAGCCTGAAGCCCTCACCAGAAGCAGATGCAGGCACCATGCTTTTTGTACAGTCTACAGAATCATGAGCCAATAAACTGATACAGCAGGTAGAAAGAAATTATTTAGGCAGATAGTGACGGCAACAGAGTCCTCCACAGAGCATCCCTTTTAACAAAAAGCAGCCCAAGAAATTATTTTTTTCTAACAAAGAGCTGAAAAATTGAGCTGCAAACATAGATAAGCAAGCTGGAAGCTTGCATGGGGAAATGCTGGAAGCTGTGCCAATAAAATTCGGCTACCTGGCCACCAGGCATATCCAACAGGGAGGCTCCATCTTCCCTTTCTTTGTTATCCCATGTACAGTAAAGGAATGGGCAACATGAGTACAGGTCAGGCAGAGAATCTACCTGCATAATGAAAGATTAGGGTGGGGACTACCAGAAATGCATGCCCTATGCAAATGGCATACCTGGTCCAACCAATCTTTCACACCCTATCAGATACTGCCTCCTCACCAGGCATCTATAAACTCCCCTGTATTTCACCATGGATCTGGCAACCCATTTCTCTGGGACCCCTCTCTCCAGCAGAGAGCTATTCTCTTTCTTTTGCCTATTAAACTTCCGCACTTAACCTCACTCTTTGTGTGTCCGTGTCCTTTATTTCCTCGGCTGTGAGACAACAAACCTCAGGTATCACCCCCCCAGACAACAAGGCTGCTTCAAAACCCCTTTTCCTGATAAGTTACCAAGACTTAGCTATTCGTTTATAGCAACATAAATGAACTAAGACGATAGTGTATGGCCCCTTCCCTTGAACTTGGGTGGGTCTTTGTGACTACCTCAACTAAATATGATGGAAGTGATGCCACATGACTTCAAAGTCTAGGTCATAAATGGTGATACAACTTGTGCCTGGCTCTCTCTCTTAGGATGCTTATCCTTGGAACCCTTGGAACCCAGCTACCATGCTGTGTGGAAGCCAAGGCCACGTATCATACCCTTGCTGGAAGCCCCAACTGAGGTCCCAGGTAGCCAGCATCAACTGGCTATCTTCAACTAGGAAATCTAGGAAATCTTCAAGCTGACTCCAGCTCAGCCACCACCTGACTGCAACCATATGACAGACCTTGAGCAAGAATGGCATAGCTGAGCCCTATCAATGCTCCCTCCCTGTGAAACAAAAGAAATGAATAACAAATGATTGTTGTGGCCAGGCATGGTGGCTCATGCCTGTAATCCCAACACTTTGCGAGGCCAGGGCAGGTGGATCACGAGGTCAGGAGTTTAAGACCAGCCTAGCCAAGATGGTGAAACCCCATCTCTACTAAAATTACAAAAATTAGGTGCCTGTAATCCCAGCTACTCAGGAGGCTGAGGCAGAGAATCACTTAAACCCGGGAGGTAGAGGTTGCAGTGAGCTGAGATCGCGCCACTGCACTCTAGCCTGGGTGACAGAGTGAGATTCCGTCTCAAAAAATAATAATAATAAATACATAAATGATTGTTGTTTTATGCCAATAAATATGGGTGGTTTGTTATGCAGCAATGAATCACTGAGGCCAGGGCAGAGAATTACCCACAATCAGCCTCAGGCCACCATGGGGAGGTGATGCCAGTCTTTGTCCCTTTCTGGACCCTCTGCTTCTACCCCCAGGGTCCAGGATCTCAGACCACAACCCCCCATCATTGACTCCTTCATAGCAAGTGAATACCAGCACAGCAGTCTCCCTATATGGGCATGAGCTCTCCAGGCCCCAGGCTCTCATTCACAGTGGACTCTGTGGTACTTTAGGCAGGTGCTCATCCCTCAGTTTCTTCTTCTGTAAAATGCACCGTCTATTGATCCCAGCCCTGCCCACGCACACAGAGGCTATGAGGAGCCATCCTTGAAGCCGAAGTTTAAGGGGTTATTGTCAATGTTTGCATTTTAAGATCCAGGTTGGCAACTAGAACCACACAATGTCCTAAAAAGACCTTTCAGGCCGGGCGCGGTGGCTCAAGCCTGTAATTCCAGCACTTTGGGAGCCCGAGACGGGCAGATCATAAGGTCAGGAGATCGAGACCATCCTGGCTAACATGGTGAAACCCCGTCTCTACTAAAAATACAAAAAACTAGCCGGGCGAGGTAGCGGGCGCCTGTAGTCCCAGCTACTCGGGAGGCTGAGGCAGGAGAATGGCGTAAACCTGGGAGGTGGAGCTTGCAGTGAGCTGAGATCTGGCCACTGCACTCCAGCCTGGGCGACAGAGCGAGACTCCGTCTCAAAAAAAAAAAAAAAAAACAAAAAAAACAAAAAAAACAAAAAAACAAAAACAAACAAACAAAAAAAAGACCTTTCAGCACTATCGTATGCAGCATTCCATATATTATAGAAGGGGAAACTGAAATATTAATTGTGAACACAGTCCTGGCATCGAGTAAATGCTTATGAATATGAGGGAGTATGAGAAGGGAGAAAACAGGCAGGACTGGATGAAGAATCTACTCTTATTTCTTGAGAAGCCTCACTCCTGCCCTCCTCCTTCTCTCTGCTCCTATGGTTCCCTGCCCATCTCCCCTTCTCCTTCTGGGTTGCCCCTCTGCCCAGGCCTGGAATGGGCACCTGGTGTGAACTCCTGAACTTGGGATGCCAGCCCTGGCTGATTTGCCTCCCTAAAGGCCCACTCTACCACCCTCCCAAGAGCTGTTCCCTTAGAACACTTCCTCCACATGCTTACAATAAAAGGCATTTGAGTAGAAACCCATGGCTCTCCAGGATGACTCATTTCCTGGGAGGCTTTGGAGCCCTGGGGTGCTGGTTGGGATGACCACTCTTGCTGTTGCCCTTAGTACCTCAGCCTTCCCCATATTCTCCACCTCCAAGGCAGGACAAGGGAAACTGAGTCACCAGAGTCACAGGATCAGGCTTCCACCCCACCTATCTCCCCCATCTTCTCTTCCCGTTTCCATCTGTATTGGACTCCTAGAGCTGCCATCACAAAGTACCACACATTTGGTGGCTTACAACAACAGAAATTTATTCTCTCACAGTTCTGGAAGCCAGAAGTCCAAACTCAAGGCACCGTCAGGGTGGGTTCCTTCTGGAGGCTCTGAGGAGAGTCTGTTCCCTGCTTCTCTCCTGGTTTCTGGTGACTGCTGGCAATCCCAGGTTTCCTTGGCTTGTAGATGTGTCACTCCAATCTGCTTCTATCTTTGCCATGTGGTCTTCTCTATGTCTGTCTTCTTCCCTTTACTTGTCCTGTAGGGACATTTGACTTTGGATTTAGGGGCCACCCTAATCCAGAATTGTCTCAACTCAAAATCCTTAACTTAATTACATCCACAAAAATTCTTCTTCCAAATAAGGTCACATTCACGGATTCTAGGTAAACATATCTTTTGGGAGGAGGGCCATCATTTAACTCAGAACACCTCTTTTCCCCATATTTCTGGAATAAGGTAGAAACCCCTCCTAGTTCCTCGAAACTGGCAATCAACAGTGTTAGTGGTTCTTGGAGTAGTCCCTTCCTGTGGATCCTATCCCTGTTTTTGGCTGGATGGGTTCAACTCTATTAGGAAGAGAGCAGAGTACGTGAGGTTGGTCTATTTACATCAGCAAGAGGAAGAAGACAAAAGGAGGAGATAGGTAAATCATAAGCAACACAAGAATCCTGCAACATGAGGACATCGAGTATAGAGGAAAATGACTCAGTTGGTGCTATGCAAATGAGAACCAAGGTTATTTAATGACAACCTATGCTCATTGGGATGATTCCGGGCCACTGAGAAAACTTCAAGTCAGGGATCAACAACTGATACGGGCCAGGGATGGGGACATATGTTGGCTTGGAGAACTTATGCACCATTCAAAGAGGGCAGCTAACATTTAGCTCACCCGCCCATTGCTATGACAACATAAGTCCAGTTGCTAAATAATTTTCTCAAGAGAAGCTGGAAATATGGGGTTCCATGCAAACTCCCCAGTTTTTATATTTATTTATTTATTTATTTGAGACAGAGTCTCACTCTGTCTTCCAGGCTGGAGTGCAATAGCATGATCTCTGCTCACTGAAACCTCTGCCTCCCCGGTACAAGTGATTCTCCTGCCTCAGCCTCCCAAGTATCTGGGATTACAGGCGCCTGCCACCATGCTTGGCTAATTTTCATATTTTTAGTAGAGATGGGGTTTCACCATGTTGGCCAGGCTGGTCTTGAACTCCTGACCTCAGGTGATCCTCCTGCCTCAGCCTCCCAAAGTGCTGGGATTACAGGTGTGAGCATCTGTGCCCATTTATTTTGTCTGTACTTTCTTACTCTGTCATGGCTTTGCAAATGTGATCCCCACACGTGCACGGTTCTCTCTCTACCCAACTCATTCTGAAGACTTTGGTGGACGCCTCTTCCTCTGAGAGGTTCCCACGGGCCCTAGGCCTAGTGATTCACCCTCTCCCTCCACTTTGGACTCTCTGCTCTGACCTGCCCTGGCATCCATGATCTGTGTGGTGAACACTGGTGAGTCTTTTTTCCCCACTGGCTAGGAAATTCCTGGAGAACAGGGCCCAGGTCTGAGTCATCTGTGTTGCCTGGCCTGAGTGGGCAGTTAACAATGTTTGTGGGATGAATGGAAGGGAAGAGGAAGGGAGGGGTGTCACAAACAGCTCCCGGATTACTGGCTGAATCTTGGGCTCCAGGTATCTGGCAGTTAAAGCACTGGTCAGTGTTATAGGGCTGATCTTGGTCAGATGCGGTGGCTCATGCCTGTAACGCCAGCACTTTGGGAGGCCAAGGTGGGAGGATCACTTAAGCCCAGGAGTTTGAGATCAGTATTGGCAACATAGTAAGACCCTTACTCTACAAAAATAAAAAATAAAAATAAAAGAGCTGATTTTTGTTTAACCTAACAGAGTGTGTGCAAAGGTGAGAGTCTGAATATGTGTGAGTACTTGAGAATGTGTGAATGTATGTATGAAGTGTATGAGTGTGAATATACGTGTGTGTGTGTGTGTTTGAGACAGAGTCTCGCTGTGTCGCCCAGGCTAGAGTGCAGTGGTGCGATCTTGGCTCACGGCAACCTCTTCTGCTGGGGTCAAGCTATTCTCCTGCCTCAGCCTTCCATGTAAGTAGCTGGGTCTACATGTGTGTACCAGCATGCCCCGCTAATTTTTGTATTTTTAGCAGAGACGGGTTTCACCATATTGGCCAGGCTGGTCTTGAACTCCTGACCTTCAGTGATCCACCTGCCTCGGCCTCCCAAAGTGCTGGGATTACAGGCATGAGCCACCGCACCGGGCCTTATTTCTGCAGTATGTATGTACATAGGTGCATGAGCGTGAGTATTGGTGTGTGATGGTGGGATGTGTGAAAGAGTATGTGTTTGAAGGTTTGTATGGATGTATCTGTAGGTGTAAACATGTTCGCAGAATGGAACTCCAGGGGAGCAGGGACTTTGTCTTGTCCTGTTTTTTTGTCCTTGCCTCTAGCACACTCAAATGAACATGTCTGGCATGGGGGTTGCAGCGGGGAGCATGATTGCAGGAAGGGTAGCCCAGTGGTTACCAGCAGCGACTCTGGAGTCAGACAGCATTGGTGCCTCCTAACTGTGGGCGAATCAACCACTAGGAGCCTCAGTTTTTCCATGTGTAAAATGGGTACCTACCTTATAGGGTATCATCTATAAATTGGGCAACATCTACCTTACAGGTAAGTTCAAAGAGCTTAGAATTGTGTGTGGAGCACAGGACATAATAAATTTGGACTAGTATCGTTATACTGGGTGTCACTATCAACCAGCAGTCCCAACAATGTGGCTCATGCCTGTAGTCCCAGCACTTGGAGGCTGCAGTAGAAGGACTGCTTGAGCCCAGGAGTTTGAGACCAGCCTGGGCAACATATTGAGACTTTGTCTCAAAAAAAAAAAAAAAAATTAGCTGGATGTGGTGATGTGTGCCTGTAGTACCAGCTACTGGGGAGGCTGAAGGGGGGGATTGCTTGAGCTCAGGAGTTTGAGGCTACAGTGATCTCTGATGGTGCCACAGCACTTTGGCCTGGACAAGAGTGACACCCTGGCTCAACAGAACAGAACAGAACAAAAACATCCTGATAGATGCTTCCAAGGACTAAAGCCCCTTCAAAACAAGTCCAAAGACCACTTACTAGCAACATCCATTATTCTTCTCTGAACCTCAGTTTCTTCTTCTATGGGAGGGAGCGATAAGCTGTATTTTGCCTTCTCCCAGGGCAGGTGGGAGGTTATCAACACAGCGCTCCAAATCCCGCCCCTCGAGGGAAGGGTTTGCACTGGCGCAGTCTGAAGCCAAAGCTGGGAGCAGGGTGCCCTCTCCTGGCACAGTGGAGTTAAGGGGGACTCCAGTTGCAGGGCACAGGTTGACCTCGGAGGCCCAGGGTGCTATCCGCAAAGGAAGGTGGGCAAAAGGGAGCGGGCTGGGGAGGGCACCTTACAGCTCCCCACTCTTGCAGCGTGGAGCTGCGTGCTTCCTTTCTGTCCACTGAGCTCCTCCAAGATCTCGCTCCAAGGACGTCTCCCACCCTGCCCCCGCCCCGTCAGACTGGACCAACTCCTCACTCCTCCCCATTACAAGTTCTCAGAGTGTTCCTTTTGCTTTTCTGTCATCTGAGAAATGAAGGGCAGGGGTAGAACCCCCGGCTGTGTGACTCCTAAGGTCCCTGGACGAGGCTCTTAGCAAATATTAGCATAAAAGGGGCGTGGAAGCTCAGACAAGGCTGGGAAGTGAACCCAGAGGTCATCCAGCCCCACTGGGGAACGATCCAGCCTCAACGGCGGACATCAGAGACCTGGATTAGGGGACTCCCTGGCTCCACCCTGAGGAGAGCCAGGACTGTAGGCTGAAGCCAAGGGGCACCACGGCGTGAGTTCCGGGGCAGACATCCGGGAACATTCATTCATTCCCAAATATTGTGTGCAGTCTCCCTCCTGGAAACAGTGAGACGGGCACATAATCAGATGATTTCGATATAATAATATAGAACCACACCACCTCACATCCCCCTTTTGGGGTGCCTCTTAAAGCCTGTTACTTAGAGATGATCCGCAGCTAGGGAGGGGCGGTCTCTTGTATTCTACGAGCCTGGAGGGCTCCCCCAACCGGAGAAACCCGGGGATAGGTGGGCCGGCAGCTCCTGGGACGCCGGACTCACAGCAGAGCCGCCTGGTTTGAGGAGGATTGAGTGAGAGAAGGGGGTCCTGTCCCAGGGTCTCTAAGAAGTCCCCCACCTCTGTACTCCCCAGCCCAGCGATGACTTCGAGGCGGGCCCAGGGGGGCCTGGAGGGAGGGGCGTGAATAGAGCGGGAAAGGAGAGACCCCTATAGGGGTGGACAAGAAGGGAGGGACTCCCCAGAACTGCATAATCCGGCTCCATCGCCATCAGCGGGGTTTCTCAGCGCCTACACCCCTCTCTATCCCATCTCGAAGCCTCCAATTAATCCAGAGTGAGACGCAGGACCGCCGGGAGGCGAGCGGGGATGCTGGAGCCAGGTCAAGCTGAAGCCCCACGGCCAATGGGCAGGCTCCTGCGCCCTCCGCCCCATCTCCGCCCCTCCGCGCCAGGAACCTAATTGTTTGCAAAAGCAAACACGTAAAAAGCAGGTACAAAGGTCGAGAGGAGGGACCGAGACCTGCTTCTGCCTGGGATTTCGACCTTCCCACGCCCTGCCAGAAGCTCCACTGGAGCCTGGACCTGGAGAAGGGACATCAACAGTTAAGGTCCAGGGCAACTTTCAGCGGCGTGGGCGGGGACCCCCAGGGAAGCACTGTTAGCAGTTTCTTGTACATCCAGCCTGGTATATTTTCGGCATGTATAGGCAAATACCTGTTTGTGTGTTCTTTTTTTTTTCTTTTACATAAATAATCGCATGCTAGGCACACCGTTCTGCACTTTGCTTTTTGTCCTTCATCATGTTTTGTTGTTGTTTTGTTTTTTAGACAGAGTGTCACTCTGTTGCCCAGGCTAGAGTGCAGTGGCACAATCTCGGCTCACTGCAACCTACTGGGTTCAAGAGATTCTCCTGCCTCAGCCTACTGAGTAGCTGGAATTACAGGCGTGTGCCACCGCGCCCGGCTAATTTTTGTATTTTTAGTATGGGATTTCGCCATGTTGGCCAGGCTGATCTCCAGCTGAGTGATCCCCCCCCAACCCCCTGCCTCAGCCTTCCAAAGTGCTGGGATTACAGACGTAAGCCACCACACCCGACTGTCGTTTTTTAAAAATAGAGACAGGGTCTGGCTTTGTCGCCCAGGCAGAGTGCAGTGGCGCTTAGGCCTCGGGCTTGGGCCACCGCATCGGGCCACTATATCTGGAAGATCATTCCATATTATTAGATAAACAGCTCCTTTAAACAAAAAAATGGCTGTCTGGGTATTCCACCATGTGGATTGTACCAGTATTTATTTAACAAGTCTTCCATGGAAGGACAATCTTTTGTTCTTAACGTCATTTTGCTCCCATGTGCATACATCTTTGGAAGAAATTCCTAGAAGTGGAACTGCTTGGTCGAAGGGCATGTGAGTTTGTAATCTTGTTAGTTATTACCAGAGTGTTGTTCATTAAAGTTGTGCCAATGTACAATCCCAAAAGCAAAGTATGAGGAAGCCTGTTTCCTCACACTCTTACCAATAATGTGTTAATAAACAGTAAACTTTTTATCCATGTGATAGTAAACTTAAAAATAAACTTAATCAGCCGGGCACGGTGGCTCACGCCTGTAATCCCAGTATTTTGGGAGGCCGAGGCGGGTGGATCACGAGGTCAGGTGTTCAAGACCAGCCTGGCCAACATAGTGAAACCCTGTCTCTACTAAAAATAAAAATAATTAGCTGAGCATGGCTGTGGGCACCTGTAATCCCAGCTATTTGGGAGGCTGAGGCAGGAGAATTGCTTGAACCTGGGAAGCGGAGGTTGCAGTGAGCCGAGATCACACCTCTGCACTCCAGCCTGGGAAACAGTGTGAGACTCCATCTCAAAAATAAATAAATAAATAAATAAAATTAATCATTCCAAGCCACATAGGGAGCCTGGACTTTCACCCTCAAACTGGCACTAAGAAGGCACCCCTCCCCCTCCATGCTTCTTTTATTGTTTCCTTCTTTCCCTTCCCTCCCTCCCTCCTTCCCTCTCTCCCTCCCTCCCTTCCTCCCTCCTTCCCTCCCTACCTCCTTTCCTCCCTCCCTCCTTCTCCCCTGCTCCTCCTCTCTCTTTTCTTTTCTTTTCTTTCTTTTCTTTTCTTTTTTTTTTTTGAGATGGAGTCTCATTGTGTTGAGCTGGGTGCAGTGGTGTGATCTGGGCTCCTTTCCGCCTCCAGTTCTCCATTCTCCTGCCTCAGCCTCATTAGTCACGCCACACCACCATGCCAGCTAATTTTTTGTGTTTTTAATGGGATGGGGTTTCTGCGGTGTTAACCAGGTCGGTCGCCAGTCTCCTGACCTGCGGTGATCCGCCCACCTCAGCCTCCCCAAAGTGCTGGTATTACAGGTGTGAGCCACCACGCCAGCCTCTCCCCTTCTTTCTTCCTTCCTTCCTTCCTTCTTTCCTTCCTTCCTTCCTTCCCTCCTCTCTCTCTCTCCCTCCTTCCCTCCCTCCCTCCCTCCTTCCTTCCTTCCTTCCTTCCTTCCTTCCCTCCTTCCCTCCTTTCATTTATTTATTTTGAGACGAAGTCTTGCTCTTGTAGCCCAGGCTGGAATGCAATGGCATGATCTCGGATCTCAGCTCACTGCAGCCTCCCCTTCCCAGGTTGAGGCGATTCTCCTGCCTCAGACTCCCATCTTTGGAAACATGTGCCTGCCACCACACCCAGCTAATTTTTGTATTTTTAGTAGAGATGGGGGTTTCGTCTTGAAATCCTGACCTCGTGATCCACCAGCCATGGCTTCCTAAAGTGCTGGGATCACAGGCATGAGCCACCATGCCTGGCCTAATTTTTTATTTTAAGAGAGGAGGTCTTGCTGTTAATATATTGCTCGGCTGGCCTTGAATTCTTGGGCTCCAGCGATCCTTCCAACTCAGCCTCACAAGTAGCTGAAGTTACAGGGCACACGAAAACTCCTGGCTCATTTTCATTATTAATAATAAAAGGTCAATCCACTAAGAAAACAGCACTGCGAAGTGTGTATGTATGGAACAGCAGAGCCGCAAAATATGTGAAGCAAAAACTAATAGAAATAGATACATCTCGCCAGGTGTGGTGGCTCATGCCTGTAATCCCAGCACTTTGGGAGGCCGAGGCAGGTGGATCTTTTGAGGTCAGGGGTTCGAGACCAGCTTGGCCAACATGGTGAAACCCCATCTCTACTAAAAATACAAAAATTAGCCGGGTGTGGTGGCACACACCTGTAATCCCATTTATTTGGGAGACGGAGGCAGCAGAATCGCTTGAACCCAGGAGGTGGAGGTGGCAGTGAGCTGAGATCATGCCATTGCACCCTAGCTGGAGCAGCACAGGGAGACTCCATCTCAAAAAAAAAAAAAAAAAAAAAAATTGGCCAGGTGCGGTGGCTCACGCCTGTAATCCCAGCACTTTTGGAGGCCAAGACAGGCGGATCACCTGAGCTCAGGAGTTCGAGACCGGCCTGGCCAACATGGTGAAACCCCGTCTCTACTAAAAATATAAAAATTAGCTGGGCATTGTGGTGGGTGCTTGTAATCCCAGTTACTCAGGAGGCTGAGACAGGACAACCACTTGAACCGGGGAGGCAGAGGTTGCAGTGAGCAGAGATCGCACCACTGCACCCCAGCCTGGGTGACAGCAAGTCTCTGTGTCAAAAAAAAAAAAAAAAAATTGTCAAATTAATTACCCTTCAGAAATTTGGTTCCTAATCTTGATACTCTCCAAAATTGGGTATAATTATGGATTTCAAATCTTTAAAAAAAATTTTTTTTTTCTTGAGACAGAGTCTCTGTCACCAAGTCTGGAGTGCAGTGGCACAATCTCGGCTCACTGCAACCTCCACCTCCCAGATACCCATTAATGGTAGACTGGATAAAGAAAATGTGGTACATATACACCATGGAATACTATGCATGCATAAAAAAGAACAAGATCATGTCCTCTGCAGGAACATAGATGGAACTGGAGGCCATTATCCTTAACAAACTGAGGCAGGAACAGAAAACCAAATACAGCATGTTCTCACCTATAAGTGGAAGCTAAATAATGAAAACGCATGAAAAGAAAGAGGGTAACAATGGACATGGGGCCTACTTGAGGGATGAGGGTGAGAAAAGGGAGAGGTTTAGGAAGAAAAAAAACCTGTTGGGTACTGTGCTTAGTGCCCACGTGATGACATAATCTGTACACCAAACTCCCAAGTTACCAGTTTACCTATGTACCAAACTGGCACATGTACCCCTGAACTAAAATAAAAGTTACATTTTTTTTAAATTTAATGGGCGTCAAAACTTTGCCATACACTCACCAACAATGATCATTATCATTTTTAATTAAACCTTTTATTTTGAGATACTTGTAGATTCACACGCAGTTGTAAGAAAACACAGAGGGCCGGGCGTGGTGTCTCACGCCTGTAATCCCAATACTTTGGGAAGCCAAGACAGGTGGATCACCTGAGGTCAGGAGTTCGAGACCAGCCGGACCAACATAGAGAAATCCCATCTCTACTAAAAATAGAAAATTAGGTGGGCGTGGTGGCACGTGCTTGTAATCCCAGCTACTCAGGAGGCTGAGGCATGAGAATTGCTTGAACTCTGGAGGAGGAGGTTGCGGTGAGCCAAGATTTTGCCATTGCATTCCAGCCTGGGCAACAAGAGTGAAACTCCGTCAAAAAAAAAAAAAAAAAAAAAATCTCAGCACTCTGGGAGGCCGAAGCGGGTGGATCATTTGAGGTCAGAAGTTCAAGACCAGCCTGGCCAACATGGCGAAATCCCATCTCTACTAAAAATACAAATATTAGCCGAGTGGTAGTGACACGCACCTGTAATCCCAGCTACTCAGGAGGCTGAGGCAGGAGAATGGCTTGAGCCTGGGAGAGGTGGAGGTTGTGATGAGCCTAGCTGCACCACTGCACTCCAGTCTGGGCGACAGAGTGAGACCCTGTCTCAAAAAAAAAAAAAAAAAGAAAGAAAGAAAACACAGAGAAATCCCAATTCCCTTTACTCACTTTCTCCCAATGGTGACATCTTGCAAAACCATAGTAAAACATCTCAACTAGGATACTGACAATGATAAAGCAATATCCAGAACATTCCATCACCACAAAGTTTCCTCATGTTGCCCTTTTACAGCCACACTCACCTCTCTCTTGCTCCTGTCCCCTACTTAATACCTGGCAACCACCAATCTGTGGTTCATTTCTATAATTTGGTCATTTCAAGAATGTTATAGAAATGAAATGATATACTATGTAATATATTGGAATTGGTTTTTGTCACTCAGCATAATTCACTAAGGATTCATCCAGGTTGCTGCATTTATCAATAGTTCATTCCTTTTTATTGCTGAGTATTATTTCATGGTATGGCTGTACAAATTTGTTTAACTGTTCATCCATTAAAAGAATCTGGCTGGGCATGGTGGCTCATGCCTATAATCCCAGCACTTTGGGAGGCCAAGGCGGGAGGATCACTTGATGTCAGAAGTTCAAGACCAGTCTGGTCAACATGGTGAAATCCTGTCTCTATTAAAAATACAAAAATTATCCAGGTGTGGGAGTGTGTGCCTGTAGTACCAGCTACTTGGGAGGCTGAGGTACGAGAATCACTTTGAACCCAGGAGGCAGAGGTTGCAGTGAGCTGAGATCACGCCATTGCACTCCAGCCTGGGCAACAGAGCGAGACTCTGTCTCAAAAACAAACAAACAAAAAAAGAAGCTGAAACAATAGGAAATTGGCTATATCAATTGTGATATATCCATAGGCTAGAATATTCTGTTGCCAGAGAGGTTGCATAAGGGCAGACTAAGGTGCTTGGACCTTCTCCTGAGACCAGCAGTCTCCAAAGTTTTGTTCATATGAACTTAACAGTACAAATATTAGCAAATATTTCATTAGCTGATATCTCAAAGCACAATATACAGTTAGGATGAGAGTCATCACTAATTAATGAGAGGGCATGTAAATTCATATTTCTTTTCTTTTTTTTTTTGAGACAGAGTCTTGTTCTGTCGCCCAGGCTGGAGTGCGGTGGTGCAATCGTGGCTCACTGCAACCTCCACTTCCTGGGTTCAAACGATTCTTGTGCCTCAGCCTCCTGAGTAGCTGAGTTTACGGACGTGCGCCACCATGTCTGGCTAATTTTTGTATTTTTAGTAGATACAGGGTTTCACTATGTTGGCCAGGCTGGTCTGGATCTCCTGACCTCAAGCGATCCACTCGCTCCGGCTTCCAAAGTGCTAGGATTACAGGTGTGAGCCACTGCGCCTGGCCCGTAAATTCATATTTCAAAGTGTCTTTTTGATCATTGTTTTCTCAAATTTTATTACATTCCTTACAACATGGCTGACAAAGACCAGCATTCATACTAGAAAGAGGTGACCTGTCAGCTGTGTCCTTTTCTACTTGTTTGCTGTGCTGGTAATTTTCACAGTATCTGGAACTTGCCATTTCTTTGCAGGAATATTTTGAAGCCATTTGTCTGTTTCATAGGACAACCTAGTAACATGATCCTACGTTTAGTTAGACTGACATGACTCATTACACACTGCAATGCACTGCAGAATGCTGAAAGGGATATGTGAGGACCCTGCTGCCCACCCCCCAGGCGTGGACCCTCATTCACTCAGGAAGTCTCTGCTTGACATCTGCCCTCATGACATTGGCTCTCAGACAGAGGTCAGATGTACAGATCAAGTGAGGCCAAAACATTTACTATGTCATACAAGAGCTTAATTCTTATTTTTATTTTATGTATTTTTTTCGAGACGGAGTCTCTCTCTGTCGCCCAGGCTGGAGTGCAGTGGCCCGATCTCTGCTCACTGCAAGCTCCGCCTCCCGGGTTCATGCCTTTCTCCTGCCTCAGCCTTCTGAGTAGCTGGGACTATAGGCGCCCGCCCCCACCCCGGCTAATTTTTTTCTATTTTTAGTAGAGATGGGGTTTCACCGTGTTAGCCAGCATGGTCTCGATCTCCTGACCTGGTGATCCGCCTGCCTCCGCCTCCCAAAGTGCTAGGATTATAGGCGTGAGCCACGCGCCCGACCAGAAGACCTTCTTTTCTCATTTTTAGGTTAAAAAATGAATAGAGGCCGGACGTGGTGGCTAACGCCTGTAATCCCAGCACTTTGGGAGGTGGAGGCTGGCGGGTCACCTGAGGTCAGGAGTTCGAGACCAGCCTGACCGACATGGTGAAACCCCGTCTCTACTAAAAATACAAAATTAGACAGGTGTGGTGGCACATGCCTGTAATCCCAGCTACTCGGGAGGCTGAGGCAGGAGAATCGCTTGAATCCGGGAGGCGGAGGTTGGAGTGAACTGAGATCATGCCACTGCACTCTAGCCTGGGCAACAAGAGTAAAACTCTGTCTCAAAAAAGGAAAAACAAAATTAGCCGGGTGTGGTGGTGCGTGCCTGTAATCCTAGTTACTCGGGAGGCTGAGATAGGAGAATTACTTGAACCGGGGAGGCAGAGGTTGCAGCCAGACTAGATGGTGCCACTGCACTCCAGCATGGGCAACAGAGCGAGACTCCATTAAAAAAAAAAATTCAGGGGAAAAAAGCAATTAAAAAAAACATAACTATAAAAATAATACAAATTACAAAACAACTATTTGCATGAACATTTACATTTTATTAGTTATAAGTAATCTAGATATGATTAAACTGTGTGGGGGAATGTGCGTAGGTTATATGCCAATACTACCTCATTTTATACGAGGGATTTGAGCATAGAAGGATTTTGGAGTCCACAGGGGTCCTGAAACCAATCCCCTCTTCCCATGCCTAGGGATGACTGAATTATACAGCAGCAAAAATGAATATACTCAAACTATATGCATGAGTCTTACAAATACAATGCTCACAGAAAAAAGTAAGTTGCAGAAGGGTAAATACGGTTGATACATAAAGGTTTTAAACACAGAAAGAACTGTTTAATGACATACGGATGCAGTAAAAGTATAAGAAATGTATGCGAACTTATTTAAATTCAGGGTGGTGGTTACATGGAGTAAGGCGAATGTTTGGGATGTCAGTAGGTACCTGACAAATGACAACTTTACTTTTTTTTTTTTTTTTGAGATAGGGTCTTGCTCTTTCGCCCAGACTGGAGTGCTGTAGTGGGATGATAGCTCACGCAGCCTCGATCTCCAGGCTCAAGCGATCCTCCCTCCCGCCTCAGCGTCCCAAGTAGCTGGGACTACAAGCGCGCACCACCACGCCCGGCTAATTAAAAAAATTTTTTTTTGTAGAGATGAGGTCTCACTATATTGCCCAGGCTGGTCTTGAACTCCTGGGCTCAAGCGATCCTCCCGCCTTGGCCTCCCAAAGTGCTGGCTGGGATCACAGGCGTGAGCGACCGCCCCTGGCCTGCAACTTTACTTATAATAATCTGTGTGGTAGGTGTCATTTGGCCCATTTTACCGGAAATTGAGGCTCAGGGAAATGAACTGGCGTAATTTCAGTTCCGCTGGGTTTTAACACTGAAATAACTGGCTGAACCTGCGAGAGGACTGCCGGGCTGGCTCTCAGGCCTCTCCCAGCGCTCCCTTCCGGACCGGTGAGTGAGACTCCTGCCCCGCCCTGCGCGTTGGGCCCCGCCCCAGCGGCTCATGAATATGCAAGTGCGAAGAAGATATTTAAAGGCGCCGGCGCCACGCGTATATCCCTACCCGGCGCCGCCCGCCTAGTGCGTGTCCGTAGACTGAGGCCCAGCCCCCTTCGCCTGTTTCTATCACGAGCGCCTCCAGCATGTCTGACAAACTGCCCTACAAAGTCGGTGAGTTCCAGGACCTGCAGCCGGTTGCTGCCGCTCGGCACCCGCCCGGGGCTTGTTCGTGGCGGGGGCTGCAGGGCCGATTCGGGGCGCTCTGGACCCTTGGAATCGCAGGTTCGGCGCGTTTCTGGCCGCGCGCAGCCACCTGGAAGTTGGAGTTCTCGCGCGGCCGTGAGAGGGCCGTTACGGGTGGCCGCGGACTACAAGTCCCAGCATGCCCCGCGACGCCGGGGCTGCCGCGCGGGCTGAGAGCCGCAAACGGGCGGCGTGCTCCGTGGGAGAGCACACCTGGCCGCGGCCTGGGACGGCTGGCACCTGCCGGACCGTGCTCAGGGGGCCTACGCCCGGCCTCCTGGGCCTGGACCGGACCCTGTCCAGCTGGGCGGCCCCGACGAGGTTCCACCCCTCTCTGGGCCTCCTACAGGGACGACGAGGGCACTGGTGCCCCGGAAGGTGTATGAAAAGAGGCCTGGAAAGCGAGTCCCAGGCCGGCTCCGGTCCTTTCCCCTGGGACTTTGGGCCAGTTACCCAAACTGTGGGGTCCCCCACCCCGCCAGCAGGGGCAGCCTTGCAGAAATCTTGAAAATTTGGAGTGGTTAGAAAAATCCTGCTGTCCCACCGATTGAAGTCTGATACAGGGATAGTTAAACGTTTACTTAGCGTTTCCTGTGGGATCGGCCCTGCCTTCTAGGTTTATTTTAGTCTTATGGCTCTGTAGGGAAGCTGTTCTCGTTTTATAATGAGAATCCTGAGGCAGAGGTAACTTGCCCTCAGTCTTACAGCTGGTGGTGATGGAGCAAGATTGGAACGCAGGCCATCTAGACCTCTGAGCGTACCCTTTCACCACTGTGTGCAAGCGAATACACGCGGAACAATCCTAATGAATTTTCAGCAAAAACCAGTTCAGTCTGGCTAGTAGCTTTTCAAGTAACTTGGACACTATTAGACCGGGTGTGGTGGCTCACCCCTGTAATCCCCGCACTTTGGGAGGCCCAGGTGGGAGAATCACTTGAGGTCAAGAGTTTGAGACCAGCCTCGCCAACGTGGTGAAACGCTATCTCTACTAAAAACGCAAAAATTAGCCGGGCGTGGTGGCAGGCGCCTTCAATCCCAGCTACTTGGTAGGCTGAGGCAGGAGAATTGTTTGAACTGGGAAACGGAGGTTACAGTGAGCCGAGATTGCACCACCACACTCCAGCTTGGGCAACAGAGCAAGACCGTGTCTCAAAAAAAAAAAAAAAAAAAAGACACTATTAAGTCTGGAGAATGGCATCCACGTTTATGGGACACTTGCTGTATATCTGGTGATTTACATGTGTTTACAGAATAATCTTCATAGAGGTGGACATTATCCCCTGATAGAGCATGAAACTGAGGCCCTTGGGAAGTGACTTGCAAAGATTCAGTTAAAGTAGTTCATCAACTTGCTACCAGAGTAGACTGTCTCCATTGTGTGAATGCTGAAACTGAACCCAGAAAAGTTATGTCAATAGTAGAACTGGAATAGGGGCTTGTCATACTGTGGAGAGATTAGTGGGTCAGGATTGGGGCCATTGGGTAATGTGGGTGGAGATAAAGCTGGTTTTGGGAGAGGGGGACCTTAGATGGGTGGGACTGGAGGAAGGAGGCCCTGCTGTATGCCAGATCTTGATCATATGGCATTTTCTTTACTTGGGGTGTATAGCAAGCTAGGGATGATTATCCTCACTTTACAGATGAAGAAACTGATGTTTAGAGGGGCTCTTGCTGTTCCTCTTGGGTTGTCCTGGGGACAGGTGTTCTTGTGACTTCTGCAAGTCCTTAGCTCCAGAGATAGGAGCATCTACCCTCTCCTGTGCCCTTGGAATTGAGGGTCCCACAGAAAACCGTGGGGCTGGCACAGTGTCCTCGAGGGCACCGAAGGAGTTACTTTTAGCTGGAGGGACATGTAGTGGTGGAGGGGTGGAGCTTAGCAGCACAGAGCATAACCCATTGTCTATACAGCCGGGCCCCTCCCAGGAGGGGCCTTGAGAGGGGCCTCTGCTGCAATCCTGCCTGACTGCCAGTTCTGGTTCTGCTGTTAATTGGTTATGGAACCTGCAGCAAACTCCTCTCTGGGTTCTTTCCTCCTTAGTAAATGCTGGGACTCAGGCTAGGTTCAGATTTGTGTTGTTTTTCTTTGCCACCCTTGTCATGTGCCAGCCCCTCTCATGGATCTTCTTTCATTCAGTTCTGATGACAGATATGGTCAGTAAACAGTTGCTGACCCCTTCTCTGAGCCAGGTCATGCTGAAGACACAAAGGTGACCCAAGGACAGGGGTGGCACAGATATGCCATTTTATGTGAGCAGATCTGCCACTTGTCTGTCTCCATGGTCACCACCCCAGTTCTGGTCTCTCTCCTTGCAGGTATCCCGGGATCTCTTGCTCCACAGATCCACGCAGCAGCCAATGGGGTCTTTTCAAAAGATAAAGCTGGTCTTTGAATGCTGGCCCCCTGAAAACTGTAGACTCCCCACTTCACTGGGACTGAAGTCCCAACTCATCTTACCCCTCTATTTGAGTCACCCTGGTGCCCTCTTTGTTCCTCTAGCAGGGATATACTAAGTTATTTCCTGTTTCCAGGTTTTTTTCAGCACCTACTGTGTGCCAGGTACTGTATTAGGTGCTTGGGAGGAGACTTCCAGGCCGATAACTGCTTGGGTTAAAGCCCTGAGGTGGGAATGAGTGGAGCTTGCCTAAAGTCGGTCAGGAAACCTGTGTGTTGAGCAACTAGTGAGCGGGGAAGTGGAGAGATGGAGGAGGGGCAGGCAGTCATGCAGATGGGGCCCGAAGATTGAGGGAAGCCATTGGAGAATTTGCTTGTTTTGTTTAGTTTTGTTTAGTAGAATAATGGAGGTGATGTAACTTACATTTTTAAAAGCCTCCCTCCTCTGGCTACTGTGGGGAGAATGGCATGTTAGAGCATGGGACCAGTGAAGAGGCTGTAGCAGTGTCCAACTGAGAAGTGGCAGTTTATTTCTTTCTTTCTTATTCTTTTTTTTTGGAGACAGAGTCTCCATCTTTCACCCAGGCTGGAGTGCAGTGGTGCTATTTTGGCTCACTGCAACCTCTGCCTCCCGGGTTCAAGTGATTCTCCTGCCTCAGCCTCCTGAGTAGCTGGGATTATAAGTGCCCGCCACCACGCTCGACTAATTTTTGTATTTTTAGTAGAGATGGGGTTTCACCATGTTGGCCCAGTGGTCTGGAACTCCTGACCTCAAGTGATCCGCCTGCCTCGGCCTCCCAAAGTGCTGGGATTACAGGCTGTGAGCCACCGCGCCTGGCCTGAGAAGTGACACTTTAGATGAAGGTGGTGAGATGCGGTTGGATTGCTTATATATTTCGCTTGTTGAGCCAGAAACATGCGGATTGAGGTGAAAGGGGAAAAGAGGAATCAAATCTTAAGTTTTTGGGCAGAGTTGCTGGTTGAATGGTGGTTTCATTTCCTAAAATGGGAAGACTGGGAGAGTAACGGGTAGTGGGGGCAAGGAGCCACGAGGACTCCAACATGACACGTAATAGATCTGATTGGACATCCAAGTGGAGGTGCCGTGGAGGCGGTTGGATCACATTGAATCTTAAGTTCAGGGGAGTAGTTTCGGTTGGAGATAAATACGTGGGAGTCATCCCGGTAGAGAAGGTATGTAAAGCCATAAGACTGGATGAGCTTAATTGGTAAACATTAGAGAACTGGGAGATGATGAAGCCCTGAGGGCCCCCAAACGCTAAAGTCTTAGCTAAAGAGGAACCAGGAAGGTAGGTGGAAAAGCACAGGACAGAGTCGCAGAAGCCAAGTAAAGAAGGGGTTTCAGGAAGGAGGACAAGTAGTTTGTGCGATCTGCGCTGCTGGGAGAAACATGGTCATGGGTAATTTTGCATTAGGTGTGGAGGTCAGGCTGGTCTTGGGACAAAAGAGCAGTTTCAGTGGAGTATGGAAGTCCTTAAGAAGGAGAGGGGATGTGGAATCAGGCTCCATGGAGCAGGAATAGCTCATCTATTTTATTTTATTTTATTTTATTTTATTGACTGAGTCTCACTCTGTCACCCAGGCTGGAGTGCAGTGGCATGATCTTGGCTCATTGTAGCCTCTGCCTCCCAGATTCAAGTGATGCTCCTGCCAGCCTCCTGAGTAGCTGGGATTACAGTCACTCACCACCACACCTGGCTAATTTTTGTATTTTTAGTAGAGATGGTGTTTCACCATGTTGGTCAGGCTGTTCTTGAACTCCTGACCTCAAGTGATCTGCCCACATTGGCCTCCCAAAGTGCTGAGATGACAGGTGTGAGCCACCACGCCTGGCCAGCTCATCTTTGGTAACAGGAAAGAGTGCCTGGTCTGAAGCTGTAGATGACTGCTATAGGTGACTGGTGGATTCCATAGGGGAAAAGTGGCCTGGTTCTGAATTCATCTCAGTGAATTGGAAGGTGAGATTGTTATTCGATGGGGAAAGGTGTTGGAGGGTTGAGGAGAGTAGAAAATGGGAGTAAATTTACTAGGAAAATGTCATAAGATTGCTGCAATGTGCTATGTGTCTTTTATGGTCTTAACAAATGTGATGTGTTGGCCAGGTGTGGTGGCTCACACCTGTAATCCCAGCACATTGGGAGGCTGAGGCGGGTGGATCACGAGGTCAGGAGTTCAAGACCAGCCTGGCCAACATGGTGAAACCCCGTGTCCTCTAAAAATACAAAAATTAGCTGGGCCTAGTGACGCATTCCTGTAATCCTAACTATTGGGGAGGCTGAGGCAGGAGAATTGCTTGAACTGGGACCCTGGAGGTGGAGGTTGCAGTGAGCTGAGATCGTGCCACTGCACCCCAGCCTGGTCTACAGAGCCAGACTATGTCTCAAAAATAAATAAATAAATAATTAAATGTGATGTCTTGGTGTGGTTGTGATTGTCCTCCTGCTGGGTTCAGTGGCTCTGGTGCAGTGGAGGGTCGGGTTTAATTGGGCTGAGAGTTTTGCCAAGTGAGTTCTCAAAGGGAAAGGGGGCAGAAGGGACAGCAGAAATTGGTAGGATGAATTGAATAGAAGTTCTGACCTGACAGGCCACAGCCTTGTTGGAGCTCCCTCCAGAGAGGGAGAAACCCAGAAAGATGAGATGTGGTTAGAGTTGGGTGCTTGAAGTCCAGATTTCCAATGACAGCTATCATTGGTGATGGCCTACCAGGGTAGGAGGGCTGGGGTGGGTGGCTTGAGTTGAGGCACAGCCGGAGTGGTCTCTCATGCGGGAGGCATGTTTCATCTCTGAAATTGTTACAATGCACTGTAGGAAGCTGACTGACTTAGATAGTTTTATTATTAAATTCTTAGATTATTGGCCGGGCGCGGTGGCTCACGCCTGTAATCCCAGCACTTTGGGAGGCCGAGGCGGGCGGATCACGAGGTCAGGAGATCGAGACCATCCTGGCTAACACGGTGAAACCCCGTCTCTACTAAAAATGCAAAAAATTAGCCGGGCGAGGCGGCGGGCGCCTGTAGTCCCAGCTACTCGGGAGGCTGAGGCAGGAGAATGGCGTGAACCCGGGAGGCGGAGCTTGCAGTGAGCCGAGATCGCGCCACTGCACTCCAGCCTGGGCGACTAAGCGAGACCCTGTCTCAAAAAAAAAAATAAAAAATAAATTCTTAGATTATTAAATTCTCTACAGCATTCTTTGCCTCCCACCGCCTACCTCTTTGGGTGATTGGCAGGATCTAACCTTCCCTAAAGATAAAAATCACCAGGAGTCTTAGGCCTGCTGAGTCAGATTTTCCAGGAGAGATTTACAAGCATGCCAGAGGAGCATTCCTTATCGGGGAAGTCTGCAAACTTTGACCTAGGGACTGACCTAGGATATGACCTTGGAAATGGACCAAGTGTGATAGGGGAGAGAGGAGGTTGAAATGGATCAGAGGGAAGAGTATTGAGATAGTGAGTTAGCTTGTAATAATATCCTTCTTTCCTGCCTGAGAATTTGAACAAATTCGAGACATTTTAGGTGGCAGATAGCACCTGAAATATACTTTTTATTACTAATAACCTTGAAGCCAGAGGATGTAGATTAGTATTTTAGGTGGCAGATAGCACCCGAAATACTACCTTTTATTACTAATAACCTGGAAGCCAGAGGATATAGATTAATATGAAATCCAAATGATCCTGCTGACTGAACCCTCAGATACAGCAGTTACCCAGTCAGTTGCAGGCAAGGTAGGCCAGGGTTGGTTGTTCTCTGGAAGAGCAGAGAACACCAGCTTCCTGCAAGTGGGCAGGTGAGTGCTTGCTTGCAGAAAGAAGGGAGAGCTAAGCTGAGCACACCATTTATTCCTGTCAGTTTTACTGGTCAGGCAAGCTCACCCCACCTCCCCTGGGGCAGAGAGGCCAAGAGCATTAGTTATACGGATGAGTTCCTCCAGCTGAAAAGAAAGAAACATCGCAGGGGGTGGGGGGAAGCATTTTCACGTCTAAAAGGAGATCAAGGAACTGTCATATCCAAAGTGTTAGATAGTGTTGATGAGCGCTGAATCACCAGCAGTGATGACTGAGAGAGGGCTATGGAGAACCAGAAGCTAACGTCTTTAGGGAGTGAGGAGTGACCTGGAGGTTGATAGGTGTCAGCAGAAAGGCAGGGTAGTGGGAAGTGTCATGTGAGCTATTTTCAAAGGGGCACTTCTTTATGTTGTAATTTTTGTGTCCCTATGTGATTAAATGTGTTCTCCCACAAGTCAGAAAGGGGCAGGTAGGCAGGGACCATGTCTTTCTTGAGTACTCTGGCTTCATAAATACTTGTTGAACGAGTGAGAGAATGCGGTGACAGTGCTAAGCCCTGGTGTGTTGAGTCCACACGTGGATCGGGGTCCACACACAGTGACTGCCCCTCTGGGTTGGTGGGACAAAGGGGCTCACAGAACTCCCACCTATTTCTCCCCGTAGCTGACATCGGACTGGCTGCCTGGGGACGCAAGGCCCTGGACATTGCTGAGAACGAGATGCCGGGCCTGATGCGTATGCGGGAGCAGTACTCGGCCTCCAAGCCACTGAAGGGCGCTCGTATTGCTGGCTGCCTGCACATGACAGTGGAGACGGCCGTCCTCATTGAGACCCTCGTCGCCCTGGGTGCTGAGGTGAGGCCCACAGCTGTATCACCCCAGAGTCCTTGCCCTGCCTGGATTCAGCCAGGGAAGAAGACAGCTGTGCCGGGGTGGGGACCTTCCAGGTGTGGAGCCAACCCCGGGCCTGGAGGGGCTCCTCCCTCTCATTGGGTTTCCTCTCTGTTGCCCAGTGCTGCCACACTTTGTGGTGAGTGTTCTGCAGATTTTCTTCCTGGCTGGGAGGGTCACTGTTGGCTACCCTCAAGGCATCCTCCTGATGGATGCTCTGTCAGGAAAAACTCAATGCCCATGTCCTACTTAGTCCTGTAAGGGCCAGCTTGCCTTGGCCCTCCTGGGGTCACAGGCCTACCCTGGACCCATCATGGTTGGCCAGATGATGGCAGCTCTGATTGGTTCAGCCTGGGTCATGTGTGCCAATGAATGACAGCTCTCCTGAGGTCTGAGAGTCAAGAAGCAAGCTGGTTTTGCAAAGCAGGGTAGGACAGTGCAGCCAAAACCCACAGAGGGGCTCAGGGCTCAGTCCTTGGACCTCTTCTTTCTTTTCAGCATTCACTCTTGGCGGTCTGATTTTATAGCTTTAGCTACTATTTATCTGGTGATGACTCCCACATTTTTGTACTAGCCTGGACTTCTCCTGGAACTCCAGACTGGCATATCCAGGAGCGAGGGCATTGACGCTACCTGGAAGTCTAGTACTCATCTCAGGCAGAACACGTTCAAACAGACTCAGGATTTTCTGCCCACTCCTCTTCCCGAAGCCTTCCCCACCTGAGTAAATGGAACCTCCACTCCAGCCTTCTGGGTTCTCTCAGTTCAAGAATCTGGGAGTCATCTCCTCCCCACCCTTTCCTCCCCGCTCCCAACCCCTTTTACTCCAACAACTCATCCCTCAGCAAATCCTGTCAGTGCAGCCTTCAGAGTAGACCCAGGATGTGGCAACTTCTCATCACCTCCACTGCTGCTGTCATATTTCTTGTCTGGAGTCTTCTCCAACAGTTTCTTCAGTTGTCTCCTTGCTGCCGCCCTTTCCCTTCCACACAGCACCAGAGTGAGGTTTTAAAACCTGAGTTGGATCTCACCTCTGCTCTGGCTCCCATCTACCCACCCAGTTTCCCCAGGCTGTGATCCTAGAACTTGCTGTGCCTAGATCCCAAGCCTGTCCCCACTACCCGAAGAGCTCTCCCTTTTCCTTGCCCAGCGTCCCTTGTGCTTTTGAGCCACTGGTGACCAACAGCCTTGTTTTGATGGCTCTTCTAGGTGCAGTGGTCTAGCTGCAATATCTTCTCCACCCAGGACCATGCGGCAGCTGCCATTGCCAAGGCTGGCATTCCGGGTGAGTCCTGCTTGCAGCTGGGACATGTGGAATTTGTGAAGGGCCTCTGCCTTCTTTGCTTCACTGACTGCTAGAGCAACAGACTTCCTTACATTACAGAAGCGGAGAGGAGTAACGGCCACAAAATCCTAGCCCAGCGACCCATAGGAAAGAGCTGCTTTGTCCCATCATCGTCTCAAATGCTGTGGAAGTTGTTTATTGACCCAAGTCAAGCCGTGTAACCAGGAAGAGCAAGATCTTATGATTGGGAACTAAATGATGAAGCGGAGGGGAAGTTCATTAAAGGAAGGATGTGGATCTCTTTCCAAAGAACTGGGGAGGGCTACGGGGCAGAAAAAGAGGTTCACTGCCTAGGGTATGGCGGTCTAAAGGACTGAGGAAGGACCAAGACTAACGAGAAAGGAGCTTTCACAGGCTGGGCACATGTCTGCTTGGACTTGGGGAGGGGAGTGGTTAGATCTGACGCAGTGATTAAATAGGACATTCACGATTCCTTCCAACCAACCATAGGTGGAGAGGAGGGAGTGGCACAATGCTCCTTCACAGACTGACCAGGGCTTAATGGGCATGGCACCCATTCCTCAGCCTTGACTGGGCACCATCCTTTCTTCTGGGAAAGGCCTTGTGGCCTTGTTTTCTTTCTTTTTTCTTTTTTTTTTTCTTTTCTCTCTCTTTTTTTGACGGAGTCTCACTGTCACCCAGGCTGGAGTGCGATCTGGGCTCACTGCAAGCTCCGCCTCCCGGGCTTACGCCATTCTCCTGCCTCAGCCTCCGGAGTAGCAGGGACTACAGGCGCCTGCCACCACGCCTGGCTAATTTTTTGTATGTTTAGTAGAGACGGGGTTTCACCATGTTAGTGAGGATGGTCTCGATCTCCTGACCTCGTGATCCACCCACCTTGGCCTCCCAAAGTGCTAGGATTCGCAGCGTGAGCCACCATGCCCGGCTTGTTTTCTCTTTTCTTTTCTCTGTTCTCTCTTTTCTCTCTTCTTTCTTCTCTTTTTCTCTGAGAACGGAGTCTTGCCCTGTTGCCCAGACTAGAGCGCAGTGGTGCGATCTACTGCAATTCTTAAGACCATTGTCCGCTCCAGTTGTGGGTAGGAGCAGCTGGCTCTGCTTGGCCAGCATCCTTTGCTCACAAGAGGCTCCTGGGAACCCCACACCTGTGCCCTAGTCATGCCACATGGGAGGAGTGTGGGCTGGTGGTCAGTAACCCTTAGTTCTGGTATCTATTCTGAATTTCATGTAGAGTGACCCAAGTGCATCTTAGCCCCTCTGTGGGCATCTGTAAGTAATGATAATGGTCATGGCTGCCTCACAGGGTTTCTATGAGGAAGAATGAGATAGGGTATGGAGGATTCAGAGTCATGTCTGGCAGAAAGCAAGTACCCCATACATGGTATCTGCTCGTAGTCATTTTTTGGCCAGACTTTGCCTGAGACTCTCCTGCACAGAGGCTGCTGGTGCTCCAGTCCTTTCAGTGCAGAGCAAACCCTGGATCCTGCCTTGTAGATCCTGCTGAGGGGGAGGCATTGTGGGGCATTGAGCTCTGGTCACTTAGAGTTGATGCCTCAGTCCTTGGGGCCCAGGCAGAAGGGAATGGGAAAGGAAATAATTATTTCCTGATATTTATATCTGCGGGGCTGTACATGGCTTCTGTCTCCCTTAGTCCATACTATTTATTGTGAGCCCTATTTACAGAGGAGAAGACTGAGGCTTAGAGGAGTGAAGTGATTTGCCCAAGGTCACACAGCTGGCAAGTGGCTGAGCCAGGATTTGAACCTAGATCTATGTGGCTCCAAGTTGTGTTCTTACCACTGCTGAGTCTTCAGAAGGGCTGGAGGTGGCTGGGGATGGAAATTGGGAAGGAGGTAGTTTTGGCTCTGCCAGGGTTATTCCCTGGAGCAAGTACTGGTTGGGGAAGTCCAGGCCCTGATGTGCCACTCACCCTCCAGTGTATGCCTGGAAGGGCGAAACGGACGAGGAGTACCTGTGGTGCATTGAGCAGACGCTGTACTTCAAGGACGGGCCCCTCAACATGATTCTGGATGACGGGGGCGACCTCACCAACCTCATCCACACCAAGTACCCGCAGCTCCTGTCAGGTTAGCAGGGCAGGGCAGGGGGGCTGGGTGTTGGCGGCCTGGGTGGGGCCTGCTCACCCACATGATGGCCGCAGGCCTGGCAGGACTCCCAT
The DNA here is from genome assembly GCF_008728515.1 of Papio anubis. Lineage (NCBI taxonomy): Eukaryota > Metazoa > Chordata > Mammalia > Primates > Cercopithecidae > Papio > Papio anubis. The sequence goes on along the minus strand of NC_044991.1, from coordinate 61,344,047 downwards.
CGCCTCAAGCAGCAGGATCTGGAAGATGGGAGGATGGCAGGCTCTGGCATTCATACCGGGGCCTCCTGACTTCTGAGGGTGTGAGGCTAGGGCAGCTGAGCCAATGACCCAAGGGCAGGCACAGGGCCATGGCTGGGAATAGCTGGGAGGGAGCCAGCTTTGTTCAAAGTAGGCACAGGGAGTGCGGAGAGTGCAGAGGCCCTGAGGCAGGAATGGCTGGAGTGTTCAGGAAACAGAAAAGAGGCCCACAGGATAGCAGTGAGCAAAGGGAGCCTTCGCTGGGGGGTATGGTGTGAACTTTGGTGAAGGCCAGATGTGTTAAGGCCTAATAGGCCAGTAGAAAAGTGTTTGACCTGATTCTCAGAGCAAGGGAAAATAACTGGAGGGCGTTGAGAAGATTTCTCTGAGAAGATACATGTTAGAAATGGCTGCTGCATGGAGGATGGGTTGTGGTAGGGAGACTGGCAAGAAGTGACAGGGTCAGGGACTAGGGCAGTGGCAGTGAGAAAAGAGAAGCTGGGAGTTGTTGGGAGGCAGAGTCACTAGGCCTGGTGGTGGCTTCCCGGTAGGAGGGCATCAGGGACTCCTCCCTCACGCTGGTCTGTGTGATTAGGGGGGCCTGTGGGATCAGTCACAGAGGTGGGAACCCAGAAAGAAGAATGGCTTTAGGGGGCAAAGATGAAGAATTTACGTGAGCACAGGTGTGGCATCTCTGAGGCTTGTCTTGTCCTCTTTTGTTTAGGCATCCGAGGCATCTCTGAGGAGACAACGACTGGGGTCCACAACCTCTACAAGATGATGGCCAATGGGATCCTCAAGGTGCCTGCCATCAATGTCAATGACTCCGTCACCAAGGTGAGCTGAGGGGCAGTGACAGCTCCTGCTGCAGTGGCTGCAGCTCAGGGCGAGGCCTCTGAAGAAGAGTGCCCAGGAAGGCTGAGGCTGGGGACATGGAGCCCTCATTTGAGGGGGCAAAAGCGGTTATAGACCAAGGCTAATGAGTGCATTTAAAAGGGGTCTCAGAGCTGGGCGTCAGGAACTTTATGGCTTTGGGAAGAAGAGCTTTCAAGTTAAGCAAGGTCTTTGACCGGGCAATCTCTCCTAGTAACTGATGCCTAGGAAGGCTCCACACCAGCAGGGAAAGATTAGACAGAAGCTCTTGGAGCCGATTGGGGTGAAGGGCGTGTGGAAGCATTGGCTGCTGGAGGGGTTCAGCCCAGGCTGGGATGCTTGGTGGGCCCACGACACCTGGGCTCTTCAGAATACTGTGAGGCCATGTGGTCCTGGCCCTAGGGCCTTGCCCGCCCCCATTGTCTCCTTACCCCCTCTCCTTTCAGAGCAAGTTTGACAACCTCTATGGCTGCCGGGAGTCCCTCATAGATGGCATCAAGCGGGCCACAGATGTGATGATTGCCGGCAAGGTAGCGGTGGTAGCAGGTTATGGCGATGTGGGCAAGGGCTGTGCCCAGGCCCTGCGGGGTTTCGGGGCCCGTGTCATCATCACTGAGATTGACCCCATCAATGCACTGCAGGCTGCCATGGAAGGTAGGATAGGGCAAGGGTTGGTAGTCAGCCACTGGGGCCAGAGGGAGGGGCAAGGCCACCATAGATGACCCACAGCCACTGTCTCTGCACAGGCTATGAGGTGACCACCATGGATGAGGCCTGTCAGGAGGGCAACATCTTTGTCACCACCACAGGCTGTGTTGACATCATCCTTGGCCGGTAGGTGCTATGGGGGTCCTGGGGAGTGAGGGACGAGGGCAGGGTTGGGACAGCTCTCTGTCCCTGACAATCTCCCATGGTCTTGGGCTGTCTGACAGGCACTTTGAGCAGATGAAGGATGATGCCATTGTGTGTAACATTGGACACTTTGACGTGGAGATCGATGTCAAGTGGCTCAATGAGAACGCCGTGGAGAAGGTGAACATCAAGCCGCAGGTGAGAAGCTCCCGCCCTGCCAGCAGGCTGGGCAGATGGGAGTGCAGAGGAGTGCTGGCTGCCAGGGAGGGGAGTTGAGGAGATGGTGGCATCCTGTGCAGGGGCATGGGGAGAAGAGGGCCTAGCATCAGAGCCAGCCGGAGATGGCAACCTTATCCTGAGGGCAGCCGGCATTCCTGAAGGTATCAGGCAGGTGAGCTGTATATGGCGAGCCTGTAGTTTTAGAAAGATCACTCTAGCTACTATGTGCAGAATAAAAGCAACCATGGCAGGTGGTGGGGAGGGAGGCTTTCAGAGGAGGCTCATAGAATCCCTGCAGGGGATGATGGCCGCCTCGGCTTGGGGAGTGCTGGGGATGGATGGACAGCATGTAGGGACAGGATGAAGGCAGAGTCACAAATGACACAGCTTTGGCCAGGCATGGTGGCTCACACCTATAATCCCAGCACTTTGGAAGGCCGAAATGGGCAGATTACCTGAGGCCAGGAGTTCGAGACTATCCTGACCAGCATGGTTGAAACTCCATCTCTACTAAAAATACAAAAAAATTAGCTGGGCCGGGCGTGGTGACTCACGCCTGTTATCCCAGCACTTTGGGAGGCCGAGGCGGTCAGATCACCTGAGGTCAGGAGTTTGAGACCAGCCTGACCAACATGATGAAACCCCATCTCTACTAAAAATACAAAAATTAGCAGGGTGTAGTGGCATGCGCCTGTAATCCCAGCTACTCAGGAGGCTGAAACAGGAGAATTGTTTGAACCCAGGAGGTGGAGGTTGCAATGAGCCAAGATTGCGCCACTGCACTCCAGCCTGGGCAATAAGAGTGAAACTCCATCTCGAAAAAAAAAAAAAAAGGTGGGGGCCGGGCATGGTGGCTCACGCCTGTACTCCCAGCACTTTGGGAGGCTGAGAGGGGCAAATCATGAGGACAGGAGTTTGAGACCAGTCTGGCCAACATAGTGAAACCCTGTCTCTACTAAAAATACAAAAAATTAGCCGGGCGTGGTGGTGTGTGCCTGTAATCCCAGCTACTTGGGAGGCTGAGGCAGGAGAATCATGTGAACCCGGGAGGCGGAGGTTGCAGTGAGCCGAGATCCTGCCATTGCACTCCAGCCTGGGCAACAGAGCGAGACTCCATCTCAAAAAAACAAACAGATAAAAACAACAAAAAGGGACACAGCTTGAACTGCTGTGTGAGGAGCAGGCCCATGCACTGAGCTGGGAAAGAACAGGTTTGCATTAAGCATTGGGGCACTAAAACTGGAAGATGAGTTCTTGTGGGGAGTGTGAAGTTTTACTTGAGTTGCAATTATTATGGGTTTATTTTTTATCTGATTATAAAAGTAGTATGTTTCTGGAAGACATTTTGGCTTTGGATCTCAAGAGCTTTAAAGTTAAGCAACCTCTTTGGGCAATCTCTCCTGTAATTGGTCCTTAGGAGATAATTAAGTATGTGTATAGAGATGTTCATCTTTTTTTTTTTTTTTTTTTGAGACGGGCTTGCTCTGTTACTGAAGCTAGAGGGCAATGGCACGATCATGGCTCACTGCAGCCTTGACCTCCTGGGCTGAAGGAGCTGATCCTCCTGCCTCAGTCTCCCAAGTACCTGGGACTACACATGTGCACTACTACACCTAGCCAATTTTTTGTAGAGATGAGGTCAGGCTGGTCTCAAACTCCTGAGCTTGTTATCTCCCAAAGTGCTGAGATGACAGGTGTGAGCTGCTGCACCAGGCCCATCACATTTTTTAAAGGGAGAAGAGCCCATTTAATGTGAGGTCTTTGAGTTGGTGCTGTGCCGTGTTTGAGATATGATACGGAAGATGCAGACACAGAGTTGGCCAAAGCCCTGACACCCACCCAGTCATAGCCACACCAGAAGCCCAAGTCCCAGAGAGGCAGACAGGCAGCTCTGTGAACCCACATCCCCTGCACTGCTCCCCTTGGGTGCTCTGCTCCTGCGTGGGAGTTCTCCTCGGCTAGGTCCTGCGCTAGTCTAGGGTGTCAGTTCCCAGCTAGGCAGAGGGCACCTCCATCTCTGCCTAGAAGGCCTGGCACTTATCACAGTGTGGGGGTGGCCAGGGCATGCTTCTGTGGCAGCCACACCCCTGACAGCCAGCCAGACCTCCTTCTGCAAAGGCATCGCAGGTGAAACCTGCTACACTGGGGTGATGGGCACCTTTCTGCCAAGCTGCCCTCCAAAGCTGGACTCTATGCCCACCCTCGACATCCTTGACAGTCTTGCCAGCCTTCTGCCCAACCTTATCTCTTGTCCATCCTCTCAAGGGCCTCTGTACTCAGGCCGTATTTGACCACTCCCTGAATACCCACTGCAGCTCCTACTTCTGCTCATCTGTCCAGACAGCTCTGTTTGTTTGGAACAGAACACATGCCCTTCTCCTTGTTCATCTTCTCAGCCCAGCTCAAGAGACCCCTTTCCGGCCAGGTGCGGTGGTTCACGCCTGTAATTCCAGCACTTTGGGAGGCCGAGGCAGGCGGATCACTTGAGGTCAGGAGTTTGAGACCAGCCTGGCCAACATGGTCAAACCCTGTCTCTACTAAAAATACAAAAAATTATGTGGGCATGGTGGGTCATGCCTGTAGTCCCAGCTAGTCTGGAGGCTGAGGCAGGAGAATCACTTGAACCCAGGAGGTAGAGGTTGCAGTGAGCTGAGATCATGCCACTGTACTCCAGCCTGGATGACAGAGTGAGACTCCATCTCAGAAAAAAAAAAAAAAAATTATAAAAAAGAGACCCCCTTCCTGGCCAGCTCCTCAGGCAGAGGCAGTGCCCACACTCTTAGTACAGACCCCTAGTGCAGCATCCATCACTGGCTTTGGTCTCTGACCCCACTGTTGTACCAGGAGTGTAGAGTCCAGGTTGATGTGTCCCTGCAAGGGACTTAGATGGGTATCAGTGAGTGCTTGTTGATTGAAGCATCCATCAATGCTTGATGGGCATCAGAGACCTTTCCTTGGACCAGCACTAGGCCTCTGGAGCAGCTGGGAAACCTGGGCTTTGGGGAAATGTTTGGGAGGCCACCTGAGGGTGGAGGGATGGCAAGGGAAGAGCTGAGAGTGGGGAAAAAGCAAGTTTGTGTGTTCAGACAGCTGGGACAGACAGAGGACTGGGGCACTGAGGCTGGGGATTTCCATGTCACATTCACTCACAAAACCAGGAGTTCTCAACCTTGGCAGTCACCTGGGAGCCACACTATGGGCCACACGAATAGGAGTCTCTGGGAATGAGGCCAGGGTATCCTCATTTTTTAAAGCTTCTGAGGTGATTCCGATGTGAGTGCCATGGCATTCAGCTTTTAGTAAGCTGCATTCAAAACTATTTCATGGTTATTGAGAACATGGGATCTGTCCTCAGACCATCCAGACTCAAATTGCAGCCTCCTCTTAGTGTGTGGCTCTGGACAAGTGACCTAACCCTTGTAAACTTCAGTTTCTAAATCTGAAATGGGGATGACAGCAGTACTGAAATTGCAGGGTTGTTTCTGGGATGAAATATGGTAGTTTCCTAAAGGACTTAGGACAGGGCACATGACAGTGATCATAACAATAACATTAGCAGCTGCTTACTGAGTGCCTTGTATGCGCCAAGCAAGTGTGAGCATATGAAATTCTCACAGCAGAACTGTGTGGTCTGCAGCTTAGCATTTCTTCATAAATATCGGCTAATATTTTTGTGCCAGGCCATGTGCTGGAGGTTGTTTTGGGGCAGTTCGGGAATGCCTCATGGGCACTGTTGGAGGCAGGGAGGCCTGCCAGACCAGAGGGTGGGCTGTGGCAGGGGTGGGCCGTGGGAGCGGGGCTCTGCGTGCCCTCACTGTTGCCCTGCCTGTGTGTAGGTGGACCGGTACCGGCTGAAGAATGGGCGCCGCATCATCCTGCTGGCTGAGGGTCGGCTGGTCAACCTGGGTTGTGCCATGGGCCACCCCAGCTTCGTGATGAGTAACTCCTTCACCAACCAGGTGATGGCACAGATCGAGCTGTGGACCCATCCAGACAAGTACCCCGTTGGGGTTCACTTCCTGCCCAAGAAGGTGGGTTTGTTCTTCTATCTGAAGCCAAGGGTCACGTGTCTAATCCCGGGATCCCCACACAGGGCTTGCCAGAGTTTATAAAGTGCTCGTCTGTCTGCCCTCTTAGAGGCCCTCATGGGGTCCTCTACAGTGCAGAAGTCATTCTCCCCATTGACAGAAGAAATTGAGGCCCACAGTGGGGAGTGACTCCCTGGAGCACAGCAGAGCAGCAGGAGCAGGTGGTGAGAAGAGCCTGGGCCTTGGAGCAGGACACACCCCAGTTTGAATCTTAGCCCCACCACTTAGAGGCTGTGTAATCTAGGCAAATTCTTTCATTTCTCTGTGTCTTCGTTTTCTCATCTGTGAAATGAAGGTAATAGCACCCCCCTTCAGGATTGTGAGGATTTCCTGAGATCAGGGTCATGAATCCACACACCCACAGGGACTGGGCAGGTGAATGAGTGACGCTGGCTGAACAAGGACTGGAAGAGCTGAAGGGGTAAAGGGCTGGTTGCCACCAAGGAACCCAGGTCCATCTGATCCGGGCTTTTGACCTTTCAGGAGAGCCAGAGATACCAAGATCTCTATATGAAATGATTTTCAAATACAGGCAACTCATTATAATTTTATTTTTATTTTTTTGAGATAGAGTCTCACTCTGTTGCCCAGGCTAGAGTGCAGTGACGTGATCTTGGCTTACTGCAACCTCCACCTGCCAGGTTCAAGCAATCCTCCCACCTCAGCCTCTCGTAGCTAGGATTATAGGCACATGCTACCACACCTGGCTAATTTTTTTGTATTTTTATTAGAGATGGGGTTTTGCCATATTGGCCAGGCTGGTCTTGAACTCCTGACTTCAAGTAATCCACCCACCTCAGCCACTGCACCTGGCCTCATTATAATTTAAAAAATAACTAGGCGGGTTAACTTGGATGTGTGTATAAACTGAGTGCAGTCTGTAGGCTGCATGTCTGTGGCCTTGTAATAAGATGATACATCCCTGGCTGGGCGCGGTGGCTCACACCTGTAATCCCAGCACTTTGGGAGGCCGAGGTGGGCAGATCATTTGAGGTCAGGAGTTGGAAACTGGCCTGGCCAACATGGTGAAACGATGTCTCTATTAAAAATAAAAAAAATGAGCCTGGCATGGTGGTGCACGCCTGTAATCCCAGCTATTCGGGAGACTGAGGCAAGAGAATCGTTTGAACCCAGGAGGTGGAGGTTGCAGTGAGACAAGATCGTGCCACTGCACTCCAGCCTGGCGACAGAGTGAGACCCTGTCTCAAAAAAAAAAAAAAACAATACATCCCTAAACATGGCGTCTCACTATGGCTCTGTGTTCTGCGTAACCATGATGATGAAGTCCTCTGACATGAAATCCAGTGCTCACCCTAACACCCCACGCAGTCTTCCCTTCCCTGGAGTCAGGACAGATGTTTTAGTCCTGGCTCTTCTTGGCAGTATTACAGGTGAACTTTGCTTTGTCCCTTACCCTGTCCGATCCTCGGTCTCTGTATGAGCTAAACGGTAAGAGTAGCTCTTGCTCTTCCAGCCTTTGGCTGCTGGAGAAGCTGTGATGGGGTCTATATACCATCCCTTCCTCCTTTGAAAGGCTGGTTTTGTCAACTGAGGAAGATGCAGGAAGAGGCCTGGGGCATCTGCCTCCAGGGCCAGCCAACAACTAATCTCCCTGGACCAATGTCTTGCTGGACCAAACTTTTTACCCACAAGGACCTCAAGGCATACCTTGTTCTGTGCAACTGGTTGTGGGGTTGAAAGATTCTCACTTGGGCCGGGCGCGGTGGCTCAAGCCTGTAATCCCAGCACTTTGGGAGGCCGAGACGGGCGGATCACGAGGTCAGGAGATCGAGACCATCCTGGCTAACACGGTGAAACCCCGTCTCTACTAAAAAAATACAAAAAAAAAAACTAGCCGGGCGAGGTGGCGGGCGCCTGTAGTCCCAGCTACTCGGGAGGCTGAGGCAGGAGAATGGTGTAAACCCGGGAGGCGGAGCTTGCAGTGAGCTGAGATCTGGCCACTGCACTCCAGCCTGGGCGACAGAGCGAGACTCCGTCTGAAAAAAAAAGAAAAAAAAAAGAAAGATTCTCACTTTATCCCTATCTGATCCCACCTGGGAGAAATATGGCTGTGAGTTTGGTGAGGAATTGGTCAGGCCTTTGAAATGAGGCCAGGGTTGGAAGTGAGAAAGGCAAAGCTCTCACCTCCTGCCTCAGCACCTGGCCCTGTGCTTACCACTTTTCTTCATCATTGCTAACATGTGGCTTGGGGACAGGACACTCTTGGCATCATGCCTCACATGCTGTATGTAGGCAAGGGACTAGGTACCTTGGCCAACAAATGACAGAGAAGGCAGCCACCATTTATTTATTTTTTTTATTTTTTTTATTTTTTTTTTTTTTTGAGACGGAGTCTCGCTCTGTGGCCCAGGCTGGAGTGCAGTGGCCGGATCTCGGTTCACTGCAAGCTCCGCCTCCCGGGTTCACGCCATTCTCCTGCCTCAGCCTCCCGAGTAGCTGGGACTACAGGGGCCGGCCCCTTGCCCGGCTAGTTTTTTTTTGTATTTTTTTAGTAGAGACGGGGTTTCACCGTGTTAGCCAGGATGGTCTCGGCCTCCCAAAGTGCTGGGATTACAGGCTTGAGCCACCGCGCCCGGCCGGCAGCCACCATTTATTAAATCACCTACTTGCACTAATGACTCTGAGTAGCACTGATCTTTGTAACAGCCTTGAGAGATGAGTGATCCATCCTGTGAATGGGGAAAGTAAGGTGTAGAGATTGACTTGCTCTCACAGATGTTAAGTATTGGGCCAGGAATAGAACCTAGCTCTGTCTGTCCAAGGTGTTGACCTTATGACATGACACATACCTTCTGGTTCAGGGTGCTGGGAGAAGGAAAAGTTCTGGGCTAGTCCAGGCCGAGCAGAAGGTTGATTTCAATGTGTACTATGGGGGTTGGAGGCCGTCATTCTACCTCTGGAACTGATGTGGACTCAGTTCTAGGCTGGGCCCTGGTCCTAATGTTGTCTGCCTCTCAACTGAGCATATCACCTGCAGGCTTGTTGCTTCATCTGAAGATACAAGGATAAACCCCACCCATCCTACTTCTTAAGGGTGTTTGGGAGGCTCTAATGAAACAGTAGATGTGAAACCACTTGGGAATGTAAAAGCTATGGGCTGAGCTGTGGTCAAAGGCTGCCATGCCATCATGGGACAGGACAGGGTCCCTCAGCGGTAGGGAGAGGCCTCCCTCATGAGAGAGTTAGAGGCTTGCTTGTATTTAACTCTTGCCTCTGTCCTCAGTTTCTGCATAATCTCTTCAGAGCTGCTCTGGAGGCCATAAGCTGGGATGCTTGAGACACATTTTGGGGCTTTGAAGCCAGATAGACCTGGGTTCAAATCCTAGCTCTGTCATTCACTAGCTTGGTGACTGTGGACAAGTCATTTCACCTTTCTGAACCTTGATTTCCTCATTTTATAAAAGGAGGATGGCAGTGGATTAGAATCCTTTTGGTCACAAGTGATAGAAACACTGTTCAAACCAGTGTATCAGTTATCTATTGCTGCATAACAATCTAACCCCCAGACTTACTGGCTTCAAATAATAAATATTTATTATCTCAGTTTCTGTGGGTCAAGAATTTGAGATCAGCTTAGCTGGCTGCTTCTGACTCAGGCTCTTTCATGAGGTTGCAGTCCAGATTTTCTGCCAGGGCTGCAATCATCTGAAGGTTTGACTGGGTCTGGAAGTTCCTCTTCACATCGCTGTTGACAGGAGGTCTCAATTCCTCATGCATGGGCCTCTCCAGAGGGCTGCTTTTGCATCCTCAGGACATGGCATCTGGCTTCCTTCAGAGTAAGTCATCCAGAGGAGAGGAAGGACGAAGCCACAGGGTCTCTATGAACTTGTATCCAAAGTCACACACCATCACTTCTGCTTTCTTCTATTCATTAGAAATGAATCACTCGGTGGGGTGGGGGGAGGTGGTGGGGATTAGGCTCTAACTCTTAAAGAAGTACCAAAGAATTTATAGATGTATTTTAATCAAAAAAGGAACCAGTTTAATCCAAAAAAGAACTTTATTCTCGGATCTGCCGGGCACGGTGGCTCACGCTTGTAATCCCAGCACTTTGGGAGGCTGAGGCGGGCAGATCACCTGAGGTCAGGAGTTCGAGAACGGCCTGATCAACATGGTAAAACCCCATCTCTACTGCAAACAGAAAATTAGCTAGGCGTGGTGGTGCATGCCTATAATCCCAGCTCCTCGGGAGGCTAAGGCAGGAGAATCAGTTGAACCTGGGATGTGGAAGTTGCAGTGAGCCGAGATTGTGCCACTGCACTTTCGGCCTGGGCATCCGAATGAGACTCTGTCTCAAAAAAACAAAAAAAAAGAACTTTATTCTCAGATCCAAACACTGAAAACCTAGGATTCAGTGTCATCATAGCTCTGTCTTTCTGTCTCTCAGATCTGTCTTCATTTCACTTGTAAAACAGACTTGCAACTGGTGAGCTGAGACTGATAGATACCCTTCCCTGTTTAGGAATCCCAGTGGGACTGGAGCACCTTGTCTCTGCCTATCATGGAAAATATGTCCTGTGCATAGATCAATTCCAGAGAAGTGTTTTGGTTAGCTGCTTGAGTTGAAGAATGAGGAAGGGGATGTGATTGATGGTCCTGTCAGGGCTACATGGAGGGGACGGTGTGTCATGGTTCCCTTTTGAGGGGGGCTAGGCAGCCAAAACAACACATTCACTGAGGCTGGATGTGAGGATAGAAAGAGTTAACATGAGTGCCACACATGGCAGATACCCCAACAGAACACTTCTGCCTCTATTGGCAGCCAGATACATGTAGGGACCCCAGAGCATGGCACTGATTGCCAGTCTTTCTTTGTTTCTCCCCAGCTGGATGAGGCAGTGGCTGAAGCCCACCTGGGCAAGCTGAATGTGAAGCTGACCAAGCTGACTGAGAAGCAAGCCCAGTACCTGGGCATGTCTCGTGATGGCCCCTTCAAGCCGGATCACTACCGCTACTGAGAGCCAGGTCTGCGCTTCACCCTCCAGCTGCTGTCCTTGCCCAGGCCCCGCCTCTCCTCCCTAAGAGCTAATGGCACCAACTTTGTGATTGGTTTGTCAGTGTCCCCCATCGACTCTCTGGGGCCGATCGCTCAGTTTTTGGCCTCTGCTGCAGCCGTCATACTGTTCCAAATGTGGCAGCGGGAACAGAGGCCTCTCCTCAAGCCCCAGTCATGATGGAGGTCCCAGCCACAGGGAACTATGAACTCAGTGGTCTTGGAACAGCGCACTAAGTCAGTCCTTCCTTAACCTCGAAGTCAGTAGTGGAGTCACAAAACCCATGTGTTTTGCCATCTAGGCCTTCACCTGGTCTGTGGACTTATACCTGTGTGCTTGGTTTACAGATCCAGTGGTTCCTCAGCCCACGACAGATGAGAAGGGGGTATATTGAAGGGCAAAGAGGAACTGTTGTTTGAGTTTTCCTGAGAGTCTGGCTTAGTGCTGGGTCTTAAACCTCATAACAATGAGGTTAGTACTTTTAGTCCCTGTTTTACAGGGGTTAGAATAGACTGGTAAGGGGCAACTGAGAAAGAATAGAGAAGTGACAGCCAGAGGTTGAGAGGGGCCAGAAAAACATGAATGAATGCAGGCAGATTTCGTGAAATCTGCCACCACTTTATAACTAGATGGTTCCTATCACAACCCTGGGTCAAAAAGAGAATAATTTGACCTATAATGTTAAAAGAAAGAGGAAGGTGGGTAAATAAAAATCTTGGTGTCTAAAAGAATTTTGAGCCTTTATTTTATAGACAATCCTCTGCCAACAACGTATGCCATGAATAGGGGATTATAGTCATGCTGATGAAGCATTCATGGGGTTGTCTGCGGTGGAATGACTGCCTGTGGTCCTTAGGCTTGAAAGAATGGGTAAAGTGAAGAGGGTATTCTTGTTTTTGCTTTTTGTTTTTCTTGAGACGGAGTCTCGCTGTCACCCAGGCTGGAGTGCAGTGGTGCAATCTTGGCTCAATGCAACCTTTGCCTCCTGGCTTCAAGTGATCCTCCTGCCTCAGCCTCCCGAATAGCTGAGATCACACCCAGCTAATTTTTTTTTTTTGTATTTTTAGTAGAGATGGGGTTTTACCGTGTTGACCAGGCTGATCTTGAACTCCTGACCTCAAGTGATCTGCCTGCCTCAGCCTCCCAAAGTGTTGGGATTACGGGGGTGAGCCACTGTGCCCAACTGTTTGCAGTATTTTTAAAAGTGCACTAAGTGGGGACTCACATTAAGTTCTAAAGATATGATGTCAAGTAAAACCCTTAAGTCACACTCAGTGGCCCATGATCAGCAAGGCATGAGGGGCTGAAAACTGCTCACTCTGGCTTAGATACTCATCAGTATGTCCTGCCTGACAATTCTTACCTTTTCTTTTTCCCTGAGTGCACACAGTTTAAGTTGCATAAGTTACTTGTGTATGTGATGTGACTCTGCTGTAAATAGTGTACAGACTTTGGTACTTCAACTAATATTAGTACCAAATGACAGGGTACCCACTTCCCAACTGATCACAACACGAGTGGTCAGAATAGGCTGAGATCTTGCACACTTGGGTGACAGGCATTGTGCAAGCATCTTTTAGAGTTTTTTTGTTTTTGTTTTTTTTTGAGACGGAGTCTCGCTCTGTTGCCTAGGCTGGAGTGCAGTGGCACAATCTCGGCTCACTGCAACCTCTGCCTTCCGGATTCACGCCATTCTCCTGCCTCAGCCTCCTGAGTAGCTGGGACTACAGGCACCCGCCACTATACCTGGCTAAGTTTTTTTGTATTTTTTTTTAGTAGAGATGGGGTTTCACCATGTTAGCCAGGATGATCTCAATCTCCTGACCTCGTGATCCGCCTGCCTCAGCCTCCCAGAGTACTGGGATTACAGACGTGAGCCACTGTGCCTAAACTTTTTTTTTTTTTTTTGAGATGGAGTCTCACTCTTGTCACCCAGGCTGGAGTGCAGTGGCACTATCTCGGCTCACTGCAACCTCTGCCTCCCGAGTTCAACCTATTCTCCTGCCTCAGCCTCCCAAGTAGCTAGGATTACAGATGCTTATCACCACACCTGGCTAATTTTTGTATTTTAGTACAGACAGGGTTTCACCATGTTGGCCTGGCTGGTCTCGAACTCCTAACCTCGGGTGATCCGCTCACCTCAGCCTCCCAAAGTGCTGGGATTACAGGCATGAGCCACCATGCCCGGCCTTAGGTCTTATTTATTCCTCATAGAGACTTGAATTCCCACGTCTGAGGCTCTGAGAGGACCCACGAGCGTGAGCTGACTTTTGTACGTAGTAGGACTTAGACCAAAATCCAAGCCCTTCCCACACCAGCAAGGTCAGGTTTAGGAAGGGAGCCTGGTTTCAGATTTCCCGACACTAGATCAGGAACTCTGGAACTGTAACCCAGAGGGCTGCCCAGAGCCCTGCCTCAGTTCTACTGGGGTGGCTGCTGGGACGATGACTTCACAGTGGGAAAAAGGAGAGGCTGCTGTTCATCTCAGCCAGAGAGGTTGAATGCCTTCTGCTGCACAGCTGCTGCCTGTGTGTGCGCATGCTGCCTTCCCTCTAGCGTGTCTCCTCCTGGATATGGGAAATGCTGTCAGAATGCTTCCTCCTGCCACATCCCATGTAGCCCCCCACCTCCCTTCCAGGAGTTCTGGTTTCTGTCATCCCAGCCTCTTCCTTTCCTGTTCAGAGGTGTCCTGTCTGTTCCCAGAACCTTTTCTTCTGTTTGAGAAAACACAGCCCCTCTTTTCACATCTGGTCTCAGACTTACCTCTGATTTCAGGTCTGCTAATCTGTCACATGTGTGACACTGACCGGGTACCCACAATGAAAGATGATGTGTCTCCTGCTCCACCCCCAATACTCCCACTCCTGATACCCCTGGGCTGTCTCGATCAAAGCTTCATGGGGAAAGAAGGAATTGGCCAAGGGTCCTGCAGTATCCAGGCCTAGCCCTGGCTGGATTTTTTTCCAGGAAAGAGATGGGAAGATGAGGCCTATGGCGGGTGGAAAGTGGCTGTTTATGGAGCAGTGGCCTGAACTTTGGAAAGAGGAGCGCTGGGTCTGCTGCTGACTCACTGTGTTCCCTGCAGGGACAGAAACACCTACTTCAGATGGCTGTCTTGAGGCTCAAATGATAGAACATTAGTGAGGAGTTTTATGCTGAGTTTTAAGGGCCGTGTCAGACACCAGGTGGTGAGAGGGAGCTGTTTTGAGAGCAGGGAATTTAGGATACTTAGGAAATTAGAAAATTAGAGAAGTCATAGAATCTTGGAACTAAGGGAGAACCTTAAGAGTCCTATAGAGCAGAACCCAGCATTTGTATGTGGAGAAACGGAGGCCCACAGAAGTTGTGACTTATCCGGGTCACTCTGCAGGTCTGGGCGTCCCGCCTGAGTCAATTTCAGGGTTCTTTCCCACACGCCAAGCCCCATGCCCACCTCTGTGTAACTGGCTGTGGTGGGAGGGGCCTCCTAGGCTAGAGGTGCTGGGATCCCTTTTGAGTCCAGAAGTAATGAGCTTAGAGGGCCTGGAAGTAGCGCGGACTAAAACCCAGGAAAGATCATGGGGACTGTTGATGCCAGTGAGAACTCCAGGAAGCCGAGGTCGGGACAGCTCTGCTTTGGGAGTCTAAGGTTCCAGGAAACCCCAGGAATCCAGATTCTCATCCCTGAGACCTACTCAGGAGTAATCCAGGGGACCGAGCTAGGAAACCTGCTTGAGATGGTACAGGCAGCCAGGGGTGCGCAGTGATTCGGGCAGGCTTCGATCAGTTCCACGTTGATTGCTTCTCCAAACTGGCTCCAAGACAGGCAGGTGGCTCAAGTTGGTCTGGACTCAATCCCGGGACTTTAGGACTTTTGCTAGAAATCTGGTGTGCAAGAGCGACTCCAGAATTCACTCTGTGGGCTGCTTGGACTTAGACCCCCGCCCAGGACTAGAGGCTGCTTCTCCCTGGTGGGAGGAGTTACAACCTTCCGAGGGTTCTAAAGACCCCCAGGTGCTGGGTGCTGGGCTTTTCCTGACAACTTCCATAAGTTATTGGTACCTAAATTCACACTGCCTAGCATCGTAATAGTCTGATCAACCCTGCTAAGTGTTCTCATACTTGCCTTATTACCAGGGAGAGAAACAGAGAGGTGGGTGCCTCCCTAGAGTATTCACCCACACTATGTTCTGAATGCCCCTCCTCTGCCTGTCTTTCGTGGGGTCCTGAGCCTGCTTTTCCTACTAACTGCTGACTTGTATTTATTCCCCTAAAGCCTGTTCCGTAACCCAGTGTGGTTCTTAGACTTGAGCAAGCCTCAGAACCACCTGGTGGGCTTATCCCCAGTCCTGATTCTGTAGGTCTGGGGTGAGGCCTTATAATGTACATTTTAACAACTTCCCCAGTGTTGCCCAATGCTACTGGTGCACACCAAGTATAGAATTTGCCTCTGTGCCTGTTGCACAGTAGGTGGAGGTGGCAACTGTAAAAGAGACCCAGCTATCCTAAAAATGGAGAAAAGGTACTTTCTTCAGTGGGGCTGCCAGGATTGGAAGGAATGTGAGCCTGTAGCTGCTCCTTTGCCCCCACGAAGGCCAGCTTGCCTTAGGATGAAGCCAACACAGGCTGGGTGAGGCAGCTCACACCTGTAATCCCAGCACTTTGGGAGGCCAAGGTGGGCAGATCACCCAAGGTCAGGAGTTTGAGACCAGCCTGACCAACATAATGAAACCTTGTCTCTACTAAAAAAAAAAAAAAAAAAATTAGCCAGGCATGGTGGTGCATGCCTGTAATCCCAGCTACTCGGAAGGCTGAGACAGGAAAATCACTTGAACTGGGAGGTGGCAGTTGCAGTGAGCTGAGATCACACACTGCACTCTAGTCTGGGGGACAGAACAAGGCCTCATCTCAAAAAAATGGATGAAGCCAACACAATTGAGAGAGACTGACACATTCCAGAGAATATTGGAGTAGCTGAATCTAGACATGTTTTACACTAACTGGATCTAACCCCTCCCTTTTTAGTGAAATGAGCCCCCCAGAAAGTTACCTTCTTTCCCTAAACCCATCTCAATAGGTTGCTGTCTGACAATTCTGAGTCTTGCTGTAGTGGAGAAGACTTTGAAGACATCATGTTGTAGAAAAACAACAGAGAAAAGAAAATAGAGGGCCTGGTGCGGTGGCTCACGCCTGTAATCCCAGGACTTTGGGAGGCCGAGGCAGGCGAATCACCTGAGGTCAGGAGTTTGAGACCAGCCTGGCCAACATGGTGAAACCCCATCTCTACTAAAAATACAAAATTAGCCTGGCGTGGTGGCGCATGCCTGTAATCCCAGCTACTTGGGAGGCTGAGGTAGGAGAATCACTTGAACCTGTGAGGCGGAGGTTGCAGTGAGCCAAGATCAAGCCACTGCACTCCAGTCTGGGTGACAGCGAGACTCCGTCTCAAAAAAAAAAAAAAAGAAAAGAAAATAGAAAACTTGGGCCAAGTCCCCTCCCAGTTGCACCATGAAGGGACTGGATTCGCCCCTAAGACTCTGCCTTGTCCAAGGTCATACAGCAAGCGAGGGGCAGTGCTGGAACAGGAATTTGGACCATCTGACTCTACAAAGTCTCATTTTCTCATCCAGGCTGGAGTACAGTGCCACGTTCATGGCTCACCGCAGCCTTGAACTCTCGGGCTCAAGCGATCTCCCGCCTCAGCCTCCCAAATAGCTGAGACTACAGGCGCGTGCCACCACGCCTGGCTAATTTAAAAAATTTTTTGTAGAGGTAGGGGCTCACCATGTTTCCCAGGCTGGTCTCAAACTCCTGGACTCAAGCAATCCTCCTGCCTCGGCCTCCCAAAGTGCTGGAATTACAGGAGTGAGCCACCGTACCCCAGCCCCTCTTGATTCTTTATCAGTGCCCTCTCCTGTACCTCCCAAGGCCTCTTGAGTAAGTACTGACCCAAGAAAGATGCAGCTGCATGTCTCCAGACGCTCCACTAGTGAGACTACTCCCTGGGGTGGTGTTGACAAGGTCTCATTAGAGAGCTGGGGAGTCACATGGGGAGTCTGTTGGGTACACCTCTTGGGCTAAGTCTCCTGCAAGGTATTGGCTCTACGCAGGCAGAGTCCCCTCTGCCTGGCTTTCAATGGCCTGGTGCTTAAGGGCCTAGGCTCTGGAATGACATGGGCTGGATCTGAATCGCCATGCTGAGGTGCGAGGTCTATCTAGACACATTTCTTAACCTCTTTGAACCCCAGTTCTCTTATTTACAGTGATACTTAGGTCAAGATGTTAATATGGTAGTCTTGGTGTCATGCCTGGCATGAAGTAGCTGCTCCATAAATAATCACTGTTAGTATGGCATGATGATAACTGCAGACCACACAGGCCTCGAGCAGTGAGCAGCAGCCCAATATTTACTATTGCTCTGGTAGCCTATACAGCCAAAGAGTCCACAAATTCCAAAGAGAAGCTCTGGAAAGTGTGAAAAGCCTCTGGACTCCAACGAAGCTATTTGCTGGGCTCCCTGGGCAACAAGAAGGCATAATAATTGTCAGCATCATCATTCTTACCATTAGAAGGTGCCATCTCCCAGACTCTACAACTCATACATCCAGCTGGGAGAGCTACTGTTTCTCTGCAGGCAATCGATTAATAGAAACCTCATTTCTGTAGTGAACCAGAAAGCATTTGGCAATTTTAAAGGATTACTGATTAAACAAAAGTCATTCCTTTTCCTCCTTCCTGAATCCAATCCTCCCTCCCAACACACACACCCTCTACTCTTGGTACATGGAAGAAGAAAGAGTAACACATCTACTCTAGACTCATCTTAAATTGACTACAGATGGTTTGGCTAATTCAGTTCAAAGTACATTCTTTTCTTGCCTATTCTGTTCACTTCACAAATGGGAAGTGGCCCTTGGAGTTAAATTTCTTTCTAAAGTTCCTATTGTATGACTGGGGGTAATTTCTCAACAATGGGTGGTGATGCTAAGATCTGTGGTTGCTCAAAAAGATGGAGGGGCTGGGCTGTGGTGGCTCATGCCTGCTATCCCAGCATTTTGGGAAGCCGAGGCGGGTGGATCATTTGATCACTGTTCTGGGATTACAGGCTATGAGCCACCACACCCAGCCTGAACAAGTCACTTTTGATGCTACCATTTCCACGTTTACAAAGTGAGAAGTAAATCAGTCAGAGTATTTTAGGTGCAAGCAACAGAAACAATTCTAGCTAGCCTGAGAGAAAAAAAAGGTAGAGGGTTAGTCTCCTGGAGAGATTTGGGGACCTCAAAGGAAAGATTATACAACGTGCCTCCAAAAAAGAAAGGGTCACCACAAGGGCAAATGCATGATTAGGGGTTGGGACTTTCATCCCCATCCCCCAACCTCTGGGGAGGACAGAGGGGCTGAAGGTCAAGTTGATCACCAATGGCCAGTGGTTTAATCAATCATGCCTACGTAATGAAGCCTCCATTAAAAACCCAAGAGGACAGGCTTCAGAGAGCTTCCTGATAGCCAGACGCGCTGGGGTTCCTAGAAGGTGGCAGGCCCAGGGAGGACACAGAAGCTCTGCACCCCTTCCCATACCTCACCCTATGCATCTCTTCATCTGCAGCCTTTGTAATAGCCTTTATAATAAACCGGTGTGTTTCCCTGAATTCTTTTTGGTTTTTTATTTTTTGAGACACAGCCTGGAATGCAGTGGTATGATCATGACTCACTACAGCCTTGACCTCCCAGGTTCAAGTGATCCTCCTGCCTCAGCCTCTTGAGTAGCTGGGACTAGAGGCTTGTGCCACCATGCCTGACTAATTTTATTTTTTATAGAGATGGGGTCTCACTGTTGACCAAGCTAGTCTTGAACTCCTGGGCTTAAGCGATCTTCCCACCTTGGCTTCCCAAAGTACTGGGATTATAGGTGTGAGCCACTGCACCTGGCCTTGCTGCCCTGCATTCTGTGAGCCCCTCCAGCAAATTAGTTGAGCCCAAAGAGGGTTATGGAAACCCCAACTTAAAGCCAGTTGTCAGAAGTTCTAGAGGCTCAGACTTTTGACTGGTGTCTGAAATGAGGGCAGTCTTGGGGACTGAGCCCTCAGACTGTGGGATCTGATGCCATCTCCAAGTAGATAGTGTTGGAATTGAATTGGAGGACACCCAGCTGGTGTCCACTGCAGAACTGATTCTTTGCTTGCTGGTGGGGGTAAATCCCCTCATATTTTGGGGTCACACAAGTCTGTTGGGTGTTGATGACTGTTGTGGTGGTGTGAAAGCAGAGGAAAACATGGTTTGAGAATTTTT
This sequence comes from Papio anubis, assembly GCF_008728515.1. Lineage (NCBI taxonomy): Eukaryota > Metazoa > Chordata > Mammalia > Primates > Cercopithecidae > Papio > Papio anubis. The sequence continues at coordinate 61,324,711 of NC_044991.1, read as the reverse complement.
TCCTGAACAATGGGACTGTCAGTCAAGGTGGACCACCCTTTCTTGGCCCCACATCAGGTGAATCAGCCTCTCCTGGGAATTATTTTGAATGGTCTAGTGCAAGGACTGAAGAGGTTGGAGCTGACATCCCTGTTGCCGTGCTTGCAAGACATTGTCCACTTGGCTCCTCTAGCACCCCCAGGGGCTTTTTTTTTTTTTTTTTTTGGAGGCATGTTGTGTAATCTTTCTTTTGAGGTCCCCAAATCTCTCCAGAAGACTAACCCTCTACCTTTTTTTTCTCTCAGGCTAGCTAGAGTTGTTTCTGTTGCTTGCACCTAAAATACTCTGACTGATTTACTTCTCACTTTGTAAACGTGGAAATGGTAGCATCAAAAGTGACTTGTTCAGGCTGGGTGTGGTGGCTCGTGGCTCATATCCTGTAATCCCAGAACTTTGGGAAGCTGAGGTGGGCAGATCATTTGAGGTCAGGATTTTGAGACCAGCCTGGCCAACATAGTGAAACCCTGTCTCTACTAAAAATACAAAAATTAGCCGGTGTGGTGGCACATGCCTGTAATCCCAGCTACTCAGGAGGCTGAGGCAGGAGAATCACTTGAACCTGGGAGGCAGAGGCTGTGGTGAACCCAGATTGTGCCACTACACTACAGCCTGGGTGACAGAGCAAGACTCTGTCTCAAAAAAAAAAAAAAAGACTTGTTCAAGGCCACACTATGAGAACTTTGGGCACAAGTTTAAGGCTACGTCCTTCAGGAAGAAATGATCCTCAATCAATGGCCACAAAGGTAGGGTAAATCTTCCTAGGTTAAGTTCACCCCGTGTGTGTGAGACAGAAATAGAATGAATAATGGTGTTGGAGATGGCGGTCCCAGATGCTCCTAACAGTCAAACCGTAACTCTGAGTCACAAATGTGAGTTTCAATTCTGGTCATTAGACCAGCAGAGTTTTGAGAGGCCCAGGACCATGCTCGTAGCACTTTAGGCTTGAGGAGGAATTCTGAAAAGGAGAAGGAGGTGGGGCATGGTGGCTCATACCTGTAATCCCAGCACTTTGGGAGGCTGAGATGGGTGGATCACTTGAGGCCAAGAGTTCAAGAATGGCAAAACCCTGTCTCTACTAAAAATATAAAAATTAGCCGGTTGTGGTGGTGCACGCCTGTAATCCCAGGTACTCACACACGAGTATCTCTTGAATTCTGAAGTCCCAGCTTGAGTCCTGAAGTCCCAGCTACTTGGGAGGCTGAAGTTGGAGGATAGCTTGAGCCTGGGAAGTGGAGGCTCCAGTGAGACAAGATTGCATCACTGCACTCCCACCTGAGTGACAGAGCGAGACTCTGTCTCAAAACAAACAAACAAAGCAAAAACCGGCTGGGCACAGTGGCTCATGTCTGTAATTCCAGCACTCTGGGAGGTTGAGGCAGGAGGATTGCTTGAGGCCAGGAGTTTGAGACCAGCTTGGGCAACATAGCAAGACCCCATCTCTAAAGAAAAACCAAAACTGATAGTCTGAGGGAATGGACCACATATGCTAATAATGGTTCTAACCTCTAACAGGGGACAATAGCCATGGGCCACCGGACCATAAGGAGAGGATCCATATTGGACTTCTTCACCACTATGTCCATAGCACTTGGCACACAGTAGGTGCCCAATACACATTTGCTGAATGAATGAATGGGTTGGTCTTCTATGTGGTTTTCTGGACCCAGCAGCCAAATGGCTTTGTTACTAAGGGACTGAGTCTTTAGCTTTGCATCCTGGCCTCACCCTTGGGGACCAAATGGTGCCTGCTTGCTTAGTGAACAATGTCTGGAAAACAGGAGGAGTGACTGCAATATCTTCCCAATATGACATTTACTCAGCAGCAGCTGTGGTGCAAGGAACAAAAGGTTCTTGCCCTGTAGGACTGCAGCCTAAATGATAGAAAACAAAACAAGCGTCTGGCAGCTTTCCTGTGTGTGGGGGTGTTGTGTGTTTGTTTCTTGTGTTAAGGAACAGAGAGGGAACAGGACACTCACTATCTTGGATTTATAACAAGAATGGGAATGATTATTTCCTTTTTTTCTCTCTCTCTCTTAAACACACGGTTTCACTCTGTTGCCAAGTCTGGAGTGCAGTGGTGTGATCATAGCTCACTGCAGTCTCCAACTCCAGGGCTCATGTGATTCTCCTGTCTTAGCTGCCTGAGTAGGTGGGACTACTGGCGCATGCCACCACACCCAGTTAATTTTTAAAATTTTTTGTACATACGAGCGGCGTGGCAGGGAGTCTATGTTGCCCAGGCTGGTCTTGAACTTCTGGCCTCAAGTGATCCTCCAGCCTCGGCTTTCTTTCTTTCTTTTTAGACAGAGTTCCGCTCTTGTTGCCCAGGCTGGAGTGCAATGGCGTGATCTTGGCTCACTGCAGCCTCTGCTTCCCGGGTTCAAGCGATTCTCCTGCCTCAGCCTCTCGAGTAGCTGAGCTTTAAGGCATGCGCCACTACACTCGGCTAATTTTGTATTTTTAGTAGAGACGGGTTTCCCCATGTTGGTCAGGATGGTCTCGATCTCCAGACCTCAGGTGATCCGTCCGCCTCGGCCTCCCAAAGTGCTGGGATTACAGGCGTGGCCTTTCTTTCTTTCTTTTTCCTTCCTTCCTTCCTTCCTTCCTTCCTTCCTTCCTTCCTTCCTTCCTTCCTTCCTTCCTTCCTTCCTTCCTTCCTTCCCTCCCTTCCCTTCCTCCCTTCCTCCCTTCCTTTCCTTCCTTTCCTTCCTTTCCTTCCTTTCCTTCCTTTCCTTCCTTTCCTTCCTTTCCTTCCTTTCCTTCCTTCCTTTCGTTCGTTCTTTCGTTCGTTCTTTCTTTCTTTCTTTCTTTCCGTTTCTTCCCCTGGGGAGAGGGGAGCACCTAGGAGGAAATGTGTTAAGACCTAAAGGCGGTTCCTTTCTGCCTGGCTGGTCTGAATTCCCTGGTTTTGGAGGCAGCCTCGGGTGTTCCTCGGTTTAATGGCAGGGGCGGTAACCTCGTTCCCAACCCCCAGGGCGGGAGCAGCGTTGACTGGGAGTGCAGCTGTGGGTCTGGGACGCCCGGTGTCCTGAGCCCCTGGAGAGCAGCGCGTGCGCAGTCCGCTTGACTCCGTGGCGAAGGCATCGAGAACTTTCGGGACCTTTACAGAAACAGCCGCACACCTTCGAGCAGCCTATATATATATTGTATTTCGAGTTTAGCCCAAGCCAGGTCTCCCTGAACTCCCACCTCCTGCAACCTCCGCCCGCCCCCAGTCCTGGGAAGCCGCCCTGTTAGAGATCACCCGCCCGAAAAGCGCCCCGCGTCCCCAAAGCCCTGCCCGCCCGCGGCCGGGAGAGGGCGCGCTCAGCAGTTGAGGCTGAGCACGCGGCAGGAGCAGGCACTGCGGAAGAAGCGGCACTGGCAGGAGGCGCACGGGTCGCAACAGGCGGGTGCAGGCGGCTTGCAGCTGTCGCGGGTGGCCACGCAGGGCGCAGAGAGGGGGGTCCGGGGCCGCGCCACTTTCTTCATCGAAGCCTCCTTCTGCGTGGGAAACGCCGGGGCTTTATGAGCCGGCCACGCCAGCCCCTCGCGTCCTCACCTGTGCCTGGGAGCTCCTCGGGCTAGGGAGGTCCCGGACCAGAGGTTTCCCCGCCCGATTGCCCACCGCCCACCGCCCGCTCCCCCAGTCTGATTCCTTCACCTCCATCCCCATCCAGACTGACCTGGCTCTTGGCTGGCCCTGGCCCTCTTCTCCCTACTTTTTGTTTTGTTTTGTTTTTTAGACAGAGTTTCACTCTGTCACCCAGGCTGGACTGCAGTGGCGCGATCTCGGCTCACTGTTCCTGGGTTCAGGCGATTCTGCCACTTCAGCCTCCCAAGTAGCTGGGACCACATGTGTGCGCCACCACGCTTGGCTAATTTTATTTTTATTTTCATTTTCTATTTTTTATAGACAGGTCTCACTTATTGTCCAGGTTGGTCTCAAACTCCTGGGCTCAAGGGATCTGCCTGCCTCGGCCTCCCAAAGTGCTGGGATTACATTACAGGCGTGAGCCACCGTGCCCGGTCTAAGTGGTCTCTCTTTTAACTTAAAAGGAAACAAGAACTTTCTTTTGGCCTTTGAGATTTGGCCCTTGCCTGCCTCTCCAACCCATGTTAACTTTGCTGCCCCACTGTGCATCGAGTGCAGCAGGTGAGTTCCTGCTGCGGGAACCCAGCAGGAGCTGTCTTGGACACTGCTGTCAGAGCTTGCTGCTTCCTTTCCTGGGAAGGAAATAGCCGTTGGGTTTTGTACCTTCGATACAGGTAGCCAGTGGTCATATGTGGCTACTGAGTACGTGAAATGTGTTTAGTGCGACCTAGAAACTGAATTTTCAAATTTAATTTTAATTAATTGAAATGTAAAATGTAAAACTGAAGCAATATAAAAATATTTTTCCCCTTAAACACAACTTTTTAGTTAGAGCTACATTTCATGCTTGTCAAAACTGAGCATTGGGATGAGATGTGCTGTACTGTAAACTATGCATCAGATTTCAAAGATTTAGTACAATGAAAAGAATAAATTATTTCAATAGCGTTTTAAATTAATCACATATTGAAATGTTGACATTTTGAGTATACTGGGTGAAATAAAATATTACAATTAATTGCAGCTGTTTTTTTTTTTTTTCTTTTTAAAAATGTGGTTATCAACTCTGTGTAGTGGCTCATGCCTGTAATCCCAGCACTTTGGGAGACCGAAGCGAATGGATCACCTGAGGTCGGGAGTTCGGGACCAGCCTGACCGACATGGAGAAACCCGTCTCTACTAAAAATACAAAAATTAGCCTGGCGTGGTGGCACATGCCTGTAATCCCAGCTACTCGGGAGACTGAGGCAGGAGAATTGCTGGAACCCGGGAGGCGGAGGCTGCAGTGAGCCGAGATTGTGCCATTGCACTCCAGCCTGGGCAACAAGAGCAAAACTCCGTCTCAAAAAAAAAAAAAAAAAAAAGTGGCTATAAGCAAATTTAAAATTATTATGTAGCTCACATCACAGTTCTTTGCTTTTTTTTTTTCTTTTTTTTGAGAGGGAGTCTTGCTCTGTCGCCCAGGCTGGAGTATAGTGGCGCCATCTCGGCTCACTGCAAGTTCCGCCTCCCGGGTTCACGCCATTCTCCTGCCTCAGCCTCCTGAGTAGCCTTTGTTTTTTTGAGAGCCAGTTTCATTCTTGTCACCCAGGCTGGAGTACAATGGTGCGATCTTGGCTCACCACAACCTCCGCCTCCTGGGTTCAAGTGATTCTCCTGCCTCAGCCTCCTGAGTAGCTGGGAGTACAGGTATACGCCACTACGCCCGGCTAATTTTTGTATTTTTAGTAGAGACGGGGCTTCACCATGTTGGCCAGGGTGGTCTCGAACTCCTGACCTCAGGTGATCTGCCCGCCTCGGCCTCCCAAAGTGCTGGTATTATAGCCGTGAGCCACTGCGCCCGGCCTCACATTGTATTTCTATTGGACGCTGCTGCTCTAGGTTACTGAATTTTTCAGTCTATTTAAATACTGCTTCCTCAAAGAGGCCTTCCCAGACCACTCTTCCCTTCACTCTCATTACCATGCTGTAATTTCTTCGCACTCTTTATCATCTGAATTTATTTACCTATTTATTGATTTACTTGCTGTTCACCTGTTTTGTCCACAAGAATGTAAACTCCATGAGAGCAGGGATAGGATATATCTTTCTTTTTCACTGCTATGTTCCCAGTGCTTAGCATATAAATATATTTGTCAGTTATATATTTTTATCTGTCAATAATCTCATCTTGCTTGTTCACTTTACAGCCAACAAAATAGGCCTAGAGAAGAGCAGGGACTTCCAAGATCACACAGTACCAGATCCTGCCTCCTGATACCTAATCCAGTGCTCCTCGCTCTGGTTACAGTTGATATGATAAACTGAGGCACACTAAGACAGGAATAAGGTGTGCATTTCAGCAATGCCTCAGTCCAGTGTTTCCCAAAGTGGGAACCTGTGTTAACGGTGGTATGATTTTAGGTGGAACGTTAATGTTAAACGACCCTGAATTATACAATGAGAAAGCATTATTTTTTCAATCTTTTTCAACTTGAAAGGGCTAATTTGGTGCTAACATGTCCTTAGTGCCATTCTAACACTTTCTAATCTGCCTTTTTTTTTTTTTTTTTTTTGAGATGGAGTCTTGCTCTGTCACCCAGGCTGGAGTGTAGTGGTGTCATCTCGGCTCACTGCAACCTTTACCTCCCTGGTTCCAGTGATTCTCCTGCCTCAGCCTTCTGGGCAGCTGGGATTACAGGTGTGCACCACCACGCCCGGCTGATTTTTGTATTTTTAGTAGAGATAGGGTTTCATCATGTTGGCCAGGCTGGTCTGCAACTCTTAACCTCAGGTGATCTGCCTGCCTCAGCCTCCCAAAGTGCTGGGATTACAGGTGTGAGCCACCGTGCCTGGCCTAATCTGCCTTTTAACACAGAGATTTAGGCCTCAAATTTAGAGCCCTTGGTAGGCAATACCATCCATTCATCCAGAATTCACTAACAATGTTTAACTTTCCCCCCCTTTTTTTTTTCCTTTTTTTTTCTTCGTTTTTCTTTTTTTTTTTTTTGAGATGGAGTCTCGCTCTGTCGCCCAGGCTGGAGTGCAGTGGTGCGATCTTGGCTCACTACAACCTCCGCCTCCCAGGTTCAAGTGATTCTCCTGCCTCAGCCTCCTGAATAACTGGAATTACAGGCGTGTACCACCATGCCCAACTAATTTTTGTATTTTTAGTGGAGATGGGATTTCACCATGTTGGTCAGACTGGTCTTAAATTCCTGACCTGAGGTGATCCACCCTCCTTGGCCTCCCAAAGTGCTGGGATTACAGGTGTGAGCCACCGTGCCTGGCCAACTTTACATATTTTTATAGTTACCTTCTATTTATGGCAAGTGATACTAGTTTTCTATCATAATTATATACAATTGACCCTTGAACAATGCAGGGGTTAGGGGCACAAACTCTTTACACACAGTCAAAAATCCTTTTTTCTTTGAGACAGGGTCTTATTCTGTTGCCCAGGCTGGAGTGCAGTGGTAAGATCACAAGTCACTGTAGCCTTGATATCCCAGGCTCAAGCGAATCTCCTACCTCAGCCTCCTGAGCATCTGGGGCTACAGGAGCACACCACCACACCCCAGTTAATTTTTGAAAATTTTTTGTAGAGATGAGGTTTCATCATGTTGCTCAGGCTGGTCTTGAATTCCTGGACTCAACTGATCTGCCTGCCTCAGCCTCCCAAAGTGCTGGAATTACAGGTGTGAGCCACCGTGCCTGGCCTTCATGGTATTTTTGACTCCCCAAACTTAGCTACTAATAGCCTACTATTGGCCAGAAGAAAGCCTTACTGATAACATAAACTGTGGATTAACGCATCTTTTTATGTTATATGTATTATATACTGTACTCTTATAATTAAGTAAACTGGGCATGGTGGCTCATGCACATAATCCCAGCAGTTTAGGAGGCAGAAGCAGCAGATTGCCTGAGCTCAGGAGTTCAAGACCAGCCTGGGTAACACGGCAAAACCTCGTCTCTACTAAAAATCCAAATATCTGCCAGGCATGGGGTACACACCCATAGTCCTAGCTGCTTGCGGAGCTGAGGATCACTTGAGCCTGGGAGGTTGAGGTTGCAATGAACCGAAATGGTGCCACTGCACTCCAGCCTGAGTGACAGCGCGACACCCCATCTTTAAAATGCGGTGGTGGCTCAAGCCTGTAATCCCAGCACTTTGGGGGCCAGTGGGATCCGAGGTCAGGAGATCCCGAGAGACCATCCTGGCTAGCATGGTGAAACCCGTCTCTACTAAAAATACACAAAACTAGCCCGGGCGTGGTGGGGCGCCTGTAGTCCCAGCTACTGGGAGGCTGAGGCAGGAGAATGGCTGAACCTGGGAGGCTGAGACTTAGAGTGAGCGAGATGTCAGCCACTACCTCCAGCCTGGGTGACACAGTGAGACTCGTCTCAAAAAAAAAAAAAAAAACAAGTAAGCTAGGGAAAAGAAAATATTATTACGAAAATTATTGGATAAGTAGAGATTGATTATAAGAAAAGAAAACATAAGGAAGTAAAAATACATTTACAGTACCATGCTGTATTTATTGATACCATAAGTTTACTTCATCTGTTTACAAGATGTATTGTCTGTCTGAAATAGTAAGCAACCGAAGCTGCAGAGCTACACCTGTGGTACCACCTACTATACAATGAGAAAGGATTCTTTTTTCAATCTTTTTCAACTTGAAAGGGCTAATTTGGTGCTAACATGTCCTTAGTGCTGTTCTAACACTTTCTAATCTGCCTTTTTGCTTGAATCAAGCAATTCAAGCAACTTTTCCTTGTAATGTCATGACTCTTCTCTGCTTCTTGGGAACACTTCCAGAATCACTAGTAGCACCTAGTATGGGCCCTTGGTACTACTCAAGGCTTACAATATTGCATTAAACACATTGAAAAATACACGAGAACCTTGAGGGATCACATTTTACTGCAATATGTGATTTACTGGTGAAACTCCTTGTGCAGAGATGATTAGCTCACAGAGCGTTTTAAGCATGTACTCACAACACCAGAGCACGCTGCAGTGGCAACAGGAGGTAGCTTCACAATTATGATGGTAGTACAGTATGTACTACAGTTGTTTATGCAGTTATGGTTTAATACTGCATCTTTACATTTAGTTATATTTCTATTTTGAATGGCATCATGTACTGTCTGTGTGTTGTATATGTTTTGGGCAATTTTAATTTTTTATAGTAGATTTATGTGTATTTTATGGTGGCAAGTGGTAAAATAGACTAGTATCTACATATATTTTATGCATTAATGACATACTGTTTTTCATTTTAAAAAATATTTCTAGGTAACAAGATTCACCTGTTTTTTCCTAATTGTCAGTCTTTAAAAATTTTTTTCTGATTTAAAAAATCAGCTGGGCATGGTGGCCTACCCCTGTAATCCTAGCACTTTGGTAGGCTGAGGCAGGCAGATCACCTGAGGTCAGGAGTTTGAGACCAGCCTGGCAAACTTGGCAAAACCCCATCTCTACTAAAAATACAAAAACATTAGCTGGGCATGGTGGCATGTGCCTATAATCCCAGCTACTCGAGAGACTGAGGCATGATAAGTGCTTGAACTCGCCAGGTGAGGGTTGCAGTAAGCCAAGATCACGCTACCGAACTCTGGCCTGGGCAACAAGAGTGAAAACTGAAAACTCCATCTCAAAAAAAAAAAAAAAAAAAAAAAGAAGGCTGGGCACAGTGGCTCACGCCTGTAATCCCAGCACTCTGGGAGGCTGAGGCTGGCAGATCACAAGGTCAGGAGATTGAGACCATCCTGGCTAACATGGTGAAACCCCATCTCTACTAAATATATAAAAAATTATCCAGGCATGATGGTGGGCGTCTGGGAGGCTGAGGCAGGAGAATGGCGTGAACCTGGGAGGCGGAGCCTACAGTGAGCTGGGATCGCGCCACCACACTCCAGCCTGGGTGACAGAGCGAGACTCCATCTCAAAAAAAAAAAAAGAGAAAATAAATAAAATAATCAATGTATAAGTGGACCCATGAGTTCAAACCCATGTTGTTCAAGAGTCAATTGTATTTTTTAAGTTTTAATTTTTTTTGTTGTTGTTTTGAGACAGAGTTTCACTCTTGTCACCCAGGCTGGAGTGCAATGGCTCAGGCTCACTGCAACCTCAATCTCCCGGGTACAAGCAATTCTCCTGCCTCAGCCTCCCAAGTAGCTGGGATTACAGGTGCCCACCACCACGCCTGGCTAATTTTTGTATTTTTAGTAGAGACGGGGTTTTGCCATGTTGGCCAGGCTAGTCTCAAACTCCTGACCTCAGTTGATCTGCCCATCTTGGCCTCCCAAAGTGCTGGGATTACAGGCGTGAGCCACCGCATCCGGCCTAAGTTTTAATTTTAAATAAATATGTTAAATAAATAGGTGGAACTCAGATGTGGCAAAAGTTGTAAATGTGGTTCTGAAATGAGGTTTCGAAAACACCACATTCATCTAAAAGTATGAGTGATGGTGAAATTTCAGGCAGGGGCTAACTAGAAGAGGAAGCTGCTTTTCATAATCTATTTTGCTCAGTGGACTTCAGCTCCCTGGGCTTTTGTGGGTGTCTGGCTCAGAGCTGAAGCCAGGAAGTCTTTAGTAGCTTTCAGTTTCTTTTGTTAATGTAGGCCTGAAAAATCTCTAATTTAGTTCCCAGCCAGAGCTTGGGGGTCCTCCTTCTGTAAGTCCAGTCTCACCCCAACAGTGAGAACTCCCAGAACTTCCCTGCCCTTACCTTAGAAGATCTCTTCTTTTCTGCTTCTTTTCTGCTGATCTGTTTGGATTTCTTGTTCAGTGCTTCAAAGAGAGACAAAAGGAGGAGAGTCAGATGTTTCTGAGGACGTTGAGTTGCAGTGAAGTGAGAGGGCAGAGGGGCTCGGGAAGTTGCCAGGTGGGGGAGAGGAGAAGCAGCGTGCCGGATGAATCACACTGTAGGACTCAAGCCAGTAGGTTCTTGTCAGCCCGGATGGTGACCTGGAGCCAGGCACTGATAGCAACGTGTCCTCTGAGGGAAGGCAAATGGGATGTCCAAGCAGGCACTGGGATCTGCCTGTGGTGCTCTTGTGGGGCCTGGTCCCTCGACCTAGGTGAGCTTGGGCCACTCAGAGTCACCCCAAGTGCCTCTTCCTTCATCTCCATTGTGGCAGGTGCAGGAACATTGTGATACTCAGAAAATGGACTCCTGTCTTGCACACAGATGCACCTGTGTTTCCTATTTTCCATTCCTCAGAGCTTTGGAGCCAGGAGGACCTGATTTGAATCCTGACTCTGCCAATATAATGACTATGTGGCTGTGGGTAACTTACTTATCTTCCATGAGACTCAGTTTTTTTCATCTGCACAAAAGATTCCATAATATCTACCTTGCAGTATTGTCTTGAGGATAAATGAAGTCTGCTTATAAAGTGAAAAGTCTGTTACACTGAAGAGAAATAAATGTTGATGTTCCTCCACTTCCCTGTCTGATATGTGTAGAATATCCTCTTTTCTTTCTTTTTCTTCTTCTTTTTTTTTTTTTTTTTTCTTTTGAGACAGAATCTCACTCTGTCACCCAGGCTGGAGTGCAGTGGTGCAATCTCAGCTCACTATAATCTCTGTCTCCTGAGTTCAAGTGATTCTCCTGCCTCAGCCTCCCAAGTAGCTGGGATTATAGGTGTGCACCACCACGCCTGGCTAATTTTTGTATTTTTAGTAGAGATGGGGTTTTGCCATGTTGGCCAGGCTGGTTTCAAACTCTTGACCTCAGGTGATCTGCCCACCTCAGCCTCCCAAAGTGCTGGGATTATAGGTGTGAACTACTGTGACTGGCCGATTATTTATTTATTTATTTATTTAAAAATTTCTTTTTTGAGACAGGGTCTCTCTGTCACCCAGGCTGGAGTGCAATCACAGCTCACTACAGTCTCAACCTCCTGAGCTCAAGCAATCCTCCTGCCTCAGCCTCCCAAATAGCTGGAACCATAGGCATACACCACCATTCCCGGCTAGTTTTTGTTTGCTTGTTTTTGAGACAGGGTCTCACTCTGTCACCCAGGCTGGAGTGCAGTGGCACAATCATGGCTCACAATCATTGTAGGCTCAAACTCCTGGGCTCAAGTGATTCTCCTGCCTCAGCCTCCCAAGTAGCTAGGACTATAAGCGCACGCCACCATGCCTGGTTAATTTTTGTATTTTTAGTAGAGATGGGGTTTCACCCTGTTGACCAGGCTGGTCTTGAACACCTGAGCTCAAGAGATCTGCCCGCCTTAGCCTACCAAAGTGCTGGGATTACAGGTACATGCCACCATGCCTTGCTAGTTTTTAAATTTTTCCGTAGAGACAGGGTCTCTGTATATCACTCAGTCTGGTCTTGAACTCCTAGGCTCAAACAATCCTCATGCTTCAGCTTCCCAAAGTGCTGGGATTACAGGCATGAGCCACCTCACCCAGCCTCAGATATCCTCTTTTCCTAGCAAAAGGCAAGGTAGTAAGGGATATTAGTTTTGAGCTTAGGTTCTGGAGTTAAGCATCTGATTTTGAATTCTGGCTTTGCCAGTTAAAAACTGTGTGATCAGGCCGGGCGCGGTGGCTCAAGCCTGTAATCCCAGCACTTTGGGAGGCCGAGATGGGCGGATCACGAGGTCAGGAGATCGAGACCATCCTGGCTAACACGGTGAAACCCCGTCTCTACTAAAAACTACAAAAAACTAGCCGGGCGAGGTGGCGGGCGCCTGTAATCCCAGCTACTCGGGAGGCTGAGGCAGGAGAATGGCGTGAACCCGGGAGGCGGAGCTTGCAGTGAGCTGAGATCCGGCCACTGCACTCCAGCCTGGGCGACAGAGCAAGACTCCGTCTCAAAAAAAAAAAAAAAAAAACTGTGTGATCCATGCTAGTTACTTAACTCTCCTAAGCCTAAAGTTCCTCAACTGTGAAATACAAATAAAGACCATACTCGCCTCACAGTGCCTACCACACAGTATGCCTATGATTATTATCAGGTGAAGTCAAACCAGATCTCCAATGCCCCTCATATTTTCCCCTGAGTCATCATTCCCAACTCTGACATGACAGGACTGGTCCATCCTAGTCTTGCTTATGTTCTGGAGCATTTCCTGAAGTTTGTTACTGTTGACAGGAGTTCTGTGATTCATTAAGTTTCAGAAATGCTACATTAAACAAAGTTTAGCAAGTGTCTTCACTTCAGGCCTTTCAGAGGCTCTACCATATGCTAAGCTGTATATTAGATTGGTAGCATGTAGGGCTTTCCCAAACCAAATGAGTCAAGGGACACTATTCTCCCAGGATTATTTTGTGGAACGAGCAAGAAGGAGCTGTCCATGGCGGTGGATCCTGGTAGCACCCTGGGAAACATGCTTGATTTCCTGCAGCCCCTCTCCCGGGCCAGAGCCCGGAGGCTAGGTGACTTACCCACAATAGAGACAGAAGGGAAGTCCAGTAGGTTCACAGAGGAGTTGCTTCTCAGGCTCCTGTCATCTCGGAGCTTCTCCTCAGGTGGCAGGTGGCTGTAGGCAGTGAAGAAGCAGAGGAAGACCAGCAGGGTGGCCAGGAGTAGGCGGGTGACATCCATCCCAGGAAGCCTGAGTGGGACAGAGAAGGTGGTCAGATGGGTGGGTCGGGGTAATGGTAAGAGGCCTTCCTGCTTTCTTTGTGCTTCTTTGGGCTGGTGTTGTGACTCTGTTAGGCAAGTGTCCTGGTGGAGTCGGAGGGTTAGCAAGGCCTAGGATGGGGAAGGGGAATTGATGAGGGAAGAAGAGAGAAGAGAGATGGGAAGAGGAAGAAAGACTAGGAACAGAAGGAGATTGGAGCAAAGATAAAAGGAATGCATTGCACTGGTCTCTGCTGTCCAGAGGGTGGTGTGTTGGCTGCTTCTGTTTTTTTTTAATGTCTGTGGCCCCAGGAGACCCTAGGCCTGGGCAGAGTTGTTGAAGGGCCCCCAGTAGGGCCTCACAGTAGCAGAGGTTTTATTAAGGTGCACAGAATAAGGCTAATAAATTAAGAATCAGTGAGAAAGATGCAGAGGTAAGTGGCTCCTTCAGACAAGCATATATGTTGGCTCATACCCTAGATTCCCAAAGCCAGAGAGAACGAATGCAGGTATAGTTTGTGGCAGGAGGATGGACCTGTCAACATAGGCCACCTGGATTTATGTATTTATTTATTTGCTAGCTGGATTTTTTTTTTTTTTTTTTTTTTAAGACGGAGTCTCACTCTTGTTGCCCAGGCTGGAGTGCAGTGGCACAGTCTCAGCTCACTACAACCTCCACCTCCCAGGTACAAGCAATTCTCCTACCTCAGCCTCCTGAGTAGCTAGGGCTACAGGCACCCACCACTAAGCCAGGCTAATTTTTGTATTTTTTGGTAGAGACGGGGTTTTACCACGTTGGCCAGGCTAAGCATTTTATATTTTCTAACTCTTTTTATTTTTTTTGAGACAGAGTCTTGCTCTGTCAGCCAGACTAGAGTGCAGTGGCACGATCTTGGCCCACTGCAACCTCTGCCTCCCAGCTTCAAGCGATTCTTCTTCCTCAGCCTCTGGAGTAGCTGGGATTACAGGTGCGCACCACCACACCTGGCTAATTTTTGTATTTTTAGTAGAGATGGGGTTTCACCATGTTGGCCAGGCTTGTCTCAAACTCCTGGCCTGAAGTGATCTGCCAGCCACTGCCACTGCACCTGGCCTATATTTTCTAACTCAAGCTCGTATAGTTTTTTTTCTGTTGTCATTGTTTGTTTTGAGACAGAGTCTCACCCTGTCACCCAGGCTGGAGTGCAGTGGCACGATCTTGGGCCACTGCAGCCTCAACCTCCCACGTTCAAGCCATCCTCCCACCTCATCTTCCTGAGTAGCTGGCACTACAGGCATGTGCCCACATGCCTGGCTAATTAAATTTTTTTTTTTGTAGAGATGAGGGCTCACTCTATTACCCAAGTTGGCCTTGAACTCCTGGGCTCAAGTGATCCTCCCACCTCAGCCTCCCAAAGTGAGCCACCACTTGGCCATATTTGTTCATTTGTGTGTATATATTTTATATATATATGGCATCCCCCTTCTAGGATATTAACTCCTCAATGACAGGGGCTCTCCACCATCCTTTCCAGCTTTATATTTTCTCACAGGAAGCAATGAATTCCGACCAAGCTTGGCTACTTCCTGGTCCCCATATGATGCTTGTCCTTTCCCACCGATTGCAATGCTTAGCTTGCTATACAAACATTTATTTACTTATCATTTGTCAATGGTCATCAAAGCCCTTAGTGACTATGGTACTCATTTGCCCTTCTCACATTTCATATGGCATTTACCCAGTCTGGGAAGTAAGAACAGTTTTAACATTTTAAAATGATGCTATTAAAAAAAATATATCCAGCGGAGACCCTATATGGTCCATAAAGCATAAAATATTTACTATCTGGCCTTTTACAGAAAAAGTTTGCCAACCCCATCTAGATTGTAAGAATCATGACGGATTGGCCGGGCGCGGTGGCTCAAGCCTGTAATCCCAGCACCTGGAAGGCAGGCGGCCGGATCTGAGGTCAGGAGATCGAGAGACCATCCTGGCTAACATGGTGACCCGTCTCTACTAAAAATACAAAAACTAGCGAGGCGTGGTGGCCGAGCCTGTAGTCCCAGCTACTGGGAGGCTGAGGCAGGAGAATGGCCTGAAGACCTGGGAGGCGAGGCTTGCAGTGAGAGCGAGGTCAGCGCTCACACTCAACCTGAGTGACACAGCCCTTGAACTCCGTCTCAAAAAGAATCATGGACGGATTGGAACAAGAACATCATGTTTGCTCCATCAATATCTATTAACCAATGGACCACTTAACTATTTCTTTTCTTTTTTAAGATGGAATCTCACTCTGTTGCCCAGCCTGGAATGCAGTGGTGTGATCTTGGCTCACTGCAACCTCTGCCTCCTGGATTCAAGTAATTCTTCTGTTTCAGCCTCCCGAGTAGCTGGGACTACAGGTGCCCACCACCACGCCCGGCTAATTTTTGTATTTTTTGTAGAGACAAGGTTTCACCATGTTGGCCAAGCTGGTCTCAAACTCCTGACCTCAAGTGATCCGCCTGCCTTGGCCTCCCAAAGTGCTGGGGCTACAGGTGTGAGCCACTGCACCCAGTCCAACTATTTCTTCAGGTAAAGATATTGATGACGTTTATTAAAAGGCTAATGTGCCGATAATATTTCTCATTAATTTATCAGATTTCAGATTTGTTTTAGTACAGGACTGGGTCCTAGTGAGACAAGAGCTAGGACTGGTAAGCTTGGATTGTGGATGCAGAGGAAAAATCTACATCATGAATAGTTATCATAATGTTTTGAAACATTATTATACCATGCTGTCTAGAATTCATAAAGATTCAATACAGTAACATTTGGAATATAAATATGAAATATTTGTAAACTAGATAATATTTTAGTTACATAAAATTAAATATATATTTAAAATTTTTATTCTGTATCATTGACCTCTTCCAAAAGCAATATTGTATTTAATTTTTAGCTTCTGATTGTTGCTAAAAAGACCATTTTTCAAATAACAGCATCTAGCTTTAATGGGTATTAATTAGGAAGGCAAATCAGAAATAAATTCAACCTGGCTGGGCCAGTGGCTCACGCCTGTAATCCCAGCACTTTGGGAGGCCGCAGCGAATGGATCACCTGAGGTCAGGATTTCGAGACCAGCCTGGCCAACATGGTGAAACCCCGTTTCTACTAAAAATACAAAAATTAGCTAGGCGGTGGCCTCCTGAGTAGGTAGGTGCCTATAAGTCTACCTACTCAGGAGGCTGAGGCAGGAGAATTGCCTGAACCCAGGGCTAGGAGGTTGCAGTGAGCTGAGATCATGCCACTTCACTCCAGCCTAGGTGAAAGAAACTGTCTCCAAAAAAAAAAAAAAAAAGAAAGAAAGAAAGAAATTCAACTTTAAAAAACAAGGAAAGTAAAGGATGAAGATGTGGTGGAATGTGGTGGGGAGAAGCTCTGATTAACAAAAGGCTCTTAGCCGGGAGTGGTGGCACGAGACTGTGGTCCCAGCTCCTCGGGTGGCTGAGGTGGGAGAATCACCTGACCCCAGGAAGTTGAGGCTACAGTGAGCCATGATTGTGCCATTGCACTCCAGCCTGGGCGACAGAGTGATACTCTGTCTCAAAAACAAGAACAAATAAGCTCGATTAAGGCAAGTTACAAGAGGCATGTTATTAATTGGGAGGCGGTATGTGCAGTTATTTTATGTCTTTGGGTTTTCCCTACCATAAATAATATACTCATGGGCCAAAAACTGTAATGGGAATTTCTGCAAAGAAGTGAGAGTGGCCAGAAAATCTGAATTAGAAAAAGAGGCCAGGCATGGTGGCTAACGCTCTGTGGGGTTTTTCTCCTCATGTGTGGAGACGAGAGATCGTAGAAATAAAGACACAAGACAAAGAGATAGAAGAAAAGACAGCTAGGTCTGGGGGACCACTACCACCAAGGCGCAGAGACTGGTAGTGGCCCTGGATGCCTGGCTGCGCTGTTATTTATGGGATACAAGACAAGGGAGCAAGGTAAGGAGTGTGGGCCATCTCCAATGATAGGTAAGGTCACACGAGTCATGCGTCCACCAGACAGGGGGCCCTTCCCTGTTTGGCAGCCGAGGCAGAGAGACAGAGAGGACAGCTTGTGCCATTATTTCTTCTATACATTTCAAAGACTTTAGTACTTTCACTAATTCTGCTACTGCTATCTAGAAGGTGGAGCCAGGTGTACAGGGTGGAATATGAAAGCAGACCAGGAGCATGACCACTGAAGCACAGCATCACAGGGAGATAGTCAGTCCTCTGGATGGCTGTGGGCAGGCCTGACTGATGTCAGGCCTTCCACAAGAGGTGGTGGAGCAGAGTCTTCTCTAACTCCCCCGGGGAAAGGGAGAGTCCCTTTCCCAGTCTGCTGAGTAACTGGTGCCTTCCCCAGGCACTGACGCTATCACTAGACCAAGGACCACTAGGTAACAGGTGCCTTCCCAGGCGCTGGCATTACTGCTAGACCAGGGAGCCCTCTAGTGGCTTTGTCCAGGTGTGACAGAGGGCTTATACTCTTGTCTTCTGGTCACTTTCTCACCGTGTCCCTTCAGCTCCTATCTCTGTATGGCCTGGTTTTTCCTAGGTTATAATTGTAGAACAAAGATTATCATAATATTGGAATAAAGAGTAATGCTACAAACTAATGATTAATGATATTCATATATAATCATATCTATAATCTATTTCTAGTGGAACTATTCTTATTCTATATATTTTCTTTATTATACTGGAACAGCTTGTGCCCTCAGTCTCTTGCCATGGCACCTGGGTGGCTGGCCGCCAACAGGTGTGATAGTACACACCTGTGGTCCCAGCCACTTGGGAGGGTGAGGTGGGAGGGAGGATTGCTTGAACCTGGGAGGTTGAGGCTGTAGTGAGCTGTGATCGTACCAGAAAAGAAAAGAAGAAAGAAAAAGGTGGCAGGAGTTTGGGGAAGATTAACTTAGACCCAGGAACAGGATTGAGAATGAGGGGACTGAATCAACAGTCCAATTCAGTATTACAAATCTAAGGAGTAGTGGGACAGCTCATGACCAGAGGCCAATATCCATGGGACCAAAGTCCACACTGATCACTTGCTATGAACACTTGATAATGTAGGTACAAGCTCACTTCACCATCAGAGCAGCCACAAGCCTAATGTAAACACTAGTCACTGCACAATGGGCAGGCAGGAGATCTCACCAGGTCAAATCCCCAGCCTAACTCACGACAAGTGAATCCTAGGGGTTAGTTTAAGACCGACCAACCCCTGGCAAAACAGTTCTCCTGGTAGAACCATACAATTGGACTGAGTCTTGGATTGGTGAAGTCTCAGTGGAGTAAATCTTATTTAGGTATTATAGGGAGAGAGTTAAAGACCAGTATTCCTTACCTCAGTTCTGGAGGGATATGTATATTCTAAATGTAATACAGGTCCATAATGTTTAGTTGTATTAGGACCCTTGGAGTCAGATATTTTTTAGAATTCAGAACTTTGTGAATGTTAGAAAAGTAGTATCATCTATATATTATATTAAACCACATATAAGGGTCTGGGAAAGCCCTATAATAAAAATCTTAATGCTTCTATAGCAAAAAGGCACGGATCTTCATAATAGGCAGGATGAATACAGACTATGAATTGATTCACATCAATTCAGGACGCATTTTGTTGCCAAATGTCTTCAGGTAAGTTCAGATTTTGCTGGCAAATGAGTTGCCAAAGGAGGAACAAAACCTTATAGTTTTCAGGGTGTTGGGATTTTGCAATTACAGGTAAAGGTTTGTGGATCTGTACAGACCTCGTTGCTGTTACTACTCATCAGAGAAACACTCCCTGCTATTAATACAGGACAATGATGCTAGGCCAGGCACTGTGGCTCACGCCTATAATCCCAGCACTTTGGGAGGCCGAGGCAAGTGGATCACCTGAGGTCAGGAGTTCGAGACCAGCCTGACCAACGTGGTGAAAGCTCATCTGTACTAAAAATACAAAAATCAGCTGGGCATGGTGGCACATGCCTGTAATCCCAACTACTTGGAAGGCTGAGGCAGGAGAATCACTTGAATCCAGGAGGCAGAGGTTGTAGTGAGCCAAGATTGTGCCACTGCACACCAGCCTGGGTGACAGAGTAAGAGACTCTGTCTCAAAAAACAAAACAAAACAAAAAAAGCAGGACAATAATGCTGACAGCAATCAGTAGCTGTGTAACTGGGTTTCTCAACTGTCTTTCCACTCCACAGTGATGAAGACTGTTACTTGATCTGTGATATTTCTGATGACAAGTCTCCTTTTAAATTCATCATCTGTGTTAAGTTAGTATTTAGGACTTAAGATGAGTTTCTCTTCAGCATGGTGGATAAAAAGAAGAATCCAGACACACGAGTAAGATCATCTGGATGAACCTGTCATTTAAACGGCTGTGTGACCCTAGGTCCATCTGAGTCTCAGCTTTCTCAGTTTTAAAATAAGGGGATAGGGCCTGGCACTCACGCCTGTAAGCCCAGCACTTTGGGAGGCTGAGGCGGGTGAGTCACTTGAGGCCAGGAATTTGAGACCAGCCTGGCCAACATGGTGAAACCCCGTCTCTACTAAAAATACAAAAATTAGCTGGGCTTGATGGTGCATGCCTACTACTCGGGAGGCTGAAGCTCAAGAATTGCTTGAACCCAGGAGGTGGAGGTTGCAGTGAGCTGAGATTGTGCCATTGCACTCCAGCCCGGGCAATGGAGCGAGACTCTGTCTCAATAAATAAATAAATAAATAAATAAATAAATAAATAAATAAACAGAGTGTAGGGAAAAGAAAGAGAGATCAGGCTGGGCACGATGGCTCACAACTGTAATCCCAGTACTTTGGGAGGGCGAGGCAGGTGGATCACGAGGTCAGGAGATCGAGACCATCCTGGCTAACATGGTGAAACCCCGTCTCTACTAAAAGTACAAAAAAATTAGCCGGGCGTGGTGGCGGGTGCCTGTAGTCCCAGCTACTCGGGAGGCTGAGGCAGGAGAATGGCATGAACCCGAGAGGCAGAGCTTGCAGTGAGCTGAGATTGTGCCACTGCACTCCAACCTGGGCAACAGAGCGAGACTCCGTCTCAAAAAAAAAAAAAGAAAGAGAGATCAGGTTGTTACTGTGTCTATGTAGAAAAGGAAGACATAAGAAACTCCATTTTGATCTGTACTAAGAAAAATTGTTTCTGCTTTGAGATGCTGTTAACCTGTAACTTTAGCTCCAACCCTGTGCTCACAGAAACATGTGCTGTATTGAATCAAAGTTTAATGGATTTAGGGCTGTGCAGGATGTGCCTTGTTAACAATACGTTTGCAGGCAGTATGCCTGGTAAAAGTCATCGCCATTCTCCATTCTCGATGAACCAGGGACACAATGCTCTGTGGAAAGCTGCAGGGACCTCTGCCCAAGAAAGCCTGGATATTGTCCAAGGTTTCCCCCCACTGAGACAGCCTGAGATATGGCCTTGTGGGAAAGGAAACACCTTACATCCCCCAGCCCGACACCTGTAAAGGGCCTGTGCTGAGGAGGAGTAGGGAAAGAGGGAGACCTCTTTGCAGTTGAGATGAGAGGAAGGTTTCTGTCTCCTGCTCCTCCCTGGGAATGGAATGTCTCGGTGTAAAGCCGACCATTCTCATTCGTTCTATTCTAAGATAGGAGAAAACTGCCCTGTGGCTAGAGACAAGATATACTGACAACAATACTGCTTTGTTGCTCTTTGCTACACTGAGATGTTTGGGTAAAGAAAAACATAAATCCAGCCTACATACACATCTGGGCACATCTGGGCTACATACATACCTTTCCTTGAACTTATTCATGATACAGATTCCTTTGCTCACATGTTTCCCTGCTGACCTTCTCCCCACCTGTTGCCCTGCTACACTCCCCTCACTAAAATATTAAAAATAATAATCAATAAATACTGAGGGAACTCAGAGACCGGCGCCAGTGCGGGTTCTCCATATACTGAGTGCCGGTCCCTTGGGCCCACTGTTCTTTCTCTATACTTTGTCTCTGTGTCTTATTTCTTTTCTCAGTCTCTTGTCCCACCTGAT
Source organism: Papio anubis (assembly GCF_008728515.1). Taxonomy (NCBI): domain Eukaryota; kingdom Metazoa; phylum Chordata; class Mammalia; order Primates; family Cercopithecidae; genus Papio; species Papio anubis. Next base: position 61,303,496 of record NC_044991.1, on the reverse strand, counting down.
GAGAAATACCCACAGGTGTGGAGGGGCAGGCCCCCTTCATAAGAGGATAGGACTATATGACTTAGTATAGAGTATGAGGCACAGAGTAGCAACTTGACAAAAATTTGTGAAATGAATGAAAGAATCTACCTGCTATCCTTAAATTCTATGAATCCTGTCTTAGTCTATTTAGGTGACTATAACAAAATATCATAGACTGGGTGGTTTCTAAATAACAGAAATTTATTTCTCACAGTTCTGGAGGCTGGGAAGTCTAAGATCAAGGTGCAGGCAGATTCAATATCTAGTGAGGGCCTATTTCTTCATAGACAGCCATCATCTCTCTCATCTCACAAAGTGGAAGGGGTTTCCCTTGGGCTTCTTTTATAAAGGCACTAGCTTCATTCATGAGGGCTCTGCCACCATGACCTAGTCACCTCCAAAAGGCCCCACCTCCTTACACTATCACCTTGGCAGTGAGGATTTCAACATCCGAATCTGAGAGGGCATAAACATTCAGAACACAGCAAATTCCTCATTTCCGATTCTTGCCTCCCCATCACTGTGCCATTGGGCAGCTTAAATAGTTACACAGAGAAAGATTTTATAAGGGCCACTTATTATACTTCCTTAAGAGCTGAAGAATTTACAAATGCATAAGTGTGACTGAATCTGACTAAGCCTGGAAAAGAGGGCATGGAAAGTCATGGAAAGTTTGTACAAGCCCACTGCAATTGTTTTTTTTTTTTTTTTTTAAATTATTCAACACTGACATTTTATTTTCTGAAGTTTTACCATTTTTACAAAACAAAACAAAATGAAACAAAAAGCAGGTATCGAAATCAGCAAAGAGTTTATAGAATTTCTGCACCAGTTTGCACATAAGTCAGTGATTACAAAACTGGTGTCCAATGTAAATACTAATCACAAGCTGACTTCCTCCTTGGTCAGGTGGTTTGTTTTGGAACTAGTGGATATTTATAACTTTTTATAAGCACCGGTCATTTTTTGAGAACTGATTTGGTTTGTCCAACAAAGTAAACAATTTTTTGCTGTGTGGCAGTTTCTTTTTTAAAAAAACACTGAGCTAAAACACAGAACGTGTATTTGTTTGGATCTAAACCAAATCTTCTGAGATCCCAATTACCCTGAAGAACACTGAAGACATTTATGGGGCATATTAAATAGTATCTTAAATACTAGTTGTGTACCTCATAATGTCTAAGGCAGCTATTATATTTCTAAAGAAAGTAGCATTTCATTCAGAGGCTGCCCAGAGTTTGAATTACACCATAGTTTTTCTTTCTTTCTGCAAATCATTCTTTCTGATTTACAGTTTTTCCCAAACAGAGCCATAATATTAGAACAAAAGTTTGATGTTCATGCCAAACAAGCTCTGATATTTTTATGGATACATTTGTATAGAGCAAGACTTCTTGCTCTGAACCCTGGGCGACCACAAATCAATTGAGAGGCCATGATTATTGGATGCTGAGAGAAAGTAGCACACTTAAACCCACAGTACAGTTAATCAGGAGGCAAGAAAAACAAAGCTAGAACTCGGTAGTGGTATTCACCCACCACTTATTCCAAAAACATATTTTGCTTAAATAAGGGAAATGGTCCAGTTTTGCAATGTTTTTTTGTTGTTTTTTTTTTTTGGAGACGGAGTCTTGCTCTGTCGCCCAGGCTGGCGTGCAGTGGCCGGATCTCAGCTCAATGCAAGCTCCGCCTCCCGGGTTTAGGCCATTCTCCTGCCTCAGCCTCCCGTGTAGCTGGGACTACAGGCGCCTGCCACCTCGCCCAGCTAGTTTTTTGTATTTTTTAGTAGAGACGGGGTTTCACTGTGTTAGCCAGGATGGTCTTGATCTCCTGACCTCGTGATCCGCCCGTATTGGCCTCCCAAAGTGCTGGGATTACAGGCATGAGCCACTGCGCCCGGCCTCAGTTTTGCAATGTTAATAACTGCCAGTCTCTCATATTTTTTATAAATATCATTTCTCGACTAGCAGTGAGCTAGGAAACTGGCCTCAAATTCTGACCAAATCTCTCAGTATTAGGTAAAAATAACACAAAACAAAACAAAAAACCAGCCAATAGGGGTTAAAAATTGCACAATTAAACTTGAATGTAAATTATACTATATACAGACTGGTATAAACATCACTGAAATGGTTTTGAAAGGATAAAACATTTATATTTTAACACAATTTCTTCTATATTATCCCAATTTTCATTAAAGGAAAACTGATATGTAATTTTCTTCTTTATAGATATGAAAAAGCAAGAAGGCACAGTTGAGAGAAACAGATGCTACCCACAGGGCAGCGGTGGCATTTGGTTGTTTTGGTCTTTGTACCAGCAATTCCCACTCCCGAGGCAGATTTCCACTTCCTGCCAATCTACACGGTTTCTCTTGCAGTCAAGACATGAACAATGGACCCTACTCCTCCAGCAGCAAGTGCCTTTTCCTGCCACTGCAGTAACACAGCACTGCTATTGTCAGAGGGGCTCTCAAATCCTTTATAAATACACTTCATTAGGAGATCCACACCATTCTTGTCTGGAGATTGAACTGTCTTTTCAATATCATTAGCTTTAAAAGAGATGAGCACCTTCAAGACAATGCTGCCTGCCCGGTCCTTCACTGCCTGACTCTTGGTGTTGATGGGGAGGTTCTTCAGAGCTGCCTGTAGGGCAGCTGTCACATTTCCTTGCCGCAGGTGGGAGTCCACCTCGCCCTCGTCGGGCCCAGCCTGGCCGTCGCCCCCATCTTCTTCGTCCACCAACTTGTTCTCGTCATATTCATCCACGTCCACCTTCCGGAACCGGGCCAACGACGCTGTTCTTCGACATCCCAATCCCTACCAGTGGCAAAGGCCTCTTCTTGGCGCTGCCTCTACCTCAGCAAGCCGGGCCCAGCAGCCCACTGCCCGGCACCTGATTCACTTCCCTCTTCCACTCTGGGGCTGCAATTGTATTAATAGCAGTGAGTGTGTCCCTCATGAGTGGTAACAGCAATGAGGGTTTGTACGGGTCCAGGGCAATTGGTTGATGTAACCCAGGAGTCTTGTTGATATGTGTGCACACATGTATGTTAATATGTAAGATCTCTGCTTGAGGGAATATAGGAGACAACAGTGTCGAGATCATTCCTGAGTAGGGACACTCAGCGTCCTGAGTATGCACTGAGGGAATCCCCTTAGCAACAGCACTGGGGATAGCATTGTATCTTAATCCTTCAGGGTTAAGGCCTTGTTCCCCACAGCAAAGGAAAGGACTACAGTCTCCCAGTCATGTGGCATGACTAAGTACCTATTGGGACGGAGGTGTAGTGAGAGATGAGAATGGAAGAAGAGGCAAAGGCACCTCCACCTCCTGGGTTCAAGCGATTCTCCCACCTCAGCCTCCTGAGTAGCTGGGATTACAGGCATGCACCACCACCATGCCCGTCTAATTTTGTACTTTTAGTAGAGATCGGGTTTCACCATGTTGGCCAGGCTGGTCTCAAACTCCTGATCTCAAGTGATCCACCCGCCTCAGCCTCCCAAAGTGCTGGGATTACAGGCATGAGCCAGTGCTCTCGGCCTTTTTAACGTTTTTGAGATGTGGGCTCACTGTGTTGCCCAGGCTGGCCTGAAACTCCTGGCCTTAGGTAATCCTCCTGCTTCAGCCACTCAAGTAGCTGGGACTATAGGGGCACCACTGCACCTGGCTTCCCTTTTAATTTTTATTTTAGCATTGTTTTACTATTTTTTGTTTGTTTGTTTAAGCAGTCTTCTTGAAGACAGTGAACAGTGTCAGCTGCTGACCACACTAGGTGTTCGTGAGGCACAACTCTGACAGCCTGCCCTGGGCTTTGCTAGTGACACTAGTCAAGGTAGCCAGAGTGTCTGGGTAGCCAGCAAGCTGGCATTGGAGGGGAGGTGACTGGGCTCAGTTAGTCATAGTAGTGGCTTCTACCAGCCCTGCCAAGCACCAATGGCCAGAGACCTGGGGGATCTGGGTGAGGCTCATCCCTTTGAAGGAGAGTGAACAGAAATCAAAAAGTATCAGCTGGGCCGCAGCATGGAGGAGCAGCTGCAGACTTCAGCAGACTCATTCAGGTTAGTGCGGACGGAGGCAGGCTTTCCTTTGATCACGCTTTTGAAACAAAGCATATACTTGGGGAGAAAGGGAAATGATAGCAAGAGGGAATTCTCGACCTCGAAATCGTCTGCGAAACGTTGCGCATATGTGATTTTTCAGGGAGAGGGTCCATAGCTTTCTCTGGGTCCATAATGGGTTCTCTGGCCCTGAAAAACCTCAGAATGTTTGTATATGATATTCCTATAACCTGCATGTGGCTCATCCACAATCACAGACACATAAGGGCAGGGGAGGTTGTTGATTTCTTTCAGTTTAGGTAGTAGTAGTGCAGATCTACAGTGGGGAAAGTGTCTTGTTGAAAGGGGCACATCATTCTAGACTGGTACTGGTTCAGAGCATATTTTAAAAATGTAATACTGAAACAAATTAAAGATTGTAAAAAGTGGCTGGGCGCGGTGGCTCAGGCCTATAATCCCAGCACTTTGGGAGGCCGAGGCGGGTGGATCACGAGGTCAGGAGTTCAAGACCAGCCTGGCTAACACGGTGAAACTCCGTCTCTACTAAAATACAAAAATTAGCCGAGCGTGGTGGTGAGCGCCTGTAATTCCAGCTACTCAGGAGGCTGAGGCAGGAGAATCACTTGAACCCGGGAGGTGGAGGTTGTAGTGAGCCGAGATTGTGCCATTGCATTCCAGCCTGGGCAACAGAGTGAGACTCTGTCTCAAAAAAAAAAAAATTATAAAAGTATGATCCTGTAAATATCAAAACATATTCAAATATGTACATGTTTGCATATGCAAGAGAAAAAAGTCTGGAAGGATAAACATTTAAGTGATGATTGCTCCTTAGGAGTGGGATTGAGGATGGAGAGTGAAGTAGAAACATGCATGTTTTCCTTTATGTACTTCTGTATTTGAATTTTAAAAATAAGCGTGTCTTATTTACTTTTTTATTACTTTGCAATTAAAAAAACAAACAAACAAAGGATGGCCAAGTGCAGTGGCTCACACCTGTACTCCCAGCACTTTGGGAGGCCAAGGTGGGAGGATCGCTTGAGTCCAGGAGTTTGAGACCAGCCTGGGCGACACAGGGAGACCGCGTCCCTACAAATTATTTAAAAATTAGTCAGTCGTGGTGGTGCACGCCTGTGGTCCCAGTTACTCAGGAGGCTGATGTGGGAGAATTGCCTGAGCTCAGGAGGTTGAGGTTGCAGCCAGCCATGATTGTGCCACTGCACTCCAGCCTGGGCAACAGAGCAAGTCCCTGTCTTAAAAATAAAAATAAAAACAAAAGCAAAGGATGATATTATAGAAATAAAATACTGGATGCTACCTGACATACCCTGAAAAGATTTAAAGAAGCTGGATGGAGAGTCATATACAGTTTGTGACAATGATGTTGAGGAATTTGTAGGACTCTCCTTCCCTTTCATAGTTCAAATTCAGGGTGGAGTTTGCTCTCAACAACTACTGCTCTGTCACCAAAACATACAGCTTGCTTGTCGTGTATCTTCTTTCACCTGAGGCCCCTTTTTGCCCTGGGATACTCTCAAACTCTATTACCCTTCTGGTTCATCGGCCACTGTTTCTGAAATGCTAAACCTTGGGAAAGGCAACACACAATTTTGTTGGGGTTTAGTTTCTTAGCCAAATTAGCTGTCCCAAATTCTGAGGGTCAGGGCCCAGGGGAGAACCACCTGTCATTATTAGTTACCTCAATTCTGCACACCAGATGTTCAGCAGCTGCAGGGGGACCCTGCTTCCCCCCATATCTTCCACCTACCTGGGTTATGTTACAGCTGCGGCAAGAGCCTGGCTGGGGTGAGCATAGGAGGCTAGCTGAGGGACTTTCAGTAAAGTCCACTCAGGTTTATCAGTAATGTCCATGATCAGACATAATTTCTGGGGTAGCATGAGGGTGGCAATATGTTTCATTTACTTAGTGTCGTCCTAGAATAGCCAATCAATCATCACATTTACTTTTATTTATATTTTAATTTTTTAGAGACAGGGTCTTGCTCTGCTGTCCAGGCAGTAGTGCAGTGGCACAATCATAGCTCACTGTGGTCTCAACCTCCTGGGCTTAAGTGATCCTTCCACCTCAGCCTCCTGAGTAGCTGGGACTACACGCACACGCCACCACGACTGGCTAATTTTAAAATATTTTGTAGATATGAGGGTCTTGCTATGTTGCCCAGGCTGGTCTTGAACTCCTGACCTCAAGTGATCCTCCTGCCTCAGCCTCCCACACTGTTGGGATTACAGGCATGAGCCACTGAGCCTGGCTAACAAATATGTTTTGAATGTTATTCAAAAGTCTTATCTGATGGTTCCCTTCCAGGGGAGTTAATCTCTCTTCTCTGAACACATTCTATTATAATTATTTGTTCATTTGTCTGCTTCTTCTAGACTGAAGATTCATCAAGGGCAGGACCTGTGCCTTATTCATCTACATACCCACTACTCCATCCCCCACCACTCCCAGGCCACACCAACCCAGGGCCTAACGTTGTGCTCAGCGCAAAATAAGGCCTCAGGAAATGTTTCTGTCAACTGAATCAAATTACTGTATGTTCCATATATGTGAAGAACAGATGCCCTACCTTTAAATGGCTTTCAGTGCTTCAGGGAAGAGAGACAAGTAACTAACAAAAGGAGGAGGGAGAAGTGCTAGAGTTGAGGCACAAGTGAAACAAATGCCTTGGGTATGCAGAAGAGAGTGGTTCCATGTATGGGGTCTTGGGCCTCTCTAATTTCCTCAGACCCCTGATTTCGGTCTGCAGCTCCTAGAGAGCTCCACACTCACCTCTGTGTGGCTCCTGCTGGGCCCCCCTCTCTAAAGTGGTTCTGTATAGCAGGCAGGAGTGCCCTTTCTTCTCCACACTCTGCAGCCTTTTCCCTCTGGCAGTCTCCTTGAATTTCCTGCTTTACAGGGTGGCTTTTTTTTTTTTTTTTTTTTTGAGACAGCGTCTTGCTCTGTCACTCAGGCTGGAGTGCAGTGGTGCCATCTCAGCTCACTGTAACCTCTGCCTTCAGGGTTCAAGCAATTCTCCCACCTCAGCCTCCTTAGTAGCTGGGTCGACAGGCATGTGCCACCATGCCTGGCTAATTTGTTTGGGTTTTTTTTGTATTTTTGGTAGAGATGGGGTTTTACCATGTTGCCCAGGCTGATGAATTATTTGATTTTTAAGTTCTTTTCTAACGTTGACTTGCTGTTATTCCAAATAAGTGGCATCCCTTTCAGAGAGGCTACAACATATTCCGTTGAATATTTCTTTCTTTCTGTTTTTATAGATAGGATCTTGCTCTGTCACCCAGGCTGGAAGGCAATGGCAAGATCATAGCTCACTGCAGCCTTGACCTCCTGGGCTCAAGCAATTCTCCCACCTCAGCCTCCCAAGCAGCTGAGACTACAGGTGTGAGCCACCATGCCAGGCCAATTATTTTTTTAGTAGAGGTGAGGTCTCACAATGTTGCCCAGTTGGTCTCGAACTCCTGGGCTCAAGAGACACTCTCTCCTCAGCCTCCCAAAGTGCTGGAATTACAAGGGTGAGCCATTGTGCCTGGCCTGAATATTTCTTTTATTGTGAGGATTTGCCCTCTGAGAATAAATCTGACCTCTGAAAATAGACAATGATTTCCAGCTAACTCTGGTAAGAATAATAATATTTTTGATTGAAAATGAGCTATGGCATAAGTAATGGGATTTTAATAACTTAAAACTGATTTTAGTTTTTAGCTAATACAGCCAGAATTGAGACAGTCAGTAGAATGTTTTTCCCCAAAGTTGTAATATTGAGATGTCATAAGTTCATTCTAATGCTGCAAGTAGATTAAAATATCTTTGAATTCTAGACATGCCTTCAGAGGCAATTTTTTTTTTTTTTTTTTTTTGAGACGGAGTCTTGCTCTGTTGCCAGGCTGGAGTGCAGTGGCGTGATCTCGGCTCACTGCAACCTCCACCTCCCGGGTTCAAGCGATTCTCCTTCCTCAGCCTCCTGAGTAGCTGGGATTACAGGTGCCCATCACCACACCAGGCTAATTTTTGTATTTTTAGGAGCGACAGGGTTTTACCATGGTTTTACCATGTTTTACCAGGCTGGTCTCGAACTCTTGATCTCAGGCTATCTGCCCTCCTTGGCCTTCCACAGTGCTGGGATTACAGGCATGTGCCACTGTGCCTGGCCCTCAGGGGCAATTTAAAAGTCACACAAGACAGGGCACCAAGGCTTATGCCTGTAATCCCAGCACTTTGGGAGGTGGAGTCAGGAAGATTGCTTGAGACCAGGAGTTTGAGACCAGCCTGGACAACATGGCAAGACCTCATCTCCACAAAAATTTAAAAAATTAGCTGGGCGCGGTAGTGCATGCCTATAGTTTCAGCTATCTTGGGAGGCTGAGGCAGGAGGATCACTTGAGCCTAGGAGATCAAGGCTGCAGTGAGCTGTGCTTGTGCCACTGCATTCCAGTCTGGGGAACAGAGAGAGACCATGTCTCAAAAAAAAAGTCATATAAGAAAAAGCACTGGCAGGGTGCAGTGACTCACACCTGTAGTCCTACCATTTTGGGAGGCCGAGGCAGGTACATCACAAGGTCAGGAGTTCAAGACCAGCCTGACTAACATGATGAAACCTCGTCTCTACTAAAAATATAAAAAATTTGCTGGGCGTGGTGGCATGCACCTGTAATCCCAGTTACTCAGGAGGCTGAGGCAGGAGAATCACTTGAACCTGGGAGGCGGAGGTTGCAGTGAGCCAAGATCACACCATTGCACTCCAGCCTGGGTTACAGAAGGAGACTCTGTCTCAAAAAAAAAAAAAGCATTATATAATATAATAATCATAGCTTTCATAATAAGATGGAAACCTGTTTTAATTGAGGACCATGTGAGGTAAATATCAATTTAAATCAGTCTTTTCTAAAAACGGCTATTTAGGAGAGAGGCATATACTATGTTAAACACGGCAGGGTACATTGGCTCATGCCTGTAGTCCCAGCTACTTGAGAGCCTGAGGCAGGTGGCTCACCTAAGCCTGGGAGGTTGAGGCTGTGGTGAGCCATGATCATGCCACTGCACTCCAGCCTGGGTGATAGAGTGAGACCCTGTCTCAAAATAAAAAAACCAAAAAAGAAAAAAAATAATAATGACAACTCAAACTAAAACAAAAAAACCTAAAAACATAAAATGTTAAACTTACTAGATTTTTAAATTAAAGACAGGAGTACAAAACAGGCAGAAAAGGAAAGGAGAGAGGAGAAAAGTACACAGGAAAAGAAATAAATAGAAGAGTTGTGGGAATTGGAGTTAATCAGTAAAGGGAGCTTCACGTTTATCTGCAATTTTTAAAAATATAAAAGATGAAGGCCCGGCGCAGGGGCTCATGCCTGTAATCCCAGCACTTTGGGAGGCCGAGGTGGGCAGATCACTTGAGGTCAGGAGTTCAAGACCGGCCTGGGCAACATGGCGAAACCCCATCTCTACCAAAAATACAAAAAATTAGTCAGGCATGATGGCATGTGCCTGTGGTCCTAGGAGGCGGAGGTGGGAGGATAGCTTGAGCCCAGAGGCAGAGGTTGCAGTGAGCTGAGATTTCTGAATCCAGTGGGACTGATTGCAAAGGAGACCCAAGGAATAGTGCTAAGTTAGATGCCGATTACCCACTTTAAGTCCTTTATTGTGGAGTCTGTTCATTATCAACAGAGTAGAGTACTGTGAATATATGCCTGATGTTGCTCATTGTAGACAATGGTGAGAGAAGAATTTTCCAAAGGAACTTGCAAAACTTACTGTAGAAAATTCACCCAAACAAGAAGCTGGAATTAGTGAGGGTCAAGGAACAGCAGGGGAAGAAGAAGAGAAGAAAAAACAGAAGAGAGGTGGAAGACGCCAAATAAAACAAAAAAAGACCGTGCCACAAAAGGTTACTATAGCCCAAATTCCCAGGGCAAAGAAGAAATATGTGACAAGAGTGTGTGGCCTTGCAATTTTTGAAATTGATCTTAAAGAAGCACAAAGATTTTTTGCTCAAAAATTCTCCTGTGCTGCCTCAGTAATGGGGAGGATGAAATTATCATTCAGGGAGACTTTACAGATGACATAATTGATGTCATTCCGAAAAATGGCCAGAGGTAGATGATGACAGCATCGAAGATCTTGGAGAAGTAAAGACGTGAATTTGAAAATTTGTCTGTATTTAATGGCCTGAACTGGGAGTTGATATGGCCAAAGGGAGGCCTATATATACATATATTTACAGTAGAATATATATATATTTACTGTAGTGTGTGTGTGTGTGTATATATATATATATTCTACGGTAAAACTGCAGACTGCCCTTGTCCTCGGCATTTTCACTGTTCTGTACAAGGCTGCTTGTTTTTTTAATTGCCAAAGTCAAATAAACAGGGAGACTGTCATGCTCATGCATTAATAGAATTTAGTCAAATAAAAAATTTTGGTCATTTGCTGGGCGCGGTGGCTCACACCTATAATCCCAGCATGTTGGGAGGCCAGGGTGGGCAGATCATGAGGTCAGGAGTTGGAGAGCAGCCTGGCCAATATGGTGACACCCCGTCTCTACTAAAAAAAATTGGGCTTAGCCAGGCATAGGGTGTGCACTTGTAGTTCCAGCTACTTCAGGAGGCCGGGAGGCATGAGAATTGGAGGTTGCACGAGCCAGATCAGCGGCCACTGCACTCCAGCCTGGGATGACAGAGACTCATCTGAAAAAAAAAAAAAAAAAATTGGTCATTTGCTACTGACTTTCTCTTTCACTCTCTGTTTTTTTTTTTTTTTTTGAGACAGAGTCTCATATTGTCGCCCGTGCTGGAGTGCAGTGGCGTGATCTCAGCTCACTGCAACCTCCGCCTCCTGGGTTTGAGCAATTCTCCTGCCTCAGTCTCCTGAGTAGCTGGGATTACAGGTGCCCGCCACCATGCCCAGCTAAGTTTTGTATTTTTAGTAGAGACAGGGTTTCACCATGTTTGCCAGGCTGGTCTCGAACTCCTGACCTCGTGATTTGCCCACCTTGGCCTCCCAAAGTGCTGGGATTACAGGCATGAGCCACTGTGCCCGGCCTGACTTTCTCTTTCTCTCTTTTTAACTATATTTTTTGAAAAACCTGGTAGACTTTATGGGGAGCATTTTTGTTGATTATTCTACTGATCTAAAGCTGAGTGATTTTTTAAAAGAATTTGAATTTGGCTTCCTAACCGGTAATATGTCTCCTTGCTTCTTTCATGTGATAGTTTTGAGATCGGTGTGAATCTAATAGATTTGTGGTTGAATTTGCTTTATTGTTACAAAGTCCACCCTATGGGCACAATAACATACTGTTGGTAGGAGTTGTTCAAGCTCTTCTGGAGATTATTTGGTAAAGTATACTAAAAGCCTTAAACCATGTATGTGCACTGTTTGAACCAGTAAGCCACTTCTTTGACATTAGAAGACATTAGAAGAAATAACCAGTCTTGCGTAAAACTTATGGATGAAAGTATTCGTCACAATATTATTTATAACGAAAAATTGCAAATGTTATAAATGAACAATTGGAAAATAGTTTAAAAAGTGATGGTACATTGTGTGGTAGAATATTATGCATATGTTTAAATAATCGTATTTCTTTCTTTTTTTTTTTTTTTTTTTCTGAGACAGAGTCTCGCTCTCGCCCAGGCTGGAGTGCAAGTGGCATGATCTCCGCTCACTGCAAGCCTCCCGGGTTCCCGCCATTCTCCTGCCTCAGCCTCTGGAGTAGCTGGGACTACAGGCGCCCGCCACCACGCTCGGCTAATTTTTTGTATTTTTAGTAGAGACGGGGTTTCACCGAGTTAGCCAGGATGGTCTCGATCTCCTGACCTTGTGATCCACCCGCCTAGGCCTCCCAAAGTGCTGGGATTACAGGCCTGAGCCACTGCACCCGGCCTAAATAATCGTATTTTCTAAGATTACTTGGAAACATTTGGTAATGTCAAGGGGGGGCACCCCAGATACATTTTAGACATTAATCATCATCATTGTTCTGAGTGGAAGGTCATTCAGAGAGGCTAGAGTTTCTTATTCTGGCTATAAATTATGTGAGTAAAATTCTGCTAACCATTTAAAAATACTGTACACCCATGCTCAATATATAGTCCTGGAAATAGCCATTGAAACATCTCTTCTCACAAGAGAAAATGAGAGTTTTAATGGTGCGTTAGATGAATTTAAACTTTAAATCAGATGCTGCAAATTGGAAGGAAGACTCGTGGTGTTCTAAATTGCTGTGAACACTTCTAAGAAACTTAGAGCCCATGAAACCATTATTTATTGCCATGCAAATTATAATCTTGAATGAGGAGTTTTTTTAAAAAAAAAAATAAAGTATTAGAAAAATGTAAAGTATTCGAAAGATGTAAAATTAAAACATGAAATTCTGCATTAACTGTGAATTTTACTAAATAGAATTACTTTGGAAGCACATTTATCCATTGAGACTATCTTGTATATGTTACATATGTATTGTGTTGGTGCTGGAAGATGTCTGTGTGCCTGTGTCATCATGTGCTCCACAGTTCTTAGCAAACGCAGTTTCAATCCATAGATAGCCAGCAGTGGATGTTACTATAGGAAAATGCAGGATTAAAATTGTCCTTGTGTAAAAAAAAATCAGAATAATTTTTTCTTAACAACATTAAAATTATTTAATCTCTTGGGCTGTATCTACATACACATACCGATTTCAGTATTGTGACTGCATTGGCTAGTCTAATTGTTATGCCTAACAGATGCCAAATTGAATAATATTTTAATGGGTGGTTTGAATCTTATGTAGACAGCCTGCTTCAGAACTCTTCTTTGAGACCAAGAACCATATAGCAGGCTCAGACTGTCTGAAGGGCCCTGAGTTAGAATTTGAGAGAAGACTTGAGGCTGTGTCCCTTCTCAACGGACAAAAGGACAAGACTCCTTCAGGCAGCTGTTTGTCAGTGTGAAATCTGTCACCCTGTTCCACTGAAACAGGGGTCAGAGTCCAGGGTTCCTAGCTGTTTATTCCCACAGTGTACAAGGAATACAATGCTGATAGGCGATGCTAAATGATTGTTTTAGATCTCCTGACATCATTCCCTTTAGGCTGTTTTATCTATCATTACTCAACAAAGACCTTAGTGGGTACAATATTGATTTTGTTTATGCTCTCCAGAAATCACTTCTCTGCATTTTCTCCTTCTCAGTAATCATGTCTTTTGATTTCTGAATTCCTTTACCTGGGGTGCATTGTGCACAAGCACTCATTAAGCATAGCTGAAGCTGAGCTGATAGTCTGTGACAGCTCTCAACAACTTTACAGCAGAAGGAGGGAAGAGGCTTTGATGTGAGATGAAATTTTCTGCAGAAGAGGATTAAGTCAGAACCAAGGAGGTATAGCTGAACAAATCTTAAGACTGTGTATGCATTAGTTCTATTTGGAGAAAGTAGAAAAGGTTTTGAGACAGACATTTATGAAAGTGTTTTTCGTTTTGTTTTGCTTTGTTGTTTGTTTGTTTTTTGAGTGGGTCCCAGTAAGGCATCCAAAATAACCACAGGAAACCCAAAATGACTGGCTGGGTGCGCTGGCTCATGCTTGTAATCCCAGCACTTTGGGAGGCTGAGGTGGACAGATCACCTGAGGCTAGGAGTTCGAGACTAGCCTGGCCAACATAGTGGAACCATGTCTCTACTAAAAATACAAAAATTAGCCAGGCGTGGTGGCATGTGCCTGTTGTCCCAGCTACTCAGGAGGCTGAGGTGAGAGAATCGTTTGAACTCACGAGGCAGAGGTTGCAGTGAGCCAAGATCATGCCATTGCACTCCAGCCTGGGCGACAGAGTAAGACTCCGTCTCAAAAATAATAAAAATAAAAACAAAAATAAAATAAAATAAAATAAAAATTTAAAAAAGAAAACCAAAAATGACTTCAATATGCCATCCCATTTAGCCTCTTTAATCTCCTCCAATGGAAACAGCAGAACAACATGTTCCATATCACTGAAGCAGAGCAAACTCACCCACAATTGAAAACATTAACCTGAGCTTCCTTTAATGGGCATTACAATGTGTGCAAATGGATATCCATTGAGAAAAGTCAAGCATTTACAAAGGAAAAGGAGAGTCTGCAATAAATGGAATTTTGGTCATCTGTTTCATCTCTAATAAATATGAAATGAACAAATGCTACATGTGCAGACTGATCCCCAAATCCTAAATTCTGCTCCGTAAGAGTTATTAGAAATCTGAAACTACAAGCAACTTTCTGAAGACATTTAAAGAAACACTAAAGTGTGACTTTGGGGTCAGGGTTGACATTTAGGAATACTTCTTTCTTAGATATACATATACATATATTTATTTATTTATTTACTGCTAGGCAATGGAAAATGCACAGAGTAAAGAGAAAGAGGCCGGGCGCGGTGGCTCACGCCTGTAATCCCAGCACCTTGGGAGGCCGAGGTGGGCGGATCACGAGGTCAGGAGATCAAGACCATCCTGGCTAACACGGTGAAACCCCGTCTCTACTAAAAATACAAAAAAAATTAGTTGGGCGTGGTGGCGGTTGCCTGTAGTCCCAGCTACTCAGGGAGGCTGAGGCAGGAGAATGGCGTGAACCCCGGAGGTGGAGCTTGCAGTGAGCCGAGATTGCGCCACTGCACTCCAGCCTGGGCGACAAAGTGAGACTCCGTCTCAAAAAAAAAAAAAAAAAGAAGCCACTAGTTAGCAAAAGATCAACTACTTTCTTCACTGAACTCTTCTTAACTATTCTGACCCACAAAAGTGAATCAAAAAAATCTGTTTAACTTTCCAAGAAAGGAGGAAAAACTGTTAAGTTCTTTAAACTTTCCAAAGTAGCAGCAGCTTCACTCATTCTGGAAGCAGATTAAAGTTGCCATCTAAACTCATATGCTTTCCCACAAAGAGCCCAGGCCAAGGAACTTCCTTTTTCACCTTGCAGCAGTGGAGATTTGCTGCTTACTTGTCTATAACTTCAAAGACAAGAACAGGAAAACAGCCAATCATACTACAAAATTATTTCAAACTTCACCACATCTCCCAGGCAGGAAGGTTCTTACAGACCCACAGTGAAAAGAAGAAACGTTTCATCAACTGAAAGACAGCTGTAAGCAGACCAAGAGAGGTTTTACAAAAGAAGCAAAAGTAGAGGGTATCCTTTATTTTACAGAGGGGCTCTCTAGCAACCCAGTTCATATAAAACTAAAACTTAAAGAAGAAAATAGAATATCTGTAGGCGGCAGAAGAAAAGAAAATTGTTTCCTCCTACTTACAGCGCAAGTGACTATCCCTCTAAGGCTAGGCAGAGCAGAGGGTCTCTTCTGTCCTTGGATAGCAGAGGCAAGTTGTGTTGCTGTGAGACTTTTTAAAGATCCCAGTAACTCCCAGCAGCTGGCTTCCCCATCTTATCTCTTTGCTTTCAGCCAAGCAAACATCATGCCTTCATACTCATTCTGGTTGCCAGAAGTCTTGTGGTCTGTTCTTCTATATTTCTCCCCATTCCTTAGAATTGGAATTGATGTTGACATGGAGGTTAAAAGGGATTGGAAGGGAAGTGGTTGCATCACGGACACTCCATGGGCGAGTTTAATGAGAATTTAATTCAGAATGGATCCCAAGAGATGGAATAAAACTAAGTCTAGTTGAGTTAACCTAGAAAAACAAGTCCTGCCAAAGAAGGGTCTAATTCAGCTTCTTTCAGAAATTCCGGGTGAATTAAGGAGAAATTGGTGGAGAAGTTAAACTCTTGATGGGCAGATTGCCAAGGCCCAGCCCACCTTATTAGTAAAATCTCGTTGGGACCCTTTTTTGCGGGAATATTGGTCTCATAATTTTCGGATTTCAGTTGAAGGGCTGTACTTACGTGGACTCAAAAACTATGACGCTGCAGTTCTTTTATTCTCCTTACTCAGTTGGCTTTTCCTTGGATCAACTAGAATTTACAAGGTTATGTGAAAGCTGATCATGCATACTGGGTCATTCTTGTCATACCCAACTAAATCAGAGTCTAGGGGCCAGGAGGGAAGAAGCACTTGGGGCACAGCACCTGCTCCATGAATTAAATTTTTCACAAACCCAGCTGCTAAAATGACCTGCTGTAACCCCAAGAGCAGTTTAGTAGCTGCTGAAACATGACTTTAAGAATAGTTTTGCCTACCACCATCACTCACCAATCAGAGTTTGCCAGCTCCCAAATGCTTCCTTTTTTCTTTTTTTTTCCCCTTCTTTCCAAATGCTTCTTTAGTGCCAATAAACTTTCTTTCAAAACAATATAGAACATTTCTCTAATAAAACTCCCAACCTTCTTTCTGTTCCTCAGACACACTGAAGACCAACTGGTTAGTGTGTGTGCCTCAAACTGCAATCCTTGTTCCAGAATAGAATGCTTTAAAGTTAGAGATTCATCACTGTTTTATTTTGACTTCAACAGTCACAATTTATTGCTTCCTGGATAATGTGGAGCTTAGAGGCTCTGCAGAAGAAAGTAGGTTATTATGGGCCCTGCAATAAACGTTGTTTGGTTTTGATGTGATGGGTGTAGAAGAGTGGGATAGGAGATGGCACACCCCTACATTGATTTATCCTTATTTCTAGGAACCAATTTCTTTTTGGTAATTTGTAGAGACAAGGGCAACTGGAAAGATAAGTGAATAGGGAGTCAGGAGATCTGGATTCCAGTTTAGGCTTTGTTACTTTCTCTCTGATCTTGGACAAGTCACATAAACTGAACACTGCTATCTCATCTACCAACCACACTGGGCTGAAAAGAGGATCCAATGAGATAATGTAGACACCTTGAAAACTGTGAAGCATTCCACAAATGTGAATGTTTTCCAAATTTTAGTTCATTATATGACCCACCAAGTAAGGCTTTGGATAAATAATTTGATTGGGAGGCCGAGGCAGGCCGATCACCTGAGGTCAGGAGTTCGAGAAGAGCCTGGCCAACATGGTGAAATCCCGTCTGTACTAAAAATACAGAAATTAGCCAGGTGTGGTGGCGGGTGCCTGTAGTCCCAGCTACTCGGGAGGCTGAAGCAGAAGAATCGCTTGAACATGGAAGGCAGAGGTTGCGGTGAGCCGAGATTGCACCACTGCACTCTAGCCTGGGCAACAGAGCGAAACTCTGTCTCATAAAAAAAAAAAAAAAAAAGAAAAAAAAAAGAAAAAGTATTTGAACGTGGGGTTGGGAGGAGAAGAGGAACATATGGAGTCTGATGGATATTAGGTGGTGGGATGGGGGATGGGAGTGGAACTAAGTAGAAAAGAAAAAGCAGGGAAAGAAAGCAGAAAATATATCAAGTTTCTAGAGAAAGACTTGTCCCAGGTGTCTTTGGGGGCTTACATTATTCCCTGAGAAATAATTAGCCAGGAAAGTATTCTGGGAAGATGGCAGAGTAGGAAGCTCTAGGATTCTGTTTCCTTACCTAACCAAAACTTGTACTGGCAGAATCTGTAACTATTTTAAAGCCATGGAGTCTATTGAAGGCTTGCAACTTCTAGGGGAAGGCTTGGATGGCAAAGTGTCCTTGGCACAGAGATGGCCTATAACAATAAAAAACAAACAACAACAATAACAAAAAACAGTAACAAAATAAAGTAAACCCTGAGGAAAGGGGAGAACCTGGTTTCTAGAGTTATCACATCGTTAAACTCAAATGTCTAGTTTTCAACCAAAAAATCACAAGGCATACAAATAAAAGAAAAAATATGGCACATTCAAAGGAAAAAAGTCAACAGAAACTCTAAAAGTCCTCATGGCAGACCTACTAGACAAATACATTAAAACAATTATCTTAGAGATGCTCAGAGAACTAAAGGAAGATGTGGGGAGTGAAAAAAAAAAAGTACAAGTAAAAGGAGAATATCTAAATAGAGATATGGAAAACCTAGAAAGAAACCAGAAAGCACAATAACTTTTTATAGTATTGATTAGTACAATAACCAAAATTTAAAATGCACCAGAGGGATTCAAAGGCAGATTGGATTAGACAAAAACTTTGGAGGCCAGAGGCTGTGGGCCAATAAATTCAAAGTTCTGAAAGAGAAAACTGTCAACCAATACTCCTATATCAGATCATCTCAATTGATTCAGGAAGAGCATTTGACAAACTACCACAGTTTCATAATAAAAAACACTCAACAAACCAGGAATAGGAGAAGACTGCTTCAACATAATAAAAGCCAAAAGCCACATATGAAATACCCACAGCCAACATCATACACAATGATAAAATAATGAAAGATTTTACTCCAACATTAAGAACAAGACAAATATGCCTGCTTTCACCACGTCTATTTAAAATAGTACTGGAAGTTCTACCTAGAACAATTAGGCAAGAAAAAGAAAGCAAAGGCATCCACATTAAAAAGGAAGGAGTAAAATGATCTCTGTTCACAGATGATATGATCTTAAATGTAGAAAAGCCTAAAGATTCCGCAAAACACTGTTAGAACTAATACATGAGTTTAGCAAAGTAGCAGGATACAAAGTTATATCAATTACATCAGTTACATTTCTATATATTAACAATGAACAATCTGAAAAGGAAATTAAGAAAATGATTCAATTTACAAAAGCATCAAAAGAATTAGGAATTAACATAGCCAAGGGGGTGAAAGATGTGTACAATGACAACTATAGAACATTGCTGAAATAAATTAAATAAGACATAAATATAAGCAATCTACAGATTCAATACAATTCCTATCAAAATCTCCAGGAGGTTTTTTTGCAGAAATAGAAAAAAAAATCCATTCTAAAATTTGTATGGAATCTCAAAGGACCCCAAATAGCCAAAACAATCTTCAAAAACAAGAATAAAGCTGGAGGACTCACACTTCTTGATTTCAAAACTTACTACAAAGCCACAGTAATCAAAACAGTGTGGTACTTGCATAAAGACAAACATGTAGAAAAATGAAATAGAATAGAGAGCCCAGAAATAAACCTTTATATATATGGTCAAATGATTTTTGACAAAGGTGCCAAGGCCATTTAATGGGAGAAAGAAGAGGTTTTTTCAACAAATGGTACTAGGAAAACTGGATATCTACATGCAAAACAATGAAGTTAGACTCTTACCTAACACCACATACAAAAACTTACCCAAAATGAATCATAGACCTAAATGTATTAATAAGACCTGAAACTATAAAACTCAAGAAGATTTTTCCAGGCAAATAATTTTCCTCCACACTCACCTTATCTAGAGTTTCCCAAAATTCTTCAGCTGCCTTCGTATCAGCACTTGCATACTCCCCTCTCACATTCACATTATATAATGCATAATGATTTATTTTTAAGATGGGGGTCTTGCCATCTTTCTCAGACTGGTTTCAAACTCCTGGGCTCAGGCAATTCTCCCACCCCAGACTCCCAAAGTGTTAGGATTACAGGTGCGAGCCACCGTGACAGGCTGAATAACAATTGTTTTTTATTTTTTTGAGACAGAGATTTCACTCTTGTTGCCCAGACTGGAGTGCAGTGGTGCGATCTCGGCTCACTGCAACCTCCGCCTCCTGGGTTCAAGCTATTCTTCTGCCTCAACTTCCCAAGTAGCTGGGATTACAGGCACGCACCACCATGCCTGGCTAATTTTTTTGTGTGTATTTTTAGTAGAGACAGGGTTTCACCATGTTGGCCAGGCTGGTCTCAGACTCCTGACCTCAGGTGATCTGCCCGCTTCAGCCTCCGTGCTGGGATCATAGGCGCTAGCCTTTGCGCCGGGCCATGGCCATGATTCTTGAATCATTTAAACCACCTAGAGCTAGCAGTAAATTCAACATCCTAGTCAGGTTTAGCCTTTTCTGTCTTTCTTTCTTTTCTTTCGCTCCCTCCCTCCTTTCTCCTTTCCTTTCTCTCTTTCTCCTTCCTCCGTCCCTCCCTTCCTTCTCTCTTTCTCTCTCTCTTTCTGTTCTCTCTTTCTCTTTCTCCCTCCTTCCTTCCTTCTCTCTTTCTCTCTTTCTCCGTCTTTCTTTCTCTCTCTCTCTTTCTTTCTTTCTCCTTCCCTCTCTCCCTCCCTGCCCTCCTTCCTTCTTCCCTCCCTCCCTCCCTCCTTCCTTCCTTCCTTCCTTTCTCTTTCTTTCTTTCTTTCTTTCTTTCTTTCTTTCTTTCTTTCTTTCTCTCTCTCTCTCTCTCTCTTTCTTTCTTTCTTTTCTTCTTTCTTTCACAGAGTCTCACTCTGTCACACAGGCTGGAGTGCAGTGGCATGATCATGAGCCCACTTCAGCTTTGACTTCTGGGCTCTAGCAATCCTCCCATCTCTGCCTCCTGAGTAGTAGGGGCCACAGCCATGCACTACCATGCCCAGCCAGACTTTTCTCTCAACATCACAAACAAACTTTGTTTTGGCCATGATTGTTATCATGCTAAGAGAGATACGCTTCTGTTGCCTGGTCTTCAATCTAGGTCATTAGAAGTTTCTCCATATCCCATATAGACCCTTCGTGAACTTTTGTTAGTCTCATTGCCTTCAGTGAAGCAGATTCTTTTTTTTCTTTGTTTTTGAGATGGAGTCTCACTGTGTCACCCAGGCTGGAGTGCAATGGCATGATCTCAGCTCACTGCAACCTCGGCCTCCCCGGTTCAAGCAATTGTCCTGCCTCAGCCTCCCAAGTAGCTGGGATTACAAGTGCCTGCCATCACACTCAGCTAATTTTTGTGTTTTTAGTAGAGACAGGGGTTTCACCATGTTGGTCAGGCTGGTCTCGAACTCCTGACCTCATGATCTGCCCACCTTGGCCTCCCAAAGTGCTGGGATTACAGGCATGAGCCACTGCACCCAGCTGAAGCAGATTCTTTAACAGCTTTGGTCACTTTGCTCTTGTTCTTCAAGATGGTAGCTATGGTGGAATGGGACATGCCTGACTAGTGAGCAATAATCATCACTGACTTTTTACCTTTGTAGCTCTTAATTACTTTAAATTTCATTTCTAGGTCAATCACTTGATGTGGCCTCTTACTGGCAACACTAGCCATGGATTTTGTGTGCTTTAGGAGCCATGATGAAAACAACAACATGAGACTGAATCAAATGCAAGAGAAAATAGTGTGCAAACAAGAGATGCAGTAAGCATGAAATATATGAGGATACTGTGGGTATAACATGACATACTGTTTTACAGTAAACTGTTTGTTTTCTGAGTTTCGCTCTGTCATGCAGGCTGAGTGCAGTGGCGCGATCTCGGCTCACTGCAACGTCTGCCTCCTGGGTTCAACTGATTCTCCTGGCTCAGCCTCAGCCTCGGCCGCCCGAGTAGCTGGGATTACAGGCGCCTGCCACCACCCCTGGCGAATTTTTGTATTTTTAGTAGAGATGGGGTTTCACCATGTTGGTCAGGCTGGTTTATAGGACCACTGTCATATATGCAGTCCGTCATATACACTTGGGCAACAGAGTGAGGAAGAAAGAAAGCAAAGAAAGAAAGGGAGGGAAGGAAGGAAGGAAGGAAGGAAGGAAGGAAGGAAGGAAGGAAGGAAGGAAGGAAGGAAGGAAGGAAGGAAGGAAACAAAAAGGAAAGAAAGAAAAGAAGAAAAGAAAAGAAAAGAGAAAAGAAAAAAGAAAGAAGGCTGATAGTGCCACTGGATGCCTGGCCCCAACCACAACTCTGGAAGACCTATTGCATTAAGGGCCAATTAGCACAATGGTCTAAAACAAAAGCTATCACCTTTCCCTTAGGACTGACTAGTTATGCTATATTTTTACTGATTCTTAGGCACTAGTGGCCTTGTCTGATACTTAGAAGATTACAGACTGGCAGATTAAAGGCACCTCTCTTTGGGTCATGAGCCCTGGAAACAAATGGCAGCCACTAAACAGTCTGGATCACTCTTGTGGTGTACATGGTAAGGGCTCATTCTCTGATGAGACCAACTAGAATCAAGCTTTTGATCAAGCTTGTGTCAATCAGATGGCCACAGTTGCCACCTAGATCCATCATCACACTGGAGATGGCAACATCATCATCAACTAGGCACAAAGTAAGGGATTCTGTGTTTCTGATGCAGAAGCTGCCACTACATGCCAGACTTGTGACCTCTGCCAAAAGTTAGCCTATTTATCTCATGGTGAAAGAGGCCATATTGCACTGAGTATTGACTGGCTGCAGAGTGTTGACTGGCTCCTGGTAAATTGGTGACATCAGACCTTTGACCTCGTCCAAGCTATTCCACTTGTATCTTATTGCTGTTGACTTTTACTCAGGTAATGGTTTTGCTGTTCTAGTCTGATCAGCCAACTCTGGCTACATCATTGTGGCCTTGAAACTAATCTGTGTCATGATTTTGGCTTTCCGGATGGTGATAATACTGCATTTTTTAGTGCAAAAACTCATCAACAGTGGGTTTATAGTCAAAGTATTTGGTAGCCAATTCATTCCCCTTATTATCTTCAGACTGGTGGTATCATTGAGAGATGGAATAAACTTTTAATTTAAAAAACAGCTTTATTGAGATGTAATTAACACATCATAAAATTCACCCTTTTGAAGGTTTTTAGTATATTCACAGAGTTGTGCAACCATCCTACAGTATGCAGTCTTTGTGGCTGGCTTCTCTCACTTAGCAAAATGTTTTCAAAGTTTATCCATGTGGTAGCACATATCAGTACTTCATTCCTTGTCACGGCTAAATCGTCTCCTCTTAGCTTTACTGGTTAATGATTAGAATGAATAGGATGGATAGTTTTATAGACCTCTTTGGAAAATTCAGGGTTCTGCCTGACCATTCCTGGGCATAATGTACCTTTCTTTTCCCTAACAGCAACTCCATTCCAGCCTGAGTTTTAAAACTTCTGAAGGACAGCCCAGGAAAAAATTGATCTGGAGGATTCAAACTTAATTCCAGTACAGTCACGTGAATTCTTTGTTAGACTGACAAGGTCCTATGTCATGAGGACAATGACCATTCGGTTGAGTACACTTCTCACTAAGTCTTCAAATAGTTTCCCAAGCTGGGTAAGATTCGAGATATAACAGGTCTCTGATTTTTTTTTAAAAAATGCTCTTGTTGGCCAGGTGCAGTGGCTCACGCTTGTAATCCCAGCACTTTGGGAGGCCAAGGCAGGCAGATCATGAGGTCAGGAGATCAAGAGCATCCTGGCTAACAGGGTGAAACCCCATCTCTAATAAAAAAATATATAAAAAAATTAGCTGGGCCTGGTGGCAGGTGCCTGTAGTCCCAGCTACTCAGGAGGCTGAGGCAGGAGAATGGTGTGAACCCGGGAGGTGGAGCTTGCAGTGAGCCGAGATCACACCACTGCACTCCACTCCAGCCTGCGCGACAGAGCGAGACTCTGTCTCTGTCTCCAAAAAAAAAAAAAAAAAAAAAAAAAATCTCTTGTCCCACTCACAATTGACTCTTTCAGATGAAAAGTGTTGGTGTGAATGGGGAAGAATTGGAGAAAAGGTGAAGTTATAGCTACTGGGTTGGAATACACTGATTTTGTAACTGTGGAAGGAGAACAACGATCCCAGTATCTGGATGGAGAACACGTTACACCTCAGGAAGTATGGAGAGGTAGGGAACAGCTAATGTTCTCTTTGTCCCTTAGATCCAGCACTGCAACCTGGCAAACAGTTACATGGTTTGTTTGAGGCACACTGTCGTCAGGCAGTCAATCTCATCTGCTGCTGGATTTGTCAAACCAGTCCATGTGCTATTAAAACAGAGAAATTCATGTGGACATGCCTGACACTATGCCTTCTATGCCTGGTGCTGTCAAAGGTGGACAAACACAGACTGGCACAACTATATTTTAATCTGACTGATACAAAATCATATGCCTCTCCTGATGCCTGAGTGGCCTTGGTTATGCTATGTATGCTGATTGAGACTGGCCTTAAACTGTATACTGGATGTCTAAAATGAGTCCCCTGATCCACCGGGGACTTATTCACAGATGGCTGAATCTGGGACTCTGAGGTCAATACTGCAGGTTTGTCTCATCTTGCTGCTTGGGGATTTATTGACAGTGATCTATGCTGTATGAGATAAATTGAATGGATTTGGTTCCAACCTCTACTAATCAGATTAATCAAAATGGCCTGCAGAACGGCATGCTCAAGTGAAAATCTCCCAAGAAGCCAAGATGATGTAGAACTGAGGGTGGATGCTGTTGAGAGACATTCTGCCATGAGTCTCTTATGCTCCTCCTCATCTTATAGAGTATACCAAGAATGTAAGGTATTGACTGCTCTTTAGCCAGGCCATTTCTCAGGATTATCTTTGCGGCAAGCAACTTTGAGGTGTGAAGTAATATCTCCCTGGGTTAAAAAGCAAGTTTGCTTACTGCTTTCTATAAAACAGTGGGTTCCCCAAACTCAGTGCTATTGTCATATAACACATTTACCACATGTGTAGACCTTCATCTGGGCCTTTGTGTTGTCCCTGTTGGACTTAGGGAGCAACAGCTGATGCAAAAGTTAATGCTCATGCTGCTTGCTGTGTGGTGAATAATAAAGTTCATTGTCTCTGACCTAAGTCTCATGTCTTCTGTTAGAATTCATGAAACAACAACAAGCTAATTTACTAGCTTAAAAGTAGGGTAAAGTCAAATCCTACACCTGACATATATGAGAGTTCCATTTACTCAATGTCCTTGTCAACACTTGTTATAGTCAGTCTTTTTAATTTGAGAAATTCTAATAGGTACATAGTGGTATCTCATTGCAGTGTAATTTGTATTTCCCTAATAAGCTTATTTCCATCTGTATGAGCTTATTTCAATTTGTATATTTTTTGGTAGAGTATCTGTTCAAATCTTTTGTTCATTTAAAAAACATTCCAGCACTTTGGGAGGCCGAGGTGGGTGACCTCCTTACCTGAGGTCAGGAGTTCAAGACCAGCCTGCCCAACATGGTGAAACCCCGTCTCTACTAAAAATACAAAAATTAGCTGGGTGTTGTGGCACATAGCTGTAATCCCAGCTACTCAGGAGGCTGAGGCAGGAGAATCGCTTGAACCCGGGAGGTGGAAGTTGCAGTGAGCCAAGACTGCGCCACTACACTCTAGCTTGGGCGACAGAGTGAGACTCCGTTTCAAAAAAAGAAAAAAAAAAAAGTAGGCGCACATCTAGTTTATTACATAAGTATTTTTAAATCAGTGGTTTTTGTATATGCCACCAAGAACCCATTAAAAATGAACAAAAACAGGCCGGGCGCGGTGGCTCAAGCCTGTAATCCCAGCACTTTGGGAGGCCGAGATGGGCGGATCACGAAGTCAGGAGATGGAGACCATCCTGGCTAACACGGGGAAACCCCGTCTCAACTTAAAAAATACAAAAACTAGCCGGGCGCGGTGGCGGGCGCCTGTAGTCCCAGCTACTTGGGAGGCAGGAGAATGGCGTAAACCCGGGAGGCGGAGCTTGCAGTGAGCTGAGATCCAGCTACTGTACTCCAGCCTGGGCAACAGAGTGAGACTCCGTCTCAAAAAAAAAAAAAAAAAAAAGAACAAAAACAGATCTCATTCATAGCCGAAACAACAAAAATAAAATAATTAGGAATATATTCAAGCAATTATGAGAACTTACATGAAAAAAGCTATAAAGTCTACTAAGAGACATGAGAAAAAACGTGAATCAGTGGAGAGATAAGCTATTTTCCTTCATGGTAAGAATTATTATTATAAAACAAAACTTCTCCAGATTAACACATAAATTTAACATAATTTCCATCTAAATACCAATGTAATTTTAATTTTTTTTTTGTAAATTACATCTGAAGTTGAGCTGAGAAAAACTGAGAATGACAAAATTTTGAAAAAGAAGGATGATAAGGGGAGCACATCCTGTCAGATGTCAAAAAGTATTATAAACGTATAATTTTAATGTGTGGTACTAGAACCAGAATAGTTCAATAGAACAAAATAAAGTCTAAAAGTAGACAATAATGTTGATAAGAATTTTCTGTATAACAAAGGTGCAGGCAGGGCGCGGTGGCTCACACCTGTAATCCCAGCACTTTGAGAGGCCAAGGCAGGCAGATCACGGGATCAGAAGTTTGAGACCAGTCTGACCAACATGGTGAAACCCCGTCTCAATAAAAACACAAAAATTAGCTGGCGGTGGTGGCATGCACGTGTAATCCCAGCTACTCAGGAAGCTGAGGCAGGAGAATCGCTTGAACCCAGGAGGCAGAGGTTGCAGTGAGCTGACATTATGACATTGCACTCCAGCCTGGGAGACAGAGCAAGACTCTGTCTCAAAACAAACAAACAAACAAAACCCCCAAAAACCAAAGGTGCTATATTTCAGGAAGCCTAGAGGTAGGACTGCCAGGAGTATAAAGATGAAAAGCATGCAGGATCCAATCTAGAAAGAAGATTGAGACAAGAGCACAACTTTTAATGTAAAATAAAAAGAATTAAGTGGCATATGGGACAAAAAATTAGGCAACTAAAACAATTCAAAGAAAAGAGAAAAGGTCTTAGTTATGTTTGCCAAGCTTTGAATATTAGACCTGCTTTATGTCCCAGAGACTGCCCGTGCACCCTGGTTGTGCAGTTTTAACCAGGATTAGGCCAGTGTGGGAGCCACAGAGGCCACTCCACCACACTTCTAAGTCATTTCATTAGAGTCGCCTCAGAAGTCCTGGTGAGACAATCCCAGAAACCCTCTTTGGCTGTCTTACTTGATTTTCTCAAGCAAGGATTCTGCTAGACCCCTGAATCTGAGTACTCCTCCCTTTTTAGCTCCAGTCCCCACAGAGCCATTTAAGAAAATGTACGCAAGTTTCTGATTCATTACTATGTTATAATGGCTATTCTTATCAATGCTTTTGACGTCTATAAGCCTCAGAGCCACTCAGAAGTCCTGTTTGGGCCACTCTCCTGGCACATGAGAGTCCCTCTTTATGGCCAGTGGTGCAGAATGGCTTTCATCGGAGAGAACAGACTGGCAGTCTTAAGGCTTGGTGTGGTAAAGTCACATGGATCCTGAGAAGGCATATGCACAGACACCAGCTCAGTCATCCCAAAGAGACAGCTCATCTTTCCATAAGTATTTCTCAATGGGTCTCCTGAGTAACTTTTGCATTACCATCACCTTAGAGCTTGTTAAATAGTCCTGGCTCCCACTTCAGATCTGCAAAAAAGGATCTCAGAATCTAGGGCCTGAAAAAATATATATATATATATTTTTTACAAGTTTCTCTGCATGTTAGGCTTCTAAAATGACACCTGTTCTACATCTAGTTTCAGAGTTGCTCAATGCTGCCCTCTAAGCAATGATTCTGAGGCCAGGGTCCTTACTGGTTTTTCAAAAGACACTCCACAGTTCCGGATCCCTAAACCACAATGGAAAACACCTAAGCCCTGGGCTACTTATTAGCTGTAGATCGTAGCAGCTACAGCCTAATCCTCCTCCATCAGTAGCCTTTTTTTTTTTTTTTTTTTTTTAATTATCCTTCCTCCCTGTAGCCTTCCATTGCCAACTCAAATTCTTTTAGGTTTTATGAGCTGTAACTGTGTATTTTCCATGGCAAAAACTGGTATCCTAGAGCTAAAGATTCTTTATATCCACATGCCTGGTCAATCTTTTCTTTTTACTTATTTATTTATTTTTGAGATAGGGTCTCACTTGTTGCCCAGGCTGGAATGCAGTGGCACAATTATGGCTCACTGCAGCCTCTATCTCCCAGGCTCAAGCAATCCTCCCACTTCAGCCTCCCAAGTAGCTGGGACTACAGGCACATGCCACTACGCCTGGCTAATTTTTGTATTTTTTTTAGGGACAAGGTTTTGCCGTGTTGCCCAGACTGGTCTTGAACTCCTGAGCTCAAGCAATCCATCCACCTTGGCCTCCCAAAGTGCTGGGACTACAGGTTTGAGCCACTGTGCCTGGCCTAATCTTTTCATTACAATATCCTTTGCTCTTTTCTTTCTATTCCTTCTGGCATGCCCTAGAGATCTTTACTGCCAGAATTAGGCTCACACACACCTTCTTAGTCTATATGGTTCCAGTTTTCTCTTTCTAAAATCTTTTCCACCTACTTTCTGCTCAAAAACCTAAAAGGACTCCTGGTATCATCCATATCAAGTCTAAATGTGTCTGTTTTCCAGGCCCTTTATAACCTATCCCATTTTGCTTATTAGACTTTACTTCTAACTATTCTACATATGTTTTCCATTTATTGCCCACATATGTGTCCTGCTGATTTCAACCCATGGGTCAGATTCATCTCAGTGTCCCCGGAACATGATAAAAAGAGGCAGGGTAGGGCCCAATAAATGCAAGCTGACTGAGTCAACATTTGCCATTTGTTTCCCTTTCTTTTCTTTTCTTTTCTTTTTTTTTTTTGAGACAGAGTCTTGCTCTGTTGCCCAGGCTGGAGTGCGGTGGCGCCATCTTGGCTTACTGCAAGCTCCGCCTCCCGGGTTCATGCCATTCTCCTGCCTCAGCCTCCCAAGTAGCTGGGACTACAGGTGCCCGTCACCACACTCGGCCAATTTTTTTGTATTTTTAGTAGAGACGGGGTTTCACCGTGTTAGCCAGGATGGTCTCGATCTCCTGACCTCATTGATCCACCTGCCTCAGCCTCCCAAAGAGCTGGGATTACAGGCGTGAGCCATCGCGCCGGGCCCTGCCATTTATTTCCCTTTCAACATCCTCTTTTTATATTCCACATATTCTTCAAGTCCCACATTCTGCTTGAAGACCTCCTCAGTTTCTCCAGCTCTTATGACCTCCTCCTTCACTGAAGAAAAAAAAATTAAAAATAAAGGAAGGAAAGAAGAAAGAAAGGAAGAAAAAAATTCCCACAATGGGCTTTTGGAGCGACAAAAGCATAGGGAAGAGAAAGGAAGATTAATAGTCTGATAGCAAACACTCTTTAGTTATTCAGGAAATACGTCAATCATGAGTCACTAACTTTCTATGGTACCTTATAATCTGTATTATTCTGTTTAGAACACATATACTGTCAGTGTTCCGTGCTAAGCATGTGAAATGAATTCATTCTGCCTCCCTATGTCAGTTCAGAAGTAATTGCTTCCTGCTTCCCTGATTCCTCGTGTTGAGTTAAATGCTCACTTTCCATGGTCTCATGACACCTTGTTCTTACTTTTTTTTGTTTTTTGAGAGAGGATCTCGCCCTGTCATCCAGGCTGGAGTGCAGTGGCATGATCTTGGCACACTGCAACCTCTGCCTCCTGGGTTCAAGCGATCCTCCCGCCTCAGCCTCCCGAGTAGCTGGGACTAAAGGGGCATGCCACCATACCTGGCTAATTTTTGTATTTTTTGTAGAGACAGGGTTTCATCATGTTGCCCAGGCTGGTCTTGAACTCCTGGGTTCAAGTGATCTGCCTGCCTCGGCCTCCCAAAGTGTTGGGATTATAGGCGTGTGCCACTGCACCCGGCCCCTGTGCTTACTATTAACTTAATCTCTTGTATTAAAAATGCCCATTTATTAGTCTGATTCCCCCTTAGACTCTGAGTTTCACGAGAGAAGGTCCAGGCTTACTAGTTTTTTTTTTAAATCTGTTCCTTTTACAGGTGTATCAATTCTATACGTGTAGATGGCACATAAACCATCTCTGAAGTAACTAGACTGTAAACTTTGGAAGATAATGATCATGTTTTGTAATATATATATATATATTTTTTGAGACAGAGTCTCACTCTGTCACCCAGGCTGGAGTGCAGTACCATGATCTCGGCTCACTGCAAGCTCCACCTCCCAGGTTCACCCCATTCTCCTGCCTCAGCCTCCCAAGTAGCTGAGACTACAGGTGCCCGCCACCACAACCAGCTAATTTTTTTGTATTTTTAGTAGAGACGGGGTTTCACCATGTTAGCCAGGATGGTCTCAATCTGCTGACCTCGTGATCCGCCTGTCTTGGCCTCCCAAAGTGCTGGGATTGCAGGTGTGAGCCACCACTCCCTGCTCATGTTTTGTGTTTTTTATCTTTATATTCTGGGTTCCCAGCTCAGTGCTCAGGTGTTCAGAAAGTTTGTGAATGTTAACATTTCTGTGCTCTGTTCCTTTCACCACTCACAAGCAACCTTGCACTTGCCCATCAAAACCTAGTAACTGAGCACTTTTATTCTAGTAAGTGCTTATACGGTGTTATTCACTGAGATTAATGCTGTTGACCACTGTGAGAGAGAAACAGTAAGCAAATTTATTAATTATGTTTTGCTTGGAAACTCTATAAAAGAGTGTGTTTAAATAAGAACTTCTGCCTCTCTTTCCTACTTTCAGAGAATAAGTTTTGGAGCCAGGCAGAATTAGATATGAATCTTGGCTTTGCAAATACACTAGCTCCTGGCCTTGGGTATGGCCTTTTGGGATATGAAATTAAAGATGGGGATAACAATACCTGTTCTGTAGGATCATTATGATGATTGAATGTGTAAAGAGAGAAAAGGTGTTTAAGCACCACACTTGGCACATAACAAGCATCCACAAAAGTTAGTTTTTACTCCTTGATTCTCTCCTTCCTCAAGAGGATCACTTGGATCACCTCTTTCCACACAGTATCTCGTGTATTACATGACATTGTCTAGTTTAGCCTAAGGTTAGGCTTCCTTTTCTTATACTACCTGTTTCCCAGGAGCTTTGAGTCTATATTTATATACATTTGAACATGTAATGTGTACATGTTTGGAAGTCTATACAACTGCCCATAGTGTTCACCTGTATACAAGAGCCATAGGTTTCCAGCTATTCTCACATTTAGTTTGAGAAACTTCAGAGGGTTACGTTAAAATTGCTGAAAAGCGGCCAGGTGTGGTGGCTCACGGCTGTAATCCCAGCACTGTGGGAGGCCGGAGCGGGCGGATCATGAGGTCAGGAGATTGAGACCATCCTGGCGAACACGGTGAAACCCTGTCTCTACCAAAAATACAAAAAAATTAGCCAGGAGTGGTGGCGGGCGCCTGTAGTCCCATCTACTCCGGAGGCTTAGGCAGGAGAATGGCATGAACCCGGGGGGGTGGAGCTTGCAGTGAGCGGATATCACGCCACTGCACTCCAGCCTGGGTGACACAGCGAGACTCCGTCTCAAAAAAAAAAAAAAAAAATTGCCGAAAAGAACACACATGCTCCTTTCCCCTTGCTACTGCCATCTCCACCAGCCTGATTCCCCCTGTTAAATGACAGCACTGTGAAAAATTCCTGGGATTAAGCTAGGGTGAACAGATTCCACTGTCAGTATCTAAAAGCAAATAGGAGGAGTGCTCCCCAGAAGTATCCAGCTATAAGACCTGCATGCTGCTATTGCTCAGTAATAAAAAATGATAAATGGGTGATGCCACTTTGCCTCAGTGGGACTGGATAAAAGTAATGAACAACGCTGTATTTTTCCCAATCTCTCCTTTTTAGAAGAGAGTGGTGAAGAAATGGTAGATGTACAAGGCACCCCAGATAGCCTTAGTGAACAGCTCCAAATATCATATCCTGTCTGTGGCCTCTCTCATCCAAATCTGAGGGTTTGTGGGAGTTTTTCATCCTCATAATGCTGAAGCCAAACCTCCATGCTCGCATTTTCCCAATTGTCTCCAAAATCATCAATAAAGTCTGAACATATTTTCCAAAACAAAGTTAATTTTAATGAACTTAATATTTCTAAAAATGTGTGTCAAAGAATTCCATTTTTGGCAAAGGGTGCCTAGTTGGTCTTTTTCAGACATCTTGCTGATAACGATTACAAATGCTGAACAAATTAGCACTTTTTAAAAACACCAATTTGGAGGTATAGAAGAACAATCAAAGCAGTGAGAATTTGCTAGTTCAAGATCTGGAGAAAAAGAGAGGTCAAGAAAGGTGAGACTGGTATTTGGGGACACTTTACCCTGAAGATAATTGCTGATTCCAAAAGCAAAAGTAGCGCTGAGAGGCTGAAAAGAGCTTTCGGCAGGTTCCCAGCCAGGATTGATGAGACAAAAATTGTAGTAAAGTACCTGAAAAGGAGGAAAGGTCCTGGTAAATATCCCCAGGATTTCTTTTTCTTTTTTTGAGATGGAGTCTCACTCTGTCCCCCAGGCTGGAGTGCAGCGGCGAGATCTCGGCTCACTGCAACCTGCGCCTCCCAGGTTCAAGCGATTCTCCTGCCTCAGCCTCCTGAGTATCTGGGACTACAGGCACCCACCACCACGCCCAGCTAATTTTTGTATTTTTTTTGTAGAGATGGGGTTTCGTCATATTGCCCAGGCTGGTCTTGAACTCCTGGGTTCAAATGATCCACCTGCCTCGGCCTCTCAAAGTGTTTGGATTACTGGCGTGAGCCACCGCGCCCAGCCTCTCCAGGCTTTCAGCTGGGACCATGAAGCCTCCACTCTAGGGATAAGGGCAAACTGGGAATAGACCAGCTCTCAAAAAGCCCAGCTTTGACTTCCTCAGACACTTATTAGATGAAAGTTTCAGCCTCTAGCCTGTTCGCTTGACAGAAACAAAAGGAAACCCTTCTAGAGAGAGGTAACATCATATAGAACCTCAACTCATCTCATATAGAGCTCAACAGGCTTTTTTGAAGAAATTGACAACATGGTTCTAAAATTTAGATGGAAATGCAAAGGACCTAGAATAATCAAAACAATATTGAAAAAAGAACAAATTTAGAATATTTATACTCACAAGTTCAAGATTTGCCATAAAGCTAGAGTAGACACATACAGATTAATGGAACAGGATCAAGTCCAAAAATAGATCTACACATATATAGTCAACTGATTATCAACCAAGGCATCAAATCCATTCAATGAGGCAAAGGAATGCCTATTTAACAGATGTGTGAAAAAACTAGGTATCTCTATGGAAAGACAACTCTGACTCCTATGGCATTCCATACAAAAAATTAATTCAAGATGGACCGTAAACCTACATTAAAAACTAGAACCATAAAACTTCTAGAAGGATATCTTTGTGACTATGGAGTAGATGGAACTTTCATAGGTAGAATATAAAATGTACTAGCCATAAAAGTAAAAATAAAATTTTGGACTTCAAGAAAATTAATTTTTTTTGCTTATCATAAGACACCATTTTGAAAGGAATAAGTAAGAAATAGACAGGAGACGGCCCCAGCCCGCGGGCTAACGCGGGCACTCTCCATGAGACTGCTGGCGCCAGCGCCTGCCAGCGCTGCACCGGCCTGGGGAGCTCGCTTCCCGCTGACTCAGCGGCGACCCGCGGCGGTGTTAGCCGCTCTTGCGCTCTTTCCTTTCCTGGGGCGCCCACCCTGCCCGCTTGCTTGCTTGCCAGCCTGCCTGCCCGGCGTCACGCAAGAGAAGGTGCCAGGGGACGCGGAGCGACGAGGGGCGCGCAGTCTCGGCCAGCTCCGTCTCTGGCGTTGGCGCTGCGGCCGTGGCGAGGACTGCGGTGACAAGGACGAGGGCCGCTGTCCCTGCTCTCTGCGTGCCGCTCCGCTGGCTGACCATCTGGAGTGCAGGCTGGGAGGCCAGATGGAGTGATAAGGAAGATGTTTACGAATTCCCCGGTGGGATCAGAGGGCACGCCTGTTATAACCAGAAGACTCCAAGTATAGCAGCAAGGACGGATGAACAGGCTCTATTAGGGCTAAATCCAAATGCTGATTCAGACTTTAGATAAAGGGCCCTGGCCTATTTTGAGAAGTTAAAGATTTCCCCAGATGCCTGGCAGGTGTGTGCTGAAGCTCTAGCCCAGAGGACGTATAGTGATTATCATGTAAAGTTTTTCTGCTTTCAAGTACTGGAACTTCAAGTTAAATAGAAATATTCAGAACTAACCACTGTTCAACAACAACTAATTAGGGAGACGCTCCTATCACGGCTGCAAGCTCAGAAGCTGAATCCCCAACCAGAGAAGACCTTCATACGAAATAAAGCTGCCCAAGTCTTCGCCTTGCTTTTTGTTAACAGAATATCTCACTAAGTGGCCCAAGTTTTTTTTTTTGTTTTTTTTTTTTTACATTCTCTCAGTAGTGGATCTAAATCCAAGGGGAGTAGATCTGTACCTGTGAATCCTCATGGCTATTGATTCAGAGTTGTTGGATCGTGATGTGGTGCATGCATACATCAGAGGAGGCTCGTACGAATACTCTCATAAAAGATACCATGAGGGAACAGTGCATTCCAAATCTGGTGGAATCATGGTACCAAATATTACAAAATTATCAGTGTACTAATTCTGAAGTGACCTATCAGTGCCTTGAAGTAGTGGGGGCTTATGTCTCTTGGATAGACTCATCCCTTATAGCCAATGATAGGTTTATAAATATGCGGCTAGGTCAGATGTCAATAGAAGTTCTATGGGAAGAAGCATGTGACTGTTTATTTGAAGTTGTAAATAAAGGAATGGACCCCACTGATAAAATGAAACTAGTAGAATCTTTGTATCAAGTATTACAGTCTGCTGGGTTTTTCAGCATTGACCAGGAAGATGTTGACTTCCTGGCCAGATTTTCTAAGCTGGTAAGTGGAATGGGACAGTCATTGATAGTTAGTTGGAGTAAATTAGTTAAGAATGGGGATATTAAGAATGCTCAAGAGGCACTACAAGCTATTGAAACAAAAGTGGCACTGATGTTGCAGCTACTAATTCATGAAGATGATGATATTTCTTGTAATATTATTGGATCTTATGATTATCTTCATATTTTGAAACAGCTTACAGTGCTCTCAGATCAGCAAAAAGCTAATGTAGAGGCAATCATGTTGGCCGTTATGAAAAAAGTTGACTTACGGTGAAGAATATAACTTTGAAAATGAGGGTGAAGATGAAGCCATGTTTGTAGAATATAGAAAACAACTGAAGTTACTGTTGGACAGGCTTGCTCAAGTTTCACCAGTTACTGCTGGCCTCTGTTCACAGAGTTTTTAGTTCTACACTGCAGAATTGGCAGACTACACGGTTTATGGAAGTTGAAGTAGCAATAAGATTGCTGTATATGTTGGCAGAAGCTCTTCCAGTATCTCATGGTGCTCACTTCTCAGGTGATGTTTCAAAAGCTAGTGGTTTGCAGGATACGATGTGAACTCTGGTAACATCAGGAGTCAGTTCCTATTAGCATACATCTGTGACTTTGGAGTTCTTCGAAACTGTTGTTAGATATGAAAGTTTTTCACAGTTGAACCTCAGCACATTCCATGTGTACTAATGGCTTTCTTAGATCACAGAGGTCTGTGGCATTCCAGTGCAAAAGTTTGGAGCAGGACGGCTTACCTGTTTTCTAGATTTGTCAGATCTCTCAATAAGCAAATGAATCCTTTCATTGAGGATATTTTGAATAGAATACAAGATTTATTAGAGCTTTCTCCGCCTGAGAATGGCCACCAGTCCTTACTGAGCAGTGATGATCAAGTTTTTATTTATGAGACAGCTGAAATGCTGAATTTTTTTTTTTTTTGAGACGGAGTCTCGCTCTGTCGCCCAGGCTGGAGTGGGCGACTCCTGCCTCAGCCTCCCGAGTAGCTGGGACTACAGGTGCCCGCCACCTCGCCCAGCGACTCGCCCAGCGACTCCACCTCGCCCAGCGACTCCTGCCTCAGCCTCCCGAGTAGCTGGGACTACAGGCGCCCGCCACCTCGCCCAGCTAGTTTTTTGTATTTTTTAGTAGAGACGGGGTTTCACCGTGTTAGCCAGGATGGTCTCGATCTCCTGACCTCGTGATCCACTTGTCTCGGCCTCCCAAAGTGCTGGGATTACAGGCTTGAGCGCCCGGCCAAGAATGCTGAGTGTTAATAGTGATACCCAGCAGAATGGAGACAAGCCTTAATGAGTAATCTGTTGACTCCACTAATGGAAAAGTTTAAAATTCTGTTAGAAAAGTTGATACTGGCACAAGATGAAGAAAGGCAAGCCTCTCTAGCAGACTGTCTCAACCATGCTGTTGGATTTGCAAGTCGAACCAGTAAAGCTTTCAGCAACAAGCAGACTGTGAAACAATGTGGCCATTCCGAAGTTTATCTGAACTGTTTACAGACATTCTTGCAGGCCCTCAGTTGTCCCTTACACAAGGGTATTCTCAGAAGTGGAGTACGTACTTTCCTTCATCGAATGATTATTTGCCCGGAGGAAGAAGTTCTTCCTTTCATCCCATCTGCTTCAGAACATATGCTCAAAGATTGTGAAGCAGAAGACCTCCAGGAGTTCATTCCTCTTATCAACCAGATTACGGACAAATTCAAGATACAGGTATCCCCGTTTTTACGACAGATGTTCATGCCCCTGCTTCATGCACTTTTTGAAGTGTTGCTCCGGCCAGCGGAAGAAAATGACCAGTCTGCTGCTTTAGAGAAGCAGATGTTGCGGAGGAGTTACTTTGCTTTCCTGCGAACAGTCCCCAGGCAGTGGGATGCGCGAAGTTATAGCAAATCAAGGTGCAGAGAATGTAGAAAAGTGCTGGTTACTGTTATCCAAGGAGCAGTTGAATATCCAGATCCAACTGCACAGAAAACATGTTTTATCATCCTCTCAAAGTTGGGAGAACTCTGGGGAGGTAAAGCTGGACCAGTGGGATTTACTGATTTTGTTTATAAGCACATTGTCCCTGCATGTGTCCTAGCACCTTTAAAACAAACCTTTGACCTGGCAGATGCACCAACAGTATTGGCTTTATCTGAGTGTGCAGTGACACTGAAAACAATTCATCTCAAATGAGGCCCAGAATGTGTTCAGTATCTTCAACAAGAATACCTGCCTTCCTTGCAAGTGGTTTCAGAAATAATTCAGGAGTTTTGTCAAGCACTTCAGCAGTCTGATGCTAAAGTTTTTAAAAATTACTTAAGGCCGGGCATGGTGGCTCACGCCTGTAATCCCAGCACTTTGGGAGGCCGAGGCGGGTGGATCATGAGGTCAGGAGATCAAGACCATCCTGGCTAACATGGTGAAACCCTGTCTCTATTAAATATACAAAAAATTAGCCGGGCGTGGTAGCGGGCGCCTATAGTCCCCAGCTACTTGGGAGGCTGAGGCAGGAGAATGGCATGAGCCCAGGGGGCAGAGCTTGCAGTGAGCCGAGATTGCGCCACTGTACTCCAGCGTGGGTGACAGAGTGAGACTCTGTCTCAAAAAAAAAAAAAAAAAGAAAGAAAAAAAATTTCTTAAAGGTGTTCTTCCAGAGAGCAAAGCCCTAAGTACTGGATTTCCCTGTGTCTACTTCATGATGAGGAATTCCAGTTAATTTATAAAGAAGTGATTTTTGTGTGCCATTCACACTGCTCTTTTTCACATTGTTTTGAGCTTATTGCAGTATATGTTTTGGGATTTTTCTGTAAAATGGGTGTAATTTTCCTAATACAGGTATGAAACAACAAAAGAAGTTGCCTGCATGCCAGTCCAAATTGTTCTGTATAAAGATGCTCTTAAAAGACACAGAGTTATCCGAGAACCTTAACTCTTTTTTATTTGAAAATTTAAGTAAAGTCCTTTATAAAGACCACAGCAGTGGAAAACTGTACTTTTAAAAAAATTGCTGAATATAAAACGTTTGAAAATTTTCTTTATGTGTCAAGACACATAAAGTATGCGGGGAATACAATAAACAAAACTAAGTTTTTATAGATAGACATTTCATTTGTTTAAACTGTTTCAATGCCAATATGTATTCTACAAAAGAGAATGGTTTTAGGCTCCAGTGTTATATTTTTTATATATATATAAATTTTACGTAGTGAAATCTAAAAAAAAAAAGAAAAAGAAAGAAATAGGAGAAAGTTCCTCTAATATATGTATCTGGCAAAAGAGCATAGAGCATATAAACAACAAGTCAATAATAAAACATAAATGGGCCAGCTGAAAAATGAGCAAAAGACTTGGACACTTCACAAAACATAAACAAATGGTCAATAAAGATATGAAAAAAAAAATGCCAGTCTTCTTGGTCTTAAGACAAATGTAAATTAAAACCTCAATATGATACCACTAGACTGGCTAAAATATAAAAGGCAAACAATACCAAATATTGGCAAAGATGTAAAGCAACCGGAACTCTCATAGGAACATAAAATGGTACAAATACTTTAGAGAACTGGCAGGGCTTTTTAGTGTGTTTTGTTTGGAGACAGGCTCTTGCTCTGTCACCCAGGCTGGAGTATAGTAGCATGATCATAGCTCACTGTAAGCTTAATCTCCTGGGCTCAACTGATCCTCTCACCTCAGCCACCTGAGTAGCTAGACCTACAGGTGCCATCGCCTTATCTGGCTATTTTTTCTTTTTATAGAGATGGGGTCTTGCTATGTTGCCCAGGCTGGTCTTGAATGGCAGTTTCTTATACAGTTAAATATATACCTATCCTATGGTCAGCAATTTCATTCCTACATATTTACCCAAGAGAAACAAAATGCATGTCCACAAAAATACTTGAACAATAATGTTCACAGAAACGCTATTCATAATAGCTCAAAACTGGAAACAATCTAAATGATTATCAATAGGAAAATGGATAAATAAATGGTGGTATACAACAAAATATTATAACTGCTAAGAATGAACTACTGATATAAGTAACAACATGGATGAATTTCAAAAGCATTATGTTGAGTAAAATGAGACAGATCACAATAATACATAATGTATGTTTCCATTTATATTAAGTTCTAGAACAAGCAAAACTATCCATTTTAGTCCTTTCAGTATTGCTATAGCAGAATATCCAAGACTGAGTAATTTATAAAGAAAATAAGTTTATTTATTTTTATTTTACTTAAAAATTTTGTTTTCATGTAAGAAAAGATGTTTATTTAGCTCATAGTTCTGCAGGCAGGGAAGTTCAAGGACATGGCCCTGACTTCTGGCAAGGATTTTTGTGCTGTGTCATAACTTGATAGAGAAGGTCAAAGGGGAAGCACACATGTATGAAGACAGAGAAAATCTTTATTTTTTTGAGATGGAGTTTTGCTCTTGTCGCTCAGGCTGGAGGTTGCTCACTGCAACCTCTGCTCACTGCAACCTCCACCTCCCAGGTTCAAGTGATTCTCCTGCCTCAGCCTCATCAGAATTGCTGTTGCTGTCCATATGTCTAACAACATTCTGATCAAAATCACTTGGGTAATTGCTAAGAAGTTTCAGACTTTCTCTATAGCTGTCCTCTTTTTCTGAACCCTCAGCAGAATTGCCCTTAATGTTCTGTTCATGGCAATACAGACTTTTTCAGTATTCACTTCAAAACTGTCCCAGTCTCTACCTATGACTCAATTCCAAAGCCACTTTCACATTTTTCAGGTGTTGGTTATAGCAACACTCCACTTTCTGGCATCAACTTTCCGTCTTAGACTGTTTTGTGCTGCTATAAAAGAATACCACAGACTAGGTAATTTATAATGAAAAGAAAGTTATTGGTTCACAGTTCTGGAGGCTGGCAAGTCCAAGATAGAAGGGCTGGCATCTGGTGAGGGACTTTTTGCTATGTCATAACATGGTAGAAGGCATCACATGGCAGAAGGATAAAGAAATGATGGAGGAGAAGGAGCAAGAAGGGTGAACCCACCTTGCAATAATGATAGCAGCATTAGTCTATTCACAAGGGTGGAGCCCTCATGGCCTAATCACCTCTTAAAGGTCTCACCTCTTGACACTGTTACAATGGCAACTAAGTTTAAAGTGGGTTTTGGAGGGGATAAACATTCTAGGAGGATTCTTGCTTATAGTAGTGTGCCAAGCGCTGACTGGTAAGTCCTACACTCACTCAAAAGCAGTGCTGGAGTTGGAAAATCTTAATTTTGCAACCATCATAGTAAGAATTGATTCAAGTAAGAATCATCAATACATGCAAGATATATGCATCTTCTTAAACTATTTCGCCTACAGATTGCTTATTAGTTATAAGGGTAAAGTATGGAAATATCTCAATGGAGTGATCAAAATTAATAAGGGCAGGTGGGAAAACATCAGATAAACTCAAAATTAAAAGAATGCTATTGTTGGGCGCAGTGGCTCACGCCTGTAATCCCAGCACTTTGGGAGGCTGAGGCAAGTGGATCACGAGGTCAGCAGATCGAGATCATCCTGGCTAACATGATGAAACTCCCTCTCCACTAAAAATACAAAAAATTAGCCGGGCATGGTGGCAGGTGCCTGTAGTCCCAGCTACTCAGGAGGCTGAGGCAGGAGAATGGCGTGAACCCGGGAGGCGGAGCTTGCAGTGAGTTGAGATTGCACCACTGCACTCCAGCCTGGGCAACAGAGCAAGACTCTGTCAAAAAAAAAAAAAAAGAATTCTATCACACAAAAGAAGAATTGTTTTTTCCTCAAAAATGTCAATGTCATAAAAGACAAAGAATAGCTGAGGAACTGCTCCAGATTAAAGGAGACTGTAATGAAGGAAAATAAATACTATATAAGACAATATTGGGTTAATTGTTAAAATTGTAAAATAGACAGTAGCTAATGTATTGCATCAATATTAAAATATACTAAATAAGTTTATAGAAGTGACAACTGTATCATGGTTACTTACGATAA
Source organism: Papio anubis (assembly GCF_008728515.1). NCBI lineage: Eukaryota > Metazoa > Chordata > Mammalia > Primates > Cercopithecidae > Papio > Papio anubis. The sequence goes on along the minus strand of NC_044991.1, from coordinate 61,263,028 downwards.
TATTCTTATTCTTTTTTTTTTTTTTTTTTGAGACGGAGTCTCGCTCTGTCGCCCAGGCTGGAGTGCAGTGGCGCGATCTCGGCTCACTGCAAGCTCCGCCTCCCGGGTTCACGCCATTCTCCTGCCTCAGCCTCCCGAGTAGCTGGGACCACAGGCGCCCGCCACCTCGCCCGGCTAGTTTTTTGTATTTTTTAGTAGAGACGGGGTTTCACCGTGTTCGCCAGGATGGTCTCGATCTCCTGACCTCGTGATCCACCCGTCTCGGCCTGGATTACAGGGCCGAGCCACCGCGCTGGGATTACAGGCTTGAGCCACCGCGCCCGGCCGATAATATTCTTATTCTTTGGAAATTCACAATGAAATATTTAGTAGAAAAGGGTCATAATGTGTATGTATGAAATTTACTCTCAAATTGTATGTGTAAAAAAAATTGTGTGCGTGTGCATGCATGTGTGTGCACATTTGAAGAAAGAGAGAGTGAACACACAGGCATAAAATAATAAAGCAAATGAGACAAAGTATTAACAATCAGAGACTGGGTGTATGGGAGTTTGTGCAATTTTTCTTACTAGTCTTGCAACTTTTCTTTAAGTTTTGAAATTATTTACAAATAAAAATTTAAAGAATAATCTATTAGGAAAGTTTAATAATAAATTAGACTCAGCTTAAAGCAAAATTGGTGAAATGAAAGAAAATTCAGAAGAAAATACACAGACTTAAACATGGAGTTATAAAATGATGAAAAATACAGAAAAGAATGTGAAAGTCATATAGGACATAGTAAGCAGTTATAATCTTAGAAGGATAAGAGAAAGAAAATGGGACACAAGCAATATTTGAGAAGACAATTACTGAGAATGTGCCAAAGCTTTATATACTTGATATCTTTATCTGGTTACAGATTCAAGAAATGCCACAAAGCCCAAGCAGGATAAATGTACACCTAGGCATATGACTGTAAATCTATAAAAAGCTAAAGACTTGGAGAAAAATCTTAGAAGTAGCACAAGAAAAAAGCTAGTTTACTTGCAAAAGATCAAAAAGTAAGACTGACTGCTAATTTCTCAAAGGAAACAACATAAGTCAGAAAATAATGGAATGATATATTCAAAATGAAAGAAAATAAGTTAGGATTCTACATTCAGCAAAAACATTTTTTCATAAATGAACGTGGAAATAAAGACAATTTCAGACAAATAATACCTGAGAAAAATTTGTCACCCATAGACCTATATTAAAAGACATGCTAAATGGTATTTTTTAGGCAGAAAGAAAATTATCTCAATGGAAGCACAAAACTGAAAAAAGAAGTATAGAACAACATTAAGTTAACAAAAGTGGGTAAATCTTAATTAATGATGATTGTATAAAACAACAGCACTGACAACAATAATAACAACATTTTGTAGAACTTAAAATATATATAAAATGAAAATATATGGCAATGAGGCTGGGCACAGTGGCTCACGTCTGTAATCCCAGCGCTTTGGGAGACCAAGGTGGGTAGATCATCTGAGGTCAGGAGTTCGAGACCAGCCTGGCCAACATGGTGAAACCCTGTCTCCACTAAAAATACAAAAATTAGCTGGGCATGGTGGCACAGGCCTGTAGTTCCAGCTACTCAGGAGGCTGAGGCAGGAGAATTGCTTGAACCCGGAAGGCGGAGGTTGCAGTGACCCAAGATCGCTGCCACTGCACTCCAACCTGGGTGACAAAGTGAGACTCTGTCTCAAAATAAATAAATAAAATAAAATAAAATAAAAATATATGGCAATGAGAACACAAAGAGAATGCGTATGTACACGCATGTGTGTGTGTGTGTCTGTTGGGTGGTAATTGAACTTAAAGGGTTTTAAGGTCCTTGCATTGCCTGGGAAATAGTAAAAGTTTCTATTTGATTCATGATGTAATTTCCAGGGCACCCATTTTAAAGGATCACGTCCTTTTTTTTTTTTTTTTTTGAGATGGGGTCTCACTTTGTCACCCAGACTGGAGTGCAGTGGTGCAATCTTAGCTCACTGCACCCTTTGCCTCCCGGGCTTGAGTGATCCTGCCACCTCAGCCTCCTGAGTAACTGGCACTACAGGCTCATGCCACCATGCCTGACTGATTTTTTGTATTTTTTGTAGAGATGGGGTTTTACCATGTTGGCCAGGCTAGTCTCAAACTCCTGAGCTCAAGTGATCCATCTGCTTCAGCCTCCCAAAGTGCTGGGCATGAGCCACTGCACCTGGCCTTCAGGGTGCCCAGTTTAAAAAAAAAAATTGTGTATAACTAATAAACTAATAGGGTAAATAAAATTAAAAATTAATTAGTCCAAAATATGGAAAAAAGGAAAGGAAATGAAACATAAAACAAGTGGGACAAATAAAAACAAATACTAAGATGATATATTTAAGTTCAAATAAATAATTACATTAATGTAAATGGGTTAAAATTAAACATTGTCAGACTGTGCATTACTTTCCTATGGCTACTATAACAAATTACCACAAATTTAGTGGCTTAAAACAACACAAATTTATTATCTTACAGTTCTGGAGGTCAAAATAGATTTCATAGGCTAAAATTAAGATGTTGGGAGGGCTATATTCTTTCTGGAGCCTCTAGGGGAGAATCTATTCCCTGCCTCTTCCAGCTTCTAGAGGCCATCTTCGTTCCTTGCCTCATAGATCTTTCCATCTTCAAAGTCAGCAGTGTAGCATCTTTAAATCTCTCCCTGGCTCTGACTGTCTGCCTCCCTCTTTCACTTATAAGGACACTCAGATAATCCAGCATAATCTCCCTATCTCAAGGTCCTTCATCACATCTGTGTAGTGCCTTTTGCCAGATTAGATAACATATTCACAGTTTCCAGGGATAGAACGTAGATATCTGTGATGGTCAATTTTATGTATCAATTTGACTAGGCCATGAGGTACCCATATACTTGGTCAGACATCACTCTAGGTGTTTCTGTGCGGGTGTTCTAGATGAGATGAGCATTTCGGTCATCAGACTGAGTAAAATAAATTGCCTTCTGAAATGTGGACATACCTCATACAATTAGTTGAAGGCCTGAATGAAATAAAAGGCTGATCCTCCCTCAAGTAAAAGATAATTCTCCTGATAAATGGCCTTCAAACTGGAACATCGGCTCTTGCTGCTTCTACAGCAGCTTCTGGACTTCAGATTCAAACGAGGACATCAGTTCTGCAGATTTAGAACTTGCCAGCCTCCATAATCACATAAGCCAATTCCTTATAATATATATGTATATCTTCTTCTGTTTCTTTGCAGAACTTAGACTGATACATCTTGGAGGGGGGCATTATTATGACTACCACAGACTGGATAACAAAATCCAATTCTATGCTGCTTATAAAATATACCCCTTAACTATGAGATTTAGATAATTTTAAGTAAAAGAATGGAAAAAGATATAACCTAAAAAGACAAACCAAAAGAAAGCTGATGAACAAATATCGGACAAAGTAAACTTTGAGGAAAGAAGCATTACTATAGATAAAGAGGATTCTGCATAACAGTAAAAAATCACAGCTGGGCATGGTGGCTCATGCCTGTAATCCCAGCACTTTGAGGGGGCCAAGGCAGGTGGACCACTTCAGGTCAGGAGTTCAAACCCAGGCTGGCCAACATGGTGAAAACCCATATCCACAGAAAAATACAAAAATTAGCCAGGTGTGGTGACATGTGCCTGTAATCCTGGCTACTTGGGAGGCTGAGGCAGGAGAATTGCTTGAACCTGGGAGGCGGAGGTTATAGTGAGCAGAGATTGTGCCACTGCACTCCAGCCTGGGCAACAGAGTGAGACTTCATCTCAAAAAAAAAAAAAAAAAAAAAAATCAGCTCAACAGCAAGATATAACAGTTCCAAATGTATTTGTAGCTAATAACATGGTCTCAAAATATATAAAGCAAAAATGAACAGAACTACAAGAAAAACAGACAATTCCACTTTTTAAAATGTGAGATTTTAATATTCCTCCCACAGTAGGCTGGGCGCGGTGGCTCACGCCTGTAATCCCAGCACTTTGGGAGGCCGAGACGGGCGGATCACGAGGTCAGGAGATCGAGACCATCCTGGCTAACACGGTGAAACCCCGTCTCTACTAAAAAATACAAAAAACTAGCCGGGTGAGGTGGCGGGAGCCTATAGTCCCAGCTACTCGGGAGGCCGAGGCAGGAGAATGGCGTGAACCCAGGAGGCGGAGCTTGCAGAGTGAGCTGAGATCCGGCCACTGCACTCCAGCCTGGGTGACAGAGTGAGACTCTGTCTCAAAAAAAAAAAAAAAAATTCCTCCCACAGTAATAAAGAGATAAAAATATTTAATGCTGTAAAAGACTTAACATAATTTGCAAACTTGACCTTACTGAGTTAATTGAACACTGCTCACCAACTGCAGAATATATATTCTTTAAAGTGTGTATAGAACCAAAATAGAACATGCACTGAGCCATACAGCAAGTTTAAATACATTACAAAGGACAGAAATCATACAAAATATGTTCTCAACACAGTGGAAATAAAATGGAAATCAGTAATAGAAAATTAAAAAGTCACTATGTAGATATAACAAAGATAATAAGAGAATATTCTGAATATCTCTTTAGAGAACCTGAAAATTTAGATGAAATGAACGAATACCTGGAAAAATGCAAACTACCTAAACTGACATAAGAAAAAAGAGAAAATCTGAACAATCCTTATCTGAAAGAAATAAAATCAGTAATTGATTTTTTAAATTAAAAAAAATTTTTTTGACAGGATCTCACTCTGCTACCTAGGCTGGACTGCAGTGGCGTGATCTCAGCTCACTGCAACCTCAACCTCCCAGGCTCAAGTGATTCTCCCACCTCAGCCTCCCAAGTAGCTGGGACAACAGGTGTGTGTCACCATACTCAGCTAATTTTTGTATTTTTTTTTTTTGGTAGAGATAGGGTTTCACCATGTTGCCCAGGTTCGTCTTGAACTCCTGAGCTCAAGCAAACTCCCAGGCTCAAGCAATCCTCCTGCATTGACCTCCCAAAGTGTTTGGATTACAGGCATGAGCCACTGCACCTAGCCTGAATCAATAACTTAAAACTTCTAGGCCAGGCATGGTGGCTCACACCTATAATCCCAGCACTTTGGGGGGCCGAGGTGGAAAGATCACTGGAGGTCAGGAGTTTGATGCCAGCCTGGCCATTCTGGTGAAGTCCTATCTCCACTAAAAATACAAAAATTAAGCCAGGCATGGTGGCACACGTCTGCAGTCCCAGCCACTAGGGAGGCTGAAGCAGAAGCATTGCTTGAACCCGGGCGGCAGAGGTTGCAGTGAGCCGGGACGATGCCACTGCACTCCAGCTTGGGTGACAGAGCGAGACTCTGTCTCAAAAAACAAACAAGCAAGCAAGCAAACAAGATCAAAAACTTTTTTTTTTTTTTCTGAGGCGGAGTCTCGCTCTGTCGCCCAGGCTGGAGTGCAGTGGCTGCATCTCAGCTCACTGCAAGCTCCGCCTCCCGGGTTCACGCCATTCTCCTGCCTCAGCCTCCCGAGTAGCTGGGACTACAGGCGCCCGCCACCTCGCCCGGCTAGTTTTTTTTGTATTTTTTTAAGTAGAGATGGAGTTTCACCGTGTTAGCCAGGATGGTCTCGATCTCCTGACCTCGTGATCCGCCCGTCTCGGCCTCCCAAAGTGCTGGGATTACAGGCTTGAGCCACCGCGCCCGGCCAAGATCAAAAACTTCTACACCAAGAAAGTGACAGCCTTGGATGTTGTTCACCAGTGGGTTGATCTAAACATTCAAAGAGAAAAAAATACCAATTTTATTCAAACTCTTCTTGAGAACTAAAATGAGATAGAATTTCCAACTCATTTTATGACACTAACATGACTTTTATATCAAACCATAATAAGAACATTAAAGAGAAGCTGGGCACTGTGGCTCATACCTATAATTCTGGCACTTTGAGAGGCCGAAGTGGGAGGATCATTTGAGGAAGGCCAAACTGGGAGGATCATTTGAGATCAGGAGTTTTAGATCAGCCTGGGCAACAACAGTGAGACCCTGTCTCTATAAAACATTAAATAAAAATCTAGCCAGGCATGGTGGCATGCTCCTGTAGTCCTAGGTACCTGGGAGGCACAGGCAGAAGGATTGCTTAAGTTCAGGAGTTCAAGGTTGCAGAGAGCTATAGTCAAGCCACTAAGCCACTATAGTCCAGCCTGGGTGACACAGCAAAACCTGTCTCTTTAAAAAAGAGAGAGACCACTACAAGAGAAAAATTACATGTCAAATTTTTAAATTAATATAAATGTAAAATCTTAACCAAAATATTAGCATACCCAAACTAGCAATATATAAAAGGACTAATACTCCATGACCAAATTGAGTTTATTCCAGGAATACAAGATTAAGTTACCATTCAAACAAATCAGTCACTGTGGTTCATCATAAATGAATAAGGTCCCCACAGCTAACAGCATGCTAAATGGGGAAAAACTGAAAGCCTTTCGTCTAACATCTGGGACAAGACAAGGATGACTGCTTTCACTACTTTTATTCAACCTAGTACTGTTGCAGGATCTTTGGGGTGTTGCTTTTCTGGCTGGGAACCTCTGTGGCTGGTGGCACCTTTGCCTGAGTTTTGCTCAGACCTGCTGGTCTTATTCTGCCCACTCAGCCTGGCAGGCTGTGCTCAGCCCACACTAAGGGCCTGGATCCCACGCCTGCCAAGGGCAAGCCAGGCATGGAGTGGCAGCAGGTGTGTGAGTGAGCAAGCATGGGGGTCTGGCCACTGCGCACAGTCAGGCATGTCAGCTGCTGCCATGGGGCAGGCAGCTCCAGGTACTGATGTGGGTGCTGACTCTGTGAGGCTGCAACTGGACCATGCACGTTGCAAGCAGCTTCCACGCCTGCCACTGGGGAATGTGGTGGCTCCCAGAAGCTTGGAGACTCCAGGAGTCACAGGGCCCCAAAGACAGAGTCATAGCGCCGGCTCAGGGAGTTCCCAGGTCTGGGCTCCCTAAAGGGCCACAGTTCTTCTTTCCTTCTCTTCACCCTCAATGTGGTGAGCAAGGGGCATTTCAGTCTTGTTTGTGTTACACCTCTTTCAGTCCCACCATTTGGTAGGTCCTGAGTTCTTGACCTGCGTGCAGGAAGAATGAGATGTGCAGGCAAATGGAGGGTGAGCAAAGTGAAGAGGACCTTTACTGAGTGACAAAGTGGCTCAGAGGAGGCCCTGGAGTGGGTAGCTCCTCTCTGCAGCTGGTTGTCCCAAAATCTGCTCAGCTCTGGCTGAATTGGGGGCTTTTCTGGCTGAAATGGGTCTCAAAAGGGAGGAAGTGCACACCGATTGGTCCATGGGAAGCCATGGGTGGGCTGGGAAAAGGCACCACTATTTCCCACTCTGGTCTGTGGGGCTGGCAAGCAGGCTCCCAGCCTTCAGGCCCTCCCTTCCACCCAGGAGCCTGTCTGCCTCCCACTGCTGTCCATGACATCCAGGTTATCATGCCAAGGGACACCTGCAGGCCAACACCAAGCTGCCCTCAGCCCCTCCTTAGCTTCCCTCCCATTCTCACTGGTGCCCCAAATCCAGAGGGGCCCAAGGCAGCAGGGGACTGTCATGTCAACACTGCCCCAAATGTGTGCCCACCCGGCTGGGTTGCAACACTGCCTGGGTCCAGTCCCAACCTTACTCCAAGATTGGAGTGGGTGCTGGGTGCAGGGAGAGGCCAGGCCGTGGGAGCAGACTTCTCTGAGCCTGGTGGGGGGTGGGGGGTGTCTTCCCAGGCTGCCAAGAGTGCAGAGATGCCTGGCTCTGCAGCTGTGGCTTGGGTGACTGCAGCTGCACCCAGAAGGGTGGGGCTCCTGCCTGCTCCTGGACCACCCAAGAGCACAGGGAGGCCCAGGTCAGTAGCCACGACTTGGGCAGCTGTAGCTGCACCCGTGAGGGCAGGCCTCCTGCCTGCTCTGTGGAGTGAGAGGCCTGAGTCTGCAGCCACGACTTGGCGCAGCAGCTGCACCTGGAGAGCTCCCACTCCACCAACTTGGAAGGGGTAGGGCTCCCACTTGTTGCTGGCTCCTGCCGGCTCTGTGCAATGTGCAGCTGGAATGATGGCAGCAGCCGCTCCAGATGGGCCACTGCTATCATCAGTACTACAAGTCCTAGCCAGAGCAACTATGCAAAAGAAAGAAACAAAGGGCATCTGAAATGGAAAGGAAACTGTCCAAACTGTCCTTGGTTGCAGACAATATGATCTTATGTTTAGAAAAGCCTAAAGATTCCACCAAAACACTATTGGAACTGATAAACAAATTAAGTAGCAGGATACACAATCAACATACAAAAATTAGTATTATAGCTTTTCTGTATTTCAACAGTGAACCATTTGAGAAAGAAAACAAAGCAATCTCATTTACAATAGCTACAGAAAAACAAAACAAAACAAACTTAGGAATAAACAACCAAAGAAGTGAAAGATCTCTACAATGAAAACTATAAAACATCGATTCAAGAAATTGAAGAGGTTACCAAAAAATGGAAAGCCATCTCATGTTCATAGATTGGAAGAATCAATATTGTTAAAATGTCCATACTACTTAAAGTGATTTACAGATTCAATGCAGTCCTTATCTACACACCAATGAAGGCCAGGTGCTGTGTATCGCTCATGTGTATAATTCCAGCACTTTGAGACGCCAAGATGGGAGGATCACTTGAGCCCAGGAGTTTGAGTCAGCTTAGGCACACAGTAAGACCCTGTCTCTTCAAAAAATAAAAAGATTTGCCAGGAGTAATGGTGCACACCTGTAATCCCAGCTACTCAGGAGGCTGAGGCAGGAGGATTAATTGGGCCCAGGAGGTAGATGCTTCAGTGAGCTGTGATCACACCACTGCACTCCAGCCTGGGTGACAGGGAGAACTTGTCTCAAAAGCAAAACAAAACAAACAAAAATACCAATGATATTCTTCATAAAAATATTTTTTAAAGTTCTAAAATTCCAAAGCTATCCTGATCAAACAGAAAAAAACTATAGGCATCACATACCTGATTTCAAATTATACTACAAAGTGATAGTAACCCAAACAGCATGGCACTAGCATAAAAACAGATACATAGACCAGTGGAACAGAATAGAAAACCCAGAATCAAATCTACACATTTACAGTCAACTCATTATTGACAAAGTTACCAAGAAAATATGCTAGGGGAAGTACAATTTCTTTAATAAATGGTTCTGGAGGCCAGGCGTGGTGGCTTACACTTGTAATCCCAGCACTTTGGGAAGCCGAGGCGGGCAGATCACAACGTCAGGAGATTGAGATCGCAGTGAAACCCTGTCTGTACTAAAAATACAAAAAACTAGCCAGGCATGCTGGCGGGTGCCTGTAGTCCCAGCTACTTGGAAGGAGACAGGAGAATAGCATGAACCCAGAAGGCAGAGCTTGCAGTGAGCTGAGATCGCACCTCTGCACTCCAGCCTGGGCGACAGAGCGAGACTCCGTCTCAAAAAAATAAAAATAAAAATAAATAAATAAATGGTGCTGGAAAAGCTGGATATCCATATGAATAAGAATTAAACCATACCCCCATTTCTCACCATATGCAAAAATCAAATCAAAATGGATTAAAAATTTAAGTGTAAGAACTTAAACTAGGAAACCACTAGAAGAAAACATTGTGGAAATGCTTGAGGGTATTGGTCTGGGCAAAGATTTCTTGAGTAAGACCTCAAAAGCACAGGCAACCAAAGCAAAAATGGACACATGGGATCATATTAAGGCAAAAATCTGCACAGCAAAGGAAACAATCCATAAAGTGAAGAGATAACCTACAGAGTGGGAAAAAATACACACTACACACTAGTCAACTGACAAAGGATTAATAACCAGAATATGTAAGGAACTCAACTCACTAGTTAAAAAAAATCCAATTTAAAAACGAACAGGCATTTCTCAAAAGAAGGCATACAAAGGTTCAACAGGCATATGAATAAATGGTCAATATCACTAATCATCAGGGAAATACAAATCAAAACCACAGTGAGATTTCATCTAATTTCCAGTTAAAATGGCTATTATCAAAAAGACAGAAAATATCAGCAGTAATGTTTGGGAGGAAGGAAAAGAAATTTTAAAAGATAGCAAATGCTGGTAAGGATGCAGAGAGAGGGGGGTGCTTGTATACTGTTAATGGGAATATAAATTAGTACAGTCACTATGGAAAACAATACAGAGATTCCTCAAAAAAATAAAAATAGAACTACCATATGATCCAGCAATCTCAGTGATAGGTATATATCCAAAAGAAAGGAATTCAGTATGTCAAAAAACTCCCATGTTTATTGTAGCTCTATCTACAATAATCAAGATATGAAATCAACCTAAGTATCCATCAACAAATGAATGGATTTTAAAAATGTGGTATATGGGCCAGGAGCGGTGGCTAACGCCTGTAATCTCAGCACTTTATGAGGCCGAGGCGGGTGGATCACGAGGTCAGGAGTTCAAGACCAGCCTGGCCAATATAGTGAAACTCTGTCTCTACTAAAAATTTAAAAATTAGCCAGGTGTGGTGGCTTGCGCGTGAAATCCCAGCTACTTGGGAGGCTAAGGCGGGAGAATAGCTTGAACCCGGGAGGCGGAGGTTGCAGTGAGCCGAGATCGTGCCACTGCACTCCAGTCTGGGTGACAGAGCGAGACTATCTCAAAAAAACAAAACAAACAAACAAAAAAACCCAAAAAAGTGGTATATGTACACAGTGGAATATTATTCTGCCATTAAAAAAGAATGAAATTCTGTCATTTGCAACAATATGGATGGAACTGGAGGTCATCGTTAAGTTAGATAAGGCAAACACAGAAAGATAAATGTCACATATTCTCACTCATGTGGAGTTAAAAAAATTGTTATCAGAAAGGTGGTGAATGGAATGGTGTTTTTGAGAAGGTGGGAAGGGTAGTAGGGAGGAAGAGATAAAGTGGGGTTGGTTAATGAATACAAAAATACAATTAGAGGCCAGGCGTGGTAGCTCATACCCGCAATCCCAGCACTTTGGGAGGCTGAGGCAGGCAGATCACTTGAGGCCAGGAGTTTTAGACCAGTCTGGCCAACATGGTGAAACCCCATTTCTACTAAAAACACACACACAAAAATTATCTTGGTATAGTGGTGGGCACCTGTAATCCCAGCTACTTGGGAGACTGAGGCAGGAGAATCGCTTGAACCTGGGAGGCAGAGGTTGTAGTGAGCCGAGATGGTGCCACTGCACTCCAGCCTGGGTGACAGAACAACACTGTCTCAAAAATCAAATCAAAACAAAATATAATTAGAATAGAAGAAATAAGACCTTGTGAGAGGTAAAGCTGGCTGGGCTTCTGGGTCAGGTGGGGACTTGGAGAACTTTTCTGTCTAGCTAAAGGATTATAAATGCACCAATCAGCACTCTGTGTCTAGCTAATTGGGAGGGACAAGGAGAACTTTTGTGTCTAGCTAAAGGATTGTAAATGCACCAATCAGCACTCTGTGTCTAGCTAAAGGATTGTAAATGCACCAATCAGCACTCTGTGTCTAGCTAAAGGATTGTAAATGCACCAATCAGCACTCTGTAAAACAGACCAATCAGCAGGATGTGGGTGGGGCCAAAAAAGGGAATAAAAGCAGGCCATCTGAGCCAGCAGTGACAACCTGCTTGGGTCCCCTTTCACACTGTGGAAGCTTTGTTCTTTCACTCTTCACAGTAAATCTTGCTACTGCGAAGTAAATCTTTGGGTCCGCACTACTTTTATGAGCTATAACACTCACCAAGAAGGTCTGCAGCTTCACTGCTGAAGCCAGCAAGACCACAAACCCACCGGGAGGAATGAACAACTCCAGATGTGCCGCCTCTATGAGCTGTAACACTCACAACGAAGGTCCGCAGCTTCACTCCTGAAGCCAGCGAGACCATGAACCCACTGGGAGGAACGAACAACTCTGGATGTGCCGCCCTTAAGAGCTGTAACACTCACTGCGAAGGTCTATGGCTTCACTCCTGAAGTCAGCAAGACTACCAACCCACCAGAAGGAAGAAACTCTGGACGCATCTGAACAACTGAAGGAACAAACTCCAGACACACCATCTTTAAGAACTGTAACACTCACTGTGAGGGTCCACGGCTTCATTCCTGAAGTCAGCGATACCAAGAACCCACCAATTCCAGACACACTTGTATTTGGTAGCACAATAGGTTGAGTACAATTAAGTATAATTTATTGTACCTTTCAAAATAACTAGAAGAGTAGATTTGGAATGTTCCCAACACAAATAAATGATAAATGCTTGAGGTGATGGATATTCCAATTATCCTGATTTGATCATTACACATTGTATGCTCATATCAAAGTATCACATGTACCACATAAATTGTACAACTATTACCTATCCATAAAAGAAGAAAATAAATAAAATGAATAAAGTGTAAAAATCACAGGCTCATTTTAATTAATGAGAAAAATGCATTTTATAACATTCACCATCTGTTAATGTTTAAAAATTATATCAAATTAGAATTAGAAGAAAAATTCCTCAATCTGATAAAGAGTAACTACAAAAAGTAAACTACAGCAACCATCATATTTAACTGAAATTATTGAGTGCTTTCTTTCTATCAGAACTAAGATAAGGATGCCTGTTATTTTCACTTTTATTTCAGCATTGTTCTTAAGGTTTTACCCAGTCCAATTAAGTCAAGAAAAAGAAGTTAAAAAACTGGCCAGGAGCAGTGGCTCATGCCTATAATCCCAGAACTTTGGGAGGCCAAGGTGGGTGGATCACCTGAGGTCAGGAGTTCAAGACCAGCCTAACCAACATGGAGAAACCCCATCTTCACTAAAAATACAAAATTAGCCGGCGTGGTGGCATGTGCCTATAATCCTAGCTACTCGGAAGGCTGAGGTAGGAGAATCGCTTGAACCCGGGAGGTAGAGGTTGCAGTGAGCCGAGATTGCACCACTGCACTCCAGCCTGGGCAACAAGTGCAAAACTCCATCTCAAAAAAAAAAAAAAGAATTTAAAAAACAACTATCTGAAAGAAATCACTACACACTCCACTACATGATTGTGAATCTATAAATAAACTATAAGAATTATTAAGTTAATTGAGTAGGGTTGCTGTATGCAAGGTAAATGCAAAATTTTAATTATTATGTCAATATGCCAGTATCAAACAACTAAAAATGAACATTAAAACATGCCAATATGGCTGGGCATGGTGGCTTACGCCTGTAATCCCAGAACTTTGAGGTCAAGGCGGGTGGATCACCTGAGGTCAGGAGTTCGAGACCAGCCTGGCCAACATTGTGAAACCCCGTCTCTACTAAAAATACAAAATTAGCCAGATATGGTGGCGTGTGCCTGTAATTCCAGCTACTTGGGAGGCTGAGGCAGGAGAATTGCTTGAACCTAGGAGGCGGAGGTTGCAGTGAGGCAGCATTGTGCCATTGCACTCCAGCCTGGGCCAAAAGGAGTGAAACTCCATCTCAAAAAAGAAATTAATTAATTAATACTAAAATTAAAATATGCCACTTATAAGGCTGGGTGCATTGGCTCATTCCTGTAATCCCAGCACTTTGGAAGGCCGAGGTGGGCAGAACACTTGAAGTTAGGCATTCAAGACCAGCCTGGCCAACATGGCAAAATCCTGTCTCTACAATAATGCAAAGATTAGCCACACATGGTGGCAGGTGCCTGTAATCCCAGCTCCTTGGGAGGCTGAGGCACGAGAATCACTTGAACCCAGGAGGGAGAGATTGCAGTGTGCCAAAATCATGCCACTGCACTCCAGCCTGGGCAACAGAGTGTAATTGTGTCTCAAAAAATATATATATATAAAATATGCATATATATGCCACTTATAAAATAAATAGATAATAATTAGGAATAAATCCAATGAAAGTTATGCCAGGTTTCTACATAGAAAACTATAAAACATTATCAAAAAATTTTAATAAGACTTCAACTAGTGAAGGGATATACCATATTCATGAATCAGAAAATTTAGTATTGTAAAGACTTTCATATTAATCAATGTACAGATTTAATGTAATCCCAATAAAAATTCCAGCAGGGTTTTTTTTTGGCTGGAATTTATAAAGTTATCATAAAGTTTATGTGGAAATACAGAAGTTCAAGAATAGCCAAGGCAATCTTGGGGAAGACCAGAAACATGAAGGACTTATTCTACCATATATCAAAACTTATTGCAAAGTTGCAGGAAATGGAAACAGGGTGCATGTGGCAGAAAGATAGACTAATGGACAAATGGAAAAGAATGGAGATTCCAGAACAACACACACATATTAGATAGACAATGGATTAATAAAGTGGAAAATTAATAGTGTTTTCAGTACATGATGCTGGGTTGATTGAATATCCATACAGAATTTAAGAAAAGGGAAACTTGACCTCACATGATACCTGAAAATCAATTCCAGGTGCAACAACATTAACAGAACTACATTGCCATTCACCACAATTCATCTAAATTAAAAGTAAATAAAATTTAAAATTCATTTCATCATATGTACTATTTCAGAAAAGATACAATCATTTTGGAAAACTGACAATATCCGTAAAATATTTCAGGGTGGTATGGCCGTAGACCATATGTACTATTTCAGTTGCTCAATAGCCATATGTGGCTAGTGCTATTTCAAGTAGTCAATAGCCATTCAGTGGCTACATCTTGGACAATGCAGATATAGAATATTTCCATTATTGCAGAAAGTTCAAGTGGACAGTGCTTGCTGTCTAGAAGATATACGATTGAATATCTTTAAGACTGGGTAAGACAAAATTTCTTATAAGGGATTTTAAAAAGGCACTAATCTTTTTTTTTTTTTTTTTTTTTTACAATTTTATCATTCTTTTAATCAAGTAACTTAGCTGTTTGAAACAAATCCTTAAGACAGCTCAATAGAACAAAATGAAGAATTATTCTATTAGGATAACCTGTGAACAAACTTCAGATTATGTGAATTTGAATTCCATTGGAAGTTTGACACCAGACTGAACACTGTTTAAGCCAAAATTTTTAGTGTTCTAGAAGCCCTGAACATGTTTTCTCTCAGATTAAAAGTAGAAGCTTTATAACAGAACCTCATTAGCTTGACACTGAGTATGTTGAGTGCAACTTAGCTTAGGTCACCAGTATCTCCTACGGAACTCTAGTTAATGTAAGCAAATCGGCCTTGCGGCAAAGAATTTGAAACCTAGGCCACATGTGAGTTTGAAGAAAAAAAAATCCTCTTTGTTGTGACAAACCACGTTCCCTCCAGGTATATGGCTCTGGCTCCACTCACACCCAAATATATCAAAGGCAGCTGGAGACCAATTCTTGTCTCTCTAGTAAGATTGCTAGATTTCAGTTCCTTGAAATATCAAGCCAACAAAGTTTTATTACATCAAATGTTTGTATCATTTCAATGTGAAATTTTTTCACGCCTATTTGTTATTAAGGTCTCATTATCTGTGAGATAAGTCAGAAAAAAAAGAAAAATGAAAGAGGTGAATGGTATAAGCCACTGCTCCAAAAGTAACCCTACAGATTCTCGATTCCCACTGTGCACTTTGTGAAAAGGGGTAACTGCCAACAGGTTTAACCTTGAAGATGATCACTCAAACACAGTCAGAATCCATATTGAGTTTAGATCAGGCAAGGAGTTCACAAGGAAGTTATCAACTCTTGTGTGTCCAAATCTAAAGCCCTACATGGACTCTGTCAGGTCCTTGTCACCTGCACTCAGGTGGCCATCAGACTTCTTGGGTGTCTGGCTATATTCAATGTGAAGTAAAAAATTAAAAGTAAAAAAGTAAAAACTTTTACACCAAAATAGAAGCTCTGACTTAGAAGTATACTTTTAGCTTTCTTTTTAAATAAGACATTCTGGTGGCAAAAAAGAAAGAAAGAAAATCAAGTTTGAAACACAGCTAACACTTATTTTGACAAAATAGCAACCAAAATCTAAAAAGCATAAACTGTGTGTCCAAATGTACAAGGCATTAAAGAACAAACCATAAGGGGCGGGGGGAATTAAAGCCACGCTGAACAAAAAGATACAGAATGTCTAACATTTTTGAATTATAATTTAAACCTTAATTAAAACTTTAAGGGCAAAAGCTGAAAAATTATGCTTACGTTGCTAGTAAGTGCACCCTTCCCTGTTTCTCCCAAATAAAATCAGTTTATTGTTTAATTGCACCCCAAAGCAAGTTCTCTTAGTACAAAGTAACTACTACATACACACAAAATGCTTGTTAATGTAATAATGCACGCAACTTCAAAAACTACAATTTGGGGCAAGTGTACGTGAAATGAGAAAACAGCTCTCCAAACTTCAAAACCTGCTCTTACATTATTTATAGGACACTCAGGTCATATTTACTTCTTGGTAAGATGTTGCACTGTCATTTGATTATCGGTCTACCTCACAATGTACATTACCAGATGCCAATTTGAGGGATGCCAATTTGAGAGACTAGAGATAAAACTTTAGTACTGTGTTTCTTAATGGGCTGAATAAGGTAATTACAATTAAGTTTGCTTTACATCCTGTTGAAGACCTCTTTACAGCCTCAGGACCTAACAATATCTAGCAGGCTCCAAGAATGCTCATCAGGTAAAATGATGGCACAACATTTTTAAAAAGGAGCCAGTTACTTCAGCTTAACTCATTCAGAGCCAAACATCTGAAGAATGACCAAAATCAAATCTTTATTTTTGTAACTGTATAAATGTGATCCAAATGAAAAGACACTAATCTTAAAAGAAAAGCTTGAACATTTGGACTTCATTAGATTAGAAACTCCTTTTCATCAAATAACACTCTATAAAGAGCATGAAAATGCAAGATACAGAATGAGACGGGCCAGGACTGCGGGGAGGCAAGTGAGGCTCTTGCCTTGGATACAGTTCTTTAAGGGGGTGACAAAAAAAAACTCAGTAATCAGGAGAAATAAAAATTTGATGCAATATTTAAAAAATCAAATGTAATGCAAAAAAATCCATGCTGAACAAAATATCAAAATTTAAAATAAACACAGGAATCTATCTATATATATATATATTTTTTTTTTTTTGTCTGAAGCTGCAATGTGACTCAACATAGCCTTGTGGGAGATGGTATCTGCAACATGTACACAACAAAGGGCTCATATCAACATTTAAAGAATGCTTACAAGTCAATAAAAATGTCAGACAACCCCGTAGAGAAACAGGTTCAAAATCCGAACAGATATTTCTCAAAACAGGATAGTCAAAAGGCCAATAAATATGTGAAAAGGTGCTAAACTTCATTACTCTTCAAGGAATAGAAATTAAAATAAAGAAGCATTCCACTATACACCCATCAAAATGGCTAAATGTAAAAGACAGACAATACCAACTCTTGATGAGGATGTAAGAAAAAACAAATCTCAGACATTGCTGATGGGAGTGTAAAATGATACAATCATTTTGGAAAACTGACAATATCTGTAAAAGCGGAACACACATGTCCTATGATTCAGCAATTCTACTTCTAGATAGAAATGTACTCAAAAGCATTCACAAATGTTCCTAGTGCTTCTGTTCAGTAATAGCCCCCAACTGCAAACACTCCATGTGTCCATCAATAAGACAATGAATAAATAAATTGTGGCATTTATCCATGTAAATTGTAGATAAATTGTGGATAAACAAATGGATAAATAAATTGTGGTATTAATTCATGTAATACCACACAATAATGAGAACAAATAAAATATTACCATATACAACATAAATGAATCTCACAAACCTAATATTAAGCAAAAGAAGTCAGGCATAAAAACCCCTACACACACATATAAAGCCCCCAAACAGACAAAACTTAATTTATGGTGTTAGAAGTCAGGGACTTGAAGAGGGAATGAGGAGCCTTCTGGGTGCTGGTAATGCTCTGTTTCTAGATCTAGATTCTGGTTTTCTGAGTGTGTTCACATAGTTAAAATTCATCGATATGAACACTTTTCTGTAAGTGTATTTTATATCAATAAAAACTTACAAGAAAATAAGGGGCTAGGCATGGTGGTTCAGACCTGTAATCCCAGCACTTTGGGAGGTTAGGGTGGGAGGTTCACTTGAAGTTAGAGACTAGCCTGGGCAACACAGCAAGACCCTATCTCTACAAAAAATCTAAAAATCAGCTGGGTATGGTGGTGTGTGCCTGTAATCCTAGCGACTTGGGAACCTGAGAGGGAGGATTACTTGAGCCCAGGAGTTCAAGGCTGCAGTGAACATTGATCATACCACTGCACTCCAGCCTGGGTGACAGAGGGAGATCCTGTCTCTGAAAAATAAATAAATACATACATACATCCATAAATACATAAAAAAGAAAATAAAAGTGTATCCAGGTCATTTAGGAGCCCAGGAAAATGGAAGATGAAGATTTAAAACATTAAGCAATGGCCAGGATCGGTGGCTCCCGCCTGTAATCCTAGCAGTTTGGAAGCCCAACGTGGGCAGATCACCCAAGGTCAGGAGTTCAAGGCCAGCCTGGCCAACATGGTGAAACCCCGTCTCTACTAAAAATACAAAAATTAGCTGGGTGTGGTGGCACGTGGCTGTAGTCCCAGCTACTTGGGAGACTGAGGCATGAGAATTGCTTGAATTTATTTAATATTGAGGCAATACAGAAGCAGATCTTGGAGGCGGAGGTTGCAGTGAGTTGAGATCACGCCACTGCACTCCAGCCTGGGCAGCAGAGTGAGACTCCGTCACAAAAAAAAAAAAAAAAAAAAAAAAAATCCATCAAGTAAAAAAGTTAACTACCACAACATCAAGGGTCTGAACCCATTCTCTCTTCCCTGGCTATGGCAAATACTTTTAACCTGTCATGGTATCTACAAGAATTCTTGCTACTAGAGGAGGCGAGTCTTTGTTTTCCCATTTGATTCATAGGAAGATGGAACCCCTGAGGTGGTCAATACATAGATTAAAGTCTCACAGGTAGTTATAGGCAGATGCAAGACCTGAATCTGGTCTCCTAATTCCTGATCATGAGCTTGGTGCACTACAGCCAGTGGTCAGGCTGCATGATCTTGCCGAGTCTGGGTTCCAAGCAGTGAATGCCTTCACTAGGAGCCAGCAAAGTTTTCTCTGTGTCCCTAATTTGTAATAATGCTGAGGAAGAGAAATTTGTCCCTAACTTAGAGTAACGCCAAGGACTAGGAGTCTGCTTTAAGTCAGTTCTACCACGAAATAAGCAGATACCCACTCAAAGGTCACTGCGTACACTTCCCTGGACGCACAGGGGGTGCAGCTACAGGACGTAAGCAGGCAATTTTACATAAATACTTCTCTTTCTAAAAGCCTAATTACTAACTGTGTTGAACGAGTCCTGAAGGCAGCTGAGATGAGGATAACCCGAGGGAAGAGTGAAAATGCATAACACTTGGGATCCCGTCTAGTATGGCTACTCCTTTTTTTCTATTTTTGAGACGGAGTCTTGCTCTGTTGCTCAGGCTAGAGTGCAGTGGCGCAATCTCGGCTCACTGCAACTCCCGCTTCCCGGGTTCAAGAAATTCTCTTGCCTCAGCCTCCAGAGTAGGCACCCGCCATCACACCTGGCTAATTTTTGTATTTTTAGTAGAGACAGGGTTTCACCATGTTGGCCAGGCTGGTGTCAAACTCTTGACCTCGTGATTCACCTGCCTCTCAGCCTCCCAAAGTGTTGGGATTACAGGCTTGAGCCACTGCACCCGACCTGCTATGTCTATTTCTAAACAAGCCAAGAGAATCACACTTCTCATCGTTCCATCTTTTAAACAAGATTCAAATTGTGGTTTTGAATTTTTTTTTTTTAAAGAATGTTTTAGTTCAGTATTTTTGCTTCAAGCTCATTCTTCTGAAAAATACCTGAATATCAAATCCGTAAGCACGAGTTTGGGGAACAGATGGAGACGGAACTGGTGGCTCTCTAGAGGCCATTTACAGCTGGATCCTACCTTTGTAGTGACCATCAGAGGGGCGTATGCCCCCCATAACACTCCCATTCTTCATCTTTTTCCTCAAGACAGCTGCCCTGTGAGCAAAATGCAGACCTCTCAGGGCTCCAGGCAGCACCTCACCCCGCAGAACTGTCTACACAGGTGTGGGAACTAATTACAGACTCTAGCTTTATAGTTCTTTCCAATTTCCTCCCAAAATCTGAATAAATCTCCCCAACAAAACTAAAGTCAGTTTTCTCTCAACTCACAGTTTTTTTGTGTACATTTCCCCTAGGAATCGTACTCTTTTTTATTTCAAAAGATGACGTACTGCCCGCACCTCCTCCCAGCCATCTCAACTTTTTGGTTCCTATTTTCTATAAGAAATCTCCCTTTTTGTCCAGGCGCGGTGGCTCAAGCCTGTAATCCCAGCACTTTGGGAGGCCGAGACGGGCGGATCACGAGGTCAGGAGATGGAGACAATCCTGGCTAACACAGTGAAACCCCGTCTCTACTAAAAAATACAAAAAATTAGCCGGGCGCGGTGGCGGGCGCCTGTAGTCCCACCTACTCGGGAGGCTGAGGCGGAGAATGGCGTAAACCCGGGAGGCGGAGCTTGCAGTGAGCTGAGATCCGGCCACTGTACTCCAGCCTGGGCGAGAGCGAGACTCCGTCTCAAAACAAAAAGAAAAAAGAAAAAAGAAAAAAAAAAAATCTCCCGTTTCAGTGAGAGTTCTGGCTCTGGTTCCTTATCTCTTTTGCCCAACACTTGGCTCCTTTTATTTCTCCGTGCTGGACTGTAATGGCATCTTTGCTGGAATGCTCATAGGCGGAAATGCTTAGAAGAGAAACACTCGTAGTGGAACCAAGATATGGCAAGTTTTACATTATTTTAACTTTGAAGTTTCCTGCAGGCTGTCTCAAAGAAACAGAAACAGGCCCTTTCCCAGATTGCCTTCCAACGCAGAGCCAGTTACAATATACGGGGGTTACTGCGCTGGACCGTAAAATAGACTGTTAAAAGTAATTGTTCCTCACTCGAGCTAGTCCAGCAAAAAAAAAAAAAAAAAGTAATTGTCTCAATTTTGGCTATACATGTCCTTATGTGCTTGAATTTGCAAGAGCTCCAAAGCAACAGAATCTGGTATTTGGTTTCCTGAAGGCATAACATTCTGTTTTTTCAAAGCCTCAACCTGACAGAGGCTGAAACCAAATCCTTCAACCTGCAATTTAGTCACTTTCATGTAAATGTCGGTCAGTTTTCTGACATCTGTCTAACAGTATGTTGGAGTGACCAGATCAAGGCTGTAATGAGCCCACCATTCCTGGTAATTATCTTTGCATGGGGCTGTCCTGCTGAAGGTTGGGCCCAAAGTGAAGCCATCAGTGTAAGTGCCCTGATCCTTAATGAGATCCCTGTGGCTTGAGAAGAGGAGATGCAGATGAACTCCTTACCTTCATCTGGATCAGATTCTTCTTATTTTCACAGAGCCACTTGACCAAAGGAAAGGCTTGACCAACCAAACGCTTCCAGGGCCTGGTTCCATTTATGCCCCGGGTTTGCTCTTTCGATTGCCCGTGTTGTCAGCTCAGTACAACATGGCTCCTCCTTCCATGAGGAGCAGCTCAGTAGGGTTCTGCATTCTGGTACAGTGAATGGTACAGACCTGCAGCCTTTTTTTTTTTTTTTTTTTTTTTTTGGTACCTTCTCAGCTGCCTGTCTACAAGGCATGGGCAGTGGCCAGCCACCACTACAATAATTTAGGCACTTAAACACTTTTGAAAATTCTGCACCCAAGCAAGAAACTGTGATTCTGGAACTCCAATTAGCGGAACGTACCAGGCAAAAATCATCCAGGCACATCGGCTTTCAGAAAGTTTTACTATGGAAGAAGCAAATAAATAAACAAACAAAAGAAGATGATGATGAGGAAGGAGGGGGCTGGAGAAAGAGGAAAAAGAGGAGAAGGAGAAGTCGAGCCCATAGATATATTACTATAGCATAGATATTGTACTGTACCAAAGCACCCACTCAGAAAGCGAAAGAAGTTTCTTCTTCCCTCACTGGAGCTCACCTCTCTCTATACAGGGCCCTGTTCCAGGAAATCGTCAGTGGCTGCTCTCTGTGGTCAATAATAGATAATTCCAGATGAAAAGAAGTGTTCTGAAGTCAAGATGTAGTTTTTAGATCAATGGTTTTACGCAATAGTTGAATCCAGGGATCTCCGGTGGGTCTGCGAAAATTCTTCCAGCCGCTCAGTGGGCTGAGTCTAAATGCAAGGCTCACAGTGTGTTGGGTGGTTTTTTCTTTCTTCTTTCTTTTTTTTTCCCCTTTGAAGCATATTTTCCACTGCAGATTTGAGACAAAATTTAAATGCACCAAAGCAAATATTTTTGAAAGGAGCTACAAATAATCACAAGAGATTCAGCGAAAACACCTCAAAGGTGTTTTTTGTTTGCTTGCTTCTGTATTTAATCTAGTAAATAGGTGAGACTCTTGTTCTGCTTAAGTAGCCTAAAGACTAAAAATTTCGAGACTCACCAGATTAAAAGATGAAAAGATGAACCTTGCAAAGCGCATCTTTTTCAGGAGAGGAAAGTAAGATTTTTTTTTCTTCTCTGAATTTCCCATTTCCCAGTGTCATTTATTCCTAGTTCTCTCTCTCAGCACTGCTTTCTAGTTCAGTGCCCACAGCTTGCAGTCGGGAGCAGCCGCTATCAAAAATAATCCCTCTCTGCTGCCACAGGTGTATTTATTTAGGGTTTTCTTCCAGGGAGCAGGAGTTCAGGTGTAGGTAAAGGGGACATTAAATGTGGCTGCAGCTTGGGGAGATCTGTTTTTCTTGTTTCCTCATTCTAGTCCCATGGGAAGAGGTAACCGCAGGAAAGTCTGGGCTGCTGGAGAAGAGTTTTTTTTTTTTTTTTGAGACGGAGTCTCGCTCTGTCACCCAGGCGGGAGTGCAGTGGCCGGATCTCAGCTCAATGCAAGCTCCGCCTCCCGGGTTCATGCTATTCTCCTGCCTCAGCCTCTGCCACAGGTGTATTTATTTAGGGTTTTCTTCCAGGGAGCAGGAGTTCAGGTGTAGGTAAAGGGGACATTAAATGTGGCTGCAGCTTGGGGAGATCTGTTTTTCTTGTTTCCTCATTCTAGTCTCCATGGAGAAGAGTTTTATGAGTTATCTAATAACCTGGTTGTCAGCCACATAGCACAACAAAGCTGTCCAGGCATTTAGGTTCCTCGGAAGCCACAAGATAAAAATTTACACTTATGCCTGTGTCTGCTTTTCCCTTTCTAACAGAGTAACATGCACATTTGGCTATTTGTTGGACCAATTTACACGGCCATCATTTCCTAGAAGGATTTTAAAACAGACCGGGCTACCTACACTGCAGATAAAGTTTGGAAGCTGTACACTAAAATGAACTTAGAGGTCTCTAGTTGGATTTTGGTGAAGTGTTTGCAACACCATTTACCTATCTGGATAATTCTGTCATGTACAAAGTACTCTCCAATAATTCAGGGGTCATCCTGTATGACCCAGATACTGTTAGCCCTTTCAATCCTTTGTGCAGGCTTACCTAGAAATAAAGGGAAAAATGTTCTTCCCACCTTGCTTGATAAGATAAAAACAATGTGTTTGCTTTTTTAATGTAACTGGAAAAAAAAAAAAGGAAAGAAGAAGGAAAACAAAAAGGCCAATTCCAACATCCAGATGAAATTTATTACATACTTCTCTGGGAACCCCTGGTTCCTGAATGATTTGGCTTATCATCCCTTTTCCAGGTCTTCAGAGATGCAATGATTCAGCATGTTAGGAAATGATACTTTGCTGCCAGATACTATAAAGTTGATTTAAAGAGGTTGTAAAAATGCTGTAGCCTTAACCAAATTCCTGGTAGGGGGAGGTGAGGCAGCACACGCCGTGTAAGCGTGCTCACATATTTCTGTGTGGCTACCCAGTGGGAAAGTTATTTGCCACTTCTGGAGAAGCTGGAAGTTGTCGACTATACTACCTTGTATCTCAGCCCTAGAATCTGCCTCATGCGTGTTTATACCTGACCAACTTCTCTCAAGTTACCCCACTTCACTCCCTACCATATACATATATATATATATTTTTTGTTTTGTTTTGTTTTGTTTTTGTTTTGAGATGGAGTCTCCTTCTGTAGCCCAGGCTGAAGTGTTCAAGTGACTCTCCTGCCTCAGCCTCCTGAGTAGCTGGAATTATAGGCATCTGCCAGGACGCCTGGCTGATTTTTGTATTTTTAGTAGAGACAGGGTTTCTGCATGCTGGTCAGGCTGGTCTCAAACTCCCAACCTCAGGTGATCTGCCTGCCTCAGCCTTCCAGACTGCCGGGATTATAGGCGTGAGCCGCTGCGCCTGGCCACTACTATATAACCTTATTTTCTTCCTAGAACTCATCACTATTTGAAATTACATGAACAACATGTGTTTTTTTGTTCTTGTTTTTTGCCAGAGTCTTGCTCTATCACCTAGGCTGGAGTGCAGTGGTGCGATCACTGCAGCCTCACACTCCTGAGCTCAAACAATCCTCCCACCTCAGCCTCCCAAGCAGCGGGGAGTACAGGCAGGCGTCATCATGCCTAGTTATTTTTCTTACTTTTTGTAGATAAGGGCTCACTTTGTTGCCCAGGCCGGTCTTGAACTTCTGGGCTCAAGTAATCCTCCTGCCTTGAGCAACATGCACATTTTGCAAAGTGCTGGGACAACAGGCCTGAGCTACCGTGTGCCCAGCTAACAACATGGGTTTGAGCTGCACAGGTCCACTTATATATGGACTTTTAAAAATAAACGTATTAGAACATTTTTTGGAGATTTGTAACAATTTGAAAAAACTCACAGATGAACCTCATAACCTAGAAATGTTCAAAAACTTAAGAAAAAGGCATGTCATAAATGCATAAAATACATGTAGATACTAGTCTATTTTTATCATTTACTACCATAAAATATACATAAGTCTATTATAAAAAGTTAAAATTGGGGCCTGGCACGGTGGCTCATGCCTGTAATCCCAGCTCTTTGGGAGGCCAAGGCGGGTGGATCACGAGGTCAGGAGATTGAGACTATCCTGGCTAACATGGTGAAACCTCGTCTCTACTAAAAATACAAAAAGTTAGCCGGGGGAGGTGGCGGGCACCTGTAGTCCCAGCTGCTCGGGAGGCTGAGGCAGGAGAATGGCGTGAACTCAGGGGTAGAGCCTGCAGTGAGCCGAGATCGAGCCACTGCACTCCAGCCTGGACAACAGAGTGAGACTCCTTCTCAAAAAAAAAAGTTAAAATTGTCTGGGCGTGGTGGTTCATGCCTGTAATTCTGGCACTTTGGGAGGCCAAAGTGGGCGGATCATGAGGTCAGGAGTTTGAGACCAGCCTGGCCAATATGATGAAACCCCATCTCTACTCAAAATACAAAAATTAGCTGGCGTGGTGGTGCGCTCCTGTAATCCCAGCTACTCAGGAGGCTGAGGCAGGAGAATAGCTTGAACCCGGGAGGCAGAGGTTGCAGTGAGTTGAGATCATGCCACTGCACTGCAGCCTGGGTGACAAAGCGAGACTCTGTCTTGAAAAAAAAAAAAAAAACAGTTAAAATTTATCAACACTTATATACAAATACTGTACATGGCACCATTAGCGGTGGAGAGAAATGTAAGCAAATGTAAAGATGCCGTATTAAATCATAACCGCATACAATTAACTGTTACACATACTATACAACTGTAATAATTTCAAAGCCACCTCCTGTTGCTATTGCTGTGAGCGCAAGTGTTGCAAGCATCTGCTTAAAATGTCAGGTGACACTGATCACCTCCAGGTAAGCAGTTAGTTTCTCTAGTAAATTATTGCATATGTCAGTAGAAAGTGCTCTCTCAAGGTTCTCATGTGTTTTTTTGTAGTGTTTAATACAGTATCGTAAACTTTGAATAACACTACAGGACCCATACAAGGTGCCACTCGTGATGCCAGAAGTGCTCATAAGAAGCAGAGAAAAGTCATGACACTACAAGAAAAAGCTGAATAGCTTGATATATACCATAGATTGAGGTCTGCAGCTGCGACTGCCTACCATTTCAGAGAGATGATTCATCTTGTAAACAGATGACATAAATTTATGGCATCAATAAATACAGTACAGTACTGTAAATGTGTTTTCTCTTCCTTATGATTGTCTTAGTAACATTTTCTTTTCTCTAGCTTACTTGACTGTGGGAATACAGTGCATAACACATATACAGAATATGTGTTGATGATTTATGTTATCTGAAAGGCTTCTTTCTGGTCAATAGTAGGCTATATTAGTAGTTAAGTTTTGGAGAAGTTGAAAGGTATACTCAAATTTTCAACTGGTTAGGTGCCCCTAACCTCCATGTCGTTCAAGGGTCAACTGTATCTTGTCTGTTTACTTGTTTTGGTCTAGTTCTCCAACCATAATATAAATGTCATGAAAGTATCTCATCTGTCTTGTTTACTGTTGTACCCTACATGTTTAAAATAGTGCCTGCAGACAGCAGGTGTTGGATAAATATGGGCCACAGTAAAGAATGTGGATTTAGTTAAATCAGGTCAACCTAGATTTTGTCATGAAATTCTTGGATCCTCATGTGACCCCTAATGAATGGAAGTATGTGAGCAAATTCTCTCCATCTATGACAAAAATCAAAGGACCTTTGGCTTGATGTCCAGGGGTGTCAATGTACCTCACATGTGTAGCCTCAATACACTCTAGCTGAGGGTCTGGGAGCAGTGCTGGCCCAGGATGCTAGGTCACCAGCCCTTGCCTAGGGCCAGGCTGAGATGCTTGCCTCCCACTGGGGGTCTCACAGAGTCAGGCCCAGGCAACTCTCTGCATCCTATAAACCACAAGGGCTCCAGCAGTCCATAGACAGACCAGGGTGACAGGAGTGAGGCATGTGTCGTGGGTGCGAAACTTCAGGAGGTGCTAAAAATTCCAATAATCAGAATAAGTAATATTTTAATGAAATACTTAAAAATAAAAAAAGTATGCAAAAAATAGAAATAAAATTTATCATTTATAAATGATCAAGGGATCTGTCTTCTATTATTCCATTACCCAGCTCATTATACAAGGGTTAGATAGGATCCGGGGGTAACTCTCTCATGGGTTCTTCACACTTCTCCTGAGATCTAGGAATGGAAGGCCTAAACTAGACAAGCCCCAGGAAACTGGAACCAGGCAGCACCACCCCCACTCTCCCTAGTTATTTTGGAATTCTATGCAGAAGGTGGTGGCTCCTTCCTCAAAAAACTAAAAATAGAACTACCATATGATCCAGCAACCCCACTGCTGGATATATAACCAAAAGAAAGTAAATCAGTATTTAGAAGAGAGATCCACACTCCCATGTTTATTGCATCCCACAATAACCAAGATATGGAATCAGCCTAAGTGTCCAACAGTGGATGAACGGATAAAGAAAATGTGGCGCTCTACACAGGGAATATTATTCAGCCACAAAAATAATGAAATTCTGTCATTTGCAACAACATGGATAGAACTGGAGGATACTGTGTTAAGTGAAATAAACCAACATAGAAGATAAATATCGCATGTTCTCACTCATATGTTAGGAGCTAAAAAAACAACAACACTGAGGTCTGGGTGTGGTGGCTCATGCTTATGATCCCAGTGCTTTGAGAAGCTGAGGCAGGAGGATCACTTGAACCCAGAAGTTTGAGGCTGCAGTGAGCCATGACTGCGTCACTGCACTCCAGCCGAGGCAACACAGCAAGACCATGTCTCAAAAAAAAAATTTTAAAATAAGATAAAGGCCAGGAGCGGTGGCTCATGCCTGTAATCCCAGCACTTTGGGAGGCCAAGGCGGAGGGATCACCTGAGGTCAGGAGTTCAACACCAGCCTGACCAACATGGAGAAACCCCATCTCTACTAAAAATACAAAATTAGCCGGGGTGGTGGCTCATGCCTGTAATCCCAGCTACTTGGGAGGCTGAGGCAGGAGAATCACTGGAACCCAGGAGGCGGAGGTTGTGGTGAGCTGCGATAGCGCCATTGTACTCCAGCCTGGGCAACAAGAGCGAAACTCCGTCTCAAAAAATAAAAAAAAAAATAATAATAATAATAAAAAGATAAAAATTGAACTCATGAAGATGGAGAGTACAGTGATGATTACCAGAGGCTGAGAAGGGTAGTGGGGAGGCAGGGATAAAGAGAGGGGTTGGTTAATGGGTACAAAAGTACAGTTAGATACAAGGAATCAGATCTAGTGTTGGGTAGCACAAAAGGGCAACTATAGTTAACAATAATTAGGCCGGGCGCGGTGGCTCAAGCCTGTAATCCCAGCACTTTGGGAGGCCGAGACAGGCGGATCACGAGGTCAGGAGATCGAGACCATCCTGGCTAACCCGGTGAAACCCCGTCTCTACTAAAAAATACAAAACACTAGCCAGGCGAGGTGGCGGGCGCCTGTAGTCCCAGTTACTTGGGAGGCTGAGGCAGGAGAATGGCGTAAACCCGGGAGGTGGAGCTTGCAGTGAACTGAGATCCGGCCACTGCACTCCAGCCCGGGCAACAGAGCGAGACTCCGTCTCAAAAAAAAAAAAAAAAAAAAAAAAAAAATTTATTACATATTTCAAAATAAAAAAGTAGAATTGGAGTATTCCTAGCACAATGATAAATGCTTGAGGAGATGGATATCCCAATTACCCTTAATTGATCATTATATATTTTATGCATGTATGAAAATATCACATGTACCCTATAAAATGTACAACTATTATGTATCCATAAATTTTTTAAAATGTTTTAAAGCATGGGGGAATCCTAAGTTTGCTGCTTACTTTCAACCTGATGCATCACCAATCTGAGGCAGGCCCCAAACTTTGGCAACAAGGTGTGAGGTAAGCATCACTTTAGTGCAGGGAGGGTAACCTGCTTGAGGAATTGACTGATTTTCTGTAGTGTCTGCCATTTCTGTTCTTCACAAAAGAATAGGCCATTCCTATCTTCCTCCACACTCCCAATCCCAAAGGGTAACCAGGGCTTTTCGTTTTAGAGATCAGGCTTTCTCTGATCTCAGGAAAACAAAAAACAAAAAACAAAAAAAAAAAAAAAGGAAAGGAAAAAGAGAAAGAAACAAAGAAAAGAAATTGAGCTGGGCGTGGTGGCTCATGTCTATAATCTCAGGACGTTGAGGCAGGAGGAGCGCTTGAGCCTAGGAGTGAGCTATGATCACACCACTGCACTACAGCCTTGGCAAGAGAGCGAGATGCTGTCTCTTAAAAAGAAAGAGGCCGGGAGTGGTGACTCAGGCCTGTAATCCCAGCACTTTGGGAGGCCAAGGTGGGTGGATCACCTAAGGTCTGGGGTTTGCGACCAGCCAACATGGAGAAACTCCGTCTCTATTAAAAATACAAAATTAACTGGGCTTGGTGGCTCATGCCTGTAATCCCAACTACTTGGGAGGCTGAGACAGAAGAATTGCTTGAATTTGGGAGGCAGAGGTTGCGGTGAGCCGAGATCGCGCCATTGCACTCATGGCAACAAGAGCAAAACTCTACCTCAAAAAAAAAAAAACGAAAAGAAAGAAATCAGGCCAGGCATGGTGGCTAACGCCTGTAATCCCAACACTCTGGGAAGCCGAGGCGGGTGGATTACTTGAGGTCAGGGGTTCGAGACCAGCCTGGCCAACGTGGTGAAACTCTGTCTCTACTAAAAATAGAAAAAATTAGCTGGGCATGGTGGCGGGCACCTGTAATCCCAGCTACTCAGGAGGCTGAGGCAGTAGAATTGCTTGAACCCGGGAGGCAGAGGTTGCAGTGAGCTGAGATCATGCCATTGCTCTTCGGCCTGGGCAACAAGAGTGAAACGCCATCAAAAAGAAAAAAGAGAGAAGGAGGGAGGGAGGGAGGAAGGAAGGGAGGGAGGGAGGGAAGGAGGGAGGGAGGGAGGAAGGAAGGAAGGAAAAGGAAGGAAATAAACAAGCTTTTGTTTTAAAAAATTAACCCAGTCTTAGAGGCAATCAAACTGTTTTGTCTGAGAGGAAGATGGATTTGTAGCATTAGAAGAGGGCAAGGAGAATTTCCTGAGCCTGGCTTTGAGGGCATGGTGCTGAGGAGCCCTGCAGCCTCCTTTTGTGGCCAGATCCTGTTCCAGGCCTCCCACAGATCCCTGGGACCAGAGGGCCTCCAATGGGGATGACTGTGAGCTCAGGGAGGTGAGCAAAGGCACTGCTGACCTTAGCAGAGGTCTCCATGCCATAGAGAGAACTGGAGAAAGGGTGGTAGACTAGACCATTGTTTTGAGCAAAGAGCACCAGGGGTGGCAGGCACCCTTGACTAAGAGACATCTTTCCCCCAATATGTGTAAGCTCCTGATAAAGGACCAAGATTGGATTTGCTACTCATTGTTGGATGGAAGCCAAGGGTATTTAATTTAGAAAATTAAAGAAATGTGACATTTCCACCACCTGTATGTCAGGGAACAAAGTAATACCTGTTTAACACCAGCCTCCACACTTTCCTCTAAAGTATTTAGGTTTTCTGGTTCAAAGAAGCCTCCAGCTTGATTTGTTGAACTGTGCCTCTCGGGAGTTGAAGGCAGGAAGTGTTCCAGGATATGTGCATATAGGGGTGCATGCTGCTCTGTGAAGGAGCCTTGCACTTGGGCCCCATTCCAGTCCCTCCCTTACCAATTCAATAGGAGCCTGAATCAATGGTGGACTCAAAGATATCCCCTGAAAAAGAGAAGAAAGGAAGCTGGGCAGAAGTTGCATTCAGGACCGGGATTGCTCAGGACTGGGGCTCCCAAAGCCTTGCTGCGAAACACATCCTCAAGTCTGTACTGCCCCCAGGTGGTCACACCAGAGCCCAGCTCTGCACTTGGCATGGAGAGAAGACTGTATGGGATGTGTGTGTTTCTTCCAGTTAGAGCTCTTGGGGACTCATCGGTAACGCTGATGAGATACAGAATTCCGAAGGAAGAGGAAGCCTTAGTGAGGAAGGGGTGAGTTCTGTTTACTCTGAAGTATCTGTGGAATACACTTAAATATAGATATCTAGAAATCTGTCAAAATAAAAATTTAAAGGTCAGGAGAGAGATCTAAACTAGACACGCAGATAGGAGTGTTATTATCATATGTGTAGTAATTAAAACCAGGGGAACAGATGAGATCACCCAGGGAAAACGGGAGTAGAGACAAGGGCTGAGTTCCAAGGACAAAACTCTAGAATGGGCTAGGAAAGGTTTGTGATATAATCTTGTATATTTTCCTGGGGCTTTGGAATTTCTCAACTCATTACCATACTCATTATCTTTCATACTCATTATCTTAATTCTCATCTGGGAGGTTCTATAAAATACCTGGCAAAACCAGGTATGACTGGGATGATGCCAACACTGCAAGAAATCCCATCCATCGGAGAGGCAGGAGGTGGGGCCCGGACACGGTGGATATCATGAAGGATAGTGATTCCCAATGGTAGGCTTGACGCCCCAGGTTAGCAGGACACAGAATGACTCTAAGAGCACTTGAAGCTCTTGCCTAGACTCTTGGTGAAGAGCATAGCTGGTCTGTGGCGCTGGGTTAGACAAGCTGTTGCGGGACAGTGGCTGACCTGACAAAAGCTCTGCAGCAGGAGTTTATCTCCAGAAGCAGGTGCAGCCTGCCTATCTCTGCGTGTCCTACAGGCAGCAGTGCACTAGACCGAACTGAGGAATGGTCTTCCCAGCTGGGAAGAAAGGCATCCTTTCCAGAGACAGAAACAAAGCAGCAAGAATACTTGCTCCTTTCTGAGTGACTGGGGTTGGTGGGAGACATGAAGGTTGACCTGGCCCTACAAGGAGGTCTGTAAGGCAGAGGGCTAGAATGCAAGGCAGAGATAAATGCAATGAGGTGACTCCTTTGGTAGAGTCCACTTTCTTCAACTGGTCTCACCTACTCCGAACGTACTTCCTCCCACAGTATTTCGGAGCTTCCCGGTGTTATATGTGTTATTGTGCACCTATTCGCATGCTCCCTTGAGTTCCTCAGGCTGTTCATCCGTGTGGCTTCTCCAGGGTTTGCCTAATACTTAGGGGGAGCAGGGCCAGGTGCAGTGGCTCACGCCTGTAATCCCAGCACTTTGGGAGGCTGAGGGTGGGGGATCACCTGAGGTCGGGAGTTTGAGACCAGCCTGACCAACATGGAGAAACCCCGTCTCTATTAATAAACTACAAAATTAGCCGGGCTTGGTGGCGTGTGCCTGTAATCCCAGCTACTCGGGAGGCTGAGGCAGGAGAATCACTTGAACCCAGGAGGCAGAGGTTACGGTGAGCTGAGATCGCGCCACAGCACTCCAGCCTGGGCAACAAGAGCAAAACTCCGTCTCAAAAAAACATAGGGGGAGCAGTTAAGCTACCCGCGTGGCCAGAGGTTCCGGGCACCAGACCGTGGCTCTGCTCCTTATTGCTTGAGATTTTGTTTAACTGCCCTGAACCTCAGTATTCTCATCTCAAAAATGCCTCAGGTTGTTATGAGAATTAGAGAATACTCAAAAAGCCTAAATTAATGATAGCATTCGATAGTGTCATTACTGTGACAGCTTCATCTACTACAAATATATTATCTTGTCTTTTTAGAAATTTCCACCATTGGCCGGGCGCGGTGGCTCAAGCCTGTAATCCCAGCACTTTGGGAGGCCGAGGCGGGCGGATCACGAGGTCAGGAGATCGAGACCATCCTGGCTAACATGGTGAAACCCCGTCTCTACTAAAAATACAAAAAACTAGCCGGGCGTGGTGGCGGGCGCCTGTAGTCCCAGCTACTCGGAGGCTGAGGCAGGAGAATGGCCTGAACCTGGGAGGCGGAGCTTGCAGTGAGCCGAGATCGCGCCACTGCACTCCAGCCTGGGTGACACAGCGCGAGACTCCGTCTCAAAAAAAAAAAAAAAAAAAAAGAAATTTCCACCATTAAAATGACTCTTTAGGTTAAAGATCTCAGAGTCCTAGCATAATGCTTATAGGGAGAAATATGATTCTTACTATATTATTAGTCGTTATCATGATCCTGAATTGGTTTAGGTAAAGCAGAGGGCAGGAATGGGTCACAAACAGTAATTTTGTTTGGGCTCAGAGTGGGAGAAAGAAGTGTCTCCCAAACTTCAGTCATTTGAATAGCAACGTCAGGATATCAACCATATCCCCAAGCCAGCTATATTATTATTTACTCAATATTTTTCTTTAAATCAGCTAATAACTTTTCCAAAACATAAATACATTTGTGTAAATTGGAAATTTTATAGCATGTTACTGTCATTTTTCATAAACAATACAATCTTATAAAAAATTAATAAAACGGTGTCAGTAAATTCTAAATACTGTCAGCAGAAGAACACTCCAGGCCTGAGGTCTATTTTCTTGATTAAAAAGGAATAGATTAAAACGGAATAAGTTTTGGAATATGTTAATGACATATCAATCCCCACTGAGACTTTGTTCTAAATGAATCCAGGCTTGAAATCAAATTAAAAAGGGAATTACTTTTTCATGATGTGATGATTTTATGCTTGTCCATCTACCACCAAAAATCATCTTCTGTTTAACTTAAATCATCTCACATACCACCAGCGGTACATGTCCTAAGCTTTTGGAGACAAAAGGGCTGAAAGCAGGCTAACGAGTTCCACAAGTAAACTGAAAAAACTAAACTGGCCAACATCACCTCCTTTACAAGTTTGTGTAAATGCTCTACAACCTTTTGTAAAATTTCATCTTCGTATCCCCTTTGGGAACGAGGATAGAATGGCACACATAAATATGTTCAATAAATATCGGGATGCTGGGTGTGGGTAAAATGGTAGCAGAACAAGTTGATCTGAATAAGACCCTGGAAGTCCGAGGGGAAGATGGGTTTTCTGAAATACACTCCCTCATCTCCCACCTCCAAACAGTAACAGGCTCAGCCTGAAGTCAAAGCAAGATGTGGAAATGCCATACACAGCAGAGGAGAATTGGTTCTAAGGACTGAACTATATGAATAATACTTATTTCTCTCCTATTGGACTTGGAGATCTGGTTTTTGATAAATGACTATATTTACTCTTGTAATGGTCCTGCCCCATTTTCAAGTGATAGAACAACTCCAAAGTATCTTTCCCTCTTAAAGTTCATTTATAGTAAGTGATGTGCTTCACGTGTGTCTTGCACTGAACTGAAAACAAACCATCAAGGAACACTCCTCACCTGCCATATCCAAAAGGCACTCTAGGTTTGTATCCATTCTAACATAGCTTCTTGATTTTGTACAGACAACATTAGCAATTGATACATAACATCTGTCACTGCTGTTTCTAAAATAAAATATCTGAGTCTCTCAAAGGCAGTTTAGGAAATTCAGGATCTCCTAAGAGAAAGATGAAAACACCATCAGTAGATTCTCAGCCCTAGGACAGGCCAGCTTAAAGTGACTAGGCCTGTGGACAGAGATTAAACTGACAAACCTTATATACTTGGCCCTAGCCTGGAGCAGGGGATTGATATTTTTCTCTGAGAAGAACTTTAGAGGCCAAAGGAAAAGAGAGATTAAAAAGAAATTCCTCTCTGAACAGTTACACAGCTAAGGCAAAGATTTCAGAATTCTAGCCCATTACTCTTTCTCCCCAGCCTAGTTTGGTGCTATGACCAAATACTAAAAATAACCAATTTAGGACTACCACCAGAATTATTTATTTATGACTCTCATACCCCTTGGTGGATCACTGATGGCAAGTTCTAAGTGACTGGTTCTCTCTCCTTTGTGCCTCATCAGTCAGGGCATTTCCAAAGACTACTAATTATTTCAGTTTCAACCCAAGTTAAACATAATCAGGAAGTTAAATCCTACTGCTTTGGATCATGAGGTCAGGAGATTGAGACCATCCTGGCTAACATGGTGAAACCCCGTCTCTACTAAAAATACAAAACTCAGCCAGGTGTGGTGGCACATGACTGTAGTCCCAGCTACTTGGGAGGCTGAGGCAGGAGAATCGCTTGAACCCGGGAGGTGGAAGTTGCAGTGAGCCAAGATCGCACCACTGCACTCCAGCCTGGGCGACAGAGCCGAGACCTCGCCCCAAAAAAAAAAAAAAAAAAAAAAAAAGGGCCGGGCTGTGGCTCACGCCTGTAATCCCAGCACTTTGGGAGGCCGAGGCTGGCTGGATCACAGGTCAGGAGATCGAGACCACGTGAAACCCCGCTCTACTAAAAATACAAAATTAGGGGCCGGGCGCCAGGTTGTGGGCTTCTGTAGTCCCAGCTACTCGGGAGGCTGAGGCAGGAGAATGGCGGGAACCCGAGGCGGACCTTTGCAGTGAGCTGAGATCACGCATTGCACTCCAGCCTGGGCTACAGGAGCCGGTGACTGGCCTCCAAAAAAAGATAAAAAAAAGATAAAAAAAATCCTACTGCTGCCAAATCCTACTACTACCAAATTCCAAAGTCAAATATAAGGAGTTGAGGATTGTCTACCGTCTAGAGAATTCTTGCCAAGCTCCCAATAGAAAAATGAGAGCTGGCCTCATTATTAAATCATGTTATCATCAGTGGCCCATTTTTTTTCCAGCTTTGGTGATGACATCCTTGTATCAGCAGAGTAGAGTTAAA
The DNA here is from genome assembly GCF_008728515.1 of Papio anubis. Taxonomy (NCBI): domain Eukaryota; kingdom Metazoa; phylum Chordata; class Mammalia; order Primates; family Cercopithecidae; genus Papio; species Papio anubis. The sequence continues at coordinate 61,227,436 of NC_044991.1, read as the reverse complement.
TTGTCAGATTCCCGAAGCAATTTACCTTTGCACTCACCTGTAGGTATTTTAGAAGCAAGGACTGGTGAACTCAGGGTCCAGACTTCGGTTCAGTGACTTTGGTAGCCTGACCAAAGCTGTTCACTCCCTTCACGTTGCTTTTTATGCAACCCCGGGCTGTTAATGACTTCCAGCTGTGGGACGATCCCTCCGACCACTCTGCCTGGCCTCCCAGATCGTCAGTGCTTTCATGTCTAAGGAGGCTCTATATTTTCCTGCTGCATGGCCTTCTCTGCCTCAGGACTCCTATCTCCCAGGGTGCTGACAACTCAGCAAGGGTTTCCTTGGTGTGAGTTCTTTTGCTTATGGCAACTGAGCTATCACATTTCTAATCAGGAGCAGCCTGAAATTAAGGTGCAAAAATTAAATTGTGGAGACTAAAGGCATTTGGTGCAACTGAATTTCAGGCAGAGTCTGAAGTTCCCTGGAGTAGAGCTTGCTGTGTGGGGGCCTCCTACCCATGGCTTCAGAGCACTTTGATAATCTGAAATGTCTCTTAGCCATGTTAAAGCCCTGGTATAGCCAGAATCCAACAGATTTTCTGAACTAGATCTCCATCTGCTACCATTCTCCAAGTCTGAATCATGGCTTTGCCACTTACTAGCCTTGACCTCAGACAAATTATTGAACCTCTTTTGGCCTCACTTTCCTAAGATGTAAAATGCGGGCAATGAGACTTTTTCTACAGTGCTAATGTGAGCTTTAAACAAGTTATGATATGTATAGCACATGGTAGATGCTAAATGAACTTCACTTCCCTTAACTCTACCCTCTACATTTTAGAGGAAATCTGTTTACCTGCCTTACCTCTTGCTTAGTAGACAGGATGAGGCTTGGGTTGAAGAATATATTACTGAGGGGCAAGTCTAGAAAGGATGTGGGGTGGATACCATAGATAGTCATAGGGATTGATGTTTCTCTTCCTCAAATCCTAGGTCGTAATGATAAGACTAAGTGATTCTCTGACTTCAAGAATGCTTGCAATGTTCATTTCTGGGACAAGTTTCTCAGTAGGCACGACCAGAACTTCTTGTTAACATAGCCCAGCCCAGAACCTTGAAGATGACAATGATTTTAATCTTACAGTATGGGGTGGAATAAGCTAAGCCACATATACACATGGCTTTTATATATGGCTCTTAAGAGCATAAGTAGTTGTCACAAGAACATGACATTTCCAGATCTATATTATGGATAATAATTTACATGACTATCAACTTTTGAAGCAGGAATCTTCTCTTATTCATGTTTATTCTCTTAAGTACATATGGCTTTGCATGTCAAAGTTGCTCATTAAATCAAATTGAATTGATTCAATATCAAAGGACATGAAACTGAAGGAAAAAATGGAAGTTAAAATTGTTGATGAGCAAGATCCAGACTGACCAAGAGAACCAAGAGGAAACCAAAGCTGAGCGGTATCTTGTCTCTATACCAGGCTTTGTTCATATAACTTTTATCTATGGACTTTCATTATCTTTTAGAAAGTTATCATTGCATTGGAAGACTAGCTTAGGAATGTGTTGTTAGTAGGAGAGCTGGCTAGAATAGGGGCTGGAATAGATAGTCTTATTCCTAAAGTCATGCCTAGTTACCAGAAAGTGAGACTCTTCCTTCCTGATTCCCTCCATGGAATGGGTTAAGACAACAGTGTGCCACCAGCCATTATTTTCTTTTTCTCTTCATTTTTTTAGTAGAGATGGGGTCTCGCTTTGTTGCCCAGACTGGCCTTTGAACTTCTGGCCTCAAGTAATCCTCTTCCTGCCTCTGTCCCCTAGCCATGCCTGGCCCCACCCGCCATTGTATGTTGCCACAGGGCTGAGAGTTTGGCAGAAACCCCCTCTGCCTGCTCTGCCTGGGAAAAGCAGTATCCCTTAAGAGAATTTAAGTTTTAAGTCAATTGTTACCTCTGCAGTGTTTTGTCCTTGGTAGGCATGGTGTCCTTAGCCGGGCATGGTGGTGCGTACCTGTAATCCCAGCTACTCAGGAGGTTGAGGCACGAGAATCACTTGAACCTGGGAGGCAGAGGTTGCAGTGAACCAAGATCACGCGACTGGACTCCAGCCTGGGAGACAGAGCAAGACTCCATCTCAAACAACAACAACAACAACAACAACAAAAACATATACTAAAATGGAATTTTATGGTATACAGTTCATTTTAATACATGTCTATATTCACATCACCACCACCACAAACAGGATATAGGGTATTTGCTGCTGTAGTTTATTAGTTAAAATTCTCCTTTTCCTTTTCCCTTAAGGCTTGGTTTTGCTACTTTCAGGCTTAATTGGTATGAGATATATATATATATATATATATATATATATATACACACACATATATTTTTTTTTTTCCTGAGAGCTGAAATGTAAGTGTTCCAAACTAGGGGAGAGAGAAGTAGAGAAAGTGATTTACTCTTAGAATGGATTGGGGTGTTTATAAACTGTTTTTTGTTGTTGCTGTTGTTGTTGTTGTTTGAAACAGAGTTTAGCTGTTGTCACCTAGGCTGGAGTACAATAGCATGATCTCAGCTTACTGCAACCTCAGCCTCCTGGGTTGAAGCGATTCTCATGCCTCAGCCCCCCAAGTAGCTGGGATTCCAGGTGCCTGCCACCACACCGGCTAATTTTTTTATTTTTAGTAGAAACGGGGTTTCGCCATATTGGCCAGGCTGCTCTCGAACTCCTGACCTCAGGTGATCTGCCTGCCTTGGCCTCCCAAAGTGCTGGGATTACAGGCGTGAGCCACTGTGCCCGACCCGGGGTGTTTATTCACTGCCAGTGGGGTTGTTTCCTCTATTAGATTTTAACTTCTGAGTTCAGGGGCTGTGTCTTATTCACCTGTATATCCCCACTGCCTAGGGGGTCCATGGTGGCTGTTCAATAAATGCTTACTGATTGATATATAAGTCAAATATAACCAACATTGCAAAGTGTTACAGGTGTGAAATTGGTGGTACAGGTAATAAGCACTAGAGAAGCTCAGAAGAAGAAATCATTGTGGGCCAGGATGGTCAGAGAAGGTTCTACAGAAGGGGTAGAAATGTTTCATGAAAGAATTTGACTCTCTGGACAGAGATGGAATGAAATATAGACAGTGCACAGACTTCCAATCACTTAAACTCTGAGACCCTCACTTTCTTATTGATGCAAAAAGTATTTTTAAAATGAGAAGAGTAAACCTACATCATAAGCAAAGAGTAAATGAGATAGTTATATAATTAGCACAGAATGTGATACACACAAAAGAATTTTCTTTCCTCTGTACTTTTTCTTTTACTGACCTGTATAGCCATCCCATTGGATTTGAAAGCTTTCCTGAGTCTTCTGGAGCTCCTGGTGCCATTTCCTTCATAGCTGCAGTAGCTTTCCACACACCAGAGGAGATATTCCTGAAGCTAGGGGGGGCTTTGTTCACTCTCTGTGGATAAATGAGATAGATAAGTACTCTAAATACTTTTTGTTGTCTATCCTTGAGCACAGATGACTATGTTGGGCATAGGGAATTTCGCTGGGCAAAACATTTCCACTTTTATCTCCATTTCTACCTCACAGAACTTTACTATTAGAAGAGCTCTGGTAGGGCTCAGTGGCTCACACCTATAATTTGAGCACTTTGGGAGGCCACGATGGGAGAATCACTTGAGGCCATGACTTTGAGGCCAGGCCAGCCTGGGCAACATAATGAGACCTGTCTCTACAATTAATAAATAAATTGGCCAGGTGTGGTGGCACATGCTTGTGGTCCCAGCTACTCTGGATTGCTTGAGCCCAGTAGGTCAAAGCTGCAGTGAGCCATGATCACACCACTGCACGCCAGCCTGGGCAACAGAGAGAGACTTTGTTTCTTAAAAAAACAAAGAAAAAAAAAAAAAAATTCGCCGCACGTGCTCAAGCCTGTAATCCCAGCACTTTGGGAGGCCGACGGGCGGATCACGCAGGTCAGGAGATCGACCATCCTGGCTAACACGGTGAAACCCCATCTCTACTAAATACAAAAACTAGCTGGCGTGGTGGCGGCTCTGCAGTCCCAGCTACTTGGGAGGCTGGGAGGCAGGAGAATGCATGCAAAACCTGGGAGGCGGGCAGAGCTGTGAGTGAGCCGAGATTGCGCCCACGCACTCCCAGCCTGGGTGGACAGAGTGAGACTCCATCTCAAAAAAAAAAAAAAAAAAAAAAAATTCTTGGAGATAATATAGTATATCACTTTTGTTTTACATATTAAAAAAAAACAAATTTAGCCTAAAGCAATTAAGTGGTTAGTTAGTGGCAGAACTGTGAAATATACTTGGGTGTTTTTTGATGTCTTACCCAGTGCTCTTTCCAATTTATCAGGCTATTATATACTTCTATATTTTGGAAAGTCCCATTCACTTTTCACATTTCCATCAACATTGGCAACCCAGTTTTTCAGCGAAATTCAGAGACATCCTATACCTTTGGCTTGTTTACCAAAGGACTAGGAAGATCAAGTGATTGATACAAGTTGAGAATCACTAATCTGAAAATCTGAAATGTTCCAAAAGCTGCCGCTTTTTGAGTGCTGACATGAAACTCAAAGGAAAAGCCCATTGGAGCATTTTGGATTTGGGATTTGGGATGTTCAATCAGTTCATTGAATTAACCATTTCTATAAGGAGTCCTGGTTCTATGAATAATTTTTTAGGTCAGGCACAGTGGCTCATGCCTGTAATCCCAGCACTTTGGGAGGCCGAGGTTGGCGGATCACTTGAGGTCAGTTTGAGACCAGCCTGGCCAACATGGCAAAACTCCGGGATTACAGTTGTGAGCCACGGTGCCTGGCCTACTTACTCTCTTATTCTAAGAGTCAGACAACAAAGTATACTCTGTGAAGAATCATTTCCCTCCTCCGTCTCTGCTACCCTATTTCATCTCTTTTTTTTCCACCTATCCCCTGTAGGTAAACAATTTTATTAATGTCTGGTTTATCCTTCCTGTATGTCCTTTGCACAAATAAGCAGACACATATATATTTTATTACATCCTTTATTACATAAAATGACACATGCTTTATTTGTTTGCTAGAGCTGCTGAAGCAAAATACTACAAACTGGGTTGGTTAAACACAAAAACGTTAAACAACAGAAATGTATTGTCCCACATTCTGACAGTTGGAAGCTCAAGGTCAAGTTACTGACAGGTTTGGTTTCTTCTGAGGCCTCTCTTTGACTTGCAGATGTTTGCCTTCTATGTCCTCACACGGTCTCTCCTCTGTGCACATGCTGTTGATATCTCTGTGTTCAAATTTCCTCTTAGGCTAGAATTGCACAGAAAGAAGATTAAAAACAAAAAAATAAATTTTTTCTTCTTGTAAGGACACCAGTCAGATTGAATTAGGACCCATCCTAACGGCCTCGTTTTAATTTAATCACCTTTGTAAACCCTGCATCTCCAAATAAGAGTCACATTCTAAGGTGGTGGGTGTTAGGACTTCAATATACCTTTTGGCAGTAGAGGCAAAATTTAGGCTATGACACGTGCTATATAGACACTCTTTTGCACTTGGCTTTCATGGAAATTGTGTCCAGAATTAGGGCGTTCTCGGTGTAACTTCAAGATGAAGCCCTGGACCCTCGCAGTGTTATAGTTCTTAAAGATGGTATGTCCGGAGATTGCTCCTTCAGACGTTCAGACATGTCTGGAATGTCTTCCTTCTGGCAGGTTCGTGGTCTCGCTGTCAGAAGTGAAGTTGCAGACCTTCGTAGTTAGTGTTACACCTCTTAAAGACAGCACGCCTGACTTACCTAATTTTCCCTGTGGGCTCGCGGGTCTCGCTTGGCTTTACAAGTGAAGGCAGACCTTCGTGAAGGAAAAGCCACCTCTTAAAGACAGCACGTCTGGACTTACTCATTCTTCCCTGTGGGCTCGTCTGGTCTCGCTGGCTTTACAAGTGAAGCTGCAGACCTTAGCAGTGAGTGTTACAGCTTTTTCCATCAGCAAGATTTATTACAAAGAGAGAGACAACAAATCTTACACCCTTTCTAAGGCGACCCAATTGGGTGCCTGCTGGTTGCTTTGGGCAGCCTGCTTTTATTCCCTCATCTGGCCCCACCCACATCCTGCTGATTGGTCCATTTTACAGAGAGCTGATTGGTCTACTTTACAGAGAGCTGATTGGTCCATTTTACAGAGAGTCAGTTAGTCTATTTTACAGAGAGCTGATTGGTCCATTTTACAATCCCTGAGCTAGACACAGAGTGCTGATAGATGCATTTACAATTCTCTAGCTAGACGTAAAAGTTCTCCAAGTCCCCACTAGGTTAGCTAGATACAGAGTACTGATTGGTGTATTTACAAACCCTGAGCTAGACACAGAGTGCTGATTGGTGCATTTATAATCCTTTAGCTAGACACAGAGTGCTAGACAGAAAAGCTCTCCAAGTCCCCACTAGCTTAGCTAGATACAGAGTACTGATTGGTGTATTTACAAACCTTGAGCTAGACACAGAGTGATGATTGGTGTATTTACAATCCCTTAGCTAGACATGAAAGTTCTCCATAAAAGTTCTCCAAGTCCCCACTAGACTCAAGAGCCCAGCTGGCTTCACCTAGTGGATCCGCACTGGGGCTGTGGGTGGAGCTGCCTGCCAGTCCTGCACCGCTGTGCACCCATACTCCTCAGCCCCTGGGCAGTTGATGGGACCCAGCGCCATGGAGGAGGGCGTGGCACTCGTCGGGGAGGCTCAGGCCGTGTGGGAGCCCACTGTGGAGTGGGGACTCAGACAAGGTGGGCTGTAGGTCCCAAGCCCTGCCCAGCGGGGAGGCAGCTGAGACCCGGCAAGAATTCAAGCGTGGTGCATGCGGGCCTGCAGTGCTGGGGGACCCGATGCAACCTCCGCAGCTGCTGGCCGGGGTGCTAAGCCCCTCACTGTCCTGGGCTGGTGGAGCTGGCCAGCAGCTCTGAGTGTGGGGCCCTCTAAGCCCGCACCAGCGCCCACCGGAACTTGCAATGGCCTGTGGGTGCCTCCTGCCTGCGCCTCTCCCTCCACACCTTCCCGCAAGCAGAGGGAGCCGGCTCTGGCCTCGGCCAGCCCAGAGAGGGGCTCCCACAGTGGAGTGGCAGGCTGAAGGGCTCCTCAAACGCTGCCAGTGTGGATGCCGAGGCCGAGGAGGCACCGAGAGTGAGGGCTGCTAGCACATTATCACCTCTCAAAATCACTCCATATCAGTTAATAGAGATCATCCTGATACTATTTTACAGTTGCATAGTACCCCATTGTGTGGCTGTTCCTTGGTTTATGCACCCACTGTCCTGTGCATAGGTATTTAGGTTGTTTCTCATATTTTACAAATACAAACAATGCTGCAATGAATAATTGTGTGCATATGTATTTTCATATTGTTGGAGATTCTTAGATGTAGGATTTCTGGGTCACAAGGGAAGTGCCTCAGGATAGGCAAATTCACAGAGAGAAAATAGATTAGTAGTTGCATGGTGGTAGGGCAGGAATGGGAAATGACTACTGATGTGTATAAGATTTCTTTCGGGCGTGTTAAAAATGTTAACATTAGACTATGGTGATGCTTGCACAACTTGGTTGAATATACTAAAAACCACCGAACTGTACATTTTAAATGGGTGACATTTATGTTATATGAAACGTATTTCAACAAAGCTATAAAAAATGCAAAGTGACCAGCCTGGCCAACATAGTGAAACCCCATCTCTACTAAAAATACAAAAAGTTTAGCCAGGTATGGTGGTGGGCACCTGTAATCCCAGCTACTTGGGAGGCTGGGGCAAGGAGAATTGCTTGAACCTGGGAGGTGGAGGTTGAAGTGAGCTGAGTTCGTGCCCCTGCACTCTAGTCCAGGCAACAGAGTGAGACCCTGTCTCTATAAATAAATAAATATTTTTTTGTGGATTCCTGGGGATTTTATATGTAGACAATCATGGCATCTGCAAATAGAAACAGTTTTATGTCTTCCTTTCAGATCTCTATACCTTTATTTCCTTTTCTTACATTATTATACTGGCTAGAACTTCTAGCACAATGTTGAATAAAAATGGTGAGAGAGACATTCTTGCCTTGTTCCTTATCTTGGGGAAAAGCTTTTAGTGGTTACCCTAGGTATTTTATTACATATACACAACTTATCACAGTCTACTGATGTTATTTTACCAGTTCTAGTGAAGTGTAGAAACTATATCTCTCTTTACATCCATTCACCATCCTCTGCTTATAGTAGTTGTTTGCAATATATGAGCAAAAAGAAAATGCAGGGAATTCATCAGAGTCATTCCTCAGGTCCTGAGGTCCCTAATCAGTCTGCCTTTTTCTCTCCATCTTTCAGAACCTTCTTGTATCCGCTTTATATATACAGTCCACTGTTTTTTTGTTTTAGTGGAAGAAACAGAGAAAAGTACATCTACTACATCTTCCTGGAATTAGATGTCCTCAAATATTGTGTTTTTCAATCCTTGAATTTAAATCTCCTTTATTATATTGTGTCTTCCTTTAAGTCCTTGAACATATTTATAAAGGCTTATTCAAAGCTTTTGTCTATTCATTCCATCATCTTGGAAATTATGGGCCTATTTCTATTGGTAAGTTTTTCTCCTGGTTATGGTTACATTTTCCTGCTTTGTTTTCCATCTAGTAACTTTTTAATGTACGTTGGACATTATGGATGCCATGTTGTTAAGTGTCTAGATTTTGTTGTCTCCCTTAATAAAGTGTTCAGCTTTGTTTAAGCAAGTCATTATTTTTTTAAGCAGGGAGTTAATTTACTTGAGGATCAATTTGATCCCTTTGAGGCATGTTTTTACATTTTGTTAGAGAGACTCTAGAACAACCTAAATACTAGTACATTTCATAAGACAAAATCTTTCTGGGGTCTCTACTGAATGCCCAGGGTGTTCAACAGAGTCTGTTCACTCTGATCTGTGGGAATTTAAACATCTCTCTGCCCAATTTAATCTCTGATAGTTGTTTGTTCCTTAGTAGTTGTTCTTTGCTCAGTCTCGTGGAATCTCACCAATGCATGTGCAGCTTAGTAGTTGGCCAAAGACTTAAGGGGAACCCTATGCAAATTTCTGGTGCACCTTCTCTGAATGGATCCCTTTTTTATGGTACTCTACCCTGTTGGGAGAAAAGCCTGGTGTTGAGAGAGAAGCTGAGACAGGGCTCTTTGCTTCCAGCACTCCTGTTATCTCAAGCAGCCATATGTTTCTCATTCACTTGATACACCCCCACATCCTCACGACCTGTTTGTTTGTTTGAGCACCAACAAATAGCAAGGGCTCCCAGAGCTCCGGGCCTTCACAGCCTCCACACTCACAATGGCCCCTTGGTCCCACTTTCTCTCTCAAACTGTCTTTTTGTCATTCCTTTGACTCTGCTGGACTTCGTCACCCCCACGACCTGGTGTTGGGTCTGATCATTGCAACACTACCCCACAAACCCTGTATAACTTTGAGTTCCAATCTCTGTGTTCTCAGTTTGGTGAGATTGCTAAATTCTATTTGGCCCCTTTCTCTGTCCTGTAACTGGAAATTACCTCCAGGCAGAAGGAAAGAGCAATCATAATGTTCCCTTCTTTCAGGGATCATAGTAATGTACTGTCTGTGTACATCAGAAGATATTTATTTCATATATTTTGTCCATTTTTAGAATCGTGTGTGTGTGTGTGTGTGTGTGTGTGTGTGTCAAGGGCTAATCAAATACTAGTTTCTTCTTTATGTCCACAGAGGAAATCCTGTTTTGTGTTCTGAAAAGATAACTTTGGCTACTGGAGAATGGACTGGAGAAGGGCAAGAATAGAAGCAGGGAGAACTGTTAGGAGTCTATTTCAGTAGTCCAAGAAAGAAATAATGGTGGCTTTTGGATTACTTTGGAAATGGAGATAGGTGGATGAATGAGCTAATGCTTATTAGTTAGAAAATTCCCATATGCTTTTTTTTTTTTTTTTTTTTTTTTTTTTTTAAATACGGAGTCTCGCTCTGCCGCCCAGGCTGGAGTGCAGTGGCCGGATCTCAGCTCACTGCAAGCTCCGCCTCCCGGGTTCACGCCATTCTCCTGCCTCAGCCTTCCGAGTAGCTGGGACTACAGGCGCCCGCCACTGCGCCCGGCTAGTTTTTTGTATTTTTTAGTAGAGACGGGGTTTCACCATGTTAGCCAGGATGGTCTCGATCTCCTGACCTCGTGATCCGCCCGTCTCGGCCTCCCAAAGTGCTGGGATTACAGGCTTGAGCCACCGCGCCCGGCCCCCATATGCTTTAAACAAATGTTTTGAATAATTTATTTGAAATAAGAATAATGTATTATTTTCCTTTCTCCTTTTCCAAGTTCTCTGTTTTCTGTTTGCCCCTACACATTCCCAGTGTGGGAGACAAAGATAATTATTCTCATTTTTCAGATGAATAAACTAATACTTGAATGGTAGGATCACTTGCCAAGTTGTTTCAAAGAAATGATATTGGATTTCAGGTTCCTAGACTGCTAAGAGTTCCATAAGTGCTGCTTTCGAATTGGCTGAAACTATCATGCCGAATGACCTGGAGCCTTTAAAGTCTTTGGAAGCTTCTGCTTTTTGAAAATACAAGGTCTTCCTTCAAGATGTCTTTGTGTTGGAACTGAGTACTCCTTTCATATCTAAGATAATTGGGCTATTATCCACTGAAGGATTAAACTTATTTTATTTTGATGAGACCTTTCTTCAAATGACTTACAGTAGGTTCTGGGAAAATGAATCGTGCCCCCTAAAGCATGATGCTTCAGTAGTACAGTGCCTGCAGCTCCACAGACTAGAGTTTAATTATTAAAATGATTTAAAAGTTCATTATAATGACCTTACAATTTTAAACTCTAAGTTTTCCTTCCTGTTTGTCATGGTCCTCTTGTAATTCAATGAATAATAATATTATTTTTTTTTTCTTTAGAGATGGGGTCTTGCTCTGTTGTCCAGTCTGGAGTGCATCATGCCCAGCTAATTTATTTTTTAAATTTTGTGTAGAGATGGAGGTCTTGCTTTGCTGCCCAGGCTGGTCTCGAACTCTTGGGCTCAAGCAATCCTCCCGCCTTGGCCCTCCCAAAGTGCTGGGATTACAGATGTGAGCTGCAATCCTGGCTCAATGAATAATATTCTTTTGATCATTGTTTTATATTAATTCCCCCATGTAATAAAGAGTCAAGACATGCTGTAGGCAAAATTGTAGAGCTGATGAATTATTTTCCAATTTAACTTCATTTTTTTGGCCAGGTGCAGTGACTTATGCCTGTAATCCCAGTACTTTGGGAGGCTGAGGCAGGAGGATCGCTTGAGGTCAGGAGTTTGAGACTAGCCTTGGCAACACAGGGAGACCCCATCTCTTAAACAACAACCACCAAAAAAGCTGGGCATGGTGGCACACACCCATCATCCCAACTTCTCCAGAGGCTGAAGCAGGAGAATCCCTTGTGCCCAGGAGTTCAAGGATGCAGTGAGATATAATGCTACCATTGTACTCCAGCCTGGGTGACACAGCAAGACTGTCTCTAAAAAATAAAAATAAAAAGTAGACTGGGTGCAGTGGCTCACACCTGTAATCCTTGCACTTGGGGACACCAAGGTAGGTGGATCACCTGAGGTCAGGAGTTCAAGAGCAGCCTGGGCAACATAATGAAACCCCATCTCTACTAAAAATGCAAAACATTAGCTGTGCGTGGTAGCCTGCACCTATAATCCCAGCTACTCAGGAGGCTGAGACAGGAGAATCGCTTGAACCCGGGAGGTGGAGTTTGTAGTGAGCCGAGATCGCACCACTGCATTCCAGCCTGGGTGACAGAGTGAGATTCCATCAAATAAATAAATAAATACATATTTTTTTAAAAAAGTAAAAAAAAAATCTTCATTTTTTTTGCCCCCACTCTATTCTCTTGCTGTGGCTATTTTCCTTTCACTTATGGAGAACCAAAATATTATGTGATAAAAAAGACTGTAGCATAGCACAGTCATCAGATCTGGGCTTCAAACCTGCCTGTCTTTCTGGAAAGGTCTTGGGACTTTGAGTAAAGTTCTTGGGGAGCCATAACAACAGTACTTATGTCAGTGCTGTTATGACAGAAGAGGTAATATATGTAAAGTGTTTAGCGCATCACCTTGTTCACTTGTTTCTTCTTTCGTTTGATGAACATGGATGGATGTGTAATTAGAATTGTTCTCAGCAATGTCAGTGGGATGGATGAGTGGTGGTGAAGTATGACACATGATTTTTTTAGGGACTTGTTTTATTCACATTAAGTTCTAGGTTAAATCGTACTTATTGCTTCTTTCTCCCACAACTAAAAGGACATAGTTCTTTCTCTCATTTATAAAACTGCTAACAATGTTTCTGGCCAGGACAGGCTGTTGTGCACATAAGAGAAAGTTGTTAGGCAGCCCTTTTTTGTGTTCTCTCAGGGTACGTATCAAACAGAACACAACTGATTTCTTGACTGTCTTTCTTAGAAGAAAGTAAGCTCCTCAAGGGCGAGAACTACAACTGGCTTATCTTTGAATCTCAAATTCCCAGCAGAGTGTTTGCTACATATTTCACATTCAAGAAATATTTATTTATTTATTTATTTATTATTTTCATTTATTTATTTTTTGAGACAGTCTTTCTCTGTCACCCAGGCTGGAGTGCAGTGGCGTGATCTCAGCTCACTGCAGGCTCCTCCTCCCAGGTTCACGCCATTCTCTTGCCTCAGCCTCCCAAGTAGCTGGGACTACAGGCGCCCGCCACCACGCCTGGCTAATTTTTTGTATTTTTTTTTTTTTTTTTAGTAGAGATGGGGTTTCACCGTGTTAGCCAGGATGGTCTGGATATCCTGATCTCGTGATCCGCCTGTCTCAGCCTCCCAAAGTGCTGAGATTACAGGCGTGAGCCACTGTGCCCGGCCAAGAAATATTTACTGAATATGTGAATAATAATATAATAATTGAAGTAATCTCCTGTGTGTCTTCTGCTTACCATCTCCCCCAGTCTATATACATGAATCTGATCACTCAACAATTCAACTATTATTGACAGCCTACTAGATGAAAAGCTATATATGCAATGGACTGGAGGATACAGGGATGAAGAAGGCATGCTCCCACCCTCAAGAAAGTGACATCAATTATTTAAGTTCAAGGATTATATTCTTCCTCTCATCAAAATTTTCAGTGGCTCCCTGTTGCTCGGAGAATAAAATCCAAACTCTTTAGTACGAAATTCAAGGCCTTTTTTCAGACTGGCCTTAGCTCTTCCTCCTATATTATCTGTTACTCCTTGCTACACATATGGTAGTGGCTTTAATTTCTGTCTACTCAGTATCCTTCCTAACAGATCCTCCCTTTCAGGCTGTGGTGACTGAGAGGTGGGATCCTCCTTTCTTGAGATCTGATTCTCTGAATGAAAACATTCTTCCTTTTGCTTAAAAGAGCTCAAACATTAGCTGGATGTGGTGACATGTGCCTGTAGTCTCAGCTACTTCGGAGGCTGAGGCAAGAGATTCACTTGAACCTGGGAGGTGGAGGCTGCAGTGAGCCGACATTGTGCTACCACATTCCATCACATACCATATGTCACACAGGGTGACAAAGTGAGACCCTACCTTAAAAAACAAAACAACAAACAAACAACAACAAAAAAAACCTCAAATAGTCACTTATTGACACACAAATCCTCCTGTTTAACCGACTGGTTTCCTTATTGCTTCCTGCATATAGCTGCTATTTCAGCTAGTACCTTTATTCAGTTCCTCCTTTGGGAGGTCCTCTTCTCTCTTTTTTTGCTTTTTTGTTTTTTGTCTTTTTTTTTTTTGAGACCAGATCTCACTCTGGCACCCAGCCTGGAGTGCAGTGGCACAATCATGGCTCACTGCAGCCTATCCCCCGGGCTCAAGTGATCATCCCACCTTAGCCTTGGGAGTAGCTGGGACCACAGGCATGCACCGCCATGCCCAGCTAATTTTTTTTGTTGTTTTGTTTCTAAAGACAGGGTCTCCCTATGTTGCCCAGGCTGGTCTTGAGTTCCTGGCCTCAAGTAATCCACTTGCCTTGGCCTCTCAAAGTGCTGGGATTACAGGCGTGAGCCATGGCACCTGGCCTGCAAAGCCCTCTTTTAAGATCTCCACATATTTTTGTCCTATGAGTCCTTCCAGGCCAAGCTCAAATCCTACTTGCCTCCCAAAGCCTTTCCTTCCATCCTTTTCCCAGCATTACTATAGCTTACTATGCTGAAATCCCTTTCTTTTGTCAGCTGGGATATGCTGCCTATTTTGTTATTTTTCTTTTCATACATAGATCCCTTTTCTCTGTATGATTCCGATTTTAGTATATGTACTGCCAAAGCAAGCACCCTTTTTCTCATTGTAGAACGAGGGTTCTCAAAGTATTGTCCAGGGATCCTTGAGGGGTCCTTGAGGAGCTTTCAGTGGGTACATGAGGTCAAAACTATTTTCTACATGATACTAAGACAGTAGTTGCCTTTTTCACTCTGTTCCTCTCACAAGTGGAATTTTCTAGATAATATATGGCATATGATATCACAACAAGTTTTGTTTTTTGTTTTTTGTTTGTTTGTTTTTTGCTTTTTTTAGACAGAGTCTTGCTGTGTCATGCAGGCTGGAGTGCAATGGCGCCATCTCAGCTCCCTGCAACCTCTGCCTCCCGGGTTCCCAAAGTGTTGGGATTACAGGTGTGAGCCACTGTGCCCAGCCTCATATCACAACAAATTAAATGCAGAAGCAGACATGATAATCCAGTTGTCTTACTAAGCCATACATTGAAGAGATTCACAGAAATCTAAAACAATACCAATCTTTTCACTACTTTTTTGTTTTAGAAAACACAGTTTTCAGGGCTAGGTGTAGTGGCTCATGCCTGTAATCCCAGCTCTATGGGAGGCTGAGGCAGGTGGATCACAAGGTCAGGAGATCGAGACCATCCTGGCTAACACGGTGAAACCCCGTCTCTACTAAAAATATAAAAATTAGCCGGGTGTGGTGATGGGCGCCTGTAGTCCCAGCCACTCGGGAGAGGCTGAGGCAGGAGAATCATTTGAAACAAAACTCTACCTCCAAAAAAAAAAAAAAAGGTCCTGAGACCAAAACGTTTAAGAACTGCTACTCGGCTGGGCGCGGTGGCTCAAGCCTGTAATCCCAGCACTTTGGGAGGCCGAGACGGGCGGATCATGAGGTCAGGAGATCGAGACTATCCTGGCTAACACGGTGAAACCCCATCTCTACTAAAAAATACAAAAAACTAGCCGGGCGAAGTGGCGGGCGCCTGTGGTCCCAGCATCTCGGGAGGCTGAGGCAGGAGAATGGCGTAAACCCGGGAGGCGGAGCTTGCAGTGAGCTGAGATCCGGCCACTGCACTCCAGCCTGGGCGACAGAGCCAGACTCAGTCTCAAAAAAAAAAAAAAAAAAAAAAGAACTGCTACTCTAGATTATAAGAAGGTGGAAAATGGGTCTAATGCTTCTTTGTATCTCCTGTAGGGGTAAAAGGAAAGCTACCCCTCTGCCCTCTGAAGGTTCTGAAAATGAACTGAGAAAAGGCAAATTCATCGGAGAAAAGGCAAGGCATGCACAATTTATTTTAACATGCACGAGAGGAAAATGACTGGAGAGTGATAACTTCACAACCCCATGGGGTACAGAGGCTTATATACTCTTCTTCATAAGAGGATGAGAGATGGGGAAATGTGGATGATTCTGGGGGTAAAGTAAATGATTTTTAGGATAATTCAACGGGCTTGGAGAACATACAATGTCTGTTGGGCCTGCAGAGCAGACAATGGTTTATGCCGGTGACAAAAATCTGTTAAGCTGTGTTGATAAAACTTCACTCTCTCTTCCTGTGATGAAGTTAAATTAATGAAAATTCAGAAAAGGGACCAGAAGTAACTCTTTTCTCCTTTGGCAGGTCTGGAGTTCAGGTGGATAAGGGAATAACAGAGTAAAGCTACTTCCAGCACCTGCTGGTCTCCAAAGGCCTTTAATTTAAAATAATCAGCACACCAGGATGGGGTGAAATTCTCTGATCTCCTTCACTTCACTGCCATGTACGTTGTAAGATTTCAATAAATTCCATAACATAAAAAGTTAAAAAGAGGTCGGGTGTGGTGGCTCACGCCTGTAATCCTAGCACTTTGGGAGGCTGAGATGAGCAGATCATTTGAGGTCAAGAGTTCAAGACCAGCCTGACCAAATGGTGAAATCTCGTCTCTACTAAAAATACAAAAATTGCTGGGTGTGGTGGTGTGCACCTGTAGTCCCAGCTACTCAGGAGGCTGAGGCAGGAGAATTGCTTAAACCTGGGAGGCGGAGGTTGCAGTGAGCCGAGATCATACCACTGTACTCCAGCCTGGGTGACAGAGCAAAACTCCATCTTGAGGGGGAAAAAAAGTAAAAAAGAAAAAAGAAAGATCCCAATAAACATTAATTTATTATGCAAATGTGGGAATCTGGGGACACAAATGTCAATAAATGAAAGGTTTTTTTTTTATGGGGAATATTTTATAATCATTGAGGCAGGAAAATAGGGTCTGGAGGCAGGGAACCTAAGGCCAATTCCCACTTCAGCTAGGACAGGAAATATCCTCTCCATAGGGCATAGGCCAAGTAAATAGCTTTGTAACTCTACTTCATCCTCTCTATTTGCATAGGGCCTACCTGAAATAACCAATAGAATCCTCTAGAGGGTATTTAAACTCCCCAAAATTCTGTAATGGGGCCCTTGAGCCCCTACGCTCAGGCTCCTCCCACACTGTGGAGTGTTCTTTCATTTTCAATAAATCCCTTCATTCCTTCCTTGCTTTGTTTGTGCATTTTGTCCAATTCTTTATTCAAGATGCCAAGAATCTAGACACCCTCCACCAGGGACAATCATCTTAAATGTTACATTTTTTTTCCCCTAGGTACAACTCCCGTAGGTGTAACAATCTTACCTGTTTCTTCTGCTGAGTGTTCATGTGTGAAACAAAAAATGAGTAAAAGGAACACTTTACTGAACCTGAGGGTGCTCATGGACTGTCAATATAGGGGAGAAGACATTGCTCAGAAAAATGTAAACCCTGCAAAAAGTTTGCTGGGAATGTTAATTTGCAAGTGCCCCCACCATAGAATGAGAGAGCTTTAGTGAGGAGGGAAAACAGCATCATGTAAAGCACCCAAGATTAAGGAGAAACAGCTGCAAGGCACAAACTATTTGATTTTAATTATGTGGAAGATAATTGGCCCAATTGTTTGTCAAAGATTTGGAAACAAAAGCATACCAGGGAAAAACAAACAATGATGCAAGAACTGCTGAAGCCGGGACAATGAGATTAATTTCAACCTAAATTATCCCTTAAGGCACAGTCTCTGCAAACTAGGAAAATATTTTTTTTTTCTTTTCTTTTCTTTTTTTTTTTCAGGCTGGAATGCAGTGGCAAGGTTTTGGCTCACTGCAACTTCCGCCTCCTGGGTTCAAGCGATTCTCTTGCCTCAACCTTCCAAGTAGCTGGGATTATAGGCATGTGCCACCATACCCAGCAAATTTTTGTATTTTTAGTAGAGATGGGGTTTCACCATGTTGGCCAGGCCGGTCTTGAACTCTTGACCTTGATCCGCCCACCTTGGCCTCCCAAAGTGCTGGGATTACAGGTGTGAACCACCGCACCCAGCCCGGAAAATATTTCAATTAAAGTTTTCTAAACCTGCTTTGGAGCTTTAAGAAGTTGTAAATGCCGGGCGCGGTGGCTCAAGCCTGTAATCCCAGCACTTTGGGAGGCCGAGGCGGGTGGATCACGAGGTCAGGAGATCAAGACCATCCTGGCTAACATGGTGAAACCCCGTCTCTACTAAAAATACAAAAAAACTAGCCGGGCGTGGTGGCGGGCGCCTGTAGTCCCAGCTACTTGGAGGCTGAGGCGGGAGAATGGCATGAACCCGGGAGGTGGAGCTTGCAGTGAGCCGAGATCGCGCCACTGCACTCCAGCCTGGGCAACAGAGCGAGACTCCGTCTCAAAAAAAAAAAAAAAAAAAAAAAAAAGAAGTTGTAAATATGTCAGATTCTGAAAAATGATCTCCAATAAAACTTCAGTTCTCTTCCTTATTAGAGGATTTTATATTGTACTGTCGTTTGATCAAACCCTCTATGAAGGCTTTGTGAGTTATAAGGTCTCTGTGACAGCTACTCAACTCTACTTGTCCAAAAGCTGCAACAAAGGTTTGCAAACAAGAGGGCATGACTTGCTCCAATAATACTTTATTTATAGAAAAAGGGGGTGGGCCAGATTTGGCCAGCTTCCGGACGTAGTTTACCAACCCCTAGTCTATCTGATCAAACCCAAATGTTCGCTCTGGCACCTCAGCAGAACATTTCCATCATTTGTCTCTCTAATCTTTTATTGTTTTCAACGTTTAGTCTAGTTCCAGTCCAGATGTCCTCCCATCTCCCAAGTGCTCTGTCATTCTTGCTTTCAGGACTTTGCATATGTGGATTCCTCAACAGCCTCTTCCCTACATTCTACCTTTTCAAGTCCTACCCATCCTTTAAGGGTCTGACTATACCTTCTTCATGATGCCTTTTACGAGTAACTCCAACAAACATCCTTTCTCCTTTTTCTCAAGCTTTTGTGACTATCCATAACCCTTAGTATAGCAAAATATTTTGAACATATTATTATGGGGTCCTAGTAAGTCAATAAGTTAATGGAACAGGAAGGAGCCAGGCTGGCAGAACAGGGGCTTAATCTCATTTGTAACTCCTTTGTGTGAAAAAACCACAGCCACTATCTTGCAACTCCAGAAACGAAAGTCATGCTGGTTGCAAGATGGCTAAGAACAGTAGAGTGTTTCCCTTGGGCACCTGAAGAGGAAAGGCCTGGCAGTGAAAAATTGCCCCAATGTATTCTTACTATACAGCACAAACTCACTTGTACGTAGATCTCTCCAACACTGTCCTATAAAACCCTCTTGCTGGGTGCGGTGGCTCATACCTGTAATCCCAGCACTTTGGGAGGCCGAGGCAGGTGGATCACGAGGTCAGGAGTTAGAGACTAGCCTGCCAACATGGTGAAACCCTGTCTCCACTAAAAATACAAAAATTAGGCGGGTGTGGTGGCACGTGCCTGCAGTCCCAGCTACTCAGGAGGCCGAGGCAGAAGAGTCTCTTGAACCTGGGAGGCGGAGGTTGCACTGAGCCGAGATTGCGCCACTGCACTCCAGCCTGGGCGACAGACTCTGGGCGACCCCGTCTCAAAAAAGAAAAAAAAAAAAAACCCTATCACATTTCTGCCTCTTGGCAGATAGCAGCTCTCTCACTACTGCCTGCTGCTGCTATAAAGCAGCATTCCCCTAATAAATTTGCTGCCGTTTTCTTTTTTATCTTTCTTTCTCTTCTTTTGAGACTGAATCTTGTTCTGTCACCAGTTCAAGCGATTCTCCTGCCTCAGCCTCCCGAGTAGCTGGGACTGCAGGCGCCCACCACCCCACCCGGCTAATTTCTGTATTTTTAGTAGAGACAGGGTTTCACCGTGTTGGCCAGGATGGTCTCAATCTCCTGACCTCGTGATCCGCCCAACTCAGCCTCCCAAAATGCTGGGATTACAGGTGTGAGCCACCCCGCCCGGCCGCTTCTGTTATTTTATTTCTGTCTTAGTAAATTCTTTTATCACCCTGAATTATCACTGCACATGGCACTTATTTCAGGCACTTTAGTCAATTATAGTATGACAAAACACTAGCTTATATAGATCTCTGTCTTTTTATTTTTATTAAGAGACAGGGTCTCAACCGGGAGCGGTGGTTCATGCCTATAAACCCAGCACTTTGGGAGGCTGAGACAGGTGGATCACAAGGTCAGGAGACTGAGACCATCCTGGCCGACACGGTGAAACCCTGTCTCTACTAAAAATACAAAAAATTAGCTGGGCGTGGTGGCCTGCACCTGTAGTCCCAACTACTCAGGAGGCTGAGGCAGGAGAATCGCTTGAACCTGGGAGGTAGAGGTTGTGGTGAGCTGAGATCGGGCCACTGCACTCTAGCCTGGGTGACAAAGCGAGACTCTGTCTCAAAAAAAAAAAAATTAGAGAGAGAGAGACAGAGTCTCACAGCCAGGTGCAGTGGCTCATGCCTCTAATACCAGCACTTTGGGAGGCCGAGGTGGGCAGATCACTTGAGGTCAAGAGTTCAAAACTAGCCTGGCCAAAATGGTGAAACCCCATCTCTACTAAAAATATAAAAATTAGCCAGGTATGGTGGCACATGCCTGTTGTCCCAGCTACTTGGGAGGCTGAGGCAGGAGAATGACTTGAACCCGGGAGACTGAGATTGTGCCATTTGCACTCCAGCCTGGGTGACAGAGTGAGACTCTATCTCAAAAAAAAAAAAAAAAAAAAGGAGACAGGGTCTCACTCTGTCATCCAGGCTGGAGTACAGTGGTTGCAATCATGGCTCATTGCAGCCTTGAACTCCTGGGCTCAAGAGATCCTCCATCTCAGCCTCCCAAGTAGTTAGGACTATAGGCATAAGCCACTTAGCCCAGCTAATTTATTTTATTTTTTTGTAGGAATGGGGTCTCACCCAAGCTAGTCTGAAACTCCTGACCTCAAGCAATCCTCTGGTTTTAGCCTCCCAAAGTGCTGGGAACCTGGCCTCTAATTGTCTTTTTCAGGCAAATATTGACTGGATGGCAGAAGCCCACTCAGAGCTAGAGTTACTGTAAAGCTAATTTAGCTTTAAAGACCTTTACTTGCTCAGTTTTCTGTACTTCATTTTGTATCTATAATTCTATATTCTCTTACTTAAAGAGGGACTCCAAATTTGTACACGCTCCAGGGTCCATAAGTTCTGGGCTCACCACAAGGTCTTGTACAAAGTTGGTACAGTAGAGATTGCTAATCATCCCTCAATATCCATTTTCCTTGCTGGAATGCCAATCCCTCAGGTTGTTGTGTAAGGAAGAAATACACATCTTGTTATGCCCAGATCGTTTGTTCCCCAAAGAAGACCACCAGAGTCCAGAGTCAAAGCCAAGCGGCAAGGATCTTTACTGCAAGTTCGAACATGGTCCCTCCATTCCACAGCATACAAGAGGGC
This sequence comes from Papio anubis, assembly GCF_008728515.1. Classification (NCBI taxonomy): domain Eukaryota; kingdom Metazoa; phylum Chordata; class Mammalia; order Primates; family Cercopithecidae; genus Papio; species Papio anubis. Next base: position 61,206,342 of record NC_044991.1, on the reverse strand, counting down.
CCCGAACAATGCGAGTGCTTGCTTTTTATAGCCCGATGTAAACAGGATATGTAAAGTTATAGGGAACAAGGTAATTCTCTCGGTTACAGCATTACAATTGGTTAACATTCTACATTTAGCATTCCTTATCGGAGATCTCCCAGGTGATGTTTTTCTGAAGTTTGAAAGAAATATGGAGGAATGTGTTTGTGCTGGGCTCAGGAAGTTGGGAGATATATGGGGGATGTGCCTCATTCCTTTCAATCTATCTTTTTTTCGTCTCTCTGTAATAGCAGCTTAGACCTTGCATCATAAGCTGGCCACAGTAAGTGCTCAATAACATTTATTAAATTAAATGTGGCCATTAACTGCTGGGCATAGTTGCACTTGTAGTCCTAGCTACTAGGGAAGCTGAGGTAGGAGGATTGCTTGAGCCCAGGAGTTTGGGACCAGCCTGGGCAAGACCCCACCTCTAAAATTAAAAAAATTTTTTAATTTTTTTTTTTTTTTTTTTTTTGAGATGGAGTCTCGCTCTGTCACCCAGGCTGGAGTGCAGTGGCCGAATCTCAGCTCACTGCAAGTTCCGCCTCCCGGGTTTACGCCATTCTCCTGCCTCAGCCTCCCAAGTAGCTGGGACTACAGGCGCCCGCCACCTCGCCCGGCTAGTTTTTTTGTATTTTTTAGTAGAGACGGGGTTTCACCGTGTTAGCCAGGATGGTCTCGATCTCCTGACCTCGTGATCCGCCCATCTCGGCCTCCCAAAGTGCTGGGATTACAGGCGTGAGCCACCGCCAGTCTTGTTCTTTCTGTTGTTCTCTGCTCCCTTCCCTCCTCCTCTCTTCCACACTCCTTCTCAAATTCCACTCTATTTCCTTTTTCAGCTCAACACTGCAGTGAAAAGAGACAGTCTGTCATCTTCCAGGAGCTTAGAGATTAGTGGGGGCCACAGATTAATAAACCAAGGAAGAGAAGGACAGTTCCAGACAGACAATAGCACATGTAAACGCAGAGGCCAGAGCAGTACAGCTCTTTCCACAAACAACTCCATGTGGTTAGAGGACTGGGAACAGATGTGGAGGATAGGGTGCCGAGATTGGAGAGAGTGAAAAGGGTCACAGTTGCCATGCTAACAAAGCCTTACTTGCAGTGCTAACAGACAGGATTTTAGTCGGTGGGCAGTGAAGAACCCTCTAACAGTGGTGAGGAGGAAAAGACTGGTGGGGAATTATATTAGAGGCAGGGGAATTAGTTGCAGGTTATTGTAAAAGTTCAGCAAAGACATGAAGAAGACCTTACCTAAGGCACTGGAGGTGAAGATTTTTTTCTTTAACACTAGCTTTAAGCAAATTGATTATAAAGTTCCTTGGTGTTATTTTCTTCATGCTTCCTATGTTTAGGGTTTGTTGAACTTCTTGTGTCTATGGGTTTATACTTTTCATCAAATTTGAAAAATTTTGGGTCATTATTTGCTCATTACTATTTGGTCATTATTTCTTTTTTTCTGTACCCTCCCTTCTCTTTTGGGGTCTCTAATTACACATATATTAGGCCACCCTATGTTGTCTCAGGGCTCACTGGTGTGCTCTTTGTGAAGTATTTTTTCTCTATGTGTTTTATTTATTTCTCTTTTTTTTCCTTTTTTTTTTTTTTTTTTCCTGAGACGGAGTCTCGCTGTCTCCCAGGCTGGAGTGCAGAGGCGTGATCTCGGCTCACTGCAAGCTCCGCCTCCCGGGTTCACACTGTTCTCCTGCCTCAGCCTCCTGAGTAGCTGGGACTAGAGGCGCCTGCCACCAGGCCCAGCTAATTTTTCATATTTTTAGTAGAGACGGGGTTTCACCGTGTTAGCCAGGATGGTCTCCATCTCCTGACCTCATGATCCGCCCGCCTCGGCCTCCCAAAGTGCTGGGATTACAGGCGTGAGCCACCACACCTGGCCTATTGTTTTTCTAGCTATGTCTTCAAGTTATTTAGTCTTTCCTTTGGCAGTGTTTAATTTGCTGTTAATCTTATCCATTGTATTTTTCATATCAAATACTATATTTTTCATCTCTAGAAGTTAGATTTAAATCTTTTAAAATATCTTCCATGTCTCTACTTATCATTTTCAGTCTTTCCTCTAGTTTCTTGAACATGTGGAATACAGTTATAAGAATTGTTTTAATGTCTCTGTCTACCAATTATATCTTCTGTATAATTCTTTATCTGTTTTTATTGATCTGATTTTTCTCCTCATTATGGATTACATTTTCCTGTTTCTTTGCAGGCCTGATAACTTTTTTTGAATGCCAGACATAGTGAATTTTATCTTGCTGGGGCTGGTACTCTGAGGATTATTCCTTCTGCTCTTTTCTGTTGCTACTTTGTCCAGCTTCAGGTAGTTTCTTCAAACTCCTGTTCTCATCAGCACTAATTTCAGGAGGGGGACTAGAGAATAGGAAACAGGGGTAAAAGTCCAGGAAGTAAATATGCTCAACTTTCTGAATTTCTCATATTGTTAGGCTAACAGAATTAAGTCTAGCTAGGATTCTTGTTAGATCTTAAGGAAATACAGCCATGCTGTAAAAGGACTGAAAAAAGAAGATCAAACTTTAAGAGTAGGTCACAGCCTATGACGGGAAGGGTCAAAAGTCAATTCATAAATAAATGACCCAGGAAGTCCCTGGATTGTTCTCTCTACTCTGGAGTCCTTTCTTTATTTGCACGACTAGGTGCTAACTTTGTTCTAGGTCTAAAATGTTTACCTCCTAATTCTAAAGGTGATGATCTTATCAACTCTAATCCTACCTTAAGGGATCAATTTGATTTTCATATCTCACTGTATGAGTCAGAGAAGGCTGGAAAAAGATTTTCTTGTACATTTGAAAAGTTATTTGCAATTAAGACGTTACTGCTAAGCCCATATTTTTGGTAACTTGCCTGGGATAGATTCTATTGACAATTATGAGTGTATGATTCCTTAATTTGTAACTTTTTTTTTTTTTTTGAAATGGAGTCTCGCTCTGTTGCCCAGACTGGAGTGCAGTGGCACGATCTCGGATTGCTGCAAGCTCTGCCTCCTGGGTTCACACCATTCTCCTGCCTCAGCCTCCCAAGTAATTGGGACCACAGGTGCCTGCCACCACACCTGGCTAATTTTTTGTATTTTTAGTAGAAACGGGGTTTCACTGTTTTAGCCAGGATGGTCTTGATCTCCTGACCTTGTGATCCACCTGCCTCGGCCTCCCAAAGTGCTGGAATTAAAGGCATGAGCCACCACACCAGGCCAACTTTTTATTTAAGGATGAAAGTATGGGAAAATGTAAGCTGTTTCTGGAATATGATGAATATTTTTCAAATCAACACACTCTTTCAGAGACATTTTTCTTTACATAAAAGAGCAACTAGTCAACCCTAGCACATTTTAAGAAAAGGGTTTAATAGCAAAAGCTCCAAGACTACTCCAAAGGAGTCATATTCCAGCAAGCCTTAGGAGGGAGGACAAGCCAAGGCAGCTTCAAAAAACAAGAACTATAAATCAAAAAGTGTCGAAGACAGGTCAGTTGATTTAGAGGTTTACTGTGCAAAGGCTGAGGACACGCCCAGGAAAAAGACAAACAACTTACAGCAGATCTGTGGCTTGTGTTGTTGTCCAAGAAGGTTTTGAGGACTTCAGTATTTAAAGGGGAAGGAGCAGGCAGGAGGGGAAAGAGGAACAGCCAATTTATCTGGCACTCAGTAAATCTGCATTTTATGTAAGATAACAAATATAGAGTACAGGAAGAAGTCAAATATGCATTTGTCTCAGGGTGGCCAGAGATATGATTTCTATTCTTGTCTTTGTCCTCTACCTGAGAAGATAAGCTGTTAATTTGCATTATTAGGGTGAGGGACATTCCCATGTGGGGATATTCGTGGCTTCTATATTGAAATTATCTGTTTAGATAAGGAAGGCAGTTTTTTACATGACTCAGTTCCCGAGCTTAACTTTTCCCTTTGGCATGGTGAGTTTGGGGTTCCAATATTTTATTTTATTTTCACAAACCCAGGCTTTCTGTTGAGCCTTCTTTTTACAGACTGTGTTTGTATGAATGCCTGCCTGACTTGACCGTAGGAGAAAGGAGGAAACTGTCAATAGCTCAGTGTTACCCTATAGGAGGCACAAGAACGTTTGACAAATGATTTTCCTACTTTGAAGACCCGCTGTTCTCTCTTCAGATATTTTCCAATCAAAGTCAATTTCGACATCCCTTTAAAGAGCCGGAGCTTTTCTATAATGGAGAAAACTGGTACCAGCTTCCAGAGAGGAAAAAGCTTAAATCTTCTAAAATCAGCTATATATCAGGAGAAAAGAATATGGCCTGCACTTTGAAGTGTTCTATTTCTAGGCCTTCTCCCCCTTGCTTAGAAACTTTACTCCATCCAAATCTCCCCTCCAAAGCAGATGTCGGAAAGAAGGGAGACAGCACAAAGACATTTTTCTTATGGTAATTCCCAGATGTGAGCTGCCCAGAAGAATGAAGTGCAGCTCTGCTGTCAGATCCCAGGGTGCTCATGCTCTGAGTTCTCTTGAACATGCTTTCATACAGTTTTAGCAAAAGAGGCTTAAGCGGCCGGGTGCAGTGCTCATGCCTGTAATCCTGGCACTTTGGGAGGCCGAGGCGGGTGGATCATGAGGCCAGGAGTTTAAGACCAGCTTGGCCGACATAGTGAAATGCTGTCTCTACTAAAAAAAAAAAAAAAAAAAAAAAATACACACACACACACACACACAAAATCAGCTGGGCGTGGCAGCGTGTGCCTGTAGTCCCAGCTACTAGGGAGTCTGAGGCGGGAGGATTGCTTGAACCCAGGAAGCAGAGGTTGCAATGAGCCAAGATCGTGCCACTGCACTCCAGAGCCTGGATGACACAGCAAGACTGCGTCTCAAAAATAAAAAATAAAAAAAGTCTAAACTTATGAACAGGAGACAAAATTCTATCCTTTTGCTAAAATGACCTTATCCCCCCACATCAAACATGATTTGTGGATGAGTTGTGATCTGTCTAAGGCTAGGATAATTAAAATATAACTGAGTTTTAGGTTTTTGTCCTAATGTAGTCATCCTAATATTTCAATGAAGGTGATGATAAGAACAACACAATATATGCCGCTCTGTGCTTGTAGGTGACATGATGAGGCATTTTTAGAAAAAGCTGTAAGGAAGGCTTGACAAGAGGCTAAGTATGGTGTGAGCAGATAGGCCAAGGTGTATAACGTGGAAGGGAATGGGTAGTCTGGACATTTTTTGCAGGCAGATTTCAAAGTGGTGCTTTAGTAGTTGGGGTTCAAGAGGCTCTGAAGTGGGCATTTTAAACACAGAAGTTAGAAATAGCTGTGGAATGTAGCTTGGGAAATCGCTACTTCTACCATGGCTAGAAGAGTTACAGGTGGAATTCTAGAATGGGCTGGGAATAGACAGGAAGCTATCTGTAAATAACCGTAAAAGCACAATCTGTGTGTAAACCCATGCCAGACTGAAGTAATATGATTGTGTTTATAATTAATTGTCTATGGCTTCACTAATACTGCTATAAAGAAAATGAATTCAGGCTCTTTAAAAAATCTCCTTACTATCGGTCTAGGTAATTTAGATGGCAGAGGGATGTTGTTACAGGATGTCAGCTATGAAGGATTATGGTATTAACAGTCATTAAATGTTAACTAAAGTAGCAGCAAGTAGAATACCTGGGAAACGTGGGCAGAGGGAGAGAAAGAATATGTAAAGGCAGAGGAGGTAAAGCTTTTTCTGGGCTTTCCCCTCAGAGGAGTGGCTGGCTGCAGTCTAGACGTGAGTGCTCATGCCAGAAAAAAGAAAGAATTCAGCAGATATAGAGAGGACTGGAAAGGCATGCATTCCTCTGACCCCACTGGTTTTAGGGAGCAAGTTTGGCAGGCTCCACTTTGGTCTACCCTGGAAATAAGGTGCATATGGAATTCTGTGGCTTGGCTTTTTGATTTTATTTTTAAACCTCTGATTCCACTATCAGAAAAATATATATATAAAGTTACAAAAGATGGCTGAAATGCAAATATTAAATGAATCAGGCTGGGCGTGGTAGCTCACATCTGTAATCCTAGCACTTTGGGAGGCTGAGGCAGGTGGATCACCTGAGGTCAGGAGATTGAGACCAGCCTGGGCAACATGGCGAAACCCTGTCTCTACTGAAAATACAAAAATTAGCTGAGCATGGTGGCACATACCTGTAATCCCAGCTATTCAGGAGGCTGAGGCAGGAGAAACGCTTGAACCCAGGAGGCAGAGGTTGCAGTGAGCCAAGATCGCGCCACCGCACTCCAGCCTGGGTGACAGAGGGAGACTCTGTCTCAAAAACATAAATAAATAAAAAATAAGGACGGGTACATTGGCTCATACCTGTAATCCCAGCACTTTGGGAGGCCAAGGCGGGCGAATCATAAGGTCAGGAAATCGAGACTATCCTGGCTAACACTGTGAAACTGAAAGGAATGAGGCACATCCCCCATATATCTCCCAACTTCCTGAGCCCAGCACAAACACATTCCTCCATATTTCTTTCAAACTTCAGAAAAACATCACCTGGGAGATCTCCGATAAGGAGATGCTAAATGTAGAATGTTAACTTAATTGTAATGCTGTAACAGAGAGAAATTACCTTGTTCCCTATAACTACATATCCTGTTTACATGGGCTATAAAAAGCAACTTTTCGCACATTGTTCGGGGCCCTCTTGTATGCTGTGGAATGGAGAGGGACCAAGTTGTTTGCAGTAAAGATCCTTGCAGCTTGGCTTTGACTCTGGACTCTGAGGTGGTCTTCTTTTGGGAACAAGCGGTCTGGGCTTATAAAACCCCAACTCTACCAAAAATACAAAAAAAAAAAAAAAATTAGCCAGGCATGGTGGCACACGCCTGTAGTCCCCAGCTACTCAGGAGGCTGAGGCAGGAGAATGGCGTGAACTTGGGAGGTGGAGGTTGCAGTGAGTCGAGATCGTGCCACTGCACTCCAGCCTGGGTGACAGAGCAAGACTCCATCTCAAAAAAAAAAAAAAAAGCCGGGCATGGTGGCCCACGCCTTTAATCCCAGCAACTTGGGAGGCTGAGGTGGGCAGATTACAAGGTCAGGAGTTCGAGACTAGCCTGGCCAACATGGCGAAACCCTGTCTCTACTAAAAATACAAAAATTAGCTGGACGTGGTGGCGGGCACCTGTAATCCCAGCTACTTGGGAGGCTGAGGCAGGAGAATAGCTTGAACCCGGGAGGCGGAGGTTGCAGTGAGCCAAGATCGTGCCATTACACTCCAGCCTAGGCGACAAGAGAAAGACTCTGTCTCGAAAAAATAAATACATACATAAAATAAAAAATAAAAAATAAATTAAAAAATAAAAGAAACAACCTCAAATATAGATCATTAGTCAGTCACCGAGTGTCAAGATGTGTAGACAATACCTACCTTTTCCAGTTTTGTTGAAGAAAACTGAAGTGAAGAAAGCTAGTGATTCTTTAGAATCTGAATTTTTTTTTTTTTTTTTTTTTTTTTTTGAGGTGGAGTTTTGCTCTTGTTGCCCAGGCTGGAGTGCAATGGCGCGATCTCAGCTCACTGCAACCTCCGCCTCCTGCGTTCAAGTGATTCTCCTGCCTCAGCCTCCAGAGTAGCTGGGATTACAGGCATGCGCCACCACACCCGGCTAATTTTGTATTTTTAGTAGAGATGGGGTTTCTCCATCTTGGTCAGGCTGGTCTCGAACTCCCAATCTCAGGTGATCCGCCTGCCTCAGCCTCCCAAAGTGCTGGGATTACAGGCGTGAGCCACCGCGCCCAGCCTATAATTTGAATTTTTAAAAAAGGTCAGCAGGGCATGTTGGCTCACGCCTATAATCCCAGCACTTTGGGAGGCCAAGGTGGGAGGATTGTTTGGGCAACACAGTGAGACTGTGTTTCTACAAAAACAAACAATTAGGCATGGTGGCGCACACCGTGGTTCCAGCTACTGGGGAGGCTGAGGCGGGAAGACTGCTTGAGACCAGGAGTTTAAAGCTGCAGTGAGCTATGGTTGTACCACTGCACTCCAGCCTGGGTGACTAAGCAAGACTCTGTCTCTAAAGAAAGGATCAGAAAAAGTGGATGCCTCATCATTGTCTACAACTGTGTTTAAAACTTACTAGCCTGGTATTCAAAGCCTTCCATAAATTGGTCTTACTTAACCCTTCCAACCTTATTTTCCTTTAATACCCAGTCTAGACCAGTGAAGAGTAACTTGTAGCCTGCTAGCTTCCCAGTCTAATTTCAGATTCAAACTTTCAGCTGGAAGAGTCCTAGGAACTTATTTAATCTGCTGTGGGGAAAATTTTCCTGTCTTACTCTGGCTTGATATATTGCTTTGGTTGGAACTTCACTATCCTTTTGTGAAAGTGTAGGCTCCACAAGGGCAGGCACTGTATCTGTCTGGCTCACTGTGTATCTCTAGTGCCTAACACAGTGTCTGACACATAGTAGATACTCAATAAACATTTATTGAATGAATGAATGAATAAAAGAATGCCCTAAAGCCCTGGAAGACTATAGAATTGGGATGGCCAGACAGTGAGTAGGGGATAGAAAAGAAGTATGCTAGAAAGGCAGAACAGGGCAAAGTCTGAAGGAATCTTAAGAATGGTACATTCTGGGCCAGGCACGATGGCTCACGCCTGTAATCCCAACACTCTGGGAGGCCGAGGTAGGCGGATCACTTGAGGTCAGGAGTTGAGACCAGCCTGGCCAATATGCGTGAAACTCCGTCTCTAAAATCACAAAAAATTAGCCGGACATGGGTGCCTGTAATCCTTTTTTTTGAGCTGAGTCTTGCTCTGTCGCCCAGGCTGGAGGCAGTGGCGGATCTCAGCTCACTGCAAGCTCCACCTCCAGTTTCTGCGCCATTCTCCTGCCTCTCAGCCTCGAGTAGCTGGGACTACAGAAGCCGCCCTTCAGCCGGCCAGTTTTGTATTACCCCAGTAGAGGCGAGGGGTTTCACCCGTGCCAGCCAGGATGGTCTCGATCTCCTGACCTCGTGATCCGCCGGCCTCCCAAGTGCTGGGATTACAGGCTTGAGCCACAGCCCGGCCGCCTGTAATCTTGTGAGGCTAAGGTAGGAGAATCACTTGAACCGGGAGAGGTGGAGGTTGCAGTAGCCAGGCTGAGATTAGCCTACACCAGCCTGGGCAACAGGGCAAGACCTGTCTCAAAAAAAAAAAAAAAAAAGAATGAATAATGATACATTCTGTTTTGTTTGTATTGTTTTTAGAGACAGGGTCTTGCTCTGTTGCCCAGGCTGGAGTGCAATGGCATGATCATGGCTCAAGGCAGCTTTGAAATCCTGGCCTGGAGGGATCCTCCCACCTTGGCCTCCCAAAGTGCTGAGATTAAAGGAGTAAGCCACCACGCCTGGCCCAAGGATGATATATTTTGAGGCCTAAGGGTGAGATAGCTTTGTGGGAATTTGTGTACAGAGAAAATGGTCAGAGCTAAGAAAGGGGCAGAATTAGAACAGTATTCAAGGGCAGGAAATACAAACAGAACCAAAGGACAGATTAAGCTGGATGAGATTGGAGTCAGGAAACTAAGAACCTGACATAGTCCGTGGCCATAAGAATGAACCAGAAGCAACTCATCAGAACCATGAGGGTGAGAAATCAGCTGTTCTTACAAAGGACAAGAGAAAGAAGTCAAAGTGGCTTTAAGAAGAAGTGCCTGGCCCAATGCGTCGTGAAAGCCGCTGTAATCCCGGCACTGGGAGGCTAGTGGAGTGGATCATGGAGGTCAGGAGTTGAGACCAGCCTAGCGACATGGTGAAACCTATCTCTACCTAAAATAAAAAAAAAATAGGCCGGTGGCTCAAGCCTGTAATCCCAGCACTTTGGGAGCCGAGGCCGGGTGGATCCACGAGGTCAGGAAGTCAGAGACCATCTAATAGCTAATACGGTGAAACCCGTCTACTCATCTAGCTAGCAGGCCGGGAGTGTGAAACCTGTAGTCCCAGCTACTCGGGAGGCTAGAGAGGCAGGAGAATAAGCATAAACCCGGGGTGGAGCTTACAGTGAGCTGAGATCAAACCTGCACCCCAGCCTGAAGTGACAGAGCAAGACTCCGTCTCAAAAAAAAAACAAAAACAAAAAATAGCCAGGCATGGTAAGCGTGCCTGTAATCCCAGCTACCTGGGAGGCTGAGGCAGGGTGGCCAGACATGGGGTGGAGGGTTGCAGTGAGCCGAGATCACCACTGCCTCCAGCCTGGGCGACCTGAAGCCTGAGCAGCTGTCTCAGAAAAAAAAAAAAGAAATAAAGTGCTGGCTGTAAACAGCCACAAGGTAATGATGGCTTGGCCAGAACACCATTTCCTCAAGCGTCCCACATCGGAAGGATTTGAGTGGTGTAACATTTATAGAATGCTAATTATTATATGTGTTTGGTGAAGGAGAAAGGACAAGATGGAGGAAGTGAACAAGAACAATGTATTTGCTTCGGGTTCTTCCTCTGCTTTCCAGCGAAAGATGCAAATCAACCGAGCATACTCAAGTGATGTCAATCGAAGAGATAAAACTTACCGGCCCGCCCTCTGAATGCCCTATCCGCCCTTATCCTGCCCTGCCTCCCCAGTACCAATGCATAGCCATGTGCCCATCTCAGATGTTGGTATAAGAAGGATTTGAAAATTGACGATGCGATTCAGCTCAAAGCCTGTAGTAGCACTTTGGGAGGCTAGAGGCGGGCAGATCGAGGTCAGGAGATCGAGACCATCCTGGCTAACCGCGGTGAAACCCATCTCTACTAAAATGCAAAAAAAAAAAAAAACTAGCCAGGCGGTGACAGCCACCTGTAGTCCCAGCTACTTGGGAGGCTGAGGCAGGAGAGCCGAGCCAGGAGCACAGCTTGCAGTGAGTAGAGATCAGCCCACCTCAGCCTGGGCAGCAGAGCAAGATTCCGTCTCAAAAAAAAAAAAAAGGCAGGCCTTGATTGGCTCAAGCCTGTAATCCCAGCACTTTGGGAGGCGGGGCCAGTGAGATCACGAGGTCAGGAGATCAGGATACATGCAAGCTAGCTGGTGAAACCCTGTCTCTACTAAAAATACAAGAAATTAGCGAGAGGGAGTGCGAGAGCCTGTAGTTAGCTACTCAGGAGGCTGAGGCAGGAGAATCGTGAACCCGGAAGTAGACTGCAGTGAGCGAGATCAGCCTACCTCCAGCTGGGGCACGACAAGACTCGTCAAAGTTTGAAAGGCATTGTCTGATTTCAGAAGCCTTTTCCTGTAAACGCCAGGTGGCATCTCATTACTATCCCTGACTGGTTGAGTGGCAAAACTAACCTCTTCCTAAGAAGGTGCAGAGTCCTCCTTTCTCAGCAGTGAGGAGGTCTAGGCCTCGGTGGTTTTGGAGAGTCGCTGCTGCCAAAGAGTCTGTTTGGGATTGTAGAGTAAGGATAGATTTCGTTATTTCTTGCAAACTGAGAAATCCTTTAAGAGTATGTGGTAGTAGGATAATACATGTTACACTGTTAACTTTTAGCAAACTTTACTTTAGTTGAAAACCTTGTAAGTTTGGGATTTTAATTTTTCTTTGCTATTAATAAAACCTCGTTCAATTAATACTAACTTAGAATTGGTATAGATGGCTCCTTCCTGATTCTATAAGCACTTTAAGGTTTGGCTTAGTGCAAACAGCTCACACCTTTGAGCAAACCAATTATTAGGCAATTTTCCTAACTTTGCTTCTACAAGAGTTTCCTTATCACTTAGTGAATACCCATTGTGTCTTTTTCCCTTAATCGCCTGGGAGGAAAAATTGTCCTGACCTGAAGAGAGTTCTTCCTTGGTCTGGTTGGACCTTTGTATGGTAATTAATTAAGATTTAGATCCCCTGTTAGGAAAACTGCTGGGTTAAGGATTTTTGATAGGAAAGCTGTGGGTTGTCAGTGGCCTCAGTGCTTTCGGGGTACACCCTTGTTTACACTGACAACAAGGTGGTACTGGAGTGTTACAGGGTTACAGAGAAGGCCTTCAATTATCAACTATAGGTTTTAACTTCACCCTGGCTTTTAAAGGAATAGGGTACACTGTTTTTTCTTTACTTCTATCTCTTTCTCTCTCTTTGACTCCTTTGTCTCTTCCTGTCTTTCCTTCTCTCTTTCTGTCTTTCCTCCCTTTCTCTTCTTTCTGACTCCCTCTTTGTCTTTGTCACTTCCTCTCGCTCGCTCTCTCTCTCTGTCTCTCACTTTCTGTCTCTTTCTCTCTCTCTAACTCTCTGCTCTTCTTTCCCTGCCCCTGCCAGCTGCTTATGCTGCTGTTCTCCCATCTCCTTCCCTTTTTGATGGCTTCGGCAGTGTAACACTGCCACCTCTTTGGGGTTTTGCACTGCATGCAATAACTCCATGGTTTCCTTGTGATATTCAATGGGGGTTCCCCCAGAGGTTAGAAACTCCCTTTTTTCCATATTGCAGTATAGGCATGTAGAATTAGATAAGCATACTTACTATCTGTAGCAAAGTCTCCCAATTACAACTGAGGAGGTGGGAGAAAGACCTGGTTATAGGCTGTCCCAAGATTCCTCAGATGGTAATGGGCCTTGAGGACAGCTGTCTGGGACAGGAGACTAACATTGAGAAAGCTGCGCCAGTGCATAGGAAGAAGTCAATTTCCTGGCCCTTAATGGTTAAATGTACCCAGTGCTCAGTGAGGGTGATGACATGAGCTGGCGCTTGCCCTGGGCACCCTCAGTCCTGTTGTTGGATCATCTGGTTGGGGTCTTCGGACCCAGAGAACCTTTGTCCTCTAGGGCAGTATGCCTTCCAGTGATTGCCTTGGCATAGTGGACATGGGCAAGGGGGCGGTTTGTTTCTTGTTGGACAATCTTTTTTAAGGTGTCCTTGCACACCACACTGATAACAAGCCCTACTGGGTGATTGACCTGCTTCATTTTCTGTCCTTTCTGAACCACCAAGGTTTGTCTGTCTGAGGGCCATGACTAAGGCTGTGGCTTTTCTCTGATCTCGCTTTTCCTTTTCGGCCTGTTCCTCTTCGTCTCTATTATAGAATGCCGAGGTTGCCAGGTTTAATAATGCCTCCAGATTTTGTTCAGGGCCCAGGTCTGACTTTTGGAGTTTTCTCCTGATATCTGCGGCTGATTGGGTAATAAACTTATCTTTTAGAATGAATTGGGCCTCAAGTGAGTCAGGTGACAGAGGAGTATATTTTCTTAAGGCCTCTCATAACTGCTTGAGGAAGGCAGAAGGATTTTCTTCCTTTCCCTGAGTAATGGTGGACATCATTGAATAATTCATGGGCTTTTTCCTAATTCTCCTTAGTCCTTCTAGAACACAAGTCAACAGATGTTTGTGACTCCAGTCCTCATGATCTGAGTCGAGGTCCCAGTGGGGATCCATACTGGGGAGAGCTTGCTGACTGATAGGGAATTTATCCCTTTCTTCAGCTGTCATTCTATCATTTACTTGACTAAGATACCAGGTATCTCCAAACTCTCGGGCTGCAACTAAAGCCACATTCTTTTCATTAAAGGCCAGGGTTTGATCTAATAATAGCATGACATTTCTCCAAGTGAGATCAAAGGTTTGCCCTAGACCCTGTGGGACATCTATATACCTATCAGGATCATCTGAAAACTTCCCCAGGTCTGCCTTGATCTGCTTTAAATCAGAGAGGGAGAAGGGGACGTGTCCCCGGGTTGGGCCAAATTCCCCTCCCCCTACAGCTTGAAGGGGACATAACCAATACCCTGGGGGGTTTTGTGGTCCCTTGGAGATTTCTTTGCTTATTTCCTTCTGGGCAGGGGAGATTAGAGGAGGCTTATCATTAATAGGAAGGGGAGTTATAGGGAGGCTAGGATACGGGGGTAAGCTGAGAGGTCCTCCTGTGGGATGTAAGTTGCAAACTTTGCATAGTTGTGTTTTCTCCTTCAGTGAAAAGAAATTTTGGACATAGGTATTTCACTCCATTTGCCTTCCTTCTTACAGAAAAGGTCAAGCTGCAGGATAGTATTGTTAATTTATATTTCCCTCAGGTGGCCATTTTTCCACATCAGAGAGAGAATACTGGGGCCAAGCTGTAGTGTAGAAAAAATTGAGCCACATCTTTTTCAGGATTTGCAGGTCGAATTGGTCCCAGTGGCTTAGGATGCATTTCAAGGGTGAGCCTGTTGATGCCTGAATGTTTTCCATTTGAAAGACAAAACCACCCGCGGTTTGTTTGTTTCTCCCCCTGCCCAGGAACCCGCAACAGTCCCTGGACCCTGCTGATCAGAATAGTTGCACTCACCAACGCAGCAGCAGAAACACCTCTTGCCCAAGAACTTGCAATGGTCCCTGGACCCTGCTGATCGGAATAGTTGTGCTCACCAATGCAGAGCAGAAACACTAGTTTTCCTCCTAGACCACAGGGAGGACTGAGGAAGGTCAGATTTAGCGGCCCTTACCAACACATTCTTGAAAACCTGCACCCTTGCCTGTCCTCCTAGATCACAAAGAGGACCAAGAAAAATCGGATTTAATGGTTCTTACTGATGCATTCTCAAAAACCCATTAGAGTCCTAAGTGTTCTTCTGGTAGTATTGGGACTTTACGCCTGTCCTATAAAGATGTTATGCCCCAAAAATGAAGTGGAGAGCCATACCCTGAGGGAGGGAAGGGATCTCCAGGGTTGGTAGAGTGACACCTTTTGTCCTCACTTGAATAGGCAGGATATCATTTCTGAGGCTCCCCATATCCTAGCTTCAGGAATAGCTTTTGTTAGGCCTGCTTGTCTGAGGAGGGATTTCTGATTAGTAAGCCCGAGTGCCTAAAGAAGGGAATAGAGTCCTGGAGTTTATGCTAGAAATCATTCTTATAGGAGAAACTAGAAAAGCACCAGAGACAGGGAGTGGTTTTTAGAAGCGGGACTAGCCTTGGAAAAGAGAGGCGAGAGGAAGTTTGTCTGACAAGCATTAGGACCCAGGAGGCAAGGGTCAGGATAGATAGGATAGATGGGCAAGTCTCACTTGGGCGACATGACTTTGAGAGTTCCGCTCATGGTCACAGGGTCAACCAACTTGTTGTTGGGACCCTGGAGCTGAATGGCTTTCCTCTCTGTTGACCCTTGGCTCAGCCCAGAAGTACAGGGAAAGTGGAAGCTGGTTCCAGGCAAACCAACGCTCCCAACTCCAACGAGTCAGGGGTTGTTAGAGAGCCCTTTCCCAGAAAGCCTGACACCCATGTCTTTAGTCCTACAGCTGCGCTAGTCGCTTTTAACTGGCTGACAGGTGCTCGGTATTTAGCTCCCAAATTCTAAGGAAAAACAGGACAGAATAGCAAACAAAAGGGGTCCAATGGTACTCACCGCTTGGTGACTGTCCTGGTGGAGTTGCCAGAATGTGTCCCATCTGGGTCATCAAAATGTGTCCAGAATTGGTTCCTTCTGGTGAGTTCTTGGTCGCGCTGACTTCAAGAATGAAGCTGCAGACCTTCGTGGTGAGTGTTACAGTTCTTAAAGATGGTGATGTCCAGAGTTTGTTCCTTCAGATGTTCAGATGTGTCCAGAGTTTCTTCCTTCCGGTGGGTTTGTGGTTTCGCTGACTTCAGAAGTGAAGTTGCAGACCTTTGTAGCAAGTGTTACAGCTATTAAAGGTGGCAAGTCCGGAGTTGTTTGTTCCTCCTGGTGGGTTTGTGGTCTCACTGACTTCAGGAATTAAGGCACAGACCCTCGCGGTGAGTGTTACAGCTCATAAAGGTAGTGACGACCCAAAGAGTGAGCAGCAGCAATATTTCTTGTGAAGAGCAAAAGAACAAAGCTTCCAGCTTCCACAGATTGGAAGGGGACCCGAGCGGGTTGCCACTGCAGGCCCGGGTGGCCACCTTTTAGTCCCTTATTTGGCCCCACCCACATCCTGCTGCTTGGTCCATTTTACAGAGAGCCGATTGGTCCATTTTACAGAGTGTTGATTGGTCTGTTTTTATAGAGTGCTGATCAGTGTGTTTACAAACCTTATCTACACACAGAGCACTGATTGGTGCGTTTTTACCAAGTGCTGACTGGTGTGTTTACAAACCTTTAGCTAGACAGAAAAGTTCTCCAAGTCCCCACTCGACCCAGGAAGTCCAGCTGGCTTCCCCTCTCAATATTAACATTCTAGGCCAGGCGTGGTGGCTCACGCCTGTAATCCCAGCACTTTGGGAGGCCAAGACGGGCGGATCATGAGGTCAGGAGATCAAGACCATCCTGGCTAACATGGTGAAACCCCGTCTCTACTAAAAATACAAAAAAAAATTAGCCGGGCATGGTGGTAGACGCCTGTAGTCCCAGCTACACGGGAGGTTGAGGCAGGAGAATGGCATGAACCCGGGGGGCAGAGCTTGTAGTGAGCCAAGATCGCGCCACTGCACTCCAGCCTGGGCAACAGAGCGAGACTCCGTCTCAAAAAACAAAAACAAAAACAAAAACAAAACAAAGCAAAACAAAAAGTACAAAAATTAGCCAGGTGTGGTGATGCACGCCTGTAATTCAAGCTACTCCGGAGGCAGAGGTGGGAGGATGGCTTCAGCCCAGGAGGCAGAGGTTGCAGTGAGCTGAGATTGTGCCACTGCACTGCAGCCTGAGTGACAAAGCCAGACCCTGTCTCTAAATAAATAAATAAATAATAAAGTGAGTGCCTCTAACTAACTGGTCCTGCTGCCCCATCTCTCACTGTGTCCCCTTCCTATATTATACCTTGGCATAGTAAATTAATTGCAGTTCCTTAAAAATTCCAAGCTGTTTCCCTGCCTCTGAGTCTTTACACATGCTGCTCCCTCTGCCCATCATAGTCCACCAGGCAAACAGCTCTTCTTTTAGGACTCAGCTCTAGCACCATCTGTGCTACCTTTTTAGATTCCTTCAGGTAGAATGTACTAACCCCTCCTTTTCTCTGCAGCATACCCTGAACATTCGATTGCAGGCAGATAGGAAAGAAGTTTCTTTCACAGAAATAAGCTTAGGGGTGTTTGAAACATTTGAAAAATTGAGATTGTGCCAAAATTCCTTAAGTGTGTACTGTGTGTCTGAAACAGTACGAGATGTTTTCATTTCCTGGTTGGGACTGTTCGTTCTGACAGCATAATCCAACAACATTTTGCATTTCTCAAGCATCTCAAACATTATCCCACATTTTTTTAATTATGAAGAACTCTCCTCCTCTTCATAAACTCATATGTATTCCAAGGGAAGTACGTATTTCATATGTATTAAACCCATATGTATTTCAAGGGAAATTCAATCCCTGTTTGATCAATTGACCCTCAGTCCATCATGGTTTTACTTTTAAGAGCTATTTGATGTTCAGGAAGCCATTAGAATCCCCATAATGCCCATTTCTGAGAAAAGCAATGTGGGCAAAATTAAGCAAAACCAAATGTTAACAAAATCCTTATTAAGCAGAATCCTCATGATGAACATTACACTACCCTGTTTTTACTTTTCAGACTCATCAGTGATAACTGGAGAAGCCCTCACATCTTTATTGCATATTTTCTCCCAAGGGACTCTGAGGATTTGGGAAAAGGAATAGTTTAATGACATTCTGTTTCCAGCAATATTTCAGTCCAGATTTTCTGAAAACCTTCAGCTACAAGATGCCTAAAATTGCGGACTAAAACATCGTAAACATTATTTTAAATGCATATTGCTCTCCGAAGAAAGTAAAAGTCTAGGATTGATCTCTCTCTCTTCCTCTCTCTCTGTTTCTCTCTCTCTTTCTCTCTCTCCAGAGACTAAAAATAAAGAGGGATCTAGGCTGGGCGCGGTGGCTTATGCCTGTAATCCCAGCACTTTGGGAGGCCAAGGTGGGCAGATCACCTGAGGTCAGGAGTTTGAGACCAGTCTGGCCAACACAGTGAAACCCCATCTCTACTAAAGACACAAAAATTAGCCAGGCATGGTGGAGTACTCCTGTAGTCCCAGCTACTCGGGAAGCTGAGGTAGGAGAATCACTTTAACCCAGGAAGCAGAGGTTGCAGTGAGCCGAGATCACGCCATTGCCATTGCACTCCAGCCTGGGGGACAGAGAGAGACTCCATCTCAAAAAAAAAAAAAAAAAGGCGCTCAAACTGGGTGATAAAGACAAATTGATCCTAATGCTATAGATAAGGGAGTGGAGAAGATTGCTTATCTCAGTAATCAAGGACCTGGTATTCTGACAGACACACAGGGATAGAAAATGAAGCAGGACATTAGAACTCAGATGCCCGGGAAAACTTGGACCTTCAGTCAAAGCGTGAACTAGTTTTTCCACCATCATAGAGAAATAACGAGGAAGTATGCCCGTTCTGCATAAAAAAGTTTTAAAAAGTCTTCCTTAAGAATGTATAACCATAGGCCCACCCTTACGTGGGTTTGAGGATCATATTTACACTAATCACATGTTTTTAGAACCTTCAAGCCCAAAAATTAAAGTGAAAAATTAGTCCTATATTGAGGCATTCGACAAGAGGAAATACTCAATCTCTCTGGAAAAACAGCCCCAACCCAGATCACACGAAATTGACACAGAAAAAGCCCTGCCAAACATAAGCTCTTAAAAAGTATAAAATGTGGCAGGCATAGTGGCTCATGCCTGTAATCCCAGCACTTTGGGAGGCCAAAGCGGGTGGATCACAAGGTCAGGAGTTCGAGACCAACCTAGTAGCGTGGTAGAGCCCTTCTCCACTAAAAAAAGTACAAAGTGCTTGAGACATGGTGGCCCGGGCATCTGTAATCCAGCTACTCAGGAGGCTGAAGTGAGGGAGAATTGCTTGAACCTGGGAGGCAGAGGTTGCAGTGAGCCAAGATCATGCTACTGCACTCAGCCCTGGTCAGGCAGAGCAAGACAGTCTCAAAAAAAAAAAAAAAAAGGCGGGTATGAGGTGGCTCAAGCCTGTAATCCCAACTTTGGGAGGCGAGGCAGTGGATCAGGAGGTCAGGAGATGGGGACCATCCTGGCTAACACGGTGAAACCCGTCTCTACTAAAAAATACAAAAAACTAGCCCGGTAGCCAGTGGTAGGCGCTGTGGTCAACTCGGGCTGAAGGCAGGAGAATAAGCGTGAACCGGGCCCGGGCTTACAGTGAGCTGAATCGGCCCTGCCTCCAGCCTGAAGCGGCAGAGCTCGTCTCAAAAAGGCAGGCGGATCACGGGTCAGAAGATGGGGAACCATCCTAGCTAACACGAGTGAAACCCGTCTCTACTAAAAATACAAAAAACTAGCGGGCAAGGTGGCAGGCGCCTGTAACGTGTGGGAGGCTGAGGCAGGAGAATGGCGTAAACCCGGGAGGCGGAGCTTGCAGTGAGCTGAGATCCGGCCACTGCACTCCAGCCCGGGCGACAGAGCCAGACTCCGTCTCAAAAAAAAAAAAAAAAAAAAAAATTATAAAATGTCACCATCACTACTAACACTCCAATCTTTCTTTCTTATTTATTTATTTATTTATTTATTTTATCCTGGGTACTTGGGACCCAGGATAACTGGAAAAGACATTAGAAAGGGTATCCGTATCATAGTTGCAAAATTCTTTTCCATAATTTAAAATCTCAAAGTCATGCTCTGTTAAATTAAGTAATACATAATTATAAAACATCTGAGTCATTTCTAGGTAAGTTAAAATACTGAAACATTAATTATTAAACACAAGTTTAAGTTTATATACTTTGACATTTTATATGGCATGGAAACAACTAATATATTTAGATGTTAATAAACAAAAATTTAAGGCTAAAAATTACAAAATGTTTTTCATCTACAAATACTAGTATACAGCAGTTCAAAATTACTTACTTCCAGGTTTTTCACTGGAAATTAGGGTTACTAAGAGTTAAAATTGTAGTTAATATATGTAATGAAAACTACTAGATCTAAAAGAAACAATTATATAGAGAGAGCATATAAAGAAAGAAGGATGTGTTTCTGGTTTTTTTTTTTTTTTTTTTTTTTTTTTGAGACGGAGTCTCGCTGTGCTCCCAGGCTGGAGTGCAGTGGCGTGATCTTGGCTCACTGCAAGCTTCGCCTCCCGGGTTCACGCCATTCTCCCGCCTCAGCCTCCCAGTGTTTCTGGTTTTAAAAAAAGTTAAAAAGAGGCCAGGCGCAGTGGCTCATGCCTATAATGCCAGCACTTTGGTAAGCCGAGGTGGGTGGGTCACCTGAGCTCAGGAGTTTGAGACCAGCCTGGGCAACATGATGAAACCCATCTCTACTAAAAATAGAAAAATTAGCCAGGTGTGGTGGTGCGTGCCTGTAATCCCAGCTACTCTAGAGGCTGAAGCAGGAGACTTCCTTGAACCCAGGAGGTGGAGGTTGCAGTGAGCCAAGATCATGCCACTGCACTCCAGCCTGGGCAACACAGTAAGACTCCATCTCAAAAAGAAAAATAAATAAATAAAAATAAATTAAAATTTAAAAGAGAGAGAGAGAGTAATTTTTTCTTTCACATGACAAAAAGCCATATGTGGTCAAAATGATGAAGAAGAAAGAAAATAAATTTTCCCCCTAAGCTAGAATACTCCCACTCCCCAAAAGAAATGTACAAAACTGAAGGTTTAAGCAAGTTGTAAATGGTTTGGGAAAGATTAGTCTGATGAAAGAAATTTTTTTTTTTTTTGAGATGGAGTCTCGCTCTGTCTCCCTGGCGGGAGTGTAGTGGCCCGATCTCGGCTCACTGCAAGCTCTGCCTCCCGGGTTCACGTCATTCTCCTGCCTCAGCCTCCCGAGTAGCTGGGACTATAGGCACCTGCCACCACACTTGGCTAGTTTTTTGTATTTTTAGTAGAGACAGTGTTTCACTGTGTTAGCCAGGATGGTCTTGATCTCCTGACCTCGTGATCCGCCAGCCTCGGCCTCCCAAAGTGCTGGGATGACAGGCGTGAACCACTGCACCTGGCCTCATGAAAGAAATTTTGTGTGTGATCAAGTTAGCTACAAGTAAAAGAAAATTATTTGTAAATTTTACTAAAAATTGAACACTAATTCAAAAGCACACTGATACAAGGTCAGAGTTGGGGTCCCTATTTGAAGCAACAGGGTTTTCTCAGAACATTGATCTGCTCTTTAATAAAAATTGTAGAGCGGGGCGCGGTGGCTCACGCCTGTAATCCCAGCACTTTGGGAGGCCGAGGCGGGCAGATCATGAGGTCGGGAGATTGAGACCATCCTGGCTAACACAGTGAAACCCCATCTCTACTAAAAAAAAAATACAAAAAATTAGCCGGGCGTGGTGACGGGTGCCTATAGTCCCAGCTACTAGTGAGGCTGAGGAAGGAGAACGGCCTGAACTCAGGAGGCGGAGCTTGCAGTGAGCGGAGATCGCACCACTGCACTCTAGCCTGGGCAACAGAGCGAGACTCTGTCTCAATTAAAAACAAAACAAAACAAAACAAAAATTGTAAAAGGTTTTTCTTTAGCTTTCTGGTAACTGGCCTAGGAAATAGAGATTCCATTTTGTCTTTTATCAGTTTCTGTGCTTTGTGCCTTTAAGATCTTTCGTCACTTTGGTTTTATTTCATAGTGACCTGTGGCCTCATTTTGATCAAGTGTTTTAAACATTTGATATTTGACAAGCTACTCAAAATTAAATTTCAAAAAAAATTTTTTTTTTTGAGACGGAGTCTCACTCTGTTGCCCAGGCTGGAGTGCAGTGGCGCAGTCTTGGCTTACTGCAACCTCTGCTCCCAGGTTCAAGCAATTCTCCTGCCTCAGCCTCCCAAGTAGCACACACCACTGTGCCCAGCTAATTTTTGTATTTTTTTTAAAAAGACAGGGTTTCACCATATTGGCCAGGCTGGTCCTGAACTCCTGACCTTGTGATCCGCCCACCTCGGGCTCCCAAAGTGCTGGGATTACAGGCATGAGCCACTGTGCCCGGCTCAAATTTTAAAATCAATCATTTTTTTACCCAAACTTAGACATAACAGGAACCCCTAAGGTCTAAGAAAGACATATTAGGCTTATTTGGTATGCTAAAATCATACAGGAAGCATTGTCATATTTTAAAATGGTGTGTAACTTTCTTTGAGTTGTATTTATATAAATGTATTATTAATATTAATTTAATATTACTAACACATTATTACATAATTAATTAATATTACATAATGTGTTAGTAACATTAATGTGTTTCCAAATCATATCATATTCCTAAATTCTGGTATGTCTTAGTATATGTTATCACAGTCATAATTATGGTTATTATATCAAATTGTTGTATGCCACAGAAATAACCAAATTTCTTTGCCAATTGCATCTTTAATTATGGCTACTCTAAGTTTTTGTAGTCCACAGTTATTGTCTTTTTTTTTTGAAACAGGGTCTCATGGCATGATCAGGACTCACTCTCACTGCAGTCTTGACCTCCTGGGCTCATGGAATCATCCTGCCCCAGTCCCCTGAGTGACTGGGACTACAGGTGTGCACCACTATACCCAGCTAATTTTAAAAAAAATTTTAGTAGAGATGGTCTCACTATGTTGCTCAGGCTGGTCTTGAGCTCCTGAGCTCAAGCGATCCTCCAACCTTGGCCTGCCAAAGTGCTGGGATTACAGGCGTGAAGCACTGTGCCTGGCTCACATTGTCTTAAATTCTTCTTATAATAGGCCTAAGTCCCTAGCTTCTCTTTATAGTTATTCTTGTGTGCTTTAACAAATGTTTTACCAGTTCTCTAACCCAGATTTTGATCACATGACACGTCTAGGTTTTTTTTGTTTTTGTTTTTCAGAGACGGGACTCACTACGTTGCCTAGACTGGTTTCAAACTCCCAGGCTCAAGTGACCCTCTAGCCTCAGTCTCCCAAAGTGCTAGGATTATGGGCATGAGCCACCACACTCAGCCTGCTTCCAGATCTTATCCACAGACTTAACCAGTACTACCAAACGTCAATAAGAGACACTGATAAAGATCTAACAGGTGCCTGCCTCTCCTTCTTACCCTGCTTGGTCCAAATTGTTCAAACTGGCCATAAGTCCGTCAGCCACGTGAGTCCCACTGAGGGACTGGATGGACCCACCCTAGCAACAATAAGAGACACAGCATAAGTTGGTCATTAATGCTGCCTACAACAGGTTTCAACTAAAAGGAGGAAATGTTGAATTATGCCCCCAATTAACAGACAAGATGGACTCCTTGTGGTTCAAAAGTAAAAGCAGACCCAAGACCGGGCGCGGTGGCTCAAGCCTGTAATCCCAGCACTTTGGGAGGCCGAGACGGGCGGATCACGAGGTCAGGAGATGGAGACCATCCTGGCTAACACAGTGAAACCCCGTCTCTACTAAAAAATACAAAAAATTAGCCGGGCGTGGTGGCGGGCGCCTGTAGTCCCAGCTACTCGGGAGGCTGAGGCAGGAGAATGGCGTAAACCCGGGGGGCGGAGCTTGCAGTGAGCTGAGATCCGGCCACTGCACTCCAGCCTGGGCGACAGAGCGAGACTCCGTCTCAAAAAAAAAAAAAAAAAAAAGCAGACCCAAGAGGCCATGGCAGGGCAAGGGAGTGGTCATGCTCTCTATGACCTTAGAAAGCACCGCAAAACTTGGTTTTCTGCAACCAAGTCAAAGAGCAATGCCTGGAAACAACTACAACTGGGAATTTCCCAACTGACCACCAAGAGACCACCTGGTGCCAACCATCTAACCACCTGGAACAAGCCAATTAAGAGAGACTGGTGATTTTGGGCTTAAAGCCCATCCAATCAAGACTCTGTTCCTCATTCTCCTGATTATCCTCGCCTGTCGTGCAGGTTTTGTGTATATAATCTCTAACTCTCCACCCACCCCAAAACTTCAGAGCACATTTTCAGTTTGCATGAAAGGCTACATCTCCTTAGTCTGCAGATTGCTTTGATTGATTGACTGATTGATTGGAGACAGAGTCCCACTCAGTTGCCCAGGCTGGAGTGCAAAGGCGTGATCTCAGCTCACTGCAACCTCCGCCTCCCGGGTTCAAGCGATTCTCCTGCCTCAGGCTCCCCAGTAGCTGGGATTACAGGTGTGTGCCACCAGGCCCGGCTAAGTTTTATACTTTTAGTAGAGACGCGGGTTTCACCATGTTGGCCAGGCTGGTCTCAAACTCCCGACGTCAGGTGATCTACCTGCCTTGGCCTCCCAAAGTCCTGGGATTACAGGTGTGAGCCACAGCGCCTGGCCTGCAGATTAGTTTTAGAAAATAAAGTTCTCTTTTTTCCTCTGCAGAGCTCATGGTCTTTTATTAAAAACATGCATAATAAAAATTGTGGAGGACTTTCATTTCTTGTTTCTGGAATGTTTCATTTTTTTATTAGCCATTATTTCCTCTGTAACTGGAAAACATAAATTTCTATTTAAAAATACTAGTTGTTTTTTTCTTCAAGATGACAGATGAAAAGCTTTCAGCATGACTTAGTCACTTGGAAACAACAAAACAGCGCATCAAGACCAACTATGAGAGCTTTAATTCAAGAAGGAAGACAGGAATTCACTGAAATAGTAAACAGTAACCCAGACCCTGGGGAGGAAAAGGTGAACAAGCAGCCCCTATGATGGTGTTTGGCTGACAAATGTGAGTGAAGCTCCAGTGTATGACAGGGGCAGTCAGTCTCCCTCTATGACTCACCTTTCCTCTACAGATCTGTGCAACCCAGGCCAAGGATGAACACTCGTTTCTCCCAAGCCCTGGGAGGCAGAGAAAGGGAAAGACACTGGGAAAAGTGCAGACAGTTTCCCAGATCTGGGGCCAAGAGGAGGATGCCATAATCCAGGCTCATACAAAGCCAGACGTTGTTTGGCAACCTGGCAGTGGCAGCCACAGCAGGCCTTTTAGTCTCATGCTAGAGATTGGGGTGCTTGTTCTGGAATGGGGGAAGGGCCGCACAGCCAGAACTGATCACTGAGTGTGAAGAGTGCCCCAGCCATAAACACTAAATTAGGCTGTCTCCCATCATAGGACTGGAATGAGAGGAGAGTTGCTGAAACTGAAGTTTCTCACCAGTGGTGAGACTTGCAGCTAGGGACAGCTTTGTGACCTGGAAGCAGTCTGCAGGTGTCATTGCTTAGTGCCCCAACCTGCTCCCTTGGTCAGTTGGGGTACAGTGTCCCACAGCTCCAAGAAGCAGAAGAGGGAGGCAGACCCTACTCCCCTGGAGATCTAACCCTTGGTGCAGTCACCCCTATGGGAGCGGGGAACACGACCTGCCAAAGTCCCCCTTGGGGCACAGGAAATGCAAGCTCAGCACCAGCTGCTGAAGGCAGTACCACCAAAGCCCATAATTAGACTTGGAAAGGAGGTCATCTCTCTCCCCTTACCCTTGTCCTCAGTGCACTGTTGTGGACTTGACAGTGGCTGTTCCCAACAGGGCTGGGGAGCATGGGCTTAAAGAAAGAAACCACTTCTTGGGCTTCTCCAGCAGCTTCACCCTCACTGAAGGTGAACACCCTAAAGGAAAGTGCTGTTTTGATTCTCCATTGCTTCCACCCTCACGCCTCCCTGATGGCTCTTACTCCTAAGCACCATCTACTAGACTGCAACCTGAATTATACCACTGAACAAAAGTACATCACTGAAACAAATAATGTCTGAGAAAGCCACTGCATGAACTTATCTACAACCAAGAAACCTGTACAGAGCCTTGGCACCCTGAAAACACCCAGAAATAAAGCCAATCAATCGTAGACAACATATACCACAGTCATGTCAACAAGGGGAAAAAAAGAATAAAAAATTAAGAAGCCACCAGGTGCAGTGGCTCATGCCTGTAATCCATCCTAGCACTTTCGGAGGTTGAGGCAGGTGGATCACTTGAGGTCAGGAGTTTGAGACCAGCCTGGCCAACATGGTGAAGCCCCATCTCTGCTAAAAATACAAAAATTAACTGGGCATGGTGGCAGGTGCCTATAATCCCAGCTACTCGGGAGGCTGAGGCAGGAGAATTGCTTGAACTGGGGGGTGGGGCAGGGGGCAAAGGTTGCAGCGAGCCGAGATCACGCCACTTCACTCCAGCCTGGGCGAAAGAGCAAAACTCTGTCTCAAAAAAAAAAAAAAAAAAAAAAAAAATCAAGAAACCCCATCCAAATGATAGCAAATTCAAAAAAGGAAGTGTCAGTTCCTTCATTTGAGAAGGAACCAGGGCAAGAACTCCAGGAAAACAAAAAACCAAAGTATTTAGTCACCTCCAAAAGACCTCATTAGGTCTCAAGCAATGGATCCTAACGGATATGGAACTTAGAATATGAATGGCAAAGAAAGTCAATGAGATCAAAGAGAAAGTTGAAATCCAACACAGGGAAGTCAGAAGAACAATCAAAGATTTGAAAGATAACACAGCTATATTAAGAATGAATGAAGCAATTTCTAGAATTAAAAATTAACTAACAGAATTTCAAAATATAGCTAGAAGCCTTAACAACACACTATACTAAGTAGAAGAAAGAATTTCAGAGCTCAAAGACTGGTCCTTTGAATCAACCCAGTCAGACAAAAATAAAGATAAAATAATTTTTTAAAAATGAACAAAGCCATCAATAAATATGGGATTATATAAAGTGACCAAATTTATGACTAACTGGAATTTCTGAGAGAGAAGAACACGTAAGCAACTTGAAAAATACATTCAAGGATATAATTCAGGAAAATTTCCCCAATCTGGCTAGAGAGTTCAATATGCAGATAAAAGAAATCTAGAGGCCGGGCGCAGTGGCTCAAGCCTGTAATCCCAGCACTTTGGGAGGCCGAGACGGGTGGATCACGAGGTCAGGAGATCGAGACCATCCTGGCTAACATGGTGAAACCCCGTCTCTACTGAAAAATACAAAAAACTAGCTGGGCGAGGTGGCGGGCGCCTGTAGTCCCAGCTACACGGGAGGCTGAGGCAGGAGAATGGCGTAAACCTGGGAGGCGGAGCTTGCAGTGAGCTGAGATCTGGCCACTGCACTCCAGCCTGGGCGACAGAGCAACACTCCGTCTCAAAAAAAAAAAAAAAAAAAAAGAAATCTAGAGAATTCCTGTGAGATAGTATGCAAGATGACCATCCTCAAGGTACATAGTCATCAGACTATCCAGGGTTAATGTGAAAGAAAAAATCTTAAAGGCAACTAGAGAAAAGCATCATATTACCTATAAAGGGAAAGCCATCAGACTAACAGTGAACTTCTCAGCAGAAAAGATTTACAAACCAAAAGAGACTGGGGGCCCATTTTTAGGAATTTTTTTTTCAAGTAGAGACGAGATCTTGCTCTGTTGCCCAGGCTAGAGTACAGTTGTGCAATCATAGCTCACTGCAGCCTCAAACTCCTAGGCTCAAGTGATCCTCCTACATCAGCTTCCCTAGTTGCTGAGATGACAGGTGCATGCCACAATGCCTGGCTAATCTTTTTTAACTTTTTGTAGAGACAGGGTCTCGCTTTGTTGCCCAGACTAGTTTTGAACTCCTGGCCTTAAGCAATCCTCTTCATAAATGAAGGAGAAATAAGATCTTTCCCAGACAAACAATTGCTATGAGAATTTGTCACCACCAGACCAGTCCTACAAGAGATGCTTAAAGGAGTTCTAATTGCGGAAACTAAAGAATGGTACTTGCTACCACAAAAACACACAGTTCACAGACTCTATAAAGCAATTACACAATCAAGATTAGCTAACAACACTACAGTGGCAACAAAACTTAACATATCAATACTAACCTTGAACGTAAATGGTCTAAGCACTCCACTTAAAAGATATAGAGTGGTGGCCAGGTGCAGTGGTTCATGCCTGTAATCCCAGCACTTTGGGAGGCCAAGGTGGGCAGATCATGAGGTCAGGAGATCGAGACCATCCTGGCTAACATAGTGAAACTAAAAATACAAAAATACTCTACTCACGGTCTCTACTAAAAATACAAAAAATTAGCTAGGCATGGTGGCGGGCGCCTATAGTCGCAGCTACTGAGGAGGCTGAAGTGGGAGAATCACTTGAACCCGGGAGGAAAAGGTTACAGTGAGCCGAGATTGTGCCATTGCACTCCAGCCTGGGCAACAAGAGCGAAACTCTGTCTCAAAAAAAAAAGATATATCACATTATCTTTCTCAGTCATCCACTGATGGACACAAAGTTGATTCCATATCTTTGCTATTGTGAATAGTGCTGCAATAAACATATGGGTGGAGCTATCCCTTGATATACTGATTTCCTTTCCTTTGGATAAATACACAGTAGTGAGACTGCTACATCGCATGATAGTTCTACTTTTAGTTTCTTTGAGGAATCTCCATAACTGTTTTCCATAATGGCTGTACTAATTTATATTCCCACCAACAGTGTATAAGTTTCCTCTTCTCTGCATCCTGACCAGCAACTGTTTATTTTATTTTATTTTTTTATCTTTTTCGTAATAGCCATTCTAACTGGGGTGAGACAATATCTCACAGTGGTTTTGATTTCCTTTTATTTTTATTTTTATTGTTTTTTTTGAGACGGAGTTTCTGGCTTGTTGCCCAGGCTGGAGTACAATGGCACAATCTCAGCTCACGGCAGCCTCTGCCTCCCGGGTTCAAGCAACTCTCCTGCCTCAGCCTCCTGAGTAGCTGGGACTACAGGCGTGTACCACCACGGTGGCTAATTTTGTATTTTTAGTAGAGACAGGGTTTCACTATGTTGGCCAGGCTGGTCTCGAACTCCTGACCTCAGGCCCACCTTGGCCTCCCAAAGTGCTGGGATTACAGGCATGAGCCACCATGCCCGGCCTTGATTTGCATTTCTATGATGATTAGTAATATTGAGAATTTTTTCATATACCTGCTGGCCTTTGTACATCTTCTTTTGAGAAATGTCTGTTCAGATCCTTTGCTCACTTTTAAAAATGGAATTGTTTTTGCTATTGAGTTGTTTGAGTTCCATGTATATTCTGGATATTAATCCCTTGTTAGATGAATGGTTTGCAAATATTTTGTACCATTCAACAGGTTGTCTCTTCATTCTGTTGTTTCCTTTGCTGTGCATAAACTTTTTAGTTTAGTATAGTCCCATTTGTCTATTTTTGTTTTTGTTGCCTGTGCTTTTGAGGTCTTAGTCATAAAGTCTTTGCCTAGACCGGTATCCTAGAGGGTTTCCCCATGTTTTCTTCTAGTGGTTCTATAGTTTGGAATACATTTAAGTCTTTCATGCATTTTTGAAGGGAGCCTTCCCCTCCACACCTGTGGGTATTTCTCGCAAGGTGAAGACGAGAGACTGAGAAAAGAAATACGACACAGAGACAAAGTATAGAGGAAGAAACGTGGGCCCAGGGGACCCGCGCTCAGCAAGTGAGGACCTGCACCGGCGCTGGTCTCTGAGTTCCCTCAGTATTTATTCATCACTGTCTCTACTATCGTGTCAAGGGGAATGTGGCGGAGCTATAGGGTGAAGGTGGGGAGAGGGTCAGCAGAAAAACATGTGAGTAAAGACTCTGTGTCACAAATAAGTTGAAGAAGAGGTGCTGTGCTTGGATGTGCACATAGGCTAGATTTATGTTTAACCTTACATTAACACCTCAGTGCAGTAAAGAGTAACAGATCAGTACTGCTGCCATGATGTCTCGCCTCCAGTCATAAGGCGGTTTTCTCCTATCTCAGAATAGAATGTACGGTCGGATTTTACACCAAGACATTCCATTCCCAGGGACATGCAGGAGACAGGTGCCTTCCTCTTATCTCAACTGCATAGAGGCCTTCTGCTTTCACTAATACTCCTCAGCACTGACCCTTTACAGGTGTCAGGCTGGGGGGCTCTACGGTCTTTCCCTTCCCACGAGGCCATATCTCAGGCTATCTCAGTGGGGAGAAACCTGGACAATACCCAGGCTTTCTTGGGCAGGAGTCCCTGCGGCCTTCCACAGTGCACTATGTCCCTAGTTAATCAAGAATGGAGAATGGCGATGACTTTCACCAAGCATACTGCCTGCAAAAACATTTTTAACAAAGCACATCCTGCACAGCCCTAGATCCATTAAACCTTGAGTCAATACAGCACATGTTTTTGTGAGCACAGGGCTGGGACAAGAGTTACAGGTTAACAGCATCTCAAAGCAGAACAATTTTTCTTAGTACAGATCAAAATGTAGTTTCTTTTGTCTTCCTTTTTCTAATTAGACACAGTAACAATCTGATCTCTCTTTCTTTTCCCCACATTTCCCCCTTTTCTTTTGACAAAACCACCATCATCATTGTGGCCCGTTCTTGATGGTCGCTGTCTCTTTGGAGCTGCTGGGTACACCTGTAGACTAACAACAGACAGAGCAGGCACACAAGGATTAATACAAAATTTACAATAGTGGAACTTCCGAGGCTTTTAACCCAAGTGACAGGGTTAAGATTTGCAAAGCCATCAGCAGCTCCTGCGATTGCCTCAGTTCCTGGTACCAGATTTAAATGGGCTTTTGATGCTTTGAAAATTTGCTCTTTTAATTTTGAAACGTCTAAAGTAAGATTATCTTCTCTTTCCTACAGATGGCATCCAACCATGTCCCAGTGATGCTCAGACTCATTACAGGCTCGGGGTGTAATACAAAAATCTGACGTATTCCTGTCACACTGTAACTGAAAACGATGTTCCGAGCTCATGAGCCTGTCTCCCATCCAAATGACAGTTTGTCTAAGATCATTAATTGGGTTTAGCCAATTTTTGATCAATGTCAGATTGTGAATTCCACAATCTCGCAAAAATTTTTTTGCCAATTGTTAACAAAGTTTACTGTCTGTACAGAAGAGTGCAATGCAACTCCTGCCACAGCGGCCGTAGCTGTGACTGCAATTAATCCCATGATCACTGAAATTAAAGTAAAAATGAATCTTTTGGATCTATTTAGAACTCCTTTTAATACTTCAGTCAAAATATGGGTGGATGGCGAAGCCTCCCATGGTCGGTCCATGGACACAGGGATCCACATGCCCTCTCTTGTTCTCACTAGTAGAATATGGTGCTGCCAATTAAAAGTCGAATCAATGCAAGTGAACAATCTACAGTTTTCACAGGATATAGTTTGGGAATCTGGTTTAATAACTAAGTTTCCTACAATTAGCATATAAGGGGGTTTTACACAATTTTGCACAGGAATTGTCAGACTGGAATTTAGGTCAATAGTATAAGATGACTTACGATCTTTTGTTCCTGTAGCTTGACTTCCAGACCAAATTCTAATGTGTGAGGCCACAGTAAGCCTCCATAATTCTGGATGTTCAGGACCAATGACAGGACTTATTATTTTTGGTCTTGGAGCAGAGATTCCTTTTTCTCCCCATTCCCAAGGGTAGGGAGACTAACCTTCTGTACTTATTTTTATCTAAACCTTCTCTTACGTCACTGTTCACAGCCGGACTCATATGTGCACTGGAACACGATTGAGTTTGTCCTGTGCAACTGCGGTGGATGAGGTGCCCAATCTATAATGGTTCCAAATTCATTGTTTTGGAGTATCACCACATTATCCACCACACATTCTTCCCAAACTAAAACTTCTAGGCGTTTTGATTCTTTGGGAATTTCCTTGAGGCAAGGCTTCCCCTTAGGCCTAGATTGTAATGATCTTTGATAAGAAGGGTCCTGTAAATAATTTACCTGTGGCCTGAGTGACATTCCACTTACCATGATTTACCATGTCATAAGTAAATCTACTGGTGGTACTGACAATAGGTACTTCTACTAATTGTGGGTTTCAGGCATTAAGCATCCTGGTGCCCTCCCTAGGCAAATAGGAGGATAACGATAACCAATTGAAATATTCATCATTCCTTCCTCCTCGGGTTGGGCAGGGCAACAATCATCTATGGGGCCAGGTACCCACGCACTATTATTAACATATACTTCAATCAGATTATCCATCCATGTAACTGCCCGAATTAAGGGCGGGAAGGGCACGTAGGCCCAGTAGGTATAATCAGCTGCAGCTGCTCCTGCAGACGTGGGGAGACTTCCTACCGTTGATACAATCATCAAAGCTGCAAGCAGCATACTCTCTGGAGTTTGTGTCACCCTTGTGTTCTCTAGGCTTTTTTTCAGAGAACTGTGTCAACTTTTTCAATTGTGCCCAAGTCGGCGGTTCTGCTTTCTTGGTGGATGGCAACTTCGTCTGTTCTTCTGATATCACCATTTTGTTCGTCTGGCAAGTCGATGGTGCTCGATTGCAGTGTCTCTGTCTCTGCGGAGACGCTTTTCTTTGCATCTCCGATGGGTTCATTGTAGAACTTTAAATGTCTAGTTGGTATCTAAACAGGAAGCTGATTTACCCCTGGTGAAACACAAGCAAAACCTCTCCCCCATGTTACCACCTTCCCTGTTTCCCATGTTTTATTTTTGTTGTCTTTCCACCAAATTAGTTTTCCTTCATGTGGGCTGTTCTTTTTACCAGTAAGATGTTGTTTTGCAGAGGTAGTAGTCTAATTTCTATAAATGTTTAAAAAATTTAAAGTATAGAGTGCTAGATTAAGTTTCATCTGAGGAGTGGTATACTCCTTACTGTCTCCCCCTTCTTTTTTGTTTAACCAATTGAGTTTTGAGTGTTCTGTGAGTTCTTTCAACTATGGCCTGTCCTTGGGAATTATAGGGAATTCCTGTTGTATGTGTAATTTTCCACTGATTTAAGAATTTTTGGAATATTTTACTACAGTATCCTGGCCAATTGTCAGTTTTAATTTTTTCTGGAACGCCCATGAGAGCAAAACAAGATAATAAATGTCTTTTAACATGGGAAATACTTTCTCCTGTCTTGCCCATATGAAATGCAAATAAGTATCAACTGTCACATGGACAAATGATAATTTTCCAAATGAAGGTACATGTGCGACATCCATTTGCCATAACACATTAGGACCTAGACCTCTGTAATTAACTCTTGCCTCTTGAGTGAGCAGGTGTAGAACTTGACACTGGGTGCAATGTTGTACAATATATTTTTCCTATTTCCATATGATATCAAATTTATTTTTTAATCCTGCCACATTTACATGAGTCAAAGCATGAAGTTCTTGTGCTTTTATGAATGCAGAGGATACCAGTAAGTCAGCTTGTTCATTTGCTTTAGTTAAAGGCCCTGGTAAATTAGTGTGTGCTCGAATATGAGTAACATAAAATAGGAAATTTCTTTTTCTCACAGTTTGTTGTAATAAATTGAACAGCTGGTTTAACTGATCATCCACACTGTATTTGATTAGGGCTGTCGCAACATCCCCTGTAGCCCGTACTATATATGCAGAATCTGACACAATATTAATAGGCTGATTAAAATCTTGTACACTGTAATGGCTGTAACCAACTCTGCTCTTTGAGCCGAGTGATACTGAATTTCAATGACTTGTTCTTTTGGCCCAGTATAAGCCACTTTTTCATTGCTGGAACCATCAGTAAACACTGTCAGAGCACTTTTCTAAAGGTTTAATGTCTGGTAATTTTAGGTAAAATCCAAGTAGTCCATTTTTAAAAATGGAAGGTTTTTGTTTTTGGGTAATGATTGGCAATAATTCCCACAAAATCAGCAAGACCAGTCTGCCACATACAAGAATTGACAAAGGCTTGTCTAACCTGTTCCTTGTTTAAAGGAATAATGATTTTGTCTGGGTCACTTCCACACAAGTTTATTATTCATAATCTTGCCTGACCAATTAATGTAGCTATTTGATCCAAGTACAATGTGAAAGTCTTAATTGTACCGTGAGGAAGAAGGGAGCACTCCACAAGGTCAGTGTTTTGAACAATGATGCCTGTCGGAGAATGTGCAGTAGCAAAAATCAACAGTTGGAGTGGGGCCAAGGGATCTATTCTATTTACTTGTGCTGACTGAATTTTTTCTTCAACTAATTCAATTTCATTTGCTGCCTCTGCGGTTAATATTCTTTTTTTTTTTTTTTTGAGACGGAGTCTCGCTCTGTCACCCAGGCTGGAGTGCAGTGGCCGGATCTCAGCTCACTGCAAGCTCCGCCTCCCAGGTTTACGCCATTCTCCTGCCTCAGCCTCCCGAGTAGCTGGGACTACAGGCGCCCGCCACCTCGCCCGGCTAGTTTTTTTTTGCATTTTTTTTAGTAGAGATGGGGTTTCACCGTGTTAGCCAGGATGGTCTCGATCTCCTGACCTCGTGATCCGCCCGTCTCGGCCTCCCAAAGTGCTGGGATTACAGGCTTGAGCCACCGCGCCCGGCCGGTTAATATTCTTTTACTATTTAAGTCCGGGTCCCCTCTTAAGATAGAGAACAAATTTGACATGGCGTAAGTAGGAATGACTAGAGTTGGCCGAATCTAATTAATATCTCCTAGCAATTTCTGAAAGTCATTTAATGTTTTTAATGTGTCTTTTCTTATTTCTATTTTTTGTGGTTTAATTTTTCTATTTTTTACCTGCATCTATGTTAACTGGAGGATTGGCGGCCCTATTGTTTTGGATCTGTTGTTGTACCCCATCAATCCACCAGGTCTTAAATTGTAAAAATTGACAAGGTGAGAGTGACGATTTGGCCAAAATTTCCCGGTCATAAGGAATAAGTCTATTTCCGTGAGCAACGGAATCTAGTAATGCTCTCATATAAGGAGAATTGGGTACATACTGTTTTACTCCCTCTTTCATGTCTTTTAGCATTTTCATAGAAAAGGACTCATACCTGGCATCAGCTCGGGTAGGCACTCCCTCTTGGGCCCCTTCTCCAGGTGGTATGGGCTCTAATATTACTAGAAACTGCCATGCCTCAGTATCTCCTTGTTTTCTTGCCTTCTCAACAATTTCATGTAATGCACCATATTGTCCACTAGGTGGTGCTGTAGGATTAAGTCTCATAGTGGGCGGCTGAGGCTATAGCACCGTGCCCTGTGGTGCTGGAAACTTTCTGGCTGTCCATACTGATCTTCTGGGGGCGGCCGATACTGAAGTTCGGCTGGCGACCAGTATTGGCAGGGTACTGGCCGTTGGGTCTTACTTTCTACCGGCTGATATTGTGGATACTGTATCTGGATTGTCATTGCCGTGATAGAGACTATCCTTTTCTGATATTCTCTTGGGGTTTGTACTTGTCTAACCTGCATTTGAGATTGGAGAGTTGGCCATCGTGGTTTAGACTCTGATGGCCCCAATAGTTCTAGACCTTTTCCCCCCAATTTTGATGGTTCGGAATATATTACCTCCTGTAATTTACTGTAGTCAACATTTTGCGTTGACCGAACCATTACAGGCTCGTCTACCTTTTTATACTGTGAACTTTCCGTTCCTTTCTCGAATTCTGTCCCTGCCTCTTCTTCACAATCAATTACACAGCTTTCAGGGGCATCAGAAACTGAAACGCTATCTTCTTCTGTTTTAAATATTCTAAAGCTATTTTAATAATGGCCCAATTATTCCGTAGTGTAAGTGGGATGATTTTATCCTCCCTGTTTTCTTGTTTTAATTCTTTGCCAATTTTTCCCAATCTTTTAGATCTAAAGTTCCCTGTTCTGGAAACCATGGGCAGAATTGTTCTATTGTTTGGAATACCGTGATTAGATTTTCTGTAGAGGCTCTAACTCCCCCTCTTCTTAAAAGAATTTTAATAAAGCTGAGATAAGAGGCATATTTGCTTTCAGTTTGACCCATTGTTATCCTAGGTTTCTCTGAGTGCACAAGCTTACCGCAAGGCTGACCGTGGACGTACTCAGGAATCTCTCATCGATTTGCCTTCAATGATCACACTGTAGCGTATCTTCACCATAGAGAAAGGAACCCACATTGGGCACCAGATGAAGGGGGCCTGCCCCTCCACACCTGTGGGTATTTCTCACAAGGTGGAGACGAGGGACTAAGAAAAGGAAATAAGACACAGAGACAAAGTATAGAGGAAGAAACGTGGTCCTACGGGACTGGCACTTAGCAAGTGAGGACCTGCACCTGCGCTGGTCTCTGAGTTCCCTCAGTACTTATTGATCACTTTCTTTACTATCTCCAAGAGGGGAATGTGGTGGGGCTATAGGGTGAAGGTGGGGAGAGGGTCAGCAGAAAAACATGTGAGCAAAGACTCTGTGTCATAAATAGTAGTCGAAGAAAAGATGCTGTGCCTGGATGTGCACATACGCTAGATTTATGTTTAACCTTATATTAACACCTCAGTGCCATGAGGCAGTACCGCTTCCAGCCATAAGGCAGTTTTCTCCTATCTCAGAATAGAATGTATGGTCAGATTTTACACCAAGACATTCCATTCCCAGGGACGTGCAGGAGACAGGTGCCTTCTTCTTATCTCAACCGCATAGAGGCCTTCTGCTTTCACTAATCCTCCTCAGCACAGACCCTTTACAGGTGTCGGGTTGGGGGGCTGTAAGGTCTTTCCCTTCCCATGAGGCCATATCTCAGGCTGTCTCAGTGGGGGGAAACCTGGATAATACCCAGGCTTTCTTGGGCAGGGGTCCCTGTGGCCTTCCACAGTGCATTATGTCCCTGGTTAATAGAGAATGGAGAATGGCGATGACTTTCACAAAGCATACTGTCTGGAAATATTTTTTTTTCTTTTTTTTTTTTTTCAGAGGGAAGTCTCTCTCTGTCGCCCAGGCTGGAGTGCAGTGGCGCAATCTCGGCTCACTGCAAGCTCTGCCTCCTGGGTTCATGCCATTCTCCTGCCTCAGCCTCCCGAGTAGCTGGGACTACAGGTGCGTGCCACCACGCCTGTCTAAGTTTTTGTATTTTTAGTACAGACGGGGTTTCACCGTGTTAGCCAGGATGGTCTTGATCTCCTGACCTCATGATCCGCCTGCCTCGGCCTCCCAAAGTGTTGGGATTACAGGCGTGAGCCACTGCGCCCGGCTGCAAACACATTTTTAACAAAGCACATCCTGTACAGCCCTAAATCCCTTAAACCTTGAGTCAATACAGCACATGTTTTTGTGAGCACAGGGTTGGGCCAAGAGTCACAGATTAACAGCATCTCAAAGCAGAACAATTTTTCTTAGTACAGATAAAAATGGAGTTTCTTCACCAGGCGTGGTGGCTCACGCCTGTAATCCCAGCACTTTGGTAGGCTGAGGCAGGCAGATCACGAGGTCAGGAGATCGAGACCATCCTGACTACCACGGTGAAACCCTGTCTCTACTAAAAATACAAAAAATTAGCTGGGCATGGTGGCGGGCACCTGCAGTCCCAGTTACTAGGGAGGCTGAGGTGGGAGAATGGTGTGAACCCGGGAGGTGGAGCTTGTAGTGAGACGAGATTGTGCCACTGCACTCCAGCCTGGGTGACAGAGTGAGACTTCCCTTTCTTTTTTTTTTTTTTTTTTTTTTTTTTTTTTTTTTTTTTTTTTGAGGCGGAGTCACTCTGTAGCCAGGCTGGAGTGCAGTGGCGGGATCTCAGCTCACTGCAAGCTCCGCCTCGGGTCCACGCCATTCTCCGACCTCAGCCTCCCGAGTAGCTGGGACTTCTGAAGCCCATACTGTGACTAGTTTTGTATTTCTTAGTGAGCGAGGGGTTTCCGTGTTAGCCAGGATGGTCTCGATCTCCTGACCTGTGATCCAGCCATCTCGGCCTCCCAAAGTGCTGGGATTACAGGCTTGAGCCACAGCCCGGCGAGACTTCCTTTCAAAAAAAAAAGAGTTTCTTTTGTCTTCCCTTTTTTCTAGATACAGTAACAATCTGATCTCTCTTTGTTTTTCCTACACATTTTGAGTTGATTTTTTGCATATGGTGAGGGCTAAGGAGTTTAGTTTCATTCTTCTGGATATGGATATTGTTTTCACAACAACATTTTCCCCCAGTGTATGTGCTTGGTACCTTTTTCAAATATCAATTCGCTGTATGTGGATTTATTTCTGGGTTCTCTATTTTGTTCTCTTGGTCTATGTTTTTATATCAATGCCATGCTGTTTTGGTTATTAGAGCCTTGCAATATATTTTAAAGTCAGGCAGTGTAATGCCTCTAGCTTTGTTCTTTTCATTTAGGATTGCTTTGACTATTTGGACTTTTTGTTTCGTACAAATTTTAGGATTTTTTTTTTCTGTCTTTCTTGTTTTACTTTTTCTTGTTTTACTCTTGATTACAGGCATGAGCCACTGCACCCAGCCTAATTTTTCTTTTTTTTTTTTTTTTTTTTTTTTTTTTTTTTTTTGAGACAGAGTCTCGCTCTGTCGCCCAGGCTGGAGTGCAGTGGCCAGATCTCAGCTCACTGCAAGCTCCGCCTCCCGGGTTCACGCCATTCTCCTGCCTCAGCCTCCCGAGTAGCTGGGACTACAGGCGCCCGCCACCTCGCCCGGCTAGCTTTTTGTATTTTTTTAGTAGAGACGGGGTTTCACCGTGTTAGCCAGGATGGTCTCGATCTCCTGACCTCGTGATCCACCTGTCTCGGCCTCCCAAAGTGCTGGGATTACAGGCTTGAGCCACCGCGCCCGGCCTAATTTTTCTTTTTAAAAAAATGTTTAGCAGAGATCTATCTATATTGCTCAGGTTGGTCTCGAACTCCTGGCTTTAAACAATCCTTCTACCTTGGCCTCTGAGAGTGCTGGGATTACAGGCATGAGCCACCATACCCAGCCAATTTTTCTATTATATTTTTAATTCCCCAGAGCTGTTACTTTTTCTGTTTGTTTTTTGGACCATTTTATCTTTGCTTTATGGATGCAGTATTTTCTACTATCTCTCATAGACTGCTTATTTTTAAAAAACATTTTTCTGTTCTTTTCAGTTTCTGTTCCCTTTTTCTTTTTTTTCTAATTGATGCTGTCTTTCTTGGTGAAGGTTTATCTTAAATATCTGGTGACCCTTTGTTGTCTCTTCATATTTAAGAGTGAGTCACTAAGTATTTGGAAGCTCTGTGTTAACAGGAAGTTTATCAGTTCGTGGGTTTCACTGTAGGATGATAAAGTGGGTACTTAGGTGTTTTGTTGGGGGACCTCAAATATCAGTATGTATAGATCTTTCCTCTGGGGTTAATTAAAATTAATTCCCTGATATCTTGCCTGGAGAATACAAGCCTTGCTGTCAGCATTCCTGGAGCAAATTTCAGCAGGAGGACTGAGTGTGTTTCACCGTTCAGCATGTAGACAATTCATCTAATCTCTGTTTTCAGTCTGATACCCTCCTACCTTAGCCTCCCTGCTATTATCTTTAGCTGTGTCTGGTATCTCAGTGTCTGGAGCTTCTCTACCTCAATTTTGTCCCAGGGGCTGCTAGGGAGATGAAAGGGTAGTTGTCTAAGTGAGTAGGATGGAGAAAAAGACCTGGCCGTTTCACTTCCTATAAAGGCTTTCAGCCAAACCCTCTCTTTCCTGCCTCTCACGTCACCTCTGATCTGCTCTGTCCCAGTCCTGACATTCTAGTGTTCTGCAATACGAATCTGTTTGTCTCTTGTTAGTATAACCCTCAGCAAACATTTAGAATTGTTTTCTCAGCTCAACTATGGTTTTCCATCTTCCAAAAATGTGTTCCAAAACCTGCTATCGGTTTCTTTCTTACTCTCTTTGTCCATAGACTGGAAACCACAAAAATGTTAACTCACTGTCACTTCAGTGATTTGGGGAGTGAACATATGTGTTTAATCTGTACAAGCATAAACAGAAGTGCAAGACTGTCAAGATGCCCACTGTTTGCTCCTATTAAAAGTTAGAGCCAGAAAATTCATAGATATGGCTGGGCAAGGTGGCTCACGCCTGTAATCCCAGCACTTTGGGAGGCTGAGGCAAGTGGATCATGAGGTCAGGAGTTCAAGATCAGCCTGGCCAAGATGGTATAATCCAATTTCTACTAACAATACAAAAATTAGCCGGGCATGGTGGCAGGAACCTGTAATCCCTCTCAGCTACTTGGGAGGCTGAGGCAGGAGAATCGCTTGAACCCAGGGGACGGAGGTTGCAGTGAGCCAAGATTGCGCCACTGCACTCCAGCCTGGGTGACAGAGTAAGACTCTGTCTCAGAAAAAAAAAAAAAAAAAAAAAGGAAAAAGAAAACTCATAGATAAAATATAGATAAAATTCTACTCTCATAGGCCAATGTGGAAAAAGCAGGAGTCCAAGAGTTGCAGTACATGTGTCCAAGCGCTATTATTATCATTTATTGGTTGTCTGAAGCTAGGTAAGTTAAATTTTCTGACTATCTGTTTCCTCATCTGTAAAGTGGTGATAATCATCCCTAGATAGTCTATCTTACTTGTAATGATGAAGTAAAACAATTGATATAAATATATAAACATCAAATATATATCATTTATCATAAACTCTATTACCAGTAGGCATAGTCAAATATATTTTCAGAGGCACTGTAACATAGCAGAAAAAATATGGGCTCCAGATTCACGCAGACTTGGGCTCGAATTCCATCTCTGTTACTCACTGTGTTATGTTGGGTAAGTGACTTACACTCTCTGAGCCTTCGTTAACCTGTTTATAAAATGGATATAATGTTAACCTGACAAAGCTGTTCTTGAGTATTAAACGAGATAATGCATGTAACATCTATAGGGCCTGACAGTAAGTACTCAACAGATATTAATTCTTCCATACAGGCCCCTAATTTGAGACCAGGTTTTTTTTTTTTTCAGGCTTAATTCACTTTATTTTTCTTGTATAAAAACCCTATGTTGCAGCCATAGCTGGAGCCTGGGTCCTCTGCATGGAGACTCTGGTGTGGGTCTTCACGAGGTGGTCAGTGAATTCCTGATAGGGAGACTTAGTGAATATAGTCTCCTTCCAGAGGTCGGGGGTCAGGGAGCTGTAGGTCTTACAGATGGCGTCAAAGGTGGCCTTGGAGAAGTTGCCCAGGGTGGCAGTGCAGCCCCTGGCTGAGGTGTAGCAGTCATCAACACCAGCCATCATGAGGAGCTTCTTGGGCACAGGCGCCCAGACAATGCCAGTGCCCCTGGGCGCGGGGATGAGGTGCACCAGCACAGAGCGGCAGCGGTCTGTCACCTTGCAAGGGACGGTGTGGGGCTTTCCCATCTTGTTCCCCCAATAGCCTCTGCGCACGGGGACATTGGAGAGCTTGGCCAGGATGATGGCTCCGCGGATGGCAGTGGCCACCTCCTTGGAGCGCTTAACACCCAGACCGACGAGGCCATTGTAGTCCCCGATGGCAACAAACGCCTTGAATCTGGTGTGCTGGCCGGCGCGGGTCTGCTTCTGCACCGGCATAATCTTCAAAACCTCTTCCTTGAGAGAGGTCCCAAGGAAAAAGTCAATGATCTCAGATTCGTTGATGGGCAGGGAGAAGAGACATCCTCCAGGTACTTGATCTTCATGTCCTTGACCAGGTGGCCCAGCTTGGTGACGGGCATCTACTCCTTATCCTCGGCCTTGCCTCAGCGAGTTCCGCGGCCTCCGCTCCGGCCAGTCCACGGTCGTGACCCTGGCCCGGATGCCACTGCCGAAACCTCCGCGGAAGCCACCGCGGTTCCCCATCCCTCCCAGGGCTGCGGGGGCCTCCGCCCCGCCCCCCGCCCCGCCGCCCCGCTGCCCCCTGCACTGGCGTCATCCGTCATTTGGGGATTTGTTGGAGAAGAAGAGCTTTTTTATACTAAGATGAAAATGCTGAGTCTGTATTTCATTAGCTCATGCTAAACTACACTGATAATTACCATCTTAGATCATCAATAGTCCTCATAAAATTTTATTTATTTGCTGTTTTCCCAGGACCAAATTATAAGGTGAATAGCCCAAATTAAAAGGATTCCTCATACGAGACCTTTGAAGTCAACTGGCTATTGCTGAGGCATCTTTAGCATTTCATTATGAAATAAGATGTGAAAATTGTAACAAATATCAAGAGATCAGAGGCTCTGGGATACTGGGAATAACTACAACTCAAAAAATTATCTTAAACTTTTTTGCGGGGGGGTTTTATTTGATCCTCATACAAATCTAGACTCCACAGTCTTTTTTATCCCGTTTAAAGATGAATTAACAGAAGCAATGAGTAAAGAAGCTTCCTTTACTCAACTTCCTTGAGTACTTCCTTGAGTTTCAAGGAAGTCTCAAATTCCTTGAGACTCGTCTATCTGTGGAAAACAACCAAGAGCTGCAGTCTTGGTCTTTTGTCTCCCAGTTTAGTGCTCTTTTTAAAAAAATATGGTAAAATACAAATGCCATAAAATTTATCATTTCAACCATTTTAAAGTACATTCACATTGTTGTACAACCAATTTCCAGAACTCTTTCCATCTTGCAAAACTGGAACTCTGTACCCATTAGACACAACTCTGTCTTACCCACTCTCTCCCTAGCCCCTAGCAACCACCATTCTACTTCCTGTTTCTATGAATTTGACTATTCTAGATACCTCATATAAACGGGATAACACAGTAGTTGTCTTTTTGTGGCTAGCTTATTTCACTAAATATAACGTTCTTAAGGTTCATCCATATTGTGGCATGTATCAGAATTTCATTCTTTTTTAAGACTGAATGATATTCTATTGTATGTACACACCGCATTTTGATTACCCATTCATCCACTGATGGACACCTGGGTACTTCCCAGGTATGAATAATGCTGCTGTAAAAATATCTCTTTGAGACACTGCTTTCAGTTTGTTTGTTTTTTGTTTTGTTTTGTTTTTGAGATGGAACTTCGCTCTTGTTGCCCAGGCTGGAGTGCGATGGCGGGATCTCGGCTCACTGCAACCTCTGCCTCCTGGGCTCAAGCGTTTCTTGTGCCTCAGCCTCCTGAGTGGCTAGGATTACAGGCACCTGCCACCATGTCTGGCTAATTTTTTGTATTTTTAGTAGAGATGGGGTTTTACCATGTTGACCGTGGCTGGTCTCGAACTCCTGACCTCAGGTGATCTGCCTGCGTCACCCTCCCAAAGTGCTGGGATCACAGGTGTGAACTACCGCACCCAGCCCTTTCAGGTTTTTTTTTTTTTTTAATTTACGTAGTAATTGAATTGTTAGATTATATGGTAATTCTGTTTAAAAATTTTTGAGGAACCACCATGTTCTTTTCCATAGGGGCTGCATCATTTTACAGTCCTGCCAAGGGTACACAAGGGTTCCAGTTTTTCCATATCTTGATAATATGTGTCATTTTCTGGAGGTTTTTGTTTTTTGTTTTTTGTTTTTAAATTAACAGCAATTCTACTGGGCGTAAGGTAGTATCTCATTGTGGTTTTCTTAGAGTCTTGAAGTCTTCTGTACAGATGGCAAGATACTAAGTAACCTTGGATAACATCATCAAAAAACATTCATATTCTTTTTTTTTAATTGATTTTTTTTAAGAGACAGGGTCTTGCTCTGTCACCCAGGGTGGAGTGTAGTGGTGTGATCA
Organism: Papio anubis; assembly: GCF_008728515.1. Taxonomy (NCBI): domain Eukaryota; kingdom Metazoa; phylum Chordata; class Mammalia; order Primates; family Cercopithecidae; genus Papio; species Papio anubis. The sequence continues at coordinate 61,163,197 of NC_044991.1, read as the reverse complement.
TAACTCACTGCAGCTTCAAACTCCTGAGCTCAAGGGATCCTCTTGCCTCAGCCTCTTGAGTAGCTGGGGCCACTGGCACAAGCCACCATGCCGGGCTAATTTTTTTTTAAATTATTTTTTTGTAGAGACAGGGTCTCACTATGCTGTCCAGGCTGGTCTCAAACTCCTGGCCTCAAGCAATCCTCCTACTCTGGCCTCCCAAAGTGTTGGGATTACAGACATAAGCCACTACACCCAGCCTCAACAAATGTTTACTGAGCTCCTAATAGGTGCTAGGCACTGTGCTGGGTACTGGGGTTATAAATCTCTTAAGAGCAAGGGAGAAAGATGGGCAATGAATAGTGACCAAGGTGCTGAGTATATTCAAGGAACACTGAATCACTCCTTACTGAAAGCCTGCTAATCTTTCAAGAAGACTATCAGGTGCTTTTATGGCTCACGCCTATAATCCCAACACATTGGGAGGCTGAGGTGGGAGAATCACTTGAGGCCAGGACTTTGAGACCACTGGGGCAACACAGTGAGACCCCATCTCTACAATTTTATTTTTTTTTTTAATTAGCTGGGTGTGGAGGTACATGCCTGTAGTCCTACTACTTGAGAGGATGAGGCAGGAGGACTACCTGAGCCCAGGAGTTTGAGGTTGCAGTGAGTCATGATCATGCCATTGTACTCCAGCCTAGGTGACAAAGTGAGACCCTGTCTCAAAAAAGCAAAAACAAAAATTGATCACCTCCTTTTACAGTGAATCAAAAAAGGAGTATATAAAACATATTTATTTCCTACGTTCACACCCAATTATTCCAAACAGAATATAGCTGGGAGGTTTCCCATCCTCTCTTGGGAAGTGAAGACTGGTGCAAGTTAGTAATTAGCGCTTATACCTATCACCCCATATGGGTGCCTGCATTCACAAACACGTGCTAGGTTTTGGGGAAGCAAAGAAATATGAGTAAGGCACAGATCCCACCCTCCAGGATCTCAAGGACAGCTACAACATAATACAATAAGGCTGTAATAGAAAAAAGACAAGTAGAAAGAAAGGAATCATTCTTTTCCCTTGTGGAGAAATCAAAGGCTTCTTTAAAAAAGTAAAGTCTAGATCTGGATCTTAAAGAATGACAGGAGTTCATCAGATTCCAGGAACAGGAGGGGAGGACATTCTAGAGAGGGAACAGCATGGAACAAATGAAGGGCACGGCATGCTTATGAAATATTAAATGATTTAGTATGACTGGAACTTAGCACACACAATGGAGAGTGCTAAGAAGGGTAGACAGCAGCATGGTGAGGGGGGCTTGGAGGCAGACTGGCAATCTATTCTGAAGGTAACAGAGAATTAACTGATTTTTAGCAAGGGAGCAGTTTGATTAGTTTTTTTTTTTTTTTTTCCCCTGCCCCAGGAAACTCGATGGGCTAGATGGAGGATGAACTGGAGTTATAAGAGAACCAAGAAAAAGATATGGGAGAAGGAGGTCAGGAACTAACCAAATAAGATCTCAAAGACCCTTGTTTTGTCCCATAGCAGTCATGAGGATGACTTGCTGGGAAAAATACCCAGAGATTTTTATTTGTTACAGAGACAGGGTCTCATTATATTGCCCAGGCTGCTCTCAAACTCCTGAGTTCAAGTGATCCTCCTTCCTCAGCCTCCCAAAGTGCTGGGATTACAGGCGTGAGTCACCATGCCCAGCCATTCAGAGACCCTTGGAGTAGAGCACCAGAGCTCAAGACCTCATGTATTTGGCCTCCAAAACCAGAAATCTGATTTTCCTAAAGCATGTATCATGGAACAGATACTTGAGGATTGATTCACAATAAGCAATTTCATAAGCGATTGTGGTACAGGCCAGGCACGGTGGCTCATGCCTGTAATCCCAGCACTTTGGGAGGCTGAGGCAGGCAGATCACAAGGTCAGGAGATCAAGACCACGGTGAAACCCCGTCTCTACTAAAAATACAAAAAATTAGCCGGGCGCAGTGGCGGGTGCCTGTAGTCCCAGCTACTTGGGAGGCTGAGGCAGGAGAATGGCATGAACCCAGGAGGCGGACCTTGCAGTGAGCTGAGATTGTGCCACTGCACTCCAGCCTGGGCTGTGAGCAAGACTCTGTCTCAAAAAAAAAAAATTTCTTAGTGTCTTTGTTAGTGTGAACTAATGAACTAGCTTCCTTGGTATGATATGAGTAACTTATTTTTTAATTAAAAATATATTTTATATTATATATAATATATATATACAACATCCCACATATATATATATTTTATATATATGTGTGTGTGTGTGTGTGTGTGTGTGTATATATATATATATTTTTTTTTTTTGTAGAGATGGGCCTATGTTGGCCAGGCTGGTCTCAAACTCCTGAGCTCAAGCAATCCTCCCACCTGGGCCTCCCAAAGTGCTGGGATTACAGGTGTGAGCCACCATGCCTGGCCCACAGATCATTTCATAAGTTCCTTTTCTTCACCTCTATCACTTGTCTTCTTTTGTTTTTCCATTTCATTTATTTTTCCTTTCTCTGTCATTTTTGTATTTGAACAGCCTTTTCCAAAACTTAGGCCACACTGTTTCCTTCTCTTCTCTTCAAGGCCTCCCACTTAAAATGATTTGGGGACTGTCATATACCAAATGTTTCTCTCTCAAAGATCCAAAAAATGATCAAACAGGGGTGATTCTGTCCCTCCCAGGGAATATTTGGGAGTGTCTGGAGACATTTTTGGTTGTCACAACCGGGGGAGGGTGCCACTGGCATTTATTATATAGAGGTTGGGATGCTGCTAAACATCTTACAATGCACAGAACAACATCTCACAACAAATAATTATCTGGCCTGACAAAAAATTGTCTGCCAATATGTCAATAACGCTACCATTGAGTAACTCTGGTATGCACAAATATCAGTAGCTGGAAATGACTGAAGTTTGGTGGCACCAGTCCAGGCTCTTTAGGGATTCAGATTCTCAAGGTGGGAAAGTGGCAGCCACTGGCATCAGATTGTCTGGACTTGGATTCCCAGGTTACCTGTTTTGCTGGCTGCATATGGCTTGACTATTCAGTGCCACAAAAGCAGTTTCCTCATCTGGAAAAAGGGGCTAATAAACCATCCATCTCATTAAGCTGTAAGCTCCTTGGAGGCAAGGAACTGCCATGCTTAGATTAGGGTCTAGTATCCAGTAGAGAGTACTAGGTATCTGTGGATTATCTCACACAGTTGTGTTGAGGCCTAAAGCAGCGAATATGATTTAGTAATGTGGAACACAGTGAAGAGATCCAGCCCATGATAGCAGGAAGCTGGCTGGCACTGTTAACTAGGATGTGCTGCCCTGTTGAACACTAACAATTTCAGAACACCAACATCAGGCAAGGCCATTCTGTGACCACGGTGGGTCCAAACAAAAACAAAACCACTCCACAATGATGTCTGAATATAAACAAAAAGAAACATTGTGCCAACCACAAAAAAATGACCAGATATAAGGCCGGGCATGGTGGCTCACACCTGTAATCCCAGCACTTTGGGAGGCCAAGGTGGGTGGATCACCTGAGGTCGGGAGTTCGAGACTAGTCTGATCAACACAGAGAAACCCTGTCTCTACTAAAAACACAAAATTAGCCGGGCGTGGTGGTGCATGCCTGTAATTCCAGCTACTTGGGAGACTGAGGCAGGAGAATTGCTTGAACCCAGGAGGTGGAGTTGCGGTGAGTCAAGATCATGCCATTATACTACAACCTGGCAACAAGAGCGAAATTCTGTCTCAAACAAAACAAAACAAAACAAAACAAAACAACCAGATATGCTCCCATCTCTATCCTCTTTTTTTTTTTTTTTTTTTGAGACGGAGTCTCGCTCTGTCGCCCAGGCTGGAGTTCAGTGGTGCGATCGCGGCTCACTGCAATCTCTGCCTCCCGGGTTCAAGCGATTCTCCTGCCTCAGCCACCTGAGTAGCTGGGATTACAGGAGCACACCACCATGCCCGGCTAATTTTTGTATTTTTAGTAGAGATGGGGTTTCACCATGTTGGTCAGTCTGGTCTCAAACCCCTTATCTCATGATCCGCCTGCCACGCCTCCCAAAGTGCTGGCATTACAGGTGTGAGCCACTGCGCCCAGGCTTTTTTATTATTATCATTATTTTAAGATGGAGTCTCGCTCTGTCGCCAGGCTGGAGTGCCGTGGCTTGATCTCGGCTCACTGCCACCTCCGCCTCATGGGTTCAAGTGACTCTCCTGCCTCAGCCTTCTGAGAGCTGGGACTACAGGTGCGCACCACCATCCCCAGCTAATTTTTGTATTTTTAGTAGAGATGGGCTTTTACCATGTTAGATAGGATGGTCTCAATCTCTTGACCTCGTGATTCGTCCGCCTCGCCTCTCAGTGCTGGGATTACAGGCGTGAGCCACCGCGTCCAGTCACTTTTTTTTTTTTTTTTTAAACCAATTGCAGTTTTAGCCTCGCTTGGTTCCACTTCCTTTCTTCTTTTTTTTTTAATCTTCTTTTTGAGACGGAGTCTCACTCTGTTGCCCAGGCTGGTGTGCAGTGGCGCGATCTCGGTTCACTATAACCTCTGCCTCCCGAATTCAAGCAATTCTCCTGCCTCAGACTCCAGAGTAGCTGGGATTATAGGCGCCTACCGCTATACGCGGCAACTTTTTCTATTTTTAGTAGGGACGAGGTTTCGCCATGTTGGCCAGGATGGTCTTGAACTCCTGACCTCAGGTGATCCGCCCGCCTTGGCCTCCCAAAGTGCTGGGATTACAAGCGTGAGCCACCACGCCCGGCCAGTTCTACTTTCTTATTATGTAAGAATTATAGGCCGGGCGAGGTGGCTCATGCCTGTAATCCCAGCTACTCGAGAGGGTGAAGCAGGAGAATCGCTTGAATTCGGGAGGCAGAGCTTGCAGTGAACCGATATCTCGCCACTGCACTCCAGCCTGGGCGACAGACAGAGCGAGTCTCAAAAAAAAAAAAAAAAAAATTATTAAATTACCCAATCATAGAATTACCCCCACCTCCTGACTGCATCTAATCCAGAGAGAAGCTCTGCTTCCTTAAACTCTGCCCAAATCCTGTAAATTCTTTCCAACACCCTCTTCTCAAGACGTCCCGGTGTTTTCCACGGTGTACTGCCCTCCCTGCAAGACCATAAACCCCACCTTTTCCAACTACAGGAGTGTTCTTGACGGTCTTTGGCTGGAGGGCACTGCCGCAGTGAGACCTCCCTGAAGGGTCTCTGCTGTTCTTAGGTCTAAAAGGAAATTCCGTGGTGCAGCCAGACCGTTCAGTCAGATTTCATAAACAAGTATTTTGAGGTTTCCCGACAGTTGCCTCTTGCGTGGCTGTTTCTCCTCAGGAGATGCTATCTCTCCTGGGAGAAGACCGGGAAGATACTTTGGTTTCTGACCTCCTAAGCAGAAAACCAGCCGTCAAATTTCTCATGAAGTAAAAACCCTCAGGGAGGTGAGCGCCTCCAGCTCCAACTCAGAATTTCTGAAACACCATGACGCCCCGGGGTCAAGTGGGAAACTAAAGGTCGAGCGGGTTCATACGACTCAGTGTCTAAGCCACTACCCTAATCCAGGAGGAAGGGACCCCAATTCACTCTACAAGCAGCGCAAGAGAACGCTCCAAAACGCTGAGGCAGTATCAACAACCTAACCTTCTTCCGGCTGCCGCTCGCTCGGTCGTCGAGCACAGGTCGCTGGGAGGCTACAGCGCAAGCGCAATCCGCTCACAGGTGGACTACAAGTCCCGGCATGCCTGGCCACGCGGCGTCGCCTGGTAACTCGCGCCACACGAGGCGCGCTAGGTTGGCTCTTCTGCGCGCCTGCGCCTTGGCGAGCTCTGCGCAGGCGCATTTCCAACGCTTGGAGGAGAGGGCGGGGTGTCGTTCCCTTTCGCTGATGCAAGATCCTAGTGCGGTGGTGGGAGAGGTATCGGCAGGAGAAGCGCTGCCGCCGGGGCCTGGGGCTGACCCGTCTGACTTCCCGTCCGTGCCGAGCCCACTCGAGCCGCAGCCATGTCTGGGGACGAGGTGAGGGTCTGAGCCCGGCGTTAGGGCTAACTAAGGACTGAGGCGAAAAGCCGAACCCACTCCAGTGTGGGAGACCGGGCCTGCGGCCTAGCAGCTGGCCGCCGCCATGTGGGGCAGCCGGGCCTAGGCGGCCCGGAGCGGCAGAGCCGGCGAGGACTCCGGAGCCGCAGGCTTGGCTGCAGCGCGCTTTCCTCAGGGCGGCGGCGCCGAGGCGGACCTCCTGCCGTGGCTGGCGTTTCCGGAATGGAGAGCACACGTTGAGTCGCCCTCCCTGAAGGGGCTCGAATGCCCAGTTAATTCCCCGAACGAGATTGGGGCTGGCGATCCCTGCATTCCTTTCTGCTCGGCACTGCCGCCCCAGCTCGCCTCACTGGGTGCCGCGAGGAGCTCTCTTAGCTTGGTAGAACGCCCTCGTTAAAACTTTCTAGGCTGTCTTGTCGGGGCCGGTATCCCGCCCTCGTCTGCCTTCCTAGCATTGCTTTTTAAAAAGACGAGGGGGTGATGGGATTAGAACGAGAGAAAAAGATTCTGCAGCCTCAGGAAGTGACTGACCTTCCCGGAAAGTTTCCGGGTGAGCCCCCGAGCTTCCCTTAACAGAGGGCTCCCAGCGACGTGAGCGGGAAGTCCGGGCTGTGAAACTGGCTGGATCTTTTTCTGCCGTGGTGCTTGGAACTCAGTGAATTTCCTCAAATCCCTTTCCCCCAGATTTATCCTAGTTGATATAATATCTACCGACTTAAAATGAAGGTGATTTTAAGTACTCTCAGTAGGTATTGCTTAACATTGGGGGAGGCCCTGTACGGTGTTGAGAATTTCCTCAGGCAATAGGAAGCCTTGATCACAAGGGCAAAGGAATGGCCGAGAAAGGCCAGTAAATGTGCTCACAGGAAGTAGAATAATCTCCAGTTTGGTGACAGTTAAGGGGTGAACACTTGACAAACAGGTAATGATTAATTCATGGAGGGCTGTGAAGACGAAGTTAAGGAATTTGGAATGTATTCTGGAGGGGATTTCAGTCTCTTAGACTTGGTTCTCACAACAGTCCTGTAAAATAGGTCTGTTGTGCCCATTTTAGAGATGAAAAAATTGAGTGTTACAGAGTTGTATAATGCCCATGATCAAATACTAAGTGGCTGAGCCAGTAGAATTCCAGATTGACTAGGATCTTAATGGCTTAGAGAAACTGAAAGTTTGTAGATGGTCCTTGGCGGTTATGATAGACATTGCTCTAGGCTGCTGTATTTCAAATGTGCTGAGAGTGGCAGTGTTTCACACTTGTTTTGTTTCTACTCATTTTTCAAACTTCTCATAACCTTTGGCAAATACAGTACTTACGTAGTGCAAGATTCCATGGGGTGTTATTCTGTGTATGGTCAACTAGTTGACACACAAGGTAGAAATAGGGCCATCAACATAGTGACTTGGAGGGCTAGAGGGATCATTTTTAGCAGTGGGATTAGGTTTTGAAAGAAGCGGAATATGAATACATTACTGATGGATGAACAGAATTTTGTGACGCAAAGATGGCAGAACCAGCATTTCAGCATAGAACTTTGGAAGCCAATAAAATATTAGACAGTTTGGCCACTTGGGGTGCCAGTCCAACTGCATTTTACAGGAAACCAGGGCCGAGGGAGATTAACTTGTCCAAGATCATGCAGAAAGGTTCTAGTTAATAGGACTAGAACCCTGGTCTTTGGCTTCCATTCTGCCAGGCAGAAGTTAGTAGTGGAGACAAGGTATGAAGAATAGGATGTAGGGCCTGGTTCCTCTAGTGCTATTGACTAGGTAAGTATTTTTAGGCCATTCCTTTAACATCTGGCTACTGTACAGGCTTGTGAGGATCAGATGAAACTCTTGTACTTGAAAATGATTTATAAACTGCCAGGGACTTCCCAGAGTGGAAGTAATCCTGCCTGGTGGTTGTCAGGCTAGACGATTAAAGAGGCTACTATTAAAAAGTAATTTTGTGTTTCCTTCATATTTCTGGGTTTTTTGGGGTTTTTTTTTGTTTTTTTTTTCTTTTGAGATGGAATTTCGCACTATCGCCTGGGCTGGAGTGCAGTGGTGTGATCTCGGCTCACCGCATCCTCTGCCTCCTGGGTTCAAGTAGTTCTCCTGCCTCAGCCTCCCAAATAGCTGGGATTACAGGCGCCTGCCACCATGCCCAGCTAATTTTGTTTTTTGTATTTTTAGTAGAGATGGGGTTTCACCATGTTGGTCTGGAACTCCTGACCTCGTGATTCGCCTGCCTCAGCCTCCTGAAGTGCTGGGGTTACAGGCGTGAGCCACCACGCCCAGTCTTCTGTTTTTGGGTGGTTTTTTTTTTTTTTTTTTTGACGCATAATTGAAATACACTGCACACATTTATTTATTTATTTATTTATTTATTTTTTGAGACGGAGTCTGGCTCTGTCACCCAGGCTGGAGTGCAGTGGCCGGATCTCAGCTCACTGCAAGCTCCGCCTCCCGGGTTTACGCCATTCTCCTGCCTCAGCCTCCCGAGTAGCTGGGACTACAGGCGCCCGCCACCTCGCTTGGCTAGTTTTTTTTGGTATTTTTTAGTAGAGACGGGGTTTCCCCTTGTTAGCCAGGATGGTCTCGATCTCCTGACCTCGTGATCCGCCCGTCTCGGCCTCCCAAAGTGCTGGGATTACAGGCTTGAGCCACCGCGCCCGGCCTACATTTATTTTTAAACCTGGTAATTAAGCCAAAAACTCACCAAAACAGAACCCTTTTCAACCTAGTGGAACTATGTTTTTTTTTTTTTTTTGAGACAGGTTCTTGCTCTTGTTGCCCAGGCTGGAGTGCGGTGGCACAATCATAGCTCACTGCGCCCTCTGTCACCTGGGCTCAAGGGATCCTCTTCCCTCAACCTTGCAAGTAGCTGGGACTACACGCACATGCTCTTGCACCTGCTAACTTTTTAATTTTTTGTAGAAATGAGGTCTTGCTTTGTTGCCCAAGCTAGTCGTGAACTCCTGGCCTCAAGCAGTCTTCCTGCCTCAGCCTCCCAACATGGAACCATGATCTTTAAAAAGCAGAATCCTAGAAATATGGCTGCTCCCTGGTAAGGGAAAAGAAAAATCCCCTAATCAATAGGCATTCAGTATTTTCACATTTGTTAAAAGCAGCATCAACATTTAATACTTGCCTGTTTACTACGGGGTCCCATTCACAAGGAGTCAGAACATTGGGTTTTCATAAAATATGGTAAGGTGTTTTTGCAAAAAGAAGCTTTAAATAAAAAAAAAAGGTTTTGATTAAAAATGGGATGTGTGTTGTGTAAAGTTTATGAAACACAAAAGAATACAAAGAAAAATAGCAGAATCTAAGCCAGGCATAGTGGCATTCACCTGTAGTCTCAGCTGCTCAGGAGGCTGAGGCCAGGAGTTCTAGGCTGCAGTGCACTATAATTAGAATTGAGAGTAGTCACTACATTTCAGCCTGGGCAACATAGTGAGACTCCCATCCCTTAAAAAAAAAAAAATCCCACAATCTTATCACACAGAGATGGCAACACTTGGCATTTGTTCTGGTTACCTTTGGAAGGAACTTTTAGATCAATGTCTTGCTTCTCTGTGGGTTCTTTTGTGACTCACACCTGCTTCTGGGTATAGTATGACTATAAAGTTGATTTCTTGCGTAAGGTATGATCTATAAGAAGAGGCTTCTAATTCGATGAAGCATTTCAGGGTAATTTTAGCTGGTATACCTTTTCTTTGCCCTCTCCAACCAAACGTGAGAAGTTGAAAATAGAAAATTTATGCTTTTGAAGGCTTTGTTGTGAACCTAAAATATAACTCAAGTGATTCTGTAGTTTTCCGTAAGTGCACTGTCAACAGCTATTTGCTTTTCAAATCCAAACTAGTCTCATAAAAGAAAACCAATCTGGAGTGTAGTCAGCTTATAATTTGGAAGTTAGAGATGAAAGTCTTAAAAAGCCATGATTTTAGTCAAGACTAACATGGCCTCGTTCTTTGGGTGCTGCTTCGGGATCCCTGGTCCTTATTTGTAAACTGTACTTTGCAGGATGGTATGAATAAAATAAGGCAATGAGCATGTATGTTAAGTATCCAGACAGTAATTGAGAGAGAGGTTAATTATTTTAATTTATGATTCTTGCATGTTTATTATCCATTACAAGGCTACAACCAAACTGTTTACTTGTAGACCATAAGGTTTTTCAGGGGATAAGAAGGCACTTGTGAGGCTGTCCTCTGATGATACCAGGATCCTTTCCATCTTTAGTCTGTCTTGATGAATAATGGTTAAAAGGCAATGAATATTCTAGGGAACTTGATGCTTGAAAAAATGCAATAAATGGATTGTAATCCCTTCCAGAACCTTTGCCAAGTCTTTCTATTTCAAGAATGAGGATGAAATGTGGCTACTTCCCTGTATGATTGCAGTGCTCCTTGCAGGGTGACCCGGGGCTCAATAGTGGATCAGCAGTGGGGGACTCCTTCCTCTTTGCTCTTCTACCTTGGTAGGGACACTTCTTTAAGTTGGCTAGATAATGTTCTTCAGACTGACTACATTTCAGATTTAACTATTTATACGATTGGATCCTTGTTAAGGGAGAAAAGACTAACTTTGAAAATACTTTGCAAATACCGTACTTCTCTACTGGGCAAGGACAGTAACTATATTACCTTATTACAGACTGTGGCTTGATTTCAGTCTAGTTTCCTTAATGATCTTGGAACATAAATAAGTTTATGTTAGAATCAATTTCTGGAAGCTTTTGAGAGTTTTATATGTTTGAGAAATTAGAGCACGTGAGTTGATGAAATTTCAGTGATAGGAATCAAGAGAAAACCATACTTCGTGAATGGTAAAGTATTACATAAATTACAATTGCTAATATTTATCGAGTACTTATGTGCTAGGCACTATGGCAGGGGGTTTACATTTACATACTACTTTAACCCTCCCGGTAACCTTGTGTGGTTTCTTGTCACTCTGCTACTTGTCTCCATTTTACAGATGAGCCGTGGAATAACATAGGTACAAGCCAGAGTCAGAATTTGAATCCAGTCAGATGGGCTCCAGACTTGTGCTTTTAAACACTTTACTACTACACTGTCCACAGCAGATCACTGGGCAAAATGCTGAATTTAAGCATATTAATAGACTGTGGAGAGAGATTGGTAAGGGGCTCAGAAGAAAAAAAAAAAAAAAACTTGGTATTTGAATCCAGTTCTATTTGACTTGAAAGACCCTGCACTTTCTTTTTTTTGTTTTTGAGACTGAGTCTTGCTCTGTCACCCAGGCTGGAGTGCAGTGGTGTGATCTTGGCTCACAGCAAGCTCCACTGCCCAGGTTCACACCATTCTCCTGCTTCAGCCTCCCGAGTAGCTGCGACTACAGGCACCCGCCACCTTCTGCTAATGTTTTGTATTTTTAGTAGAGATGGAGTTTTACCATGTTAGCCAGTATGGTTTTGATCTCCTGACCTCGTGATCCGCCCGCCTCGGCCTCCCAAAGTACTGGGATTATAGGCGTGAGCCACCGTGCCTGGCCTCCTGCACTTTCTACTCTATCAGGTTTCTGGCCTGTATGATGTCTGAACTTTTCTTTCTTCAAGTGATCAGTGCAAGCAGATAGTCTACAAATTATAAATTAGTTTTCCACCTATTCTATAGTGGACATTTAGATAAAAAGAGAATTTGGGGGCAAGGCATGGTCCTCACACCTGCAGTCCTAACACTGGGAGGCTGAAGCTGGTGGATCATTTGAGCCCAGGAGTTCAAGACCAGCCTGGGCAGCATGGTGAAACCCCGTCTCTACTAAAAATACAAAAATTAGCTGGGTGTGGTGGCGCACGCCTGTAATTCCAGCTACTCGGGAAGTTGAGGTGGGAGGATGGCGTGAGTCTGGGAGGTCAAGGTTGGATTCAGCTGAGATCATGCCACTGCACTCCAACCTGGGCAGCAGAGCCAGACCCTGTTTCGTTAAAAAGAAAATGGAACCTTTAATGTTCCATAAGCAAAAAGCGGAGTGAAATGTTTTACACATGAGGAGTTGCGGATGGGTTTCCTTGAAGATCTGTCTGAACTTCAGGATAAAGTTAAAAAAATTTTGTTTTTTTAATCTGGTCAGAAGTCTTCCAAGTCTCTCTGTAGCAGCCCCAAGTTACCAACCTTGAATAAAACATTTATACCCCTGGCCAGGGGCGGTGGCTTACACCTGTTATTCCATTGCTTTGAGTGGCCGAGGTGGGAGGACTTTTTTCCTCTGGCAGTTTGTGACCACCCAGGACAACAGAGGGAGACCCCGTCTCTACAAAATGAAAAAATTAGCTGGGCATGGTAGCACATGCTTGTGGTCCCAGTTACTTGGGGAGCTAAGATGGTAGGATCACTTGAGTCCAGGAGGTTGAGGTTGCAGTGAGCCGTGATCGTGCCACTGTACTCCATCCTGGGCGACAGTGAGACCCTGTCTCAAGAAAGAAAAAAAAACAGTACAAAAAAATTTACACCCTGCTTAGGTATTGCTTTCCTATATCTATAAAGTAAGAGGCATAGCATAAGTTGTTGCGAAAGTCCCTTCCCTAAATTCCATGATTCATTCAAACGTCCATATTTGCTCATGAAACTGAAAGTGAAGAGTCTGTGGGCCGGGCGCGGTGGCTCAAGCCTGTAATCCCAGCACTTTGGGAGGCCGAGACGGGCGGATCACAAGGTCAGGAGATCAAGACCATCCTGGCTAACACGGTGAAACCCCGTCTCTACTAAAAATACAAAAAAATTAGCCGGGCGTGGTAGCGGGCGCCTGTAGTCCCAGCTACTCGGGAGGCTGAGGCAGGAGAATGGCGTGAACCCAGGAGGCAGAGCTTGTAGTGAGCCTAGATCGCGCCACTGCACTCCAGCCTGGGTGACAGAGCAAAGACTCCGTCTCAAAAAAATAAAAAAATAAAGAGTCTGTGATACTTTGCAAATTGAAAGACGCGTACATGTTTCAATTCCCCTGATGTTTAATAGTGTTGGGAAGGTTGGGTGGACATTTTATTTTATTTTTTGGTAAATTCTCCTTTGGTGTTTTAATGTATCAGATACTCTTTTACTTTTAAGAGTATGCCTTTTGAGGATAAAGCATATTTGGAATGTGAGCATCATTAAAAATAGTCATTTGGTCCCTTTTTGTTTTTTATCTTTTGAACAGATGATTTTTGATCCTACTATGAGCAAGAAGAAAAAGAAGAAGAAGAAGCCTTTTATGTTAGATGAGGAAGGGGATACCCAAACAGAGGAAACCCAGCCTTCAGAAACAAAAGAAGTGGAGCCAGAGCCAACTGAGGACAAAGATTTGGAAGCTGATGAAGAGGACACTAGGAAAAAAGGTGAGTAGTTGATGTGAGAGAGTTACTGTTGTCCTAGAAGCCCTGGTTCTATGAGCATTTTGGCTTTTGTATATGCAGCAACCTCTCAGCCTGATCAGGCTGCTCCAGTGAAGTCAAGGCCATCAGTAGGCTGTATGCAGTGGACCGTTTTCGATTTCTGATAGGCTTGTTGCAGGGAAGTTCCCATTTAATTCACAAGTTGCAAAGATGATGAAACCTTGCCGTTCCAGAGCTGGTTTTCCAGTTTAACCCATCAGGTCTCTTCTCTAACTTTAACAGTAGTTGTATTTGAGTGTGGGCAGAAAGAAATAGTACTAACATAGGCAGTTTTGTGTCTTAGCAAGTCTGAAAATATATATGAGAGATTAAAATGAAAGCCTAAAGTATTTGGGGTTAGACATCAGCTTTAGTTACCCCTGTGCTGTAACATAGACATAATTTGACTATTAGAGAGAAATGATTCTGTAAACATTATTTGTGTCTGTTGAATATAACTCTGTGCCAGGATAGAGACAACTGACATTCACTGAGCATCTACCCTGTGCTAAGTGTGTTCTACATGTTTAAAACAAACTTGGAAAGTAACTCATTCCTGTTGTAATAAGATAAAATGGATTTTTAAGTAGTTTCTTGAAAAACTTTGTAGCAGAGGGATCCTAAAATATTTCTAGTTTATAACATGGCAGGTCAAATGGAAAATTTGTTGAACAGAACCTACTCATTAATGGTAGGTAAAATTTCACTGATAACTTGTATTTACTGTGCAGCCTTATTTTAATAAATGTGAAATAATTTGTTAAGCCTTTTGATGACTAATAGATGCAATAAAATGTTGAGCTAGGCGGTAGAATTTAGGTGAACAAGGCATAGGCTCTTAGTATCTAGTAGAGAGATAGATAAGCAAGCTGGTAATAAGTTCCTCAGTTGGGGTAAGCAGAAGATACTGTACAAGCACTCTGGGGATACCTAACCAAGTTGCAGGGAAAGATGGATACGCTTAGAGAAGGCTTTGGTGGAAGTAATTTAACCAAGATCCTGTGAGATGGAGGTAAGAGGGCCCACAGGAAGGTTTGGAGGTGAGAGACCTCACGTATATTGCACTCGGAACTGAAAGTAGTTCAGTAGGGTTAGAACCAGAGATTGAAGTGAGGAAGTGAGGAAGGCAAGAAGCAGAAGTGGGAGATAAAGTTGGAGAGTTGGAAATGGTGTTAGAGCTCTGACTTTGTCTTGGGAACAATGAGGAGTGATATGGTCAGATTACTAAATAAATATTCTCAACATGGTCCCCTAACCAGATTTTTCCTATAGATCTTTGAGATGACCCACCATTTTGTTTTTCAGAACCATAACTTTTGTGGCCAGGCGCGGTGGCTAACGCCTGTAATCCCAGCAGTTTGGGAGGCTGAGGTGGGCGGATCATGAAGTCAGGAGATCGACACAATCCTGGCTAACATGGTGAAACCCTGTCTCTACTAAAAAAGATTAAAAAAATTAGCTGGGCATGGTGGCACACACCTGTAGTCTCAGCTACTCAGGAGGCTGAGGCAGGAGAACCGCCTGAACCCAGGAGGCAGAGGTTGCAGTGAGCCGAGATTGCGCCACTGCACTCCAGCCTGGGCAACAGAGCAAGACTCGGTCTCAAAAAAAAAAAAAAAAAAAAAGAGCCATAACTTTTGTGATTGTGGAGGGACTAATTAATACTCAGTCAGTCTTTTCTGGTGACTTGATTAATTGCTGAGCTATGTTTGTGTAACTCATAATTTGATGCTTTGCCTTTTTGTTGTTAATGATTATGCATTGGTCTTTTTAGATGCTTCTGATGATCTAGATGACTTGAACTTCTTTAATCAAAAGAAAAAGAAGAAAAAAACTAAAAAGATATTTGATATTGATGAAGCTGAAGAAGGTGTAAAGGTAGTATTGCTTTCTTGTTGAAGGTAAAATTTGGCCTCTTGCAAGGTTGCTAATGGCTGATGTTTCCCTCCCTTTGACTCACCTCTTACTAGCTGTGCTTTTGTTATTAGCACTTAATTGCCACTGGTAGGGTCATTTTCTTGGGAGTGTGTCTGACTAGGTGTCTTAAGGGATTGTAGTTTAAGGAATTTAAATTTAGGTCTTATATATTGTATTGTGTGCCATTAAAATGATCACAAAATGTCCCTTGTCCTTAACCATACTGAGATTTTTGGCTGCGGAGAACTATTTCTATGAGTGAGAAATCCTTTTGAGCAAATATTCCTTTGGTTTCTTAAACTTTTGGTAACATAGAATATACACAAATTCATACATGTACCTCTAAGCAGCAAAGAATGAACCACAGTGGTGGTTGGTATCTGATGACAGTGTGGCCTGTAGGCAAACCAGAGTACTCAGGCTAGTTTTATGATCTGATCTTGTGGGTACTTGAGACCCTGTGAGTCTTATTACTGAATTGATTTCTTTTTTTGTTTTTTTGGAGACGGAGTCTCACTCTGTCGCCTGGGCTGGAGTGCAGTGGCCGGATCTCAGCTCACTGCAAGCTCTGCCTCCCAGGTTTACGCCATTCTCCTGCCTCAGCCTCCCGAGTAGCTGGGACTACAGGCGCCCGCCACCTCACCCGGCTAGATTTTTTTGTATTTTTTAGTAGAGACAGGGTTTCACCGTGTTAGCCAGGATGGTCTTGATCTCCTAACCTTGTGATCCGCCCGTCTCGGCCTCCCAAAGTACTGGGATTACAGGCTTGAGCCACCGTGCCCGGCCCTGAATTGATTTCTAATACAAATATCTCAAAATTATTTTGGACGGGGAGTAACAGGTGGGCAGGAAGGTGAACAGGAGGGAGGGTAGGTGGATGGATGAAAGGGGAAGGAGCTGAAGATCTGTTCTCCTCCCTAGGGTTAACCATTTTAAAGATCCTGCCTAGGAATCACTTTAGCAGAATCCACACATCTATTTATAAAACCCAAGGTAATGGCAATACACACACTTACATAGAGAGAGAAAGCACGTGTGCACACAACAGCAAACATACACCAAATATCTTGTGCCCTCTACTCAAAATTTTCTTTGGTGAGTAGTTTATTTGCTCAAACTCAAGTGAATAAAGTATATCCCACTTGTAGCAGGAAATGTATACAGTAATTCATTGGGTTTTAGAAATAGTGTCATAATTTTATGACAGTTAATTCAGTAAATATGTAAGTGATTACAGCGAGTCAAGCATTTGAAGCATTGTGTGGTAATTGCTAGAGTACTGACATGAGTAAGATATTTTTCCTGTTTGCAAAGATATTTTGGTTCAAGGATAATTTAGAATCCTTGAGAACAAGCTAGTTTTATCTGGATTCATCTTGCTCTCTCCCTGTTTGGGGATTCTCTTTTCTTTCTACTATAGGGAAATTGAGAAAAATGCTCAGATTATAATGAGAAATGGGATTTAAATATCCTGGGTAACAAAGTTTTGATTGACAAGGCTTTGTTGGTTGATTCCTCCAATAGCTTTTATTGGGAGATTAGCTCTAAATAAGTGCTTGAATACTGTTGTTGAAGTCATAACATAAGAGGATGTTAGAGGTATCCTGGTCATCAGGCAAGGCATGGACATTCACTTGAAGGGTTTTTGAGATCTTGGGCTACTCTCCCACCTGAATTTTCAGACTATTCCAGGGCTTTTGAAAAGCCTTGAAAAATACTTTTTGCAGACTGGGCGTGCTGTCTCACGCCTGTAATCCCAGCATTTTGGGAGGCTGAGACGGGCAGATCACCTGAGGACAGGAGTTCAAGACCAACCTGGCCAACATGGTGAAACCCCATCTGTACTGAAAATACAAAAATTAGCTGGGTATGGTGGTGCACACCTGTAGTCCCAGCTACTCAGGAGGCTGAGGCAGGAGAATCACTCGAACCCAGCAGGTAGAGGTTGCAGTAAGCCGAGAGAGCGCCACTGCACTCCAGCCTGGGCGACAGAGCGAGACTCCGTCTCAAAAAAAAAGAAAAAAGAAAAATACTTTTTGCCATTCTCTGCCTTCTGCTGTGTCTTGGTGTCAGTATGGAAGTAGATCTTACTGGGATAAAATAAAAATATTATAGCACTAGAAATTGGCTAGTGCGTGCTAACTTATATTCAGCATTTCTAAGTTCTTATTTATTGACTTAGAGACTGGGTGAGTATTTGGTTTCCTGTTTTATGGTATGTGGCTAATGGATACCATGGGCAGATTTATTTATTTATTTATTTTTTTGAGACAAAGTCTCACTCTGTACCCAGGCTGGAGGGCAGTGGCATGATCTCGGTTCACTGCAACCTCCATCTCCTGGGCTCAGGCTTCCCTCAGCCTCCCAAATAGCCGGGTTTACAGGCACCCGCCACCACGCCGGGCTCATTTTTGTATTTTTAGTAGAGAGGGGGTTTCACCATGTTGGCCAGGCTGGTCTCAAACTCCTGACCTTAGGTGATCCGCCTGCCTTGGCCTCCCAAAGTGCTGGGATTACAGGTGTGAGTCACTGCGCCCAGCTGGCAGATTGGTCTTGTAGCCACATGTGGCACTAAGACTACACAGCTGGATTTGGGATTCAGAATCTGAGCTTTATTTACTCCCAGCTATTCCAGGTTTTCTGCTGGTAAGATTTCTGAAATGACTGTAGCCATTGTCCCAGTTCAGGATGTAGGCACACACAAAATAGATACTAATTAATGAGTAAGGTTGACAGCACACTTCAGGATAGGGAGTTGAATAAGGTGGTAGAAGGAAGGAGAAATCAGAAAGCTGGAAACTGAGACTGGCCTTTTCTGCCCTTCTGGGATGTTTATGACTCATTTCTAGGTTTTAATATGCCCTGTTTACATCCATGCCTCGGGCAGCTAATCTTGGGGTCAAGCTTTACTTTGTCTCTATTTATCACTTGATCCGAATTCCTCATAGCTTCTGCCTTTCCCTCTTTGATAATGTCATCTATTGGAGTGATGCCCAAAGACCACGCCACAGACAGGTGCCAGGCTGACTGTGGTATAATAAAAAATAAATATTTGTTCTTTATGTTCTTGGCTCACAACTGCTAAAATCCTTGGAATCTCCAAAGTGATAACAGGGTCATTGGTATGCTACTGATATGACTGGTGGCTGGGGATCCCTAGATAGCTTTAGGATGGGGGCTGGTCACCAGAAGGACAAAGCTGTGATTTTAGAGGGTTGGGACTTCCAGTGGTCCCTCTGCCACCTCCAGAGAGGGATGGTCTGGAAATTGAGTTCAGCCACCAGTTAATAATGTAATCAGTTGGCTGGGCGCGGTGGCTCACACCTGTAATCCCAGCACTTCGGGAGGCCTAGGCAGGTGGATCACCTGAGGTCGGGAGTTTGAGACCAGCCTGGCCAATATGGTGAAACCCCATTTCTACTAAAAATCTAAAAATTAGCTAGGTGTGGTGGTGTGTGCCTCTAGTTCAGCTACTCAGGAGGCTGAGGTAGAAGAATCACTTGAACCCGAGAGGCAAAGGTTGTAGTGAGCCGAGACCGCACCACTGCACTCCAGCGTGGGTTACAGAGTGAGACTCTGTCTCAAAAAATAAATAAATAAATAAATAAATAAATAAATAATGTAATCAGTCAGTCATGCCTTTGTAATGAAACTCCTAGACATGGGTTCGGAGAGCTAACATGCTGGTGAGCACAGCAAGGTGCCAGGAGGGTGGTGTCCCTGGCTTGGCAGCGCCACGCCTACCTTCCTTGCCACTCCTCAGCTCCCACCCCAATACCTTGTCTTATGCATTGCTTATGTTTGGCTGTTTCTGAGTTGTATCCTTTATAATAAACTGGCAATAGTAGTACTTTCCTAAGTTCCATGACTCGTTTTAGCAAATTATTGACTCTTGGCAGGGAATGTGGGAACTTCGAGTTTATAGCCATGTTGGACAGAAGCAGGCAGCATGGGGACCCAGTGCGTGGTGACTGGCATCTGAAGTGAAGGCAGTCTTGAGGAACTGAGCTGTTAAACCTGTGAAATCTGATAACTCTGGATAGTGTGTGTCTTAATTAAACTGGAGGACACCTAATTGGCATTGGAGGGTCTGTGTGGAAGACCACCACATATTTGGTGTCACCCAGAAAAATCTTTCCCAGTGACTATATCAAAATCACTTAGAAACTTCTTTAAAATACTCCTGAACCCTGTTCCTGCTGAAGATTGTCAATCCGATTTAAACTTTTAAAAGTTTCGCAAGTGATTTTTTTTTCTTTTTGAGACACAGTTTCCCACTTGTTGCCCAGGCTGGAGTGCAGTGGCGCGATCTCGACTTACTGCAACCTCTGCTTCCTGGGTTCAAGTGATTCCTCCCAAGTAGCTGGGATTACAGGTGCCCACCACCACACCCAGCTAAATTTTGCATCTTTAGTAGAGATGGGGTTTCACCATGTTGCCCAGGCTGGTTTTGAACTCCTGACCTCAGGGATCTGACCTCCCAAAGTGCTGGGATTACAGGTGTGAGCCAAGGCGCCTGGCTTCTGCCGTGATTCTGACAGTAGCCTGGTTTGGAAACAAGGACAATAATTATAAGATCCTAAGGCTGAAGAATAAAGAGATGAATGAGGGGGAAAGATCCCAGAAGTGTTTTGAAGAATTCAGTTTAAATGGCAGAGTCTCTGTGACCCAGTTTGGTCCATCTCTGACCAAAGTTATCTGTAACTTCAATTTTGAATATGTGACTTTTTTCCCGCACCAAAATAATGTCAGCCCACGTCAATTTAAAAAAAGAACAGGCTGGGTGTGATGGCTTATGCCTGTAATCCCAGCATTTTGGGAGGCCAGGGCAGGAGGATCTCTTGAGGCCAGGAGTTTGAGACTAGCCTGAGCAACAAAGCAAGACTCCTCATCTCAACAGAAAATGTAATAAAATAAATAAAAAGAATAGTCCCAGTATCAAATGTTCAGACTCATCTCACTTTCTTAGGATCTTAAGATTGAAAGTGATGTTCAAGAACCAACTGAACCAGAGGATGACCTTGACATTATGCTTGGCAATAAAAAGAAGAAAAAGAAGAATGTTAAGTTCCCAGATGAGGATGAAATACTAGAGAAAGATGAAGGTAATGCTGAGGACTCAGCAGCACATTTAGAGGTTACTCAAGCCTTTGGCCCTAGTCTCCTTGATGGGGGTGGGGGGTGCTTTTAAAATTTTTTTCTTGCCCCTTATTTCTACTGCCTGATAATAGAAGCTGAAAGGAAACAGTGTCTGGCTTGATAATGGCAGTTAAAGAATTTGTCAATTGTGATTACATTAAGAAATACCGATTCAGGCTTGGGAAAATTACTATAACCGATTTTTTTTTTTTTTTTTGAGACGGAGTCTCACTCTTGTCACCCAGGCTAGAGTGCAGTGGTGCGATCTCAGCTCACTGCAACCTCCATCTCCCAGGTTCAAGCAGTTCTGTGCCTCAGCCTCCCAGGTAGCTGGGATTACAGGCACCCATCACCACGCCCAGCTAATTATTTTTATTTTTATTTTTAGTAGAGACAGGGTTTCATCATCTTGGCCAGGTTGGTCTTGAACTCCTGACCTTGTGATCCACCCGCCTCGGCCTCCCAAAGTGCTGGGATTACAGGTGTGAACCACCGTGTCTGGCCTGATTTTTTTTTTTTTTTTTTTTTTTTGATTCTGAGTTTTGCCCTTGTTGCCCATGCTGGAGTGCAATGCCACGGTCTTGGCTCACCGCAACCTCCGCCTACCGGGTTCAAGCGATTCTCCCGCCTCAGCCTCCCACCTGGCTAATTTTGTATTTTTAGTAGAGACAGGGTTTCTCCATGTTGGTCATACTGGTGTCAAACTCTCAATCTCAGGTGATCCGCCCGCCTCGGCCTCCCAAAGTGCTGGGATTACAGGCGTGAGCCACAGCGCCTGGCCCCAATTTTTTTAATAAAAAATTTTTTTTTAAGTTTTGTTTACAGTTTTATTAGTTTCTAAATGCTATGGGGTCTTTGGAGAACTTTTGTCAGTAGATGAGTTTTATGGATGTTGCTGTTTCTTAGGTGCTCAGAACAGTTGGACTCTTTCCTCTAATTATTCTAATGCATTATTTTATCTTTGGCTTGTTAAATTAAGAAACATTTCCGTATGTTAACTCCTAATTAGAGAGGTCTCTATTAAGGGTCTTTTTTGAAAGTCATAACATCCCTGTTTCTAAGGAAAAGGGTTGTAAGCTTTGGTTTATGCGTAAGGCTGTTGTGAATGCAGCTGTGGAAGGGAAGACAAATGTCTTTGAAACTTTTCATTTTTCTAGACCCACCCCCACTTTTGTATGATAGTAGGGCCCACCCCTCATTCTTAAAATCTTTATTATCTGTAGCTCTAGAAGATGAAGACAGCAAAAAAGATGATGGTATCTCATTCAGTAATCAGACAGGCCCTGCTTGGGCAGGCTCAGAAAGAGACTACACATACGAGGAGGTAAGACAAAATCTGTTGTGAAAAGGGGCTAAGCTATTCACTAGTGCTCAAAGGAGCAAGATAAATCTTCCTTGGTGGAACAGATGCAGAGAGGTCACACAGCCAGTGCACAGCAGTTCCTGGTGTGCACCCATGGGGCAGCCTGCCCAGAGTGCAGCAGTCATTGTAGTACTACTGACTGTCCCCACCTGAATTTGCAGACTGCTGTGTGCATGCAGCCCTCTAGGAATCAGGAGGGCAGTAGTGACAGACTAGCTAATTTGGGGCCAGGGTAGTCTGGAGTTTGCTAGTTTGGGCTTTCTTGAATCTTACTTTTCCATGTATCATGTACTTTCCCATAGAAACAACAGAATGAGTAGTTGTTCATTCATTTCACTTTGGATAAGGAGTTGCTGAACATCTATAATGAACCAAATGCTGGTTGGGGATGAACCTCTGCCCTCAAGGAGCTCCCAGACTTGTAGTAATGCATGTGTATATTTAATCAGAAGTGAAGTATTTGCTGTTAAGCAACATGACTCAAAGGGGAACTTTATACCCCGGCAGTTACTAAGCGTGTTCATGAATACCACTTTATTTTTATAGTTGCTGAATCGAGTATTCAACATCATGAGGGAAAAGAATCCAGATATGGTTGCTGGAGAGAAAAGGAAATTTGTCATGAAACCTCCACAGGTCGTCCGAGTAGGAACCAAGAAAACTTCTTTTGTCAACTTTACAGATATCTGTAAACTGTAAGTTGGTTAATGGAGTACCTTCATCCCAAATACCAGATTCTCAATGCAATTTTAAGAATGCTAAATGTCCTTATTGTGGACTTCATTATAGATGGAAAGAACACACAAGTGTAGGGGGTGAGGGAGTTCACAGTTCAAGTCTGTCATTTTCTTCAATTCATAAGTCTCAGGGCTATTTTATTTTATTAAAGATGCGGTCTTGCTTTGTCGCCCAGGCTGGAATGCAGTGGAGTGGTCATGGCTCACTGCAGCCTCAGTCTCCTGGGCTTCAGCAATCCTCCTGCCTCAACCTCCTAAGTAGCTGAGACTGCAGGTGCACACCACCGTGCCAGACCAATTTTAAAAAAACATTTATTTATTTTTTTTGTAGAAACGTGGGTCTTGCTGTGTTGCCCAGGAGTGCTTGTTTTATTAGTGCATTCAGAGGTGACAGAAATCAACTCATGCTGACCCATTGAGGATGGATCCTAACTAGATGTAGTGAAGAGTGAGGAGTCTCAGTGTAGTCCTCAGACAGGAGCCTTGGGAGCCCAGGGAGTGGAAAGGCTCATCAGTCGGTCTAGGACAGGCCTGCCAAGCAAGCAGTGAGCTCAGGGAAAGTGCCTGAATTTGGTGAGCCCCTTCCTTGGATGATCATTGCCAGGACACAATTGATGAAATTGCCTTTCTTAATTACCATCACATTCTATGCCAGAGTCAGCCCTAGGTTACTGTCTGGGAATGGCTTTTCTCTGAGCTCCTCAGCTGCATGTTTTCTGGCAGGTTCCTTAGGACGACTGACCTTATCTACTCTGTTCTTCAGTTTCCTAAGTGATACGTGCTTGTAGTAGAAAATACGGTAAACACAAAAAGAGATAATATTCACTCAAAATTTTACCACCCGGAGATAACTGCTTGTTTTCATTACTTACATATATTTAAATAGTTAAGATTTTTTTGGCTAGTGACAGTAGTAGTATATGCCCATTGCAGAAAAATTAGAAGATAAAGACATGCTAAAGAAAATGAATAATCATCTGCAAAGTCCACCATTAGGAGGTAGATAACTGGCTGGGTAGCTCACGTGGTAGCTCACACCTGTAATCCCAGCACTTTGGGAGGCTGAGGTGGGCGGATGACAAGGACAGGAATTCGAGACCAGGCTGGCAAACATAGTGAAACCCCGTCTCTACTAAAAAATACAAAAAATAAGCCAGGCGTGCTGGCAGGTCCCTATAATCCCGGCTACTCAGGAGGCTGAGGTGGGAAGAATCGCTTGAACCTGGGAGGTGGAGGTTGCAGTGAGCTGAGATTGTGCCATTGCACTCCAGCCTGGGCAGTAGTGTGAGACTCTGTCTCACCAAAAAAAAAAAAAAAAGAGGTAGATAACTTATCATAGTTTAATATTTTTATGTTTAGCCAGTTTTATGTACATATTTTAAAAATAAATTATCATACTGGTTTTTAACCTGTTTTCTCGATATATTGTGAAAGTTTTACTCATGTCATTAGTCCGAATAATTATTTTAAATAGCTACACAACATATTTTATTTTAACAGTTCCATAAGCTGGACATGCTGCTCCCAGGTTTTTATTATCAGAGGCAAAACTTCACCAAACATCTTTATACATGTATCTTTGCAGTAGCTCAGAATAGAACCATAAGACAAGATGAAATTGCTGAGTTAAAAGGAATGGATATTTTTATGGCAAATATTAGCACATTGCTTTCTAGCAAGGTTGTGCCAGTTCATATTCCCGCCAGCAATGTAGGAGCTTACCTATTTTATTATATTTTTACCAGTTCTCACCCATTGCATTTTGGGGAAAAATAGCTTAAAATTGTTGTAGTAGCACCTGCTTGTTGGAACAAGTTCAAACAGTGCCACAGCATAGATTTAAAAAATGAAACTATTGAATAGCATTGCTCTATATTTGTTTTTTATTTTATATGTATGTGTGCATTTTTTTTTTTGTATATTGAGATATTTCTAAAAGTAGAATATACCCTGGAATGGATTTATTTAACCATTCCTCTAGTTGGTGAATATTTAAGATGTTTCCATTTTTTGCTGTTGGGCTACCACGGAACCCTTCTAGACATACACTTAATGGAAATTTTAAACAGGAAATATATATAGATTAACATATATATTTATTAGCCTGTTTGATAACATCACCTAGGTTTGGTGTATGCTGAACTTTGCCTCAGATTTTTTTACTTTTTTTTTTTTTTTTTTTTTTGTTGAGACGGAGTCTCGCTCTGTCGCCCGGGCTGGAGTGCAGTGACCAGATCTCAGCTCACTGCAAGCTCCGCCTCCCGGGTCTATGCCATTCCCCTGCCTCAGCCTCCCGTGTAGCTGGGACTACAGGCGCCGGCCACCTCGCCCGGCTAGTTTTTTGTATTTTTTAGTAGAGACGGGGTTTCACCGTGTTAGCCAGGATGGTCTCGATCTCCTGACCTCGTGATCCACCCGCCTCGGCCTCCCAAAGTGCTGGCCACTGCGCCTGGCCTACTTCTTTAAAAAGAAGGTTTTATGCTATTTTACAATAGTCTCAAAAACAAAAGAAAAAAAGGTGGTTTTATAGTTATAACTAAGGCCACCTTTGTATGTTTTCCTGGCCCCTTTTTCCTTCCCAGAGGAAGTTGTTACTCTTTAAAGTTGATGTTTACTGTTTATGTTTTCCATCCTTGTTTCTAGACACTTACTCATATGTATATGGTCATAAAATGTAATATGGTCTTATGGGCATTGAAGTTGTAAACAAGTGGTATCCGGCTTGGCTCACACTTCTAATCCTGGCACTTTGGGAAGCTGAAACAGGAGGATCATTTGAAGCCACGAGTTCCGTACCAGTCTGATCAATGTAGTGAGACCCCATGTCTACACAAAACTAAAGAGTTAGACGGCATGGTGGCACACACCTGTAGTCCTAGCTACTTGGGAGGCTGAGATGGGAGGATGGCTTGAACTCAGGAGTTTGAGGTTACAGTGAGCTATGATCATCACTGCACTCCAGCCTGGGCAACACAAGACCCAATCTCTTAACAATAAAAAAAGTGGTGTCATATACTTTATCTTTATTTCAAAGTTTAAATAAACGATGCAGTGAAATTCACCTAATAGCTAAATAATCACAGATCAAAACAATGAACAGATTTTTTAGAAGTTTGGTGAGATTTCCATGAAAGATAAGGTTTATATATTTTGATTTTCTTTTTAGATTACATCGTCAGCCCAAACATCTCCTTGCATTTTTGTTGGCTGAATTGGGTACAAGGTAAGAAACTATATACGTTTACATACAGTATTGCTGGACATTTCATAAGAACCTTTCTTAAAAAGGATATGTAACACCCTTAGAGAAAACGTTCACCTGATTATTAGAGAAACTTTTAGGCCAGTGGAGGAGTGAAATCACTTTGTTTCTGTGGGAGAGCTTGACTGCTTAGGAATAGGGCACAGAGTTGACATCTGAACAGGCCTGCTGGTGTACCAGTGAGAGGACCACAGAACTGCCATGTTTAGACTTTCCTGTTACTAATTTGAAACTCATGAGTCTTTTTATGGAGCAAATATTAGATCTTTAGAGGAATCAGTTTTTTTAAGGTCAGACTATTTTTTCCTAAATTGGTAACAGGCTATTGAAGAAATACAGCTAGGAAGTTGATGAGTGGCACTTTAGAAACCATTGAAACAGGGATCTGTGATGAAGTAGGTACTTACCTGTCTTCAGGGCTCACCTTTTGAAGGCACTGAGCACGTCATTCCCACCCATTCAGGAAGGCCAAGATCTCATGGAGCCCATGCCAATGAGTTTGACTACTATCTGGAAGCCTAATGTCCCTTTAAAAATAAGTAATGTAGAGTAGGTTATGATGATGATGACTAATGCATATTGAGCACCTCTTGTGAGCCAAGTGCTTTTTTGGGTGCCATCTCAATTAATCTTCACAATAGTTCTACGAAGTAGAAAGTAATATTCCTGTCTTCACGTTTAGAAACAGGTTCAGTAAAGTGAAGTTGTAGTTGGTCACATAGCTAGCTTGCTTAGTGGCAAAGTCAAGATAGATACAATCAGGTCTATCTTTCCCTGCAGCTTGCATCACCTAACAGGCTTGACACCTGTGCCTCACTGGCAGTACAGAGATAATTAAAGTGTTCTCTTCCTACTCTCTTTAAACTGTTGGGATTTGCTACCCTAGGTGTGGGGTTAAGGAGTAATTTACTTGACCATGGTAGATATGTTGGCTCTGCTGTAGAATAATTGTGTTTTTTTGTTTGTATTTTGAGACGGAGTCTCACTCTGTCACCCAGGCTGGAATGCGGTGATCTCGGCTCACTGCAAGCTCCGCCTCCCGGGTTCACGCCATTCTCCTGCCTCAGCCTCCTGAGTAGCGGTGCCCGCCACCACGCCTGGCTAATTTTTTGTATTTTTAGTAGAGATGGGGTTTCCATGTTAGCCAGGATGGTCTCGATCTCCTGACCTGGTGATCTGCCTGTCTCGGCCTCCCAAAGTGCTGGGATTACAGGCGTAAGCCACCGCGCCCGGCGTGTTTTAAATATAAATTTGTTACCATCGTTGTTTATTTGTAACTTGCACAAACTAATGAAGAAGCAAAAGCTAGTGTTGTTTTTTTCTATTGTTAGAATAATCTAGAGGTTTTGTAGAGGTGGGATAAACTATTATAACAAGTTGTGGCCAGTAAACTTACAGTCAAATGGGTTAAATGGGTTTTTGAGAAAATTCCATTTCTTTTGACAGTGAATGAAAAAAAATTTCTACATTAAGCATTGGAATCACTGTAGCCTGGAGATTAAGGGTTCCAATCTGTGGAGGAGGAAATTTAACCCTGCCTGACTGAATTTTGTTGTTTCACTTTATGATTTATAATTTTGAATGAATGATATCTAGCCTAGAGCTTTGCTTTCTCAAAAGTGCCTGTCAACAGTTTCCTATCAAACAGTTTATCATTAAGTACCATTGACAGTTTCTGGATTGTGATTCAACTATCCTTTTTTTTTCTTGAAACAGCTTGATTGAAATGACAGCTTACAAATTTAAAGTATATAATCCAGGGGAGTCCCACTCGGACATCCGTCTCTTTCGCAAGAGCGAGCGAGCTATTCTCCTTTCTCTCTTGCCTATTAAACCTCCACCCCTGGACACCCCCCCACCCCCTGCCAAAAAAAATATAAAAATAAAATATACAATCCAATGGTTTTTTTGTTTTTTTTGTTTTGTTTTGTTTTTGAGATGGAGTTGTGCTCTGTCGCCCAGGCTGGAGTGCAGTGGCGCGGATCTTGGCTCACTGCAACCTCTGCCTCCCAGGTTCAAGCAATTCTCCTGTCTCAGCCTCCCCAGTAGCTGGGACTATAGGCACACACCACTACGCCTGGCTAATTTTTTTGTATTTGTAGTAGAGATGGGTTTTCACCGTATTGGTCAGGCTGGTTTCGAACTCCTGACCTCAGGTGATCAGCTTGCCTCGGCCTCCCAAAATGCTGGGATTGCAGGTGTGAGCCACGCCTGGCTCCAGTGGTTTTTAATATCACATGTTAAAATTAATATGTATAACTGCTACCACAATCAATTTTAGTATGTATTTTTATCAACTATACTTTTAACCATGACTGAATCAAAATATTTGGTGCTTAGAATTTTAAAAAACAAATGTAGCCCCTTTCATGTTTTTGTATTTCTAGCTCTCTCCTTTCCCTTACTTTGTACATGGTATGATTTGTAAAAGTTTTTTTTCTTTTGTTGGATGGACTTCACACACAATGAAGGAATCAGTTTGTTTTAGACTTAAAATCAATTATAAATCTGATTGTTACCACTGGAGATTTAATTGGATTTGATGTTAGTATGGGCACATCATTAGACACAACCTGTTTAATTAAAAATAAATTTTGAGGCTGGGCGTGGTGGTTTACGCCTGTAATCCCAAGCGCTTTGGGAGGCCATAGTGGGAGGATCACTTGAGTCCAGTAGTTCGAGACCAGCCTGGGCAACATAGGGAGACTCCTCCATCTCTACCAACAACAACAACAACAACAAAAAATTAGCAGTTCATAGTGGGGAGTGCCTGTAGTCCTAGCTCAGTTCACAGTGGGGAGTGCCTGTATCCTAGCTTCTTGGCAGGCTTAGGTGGGAGGATTGCTTGAGCTTGGGAGATTGAAGGTGCAGTGAGCCACGATTGCGCCACTGCACTCAAGTCTGGGTGACAGAGTGAGACCCCTGTGTCATAAATAAATAAATTTTGGGAAACTAAGTAGCATAGCACCAGTCGTAGAGTTTATCCTATGCTACTGAATATATTTTAAATTCATTAAGTTTAAAGGTGCTGGAATTTGGTTCCTTTAGAAAAAAACAATAATAATGGAGATATTTTTGTTTTCTTTTCATAGTGGTTCTATAGATGGTAATAACCAACTTGTAATCAAAGGAAGATTCCAACAGAAACAGATAGAAAATGTCTTGAGAAGATATATCAGTAAGTATAATTAATTTCATTAGATCACCCTGAAATGTTCTCATCAGGCTGCAGTGTTGTAGGAAGATCCATTTGATTGCAGTGAGCTGGGAAAAGCTGGCCTTAAAAAGATCAGAGACAAAATGATAGTGAAAGGGAGGTGGCTCTTGACTACTAACTAGGGGCATAGGGAAGGATTTGGATTTTTAAAGAAAGCCCAGCTGATTGAAGCTGCTGGTTGATTGTAGGGCTAAAGGCCAAGTCAGAGAAACCTGCCTGTGATTCAGGCCTGGCCTTGGCCCCCTTTTGTTCCTAGTTATTTAAAATTGGCATGTCTGCTAACACGTTTGAGTGGCTCTCCTGTAGACAGAAACAAGAATAAGCAAGCTGGCAGGCTTCCCTGCATCCTGGGGCATTGAGTATCAGCCCATGTTTAGTGCCGGAAACGCCACAGCAGACAGCTTGTGTTTTCTTACCCCTCGGATAGCTGAGCTTCCCTGGTCTGGGTGCCCAGGTAAATTCTCAGCCTGGGCTTATGGAGTACTTTGTAGGAGATATATTTAAGAAGGCAGAAACTTCTCTACCTCACTGCGGCCACCAGGTAATTGTGTGTTGCTTTATTTGCAGAGGAATATGTCACTTGTCACACATGCCGATCACCGGACACAATCCTACAGAAGGACACACGACTCTATTTCCTACAGTGCGAAACTTGTCATTCTAGATGTTCTGTTGCCAGCATCAAAACCGGCTTCCAGGCTGTCACGGGCAAGCGAGCACAGCTCCGTGCCAAAGCTAACTAATTTGCTAATCACTGATTTTGCAAAGCGTGTTGTGGAGATGTGGCTGGACAGGTTTGCCATCAGAGTGGATATACCGTTGTATTAAAAACAAGATAAAAAAGCTGCCGAGATTTTTGGCGAGTGGTTGGTTGGTCTGAAGACCTTGCAAGACGCTGATGTTCAAGCTGTTGACATACTCATTGCCTACTTTTAACACCTGTCAGAGAAACGTGATACGGGGTAAGGAGGTGCTTTTTTAAAATCGTTCATAGACTTCTGTAAAATGCAAGATAAATTAAAGTTATTATAACAGTGATTCTTTCAATTTGGTTTGTCCTTCAG
Source organism: Papio anubis (assembly GCF_008728515.1). Lineage (NCBI taxonomy): Eukaryota > Metazoa > Chordata > Mammalia > Primates > Cercopithecidae > Papio > Papio anubis. The sequence goes on along the minus strand of NC_044991.1, from coordinate 61,133,085 downwards.
TTTTCTTTTCTATAAAAATTGTGCTTGGTGAAATCAGCAAAAAACCAACCATAGAAAACTGTGTGGGCCTGGGCTCTGACAGTCTCTGTATCCTTGTCCTGAGAAACTGGACAGGCACTTCCAGTTTCTGAAAACGACAGGCACTTCATCTGGGCAGCCATTTCTCTTCTTCTCTGCTTCTCTTGAGATACACAGTTAAAGCAGACACGGCCTCCCACGCGTGTGTGGTGGGACCTTGAGACTTGGGAGGACTGCCTGTTTTCAGTGTCCAGGGAATGACTCCATAGATTTGACTTCTTTTCCCTATGTGAGGATGGTTGCTACTACCTCACCGCCAAGTCCTCCCCCAGCTGTTACCACATGAAGGAATACAAGGTGCTAGGTACCCTCCTTCCTCGTTGACCACTAAGAGGTCTTAGAAACATAGCCTGTAAATGTGTCTTATAACTGGCACACTAAGAAAGATCCTAGCTGAGCATCTCTGTTGGTGAGGAAGCAATGTATGTGCGGTTCAGGAAACTCCTCCAAGAGGAGTCCAAACAGGGATGCTAGAGGAAGCTGTTTTCCTAGCCAACTTGTGTTCTGGGTTTGAAAAAGACCCACCACAAATGCTTTTCTATTTTCTGATTTAAAAGTTGCTTTTGAATATGACCATGAGAAACCAAGAAATGCTGCTTGTGTGGTGCTCTGCTTCCTGAGGATTTGCTGGAAGGGGATTCTCCGCTGGCACATGGGAGAGGGCCATCTTCTGTGTCTGTGCTGTGATCTGCCTTGCTCTCACTTGCTGAGGATAAGGGCATACACGTTGCTCCTCGCTTTCTTGTTGCCAGACTTCGTACTAAGCAGCCCAGGAACAGTCACTCAGACCCAAATGTCTTGACCATGTTGTTTTTAATCACTGTGACCCTTAATTTTAAAGCATAGGCCAAGTGTTGTCAAATACCTTGGCTAAAACAGTGGAGGGTGGTGGGTAAAGCAATAGAGGGTGCTTTCCCTCAACCCACACACTGGCTGACTGAACTGCCACTGCCACAATGAACCCAACTGCTGTTTATGTCCCCATTTTCCTTTTTTTGTATCTACACCCACACGATTCCCAATGTTGGATATTTCTACATGAATAAAGCAAGGATCGGTGCCTCTTGTGTAATCAGCGCTCCATTGCTTTTGTGTATGTATGTGTGTTTGGTTTATTTATTTAGTGGGACCCCTTAGGGGAAGGAATGATACTCTTCAGTTTGGTGACAGGTTGACAAATAAATTGGTGATTTCAACCCGTTTTTAACTTTATTCTTGAAGCAGATTCTCAGGACTGATGCAGCCCGTTAGTCCAGTTGCGATAACTGACTGAATTGGATTGAAAGCGCATGAAAAGTAATGGGTTGCCCCTAAATGTTATTCAGACACAGCAGCACTAACCTCTTCTGTCTCCACTGTCTCTCACCAAACAGCTCAGCTAAACGAACCTTGCACTGTGGTGACAAGACAAAGGCAATCAAGAGCTTCTGATCAAGAGCCACTTTCTAGTTTTGGAAGAGAACCAGACCATCATTTCCAAAGTGTCTTAGGAAACAATGTTGAGGACTGTTCCTAATTATACAAAGGAAGAGGGGGGTTCTATGGTAAAGAGAAGTCGAGTAGGCTGGGCGTGGTGGCGAGGCCGAGGTGGGCGGATCACAAGGTCAGGAGTTCATGACCAGCCTGGCCAACACGTGAAACCGCATCTCTACTAAAAAGAAACCAAAACAAAAAAACTAGCTGGGCATGGTGGCCTATAATCCCAGCTACTCCGGAGGCTGAGGCGGGAGAACTGCTTGAACCCAGGAGGTGGAGGTTGCAGTGAGGCGAGATCATGCCACTGCACTCCACCCTGGGCGACAGCAAGTCTCCCGTCTCAAAGAAAAAAAAGTCAGAGTAAGTGGGTTTCATAACTGCCTGACAAATCTTTAATATGGTGATGTGCATCTTCTTTTGTTGCTGTTTTTTTGAGATGGAATCTCACTGTCACCCAGGCTGGAGTGCAGTGGCAAGATCTCAGGTCACTGCAACCTCCGCCTCCTGGGTTCAAGTGATTCTCCTGCCTCACCCACCTGAGTAGCTGGGATTACAGGCACCCGCCACCTCGCCAGCTAATTTTTGTTTTTAATGGAGACGGGGTTTCACCATTGTTGGCTAGGCTGGTCTCAAACTCCTGACCTCAAGCAATCGGCCCACCTTGGCCCCCCGAAGTGCTGGGATTATAGGCGTGAGCCACCATACCTGGCCAGTGCTGTGCATTTTCATCAGCACGTAGGAAACATGCAGTTGTAGCTCTAGTTTTTAGAAAACCTTGTTTGCATGCCCCCTACTCGCACCTAGAGAAAGTCTGAAAAGCTTTTCCCGAGGTGTCTACCTGGCTCACTCCCACACTTCCTTGGGTCCCTGCCCACTATAAAGATGGTTTCTCCAGCACACCATAATGTTAAGTGTTGAGCACAGACACTTTTGTTTTGTTCACTCATTCATACTGAGAGCAGGCAATGCCTAGAAAGTTGTAGGTGATATGTATTTCAATTAGTTTCTTTCAAGGGAGTAAAAAATATGCAGAATTTTGCGTACTTCTCCCCTCACCTGATGAACACAGGACAGGTTCTGCAGAAAACATGCTGGGCCAGACAGTCTGGAAGAAGTGCTGCTGTGGTATGTGAGGTCCCAGCTCTGCACCTGGACTCCCCCTTCCGCATATTTGCTCTGACAATACTGAGGCTTCACAATTGAACAGAACATTAAATTTTGCAATGTGTTCTTAGAAGCTGGACTTTGTAGCAGGTGAGGTGGGAAGATGAGATTATAATTTAAAATGTTAAATTCCCATAATCCTAACCACCATATAACTTTTTAGTATCAAGACAATTTTTCCAAATTACAGGCTTAATTTTAAAAGACCACGTAAGAGTCTATCCATGGCCAGGCGCGGTGGCTCAAGCCTGTAATCCCAGCACTTTGGGAGGCCTAGACGGGCGGATCACGAGGTCAGGAGATTGAGACCATCCTGGCTAACGTGAAACCCCGTCTCTACTAAAAAAAAAAACACAAAAAAACGAGCCGGGTGAGGTGGCGGGCGCCTGTAGTCCCAGCTACTCGGGAGGCTGAGGCAGGAGAATGGCGTAAACCCGGGAGGCGGAGCTTGCAGTGAGCTGAGATCCAGCCACTCCACTCCAGCTGGGCGACAGAACGAGACTCCGTCTCCCAAAAGAAGAAAAAAAAAAAAAAAAAAGTCTATCCATATTATGCCATAGTTAAATCAGTATCCTAAAGGCAAGTGCTTGCTAATTCTTGATAATGCTGAGCATGGGCTTTGAACAGTCCACAGTGGCAGTCTCCCATTGCCACTGATTATCATCCTATATTCTCAGCTATAAAGTGGGAAAATGTCCACTTTAAAGAGGTAATGGTAAGATAGTATGTTTAACCCAGGCCTGCCTGGCACATAGAACTATTTTCCTTTTATTGGGCTGAATTTCTAGGATGGAATTTCAGGATCAGGATTGTCTGAGCTCAGGAGTTCAAGACCAGCCTGGGCAACATGGTGAAACCCCATCTGTACCAAATATACAAAAAAATTAGCCAGGCGTGGTGGCACATGTCTGGTGTCTCAGCTACTCAGGAGGCTGAGGTGGGAGGATTGCTTGAGCCTGGGAGACAAAGGTTGCAGTGAGCCAAGATTGTACCACTGCACTCCAACCTGGGTGAGACTCCCATCTCAAAATACACACATCTGGGTGTGTGTGTGTGTGTGTGTGTGTGTGTGTGTGTAATAATAGATGGTAAGATCTGTGATGGAAGCAGCACATGGGAGGGCCGTTCTAATTCAGGCCAGGGAGGTGTTTTTGAGCAGGCAACTTCTGAGCTGTTATAAAGGATAACGAGGGTTAGCCAGTGGGGGAACACAGCATTCGAGGTAGAGACAACAGCATGTGTAAAGGCACAAGCCAGACAGCACAGGTCTTTCCACAATTTATTCCATGTGGCTTGAGACGAAGAGGCAGACTGCGGGAGGGGAGGTGTTGAGAAGAAGGGGTCAATCATCTCTCGGATGTCTTCTTTGTCATGCTAAGGGGTGTGGATCTCACTCAATGGGATGGTGCTAAAGGAGACAGCCGAGTAGGAAGAGCAGCAGGGAGACTAGTTAGAGGTTACTGCAAAAGTCCAAGACAGACACAGAAAGGACCTAAGGTACCAGGGAAAAATTAACAGGGAAAAATGGAGCAGTGGAGGTTGACACAGGCAAGTGGGGCTGGAAAGGTTCTTGCGGACATCGAAGTACAGTTATTAGATGGGCATCTGTACCTACTCCCCTGGTGTTCTTGGGGGGAAAATGAGTTAGAGGTGAAGATCATGGAGCCATGAGTGGAGTCTGAAGCCATGGATGAAGTCATCCAGGGAGCGGGTACAGAGAAAAGAGGGTAGAGAGATGCAGGCACAAGGGGAAGAGTCAGCAAGGGAAACAGGAGTGCTCAGAGGAGAGCCAGGAAAGACTGTTGTCACAAAAACCAAGAGAGGAATTTCAGAGTTGTTTATTCTGACAGGGTCAGGGAAGGTTTGCATCCTGCCTCTACCTCCTTCAAGTGACATGATCTTGGGCAAATTACTCAACCTTAAATTTCAATTTCCCAATTGTGTGGGATAAATAATGTAATGGGTGTACAGAACTTCAAAGGGCACGAGTAAATGCTACATATATGTATATATGCACACATCTCTTTCTGTAGAGCCTAATGCTGCTGCGGAGGTGGAATACAATTAAGAACACAAAGGTAGCTGAGTGTGGCAGCTTATGCCTGTAATTCCAGCACCGTGGGAGGCTGAGGCAGGAGGATCACTTGAGCCCAGGAGTTCGAGAGCAGCCTGGGCAACATAGGGAAACCCCTATCTCTACAAATATTTTAAAAATTAGCTGCATGTAGTGGCGCACGCCTGTGGTCCCAGCTGCTTTGGGAGACTGAGGTGGGAGGATTGCTTGAGCCCACTGCACTCCAGACTGGGCAGCAGAACAAGACCCTGTCTCAAAAAAATTAACACAAAGGTAAATACTTTATTGTATGTTTCATAAATAGTTGACCACGTCACAAATACACGTGTAAAAGATTTATGGGCAAGGATGAATGAGACAGTCTCTGGCCTTAAGCAGCTTCACTGCATGGTCAGGGAGATGGAAACACTGAAGGTGGAGTTTGAGGGATGAGGGGGCTTAAGTGTTAGAGACTAGAGGACAGGGAAGAAAAAAGGTCCAGGTCAGGGAGAACGGGTAACCCTGCCCGTTTCTGTTCCATGCACCTGGAAGAGCCAAACCCATGTACTTGTCCAGCTACTGCACCTCTGTAGGACAGGTCATCTGGGCTCCCGCAAGAGGTGCAGTGAGGGGATGTGTGCATTCCAGGAACCCACACATCAGTTGGCGGGAGGTGCCCATTCACTCAAATGCAGAGGGCCAGCTGGGTTGCCCTACGAGGCTTAGTGACCAACTGACACACCACTCTTGACTATAGTAACTCAAAAGATGCTGGAACATCAAAAAAAGCCTTCTTTCCATTATCTCCTTTACCTCATTTTTATATTTTATTCATTTTCTCCTTGTTAAGATGCCTGAAATGTTTTGGAACAAAGTGGGTATGAATAAGTAGAGGAAAAAAAAAAAGGAAATTATGGTCTGTTACTTGGTTCCAGGGAAAATCACCTGAATCTGCACTGGATTAGGTGGTGGTAAATGTTCTCATTTATTTTTGTAATAGGATGTGGTCTTTTGGTTTTTAGATGAGAAAGATGAGGCTCAGAGAGGCTAATGATTTGCCTATGGTCACACAACAAATAATTTGATTAGGAACTCTGTCCAAAAAAATATATATATACACATAAAAATAAATATATTTATTTAAAAAAAAATATATATATATATATATATATTTTTTTTACAGAGTCTTGCTCTGTCACCCAGGTTGGAGTGCAGTGACACGATCTCAGCTCACTGCAAGCTCCGCCTCCCAGGTTCTCACCATTCTCCTGCCTCAACCTCCAAAGTAGCTGGGACTACAGGTGCCCGCCACCACGCCCGGCTAATTTTGTATTTTTAGTAGACACGGGGTTTCACCGTGTTAGCCAGGATGGTCTCCATCTCCTGACCTCGTGATTCGCCCGCCTCGGCCTCCCGAAGTGTTGGGATTACAGGTGTGAGGCACTGCGCCCGGCAACAAAATCTATACTCTTAACCTAGTCCCATGAGCAGCACCGCAAGCTACTGAACCTCCGGGCCTGTGTCCTGGTTACTGATATAACAAATCACTCTGAATGTTAGCATCTGCAAACAACATTTTATTATCTCTCGTTGTGCTGGACTTTGAATGGGATCAGTGAGGCAGTTCTTACTTTGTCCTCAGACAGTGGCTGGGCTGGAGTCATCTTGAAGCCTTCCTCACTCATGTCTGACATTTGATACTGCTGTCAGCTGAACATGTACACGTGGCCTGTGTGGCCTGGGCTGCTTCACAGCACGGTGGTTGGGTCCCAAGAGATGGTAAGTGGCAGCTGCTAATGCTTAAGTCCCGGACTGGGAGACTGGCAGAGCACCACCACCATCATATGCTATAGATCGGTCACAGAGTTTAGATAAAGGCGAGGATAGAACGATAGAGATGCCACCTTTACTTGGGGCGATGCTTTTAAATCTCATCTACAAAATCTATAGAATAGTCATCACCACACAGTGGACTCCTGCTGTTTTTGTTAACCAACGCTTGTCCTCCTTTTGGGAATTCTCTCCTCCGTCCCTCTACCCTCACAGGCCCTATGGCCATGCTCTACCACTACCTGGAACCTGCCTGAAAACCAGTTTTTTTTTTCCTTGAGATAGGGTCTCGCTTTGTCATCCAGGCTGGAGTGCAGTGGCAGGATCATGGCTCACTGCAGCATTAACCTCCTAAGTGCAAATGATCCTCCCACTGTAGTCCCCCAAATAGCGGGGACTACAGGCACGTGTCACCATGCCTGGCTAACCAGACTCTTGATGGCAGCTTTTGAACCCAAGTCCCCATGTCTGAAGATCCATCCCTGGACTTTATAATTTGTGAGCCAATAAACTTCCACTAAAGCAGGACTGAATTCAGTTTCTGTAACTTGTAACCAAAAGTCCTTACTACACCTACTGAGGGTGGTTATGGAAATTAAGTAAGTGTAAAATGTGTTTTTTAACAGCAGGTGTTCAGGAAATGGTTTACTGTTATGGATGAAGTTTATTATGAAGAGTCTGGCTACTGGTGAAGGGATTTTGATTTGCCTAAAACCTCAATGAATCTATGATCTGGTTGGGATGAAAACCAAGGATGCCTGGCTCAGAATCTTTTGCCCTGTTCTGCCTTCTGTATTTCTGTGGTCTTGTCAGACAGACCCACTGCATATAACATCCTATGGGGCAGGTTATGACCTTATGGGTCAACCTGGCCAGGGCTGGCAAATACCTGACATGTGCCCACACTTGAATTCCGTGCCCATAAGAGACACTGCCAAACTATCACATCAGTATTTCCAAACAGTCTAAAAATTGCTGCAGATCCTCAAAAGGCACTCCAGGCAGCCACTACTAAAAGTTCTGAGCCGGCAAGTGAATTGAGACCTGAGGTAGATTTTTAAAATATGGCCGTATTTTGAAGCTCCTCCTGTTAAGAAGAATTTGGGCTTAGCCATGTGACTTTGGCCAATGGAACCTTAAAGATACGACACAGCAAGATCCTCAAAAGCACTTGACACTGGGCTTGTGTTCTCTGTGGCTTTTGGAACTCAGCCATGTCTAGAATCCTGGGTCAGCCTGCTAGGTGCTGGAACATGTGGCCCAGTTGCCCAGCCAACCACCTGACATGTGGGGGAGGCCATCTGAGACCAGCCAGTCCCCAGCTGATCTGCCAGTTCACTTCAGCCATGAGGGTCCAAATAAGAACCGCCACGCTGAACATAGCTCAAATTGCCAAGCCACACAATCGGGAGCTTATGTTTATTAAAGCTACTAAATTTGGGGGTGGTTATACAACAGTCAGTAACTGAACGAAGGCCCATTTACTATCCCTGATCTGGATCAACCTCTCATTTTACAGCCGAGGAAACAGATCTAGAAAGGAAAAAGACTTGCCCAGAGTCATCAACCTGGCTGGCAGCAACAGGGGGAAAGCCCCAGGCCTCTTGGCTCACAATCCAGTATACCCACTGGCTGCTCTATTCTTTCAAGATAGCTGTGAGGATCAAAAATGAGGTTTCCAATCTTGAAAACATCTAAAGACTGGTCCTTTGGGCAGAATCTGGTACCACATTTATCACTATCTCCTTTTGGAGTTTTCAGATGTTAGAAAAATGACAACTGTTGCACAGCAGAATGGATGTTTTTGCTGCCCCAACGCGGTGGAAGGGCACGTGTACGCAGTGTTGGAACCCAACCTCCTACCCGAGGGTCCCGCTGTGTGCTTTCCCAGGGGGGAGCATCCAGGGGCTTTTCTGGAATACCCGATGGGACTCTCATTCTCCCTGTCCAGCCTATGACCTGGTGCCAGCATGACTAGGCAAGGCCTTAAGGGCAGGAGTGAGTAGAGCTGATGCCTGCTACCCCTGAAAGTGTCTTCCCTGCTTTTCTCACGGTCCTCCAAGCCTGGCATACTAAGGAAGTCCATGGTCACAAGCGCATGATCAACCTGACCGTCAAGCTCTGAAACACTGAGTTCCTCAGTAAAGCACGTTTGGGTAGGGCCTGCAGCAGGCATAGAGCACTAGGCTCTGGGGGCACAGGGATAGTGCCCTAGTGCTATTATGCCCTCAGTGCAAGGTTCATTCAGCTCTAAATCCCATTCTTTGAACTCTGCCCAAGTTCCAATACAGGCTAGCAGCTGTCCCCCATGTTTTACAGATGGGGACACTAAGAGCTAAGGGCAGTAATGACTTGCCAGGGTATTGAAATGGGTCTGCTAGAGCTGACTCTGGCCTTCTGGACAAGCAAAGATGTGGGTACATGGATTGGTGAAGTATGTTCCACTGAGAGCTCTTCAGGGAGATGAGGCACTCGTTGTGGACCGAGCCCCTTCCTCTGTACACCCTCTTCATCTCTCCAAATTGAAGCCTTTGGATTTGACTAAGCTGGGCCAAGGCCCAGCCCAATTCCAAGGCGCCTGTTTCTCACCCCATGCCTGTATCTCATGGCCTTAAGGTCTCAGCCTCCACCATGGGCTCCTGACAAATCTCAACTCTCTCCCTGCTGCCCAGGGTCCCTAGCAGGCAGATGTATGGGGACTGTGATCCTGCTGGGGCAGCTAATACTCAGGCAATGGCCAAGCAGGGATTGGGGCCTTTGGCTCAGGTATGAGGCCAGAACTCTGGCTGCCTTGGGGCTGGCCTAGTCAGGCCCCAGGAGAGCTTGGGAAGACCAAAGCGCAGAGCTACACTGGGACCTCAGAGTGCTGGCCTGCCAAGGATGACAGGCAGGAGGACTGCTCAGTGAGAGAGACATGGACAACAAAGACTTCCCTGTGGAGTTTGAGCACTGCCCAAAGCCTCCACCCTCTACCAAAACCTAGAGCCAAAGCCCAGGGGGAAGCTTCTTTAGAGGCTGTAGATCAGGTTGGTTTGAAACGGGAGTTTTCAATAAGGACTCCAGCAGATCTGCAAACTCTGAGCAACACGTAAAGATGGAGGGAAAACCTAAAGCCCTTTCTGATGATGGGACTGAATTCTGTGTTGGGGGAACGATGAGCAATTAACGAGCAGTCGGAGGGTCTGGGAGACTTCTCAGAGGTGGCGACACCACAGCAGCAGCTTCATCCTGAGCGGCTATTTCCCAGGTAGAGAAAGTAGGAGCAGGAAGAGTGCGTGCCAGGCCTGGAACAAAGCCTATTTCTGGGTGCTGCCCTCCCACAGCTCCATATCAACAAGACCAGCCTAAGTGGCCACATATGAATCCCGCAGCTCACTGGAACAGAGTGGGAACTTGTAACCTACGAGTGATTAGGAAAAAAAAAATTGCAGTGGCAGTTGATTCTCTCTTGGGAACTTGAACATGGGGAAAATGGATCCATTCACTGTGAGGAGTTAAGGGGGAAGGAGGTGACATTAGCAGTACACAATGAGCATGTGTAAGAAGCACATGTTTGAAGGAACCCGGTTGATTGTTAGAGAACAAATGTCTAGATGGGTGGCCCAAGACAGGCGCAGACAGGCTGCGTGTTTCTTGATGCAAACTTCCTACTGCTTGCTGTCAGTGGAGTGCAACTCTATTCCTTGCTACCAAACCTGCCTGGAGTGTGAAGAACTTGTGTGGTTTGTGAGGCTGAGATGTAGGGTTTGTGTCAGGGGCAGGAAAGGGGTGGTGACAAAAACAGGAGAGGCTGGAGTAAGCAGGATCTTACACCCCACATTCAGGAGGAAGAGTCAGTAAAGGGATTTTAGGCAGGGAAGGGATACGTTCGGAAAGACTGCACGGCTGCTGGGAGATGGTATAGGGCAGAAGCAGGTGACTGGGAAGCTGGTGGGAGGACAAAGTCCAAGTGAAAAAATTACAGTGTCCTCAGCCAGAAGAGAGAAGGTACATAGTGGCAGACTCCAGAATCCTTTTAAGAGCTTGGAAAGACCAGACTTAGAAGCCGGGGAAAGAGATAAGGTCTTGACTTACTATGGGGTAAACCAAGTGGGTCACAACTGCTTGACGCTTCAGCCAGCAAGCTGCTCCTGGGCCAGCATATCCAACCCTCCCCAGTGGCCCCACTGGCCATTTTAATCACCACCGAGGACACTAAGGTCCAGATGGATCAGTATTAGGCACCCCAGACCAGCTTTTTGGTGGGCAGAAGGGCTGGGATATCTTCATGAGAAAACACAAATCATCCCATCTCAGAGCAGGTTGGGATCCAATCTCTTTATTGTCAGGGTCCCCTCCCTGTGGCCCCCCGCCAAACCTATAGAAAAAACCCAAGCCTGGGAGTGTCCTGGGGAGGGGAGGCAGTGTGGGGAAACTCCTGTGCTCTACCCTCTGGCCTGGGCAGTGCAGACAGGGAGGGCTCATGGGGAAGGAGTAGGCCAGTAACTCCACCTGCAGAGGATATGGCACTGGCTGGGATGCGTTGGGGGAGGAGGCACCTGCTGCCAGCTTTCCTCTGGTACCCGCTGGGGGGTGGCATCCAGGGTTGGGTGCCCGGCTTGAGGCCTGGGGCAGCGATGCCCTTCACCTGCTGGTGGCCATTGCTCCTGTCAGGCTGAGAGAGAGAGAAACAAAGAAGAGACTAAGGCCGAGAGGAAGAGACCCTGGTGCTAATAACAGGGGTAGGGAAGAAAGGATAGAATGAAGTCTGGAGACAGAGATACTCTTACACTCTGGCTGTGGCCTCAAAATTTCCTGGCCATGTAACCTTGGGCAAGTCTCACCTGCTCTTTGAACCTCCATTTCCTCACCTGAGCCCATGTTAACTCACCTGTGAACTATTTTAACAAGCTTTGGCAAGCATCAGGCACAAACGGGTGTAACAGGATGGCTGGATATGGAGGTTTGTTTGCATTCCAGACAAAACAAACCAAGAAGTTCCAAAAGAAGACTGCAGCATATGTAGAATTTTCTAAAGTTCTTCTTGGGGCCTTTGCTGGTGGGATTCCTTACTACAGCATAAATGTGTCATCTATCCAGACACCTCCCTGGGAACACTGGTGTTTGAGACCTTTCTCCACCCAAGGCACCCCAAAGGAATGGGTCAGAGAGTAGGCAGAGCTAGGGGTGTCCTGGCTTTCCTTCAAGGTAGGGCAGAGTAGATGGTAAACAGTGGCCAGAGAGTGGGCTTTGAAGCCTAACACCACTGGGCTGAAATCCAGGCTCCACCAATTACTACCTTATCTCCCTGCCCCCGTTAGTGTCTGTTTCCACATCTATTATATTGGTACAATCATCAGCTTGTGGGACTGAAGATGAACTCAGAGAAAGCAGGTGTAGCTCCTGTCATACAGGGCATTTCCTCCCCATGAAAGAATCAAATCCCAGCCCCTAAGCCTGACACATACGGTCCTTCACAATCACCCTCTGATGCTAAGCAGAGTCCTATACCAACTAGCCGGGCACTGCAGCCACAGGAGGCTCTTGGCCTCACCACATACCAAAGACTGTCACAGCTCTGTACGGCTAAGGCCATTCCCTTGGTGTGGAACATTGCTCCCTCAATCACTAGCAGGCTCAGCTACACATCATCTCTTCCATGACCTGGCCTCGCTCTATTGTTATCCTGCTCACACTAGGTGGTAATGGCTCATATCTTCCTCTACCAGACTAGGAGCTCCTCAAGGGCAGAGACAGGCAACACGGCTGAGTGTGCTGAGGGAAGGAACCGTTGCTAGGCGGGCCCAGCTGGCCCATCTACAGCACCTGCTTCCCCAGCATGGCAAGCCCTAGGAATGAAGGGGTGTGATGGGACAGCTAGATATGGAAGGGACTTCATTCTTGGGCACAGTCAGTGCTATCAGGCCAGGTATGCTTCATGACACTTCCTGCACAATCCAGGGAAAAAGCAACAACCTCCACTTCACTGCTTCCCCACCCTCTGCCCATCAGGACAGGACCCCTGTACCTGCTTACTGCAAGGCCCCATCATCCGCGTCTGTGTCCTGGCTGTGTTCCTGATAGGGAGGAGGTAAGAGAGACCACACATCACTCACTGCAGCTCTGAGTCCTGCCCTGAGCCATCTGTCCAGAAAAACTTCAGGGTCCAGAGAGCATCTAGAGGACACAGTCAGAAGAGGCAGGAACAGCCAAGGGGAATGACTATGGGACCAGCCAACAAAGCTGGCTTGGAAGCTTGTGAGGGTGGTCTGAGGAGTGAAGGGTGTTCTGGGAGTCGCAGGAGCCCCATTTCTGTGCATAGACAGCCTGCATTGGAGAAGGCTGAAAGCCTTATAGACTGGTGAGCTCCCCATCTCTGGAGGCATCTAAGTCTTTGTTAGGGCCTTTATGGACACTGCTATGCCTGAGCAAATAAGATGAAGGATCAGGCTATACTGAGAGATGAGTTGGGCATAAGGCAGACCTCCTAACTGTCACGGCCATGAGCCCATCTGTTCTCATGATAGAACCTAGCAGTGCTGAAAAGGAGAAAGCTGCAGACCCAGCAAGTCAGTCTAGACTCCAACCCTGGTTCAGTCCCTATGAGCTGATTCCCTAAGCACGCCACTCAGTCTTTGAGTCTCGGTTTCCTCACAGGGTAAAATGTGGGAACAGAATACTCTGCATAGTACAGGGCTCTTGTTAAGGTTATGTGAAGTTAGAGAGTGTGGTCTGGGTCTTGGTGCTCAATGAGAGTTCATTAAGTAAATGAGCAGCAAGTACACAACCCATATCCCACAGACTCAGAGTTTGGTCTACCCTCCCATTCAACATAAGCTCCTTGTCAAATGGCCTCCCGCCCTCAGCCTGAATAGTTCTAGTAATAGGTGGGGAGCTCACTCCCTTATGAGACAGCTTTTGCTTCGTGCTTGAGCAGCAACGGCTTTTAGAAAATCCTCATGTGAAGGTGACACCCACCTCCTGGGTGTGGCCTCCACAAGCCACCCCAGCCCTGCTCTGAAGCTCTGCAGGCTCTCTTATGTCCAAATCTCCCCTTCTCCAACTCATGTGGAAACCGGAGGCCAGAATGCACCTGCACTTAGGGGAGGTCTGCCCTAGGCCTCAGTGGGACTTCTGATGGTGTCTGAGATAGGCAAGTGCCCCCTGCTCATTCTTCCCTCTTTCCCCCAGGACCGTTAGAACCCCTGGGAAGGAGAGAAGAGGAAGTTCACAATGAGGGCAACCAGCTCAGGCTGCCCGTTGCCCTGTTGGTCTCCTGAGAATAGGAGCGCAGTCAAGTCCCAGTCGTGCCCCTGGCCAGGCCCTCACCAGCTCTTCCTCGCTGTGTGTCAGCAGCCCCTCCTCATCGCCGTCATCTCGGGTCCGTGCTTCTCCCTGGGGCAGGCCTGCCTCAGAAGTCGTGTTCTCTTGGGGGGCTGGTGGCCGGCTGCCGCTACCGCCACCACCGCCGCCACCGCCACCGCCGCCACCGCTGCCGCCACCGCCACCGCCACCACCACCGCCGCTGGCACCACCTCCATCACCCTTCTTCTTGCCATCTTGAGGGGAAGGGGAGGAGGAGGGGAGAATAAAACTCAGCCTGGGGCAGCTGTCTAGGGCAGCACCTTAGCAGAAGCTGGCCTCAGCATGGTGAGTGCAGGTGGCTCGGGATCTGCAGGGCCACCCTAGCTCCTCTCTCCCATGTATTATTTCCCCATGCTCTGCCCTGTGCCCTGGTCGCGGAGGTAGGTGAGAATCCTCAGAGGCTGACCTGGATTGGCCTTTTGCTCCGCAGCGATCTGCTCCAAGCGGCTCAGCAGGGCATCGATATTGGACTTGATCTGTGTCAGCTCCGTCTTGATGGCCTGCAGCTCACTGCTCTTTACTGGGAGTGGAGGGGGGACAGGGCTGTCATCTATGGGGCTGGAGGCTTGACAGTAGCACAAAACCTCAGCCCTGTTCTTTCAACCAGGAAAGCAGTTATTATTATTTTTTTCCCTACTCAGGGAAAAGGCCTCCTCCTTAGACTACCTGGCATCCATCCCTACAATGACAGTGAACACTTCTGAACCTGGCTTTCTTTTCTCCCGATATCTCAACTCTGAAAGGGACCCAGGAAAGACAGGAGCACAGGTGTGTATGTGTGGTGTGCTCTTCTGTGCGCACCTGAGTAAGAACATGTCTTCTGCAATCTGAATTCCTGCGTGCTTAGTTAAGCAGTATGTGTGTACCAGAGTGAATGTGGAGTAGTGGGCCTGTGTAGACCCGTCCTTATCCTTCCTAGAGGAAAGATGGCATCATTTCTTCACTGGGCACCATATCCAGCACTGGACCCTCTGTACCCTACCCAACCCACCCCCTCCTCCTAAAACAGCTGTCTCCTCACAGAAATGCATGAAAATACGTGATTGTGTCAGAGCAGCTGAATTGTGGAAGATTTTTTCTTTTATCTATTTTCCAATGTAAAAAAATGTCATTCTATTATTTTGCTAATGATAAAAAAAAGACGATACAGTTACTCACACTTGATCTTGGCTGAGCTGGTGGTGATGGCTGTGGAGCGGGCAAAGAGCTTGACAGGTATGTTAGTTTTGACACGCCGGACCAAAGGGACTGTGACCCGGGGTCGCTTCACAGGGACTGCCCTGGGCACTGGCACCGGCGACAGACGGCCCCGGTAGTCGAAGAGCCTGTGAGGGCAGATGGGCCAGAGGCTGCAGCATGGCTTGTGGCCACCAGGCAGGTATTGCAGCTCCAGCTCCAAATGTGTGTGGCTGGTGAGGGGCTGGGAGGCCTGCACTAAACACAACTCTGCAGGCTCCCAGCTAGCCCTGAAGTGAAGAGGAAGGGCTTTCCGGACCCTGATGGCTGTTGGGATCCTCACGACCTCACTACAACCTCTCCAACCATCCAGGCCAAGTAAGGGCAGGCAAGGCAGCAGGTGGTAGTGGTTACACCCCATTCAAAAGAGGAGACATCCCTGGGTCCCCTGACAGCCAGGCCTGCTCTATTACATGACCTGACTTCCGCTTGGTCAACTGCCACCCCAACCTCTGCTCCGAGTCTGTCACTCTCAAAGCAGCACAAATCCCCAGCTAGGAATAAAGAGGTATGGGAGTGGGGGTCAACGGAGCCTGCCTAAGCCTCAGTTTCCCCATATGCCAAATGAGGACGGCTACCCAAATTCAGTGTCCACCCAAGGGTACAGTATGAAAGAATTCGGTTAAAAACACACTTTAGAATGTGTTAATAGATGAAAGGTCAGGGTACTGAGACCCTCAGCTCACGAGCCCATGACCTCAGAGGCGTAAGACTGAAGTCGAAGCCCTTTCTTTACTTGACCTCCTTAATCACCACACCCTTCATGCTCCATTCCAGAGACAAAGGCCAGGGGCCTGGGACAGTATCAAGGTCAGGCAGCTCAATCAGACCCCCCAAGGCTCCCAGGCTGTGCACTGCTCCCAACCAAAGTCATCTCCCAGCCCTCTCCCGGAGGGCTTCCTTTCCAGCTGACCAGGCAGAAACTGAGTAGGCTGAGAAGCAGTCTTTCCCACATCTGCTGCTACCACCTTTTTCAGGGAATTGCGGCCATAGGGGGTATACTCCATATCATTTTTCCTGACAACAGCCAGGAAATCTGTCACCACTGGGCCAAAGCCCCATTCCTTGGGGCTCCTTTGTTCAGGGAGCCCCTCCCTGGAGGTGGTGATGGCTGCAGATGGAGAGTCTCTGGGAATGGATCCAATCCCAGACCCTGCATTTCTGCCCCCAAGGGGAGGGGACGGCTCTGGCCTTGGTCAGAATCACTGAACCACAGAATCCCAGAGCTGGAGGAGCCTGGAGAGACTTGGTGCAAGCCCATTTCACAAACTGGGAAGGGAATTTGCCCAAGGTCACACAATCCATTCAGTGGCAGAGCTGAGATTAGCACCTAAATCTTCCGACTCCCAGGATATTTCCCACTACACCACACAGTCTCCTGAAACCATTCACAGGGGGTCGGGGGTGAGGGTCGGGGTGGACGACTGATGCTCAGAGAGGCACTGTTCTTCTTGGGCTGCCTGGGGTGGGCTAAGATGGACAGAGGGAGAGAAGCAGGTAGGAGGAGAGATTTGAGTTAGTCTCTACCATGATTTCTACTCAAGAATGTGGCTAGTGCTGTTGTAGTGGGAGCCCACAGCCTCCGGGCTGGAGTCTGGGTAGGGCTTGGGAGTAGAGGGTAGGCCACAGCCCATCAGGGACTAATCAGACTTCCAAACGGCTGCTGGCCTCTTGTCTCTAAATATAAACCCAAGAGGCTTAGACTGAGCTCTGGGGTTCCTACCAGCTGCTTGGGTACCTCACAGAGGGAAAGGCTCAAACTCTCCGCAACCAGCGCTGTACCCTGTTGTGTATTCCAACTGGCCACATTTATACAGCTCTTGGCTGTACAGTCTCCTTGAGTCTCACCCAAGGACAAAAAGGAAAAAGGGTAGTTAGCGTGGTAGACAGTGTGCTATGGCAGTAGGAGCTCTGGCCTGAGTATCTGCAGAACAGGACCCCAGTCTCAGCTCTGCCACTGACTGGTGGAGCAACCCTAGGCAAACCTCTGGGCTTTGGTTCTCATTTGGAGAACTGAGTGGGCTGCACCAACAATCTCTCAGGACTCTTCCAGCTTGGCTGTTTCACGCCTGGGCACGCCCCTCCCCTGCTCACCTGTCGTAGAAGTCGTCCCGGTAGTAATCATAGTCAAAGATGTAGCCACTGGGGAAACAAAGGGGAGAGGGCTGGAACTTAGGGACGGCCACTCAGCCCACTTTCCACAGGCCCTCATCTCCAAACACCTCCCCAAGTTCTAGACTCAGCACACTGTCACACCAGCATTTACTCCCTCTGTGGAAAGAGAGAGCCATCCCACCCAGACAGACAGACAGACAGCCCCACCTGTATATGGCAGATGCTGCTCTCTTTAGCCCCTTGGGTCTGTCAGGCTTAGGCTCTCCAGCCATGTTGATGTCTGTGTGGAGGGAGAAGGCAGAGTTGGAATGCTAGCATGACAGTAGTGTGCCCACAACCATCACCCTCATGCACACACACAGCAATTCATGTGCTTACATGGTATACACATGGATTCTGCTCACTGATGGCGCCAACAAAGGTCTTCACACATCTAGTCATCAAACATTAGATTCATATCCAGATATCACATGGATATGCCTGTTTACATGTCCGTACACTTTCAGATCCATCCATACACGCTCATAAACATGTCCTCCCCCACCCCCCCCCCACACACGTCGAGTATTCCTATACATATTCTGAAATACACTCATGTAAATGCATAATACTTCAAGTACATGGGAACACATACATAGAGCCACCCTCACACACACATTCACATATCCAGGTAAGAAAGACACACAGGTAATGTGTACCCTCAAGTACACTCAGTATAGACAACTACCCACATGCAAATGAGCCAATGCACATTCACATGGATGTTCTACCAAACACCTTCATGCCTAGAATAATGCTTACTACATGCAAAGGTCTCAATAAATACCTGGTAAATATATGCATATCTGCTGACACATTCAAATACATTCTCTCTCACACACACACGACACCTATACATACAAAGGTATGCATCCACATATCTCCATATGTTCAGTCAATCCATACACTTCTTGTTCAGGAAAAAAACACATATAGATACCCCTTTTCAAACATACACATGTACACAGGAGTAAATGCACAAACATGAACACTGTACATACTTCAAGAGAGACCACTAGCATAGTCATATCACATGGACGTGACACCAAAGCCAAGTGTAAGCGTATTCGCATTGTCCTTGTGCTCCCAGACCCTCCTGCTCGCTCTCAGAAAGGGTTCTAACCTAAGGGATCTGTACCCGGTGTAACAGGCTGTTCTAGGCCATTCTGGTCTCTTTCTCTGGAGAATCTGCATTTTAACTGGAACTGTAAAGCGTGTCACTAACAAGCTCTGAGAAAGCAGAGATAGGTCAGAAGTGTTTTCCAGAGGCTTCTAAAATTCTTCCCTATAGGGATTAATTTCATAACTACTTAACCATACCTTATAAATTTCTAAAATCTCAGAGCAGTGGTAGTGGTGAGAGAAACAGAGAAGGGGGTTGAGAACTGGATAGTGATAGCAGCTACTCTAGAGAATACTAGGAGAATATAGTGGAGAGAGGCTTACCCAGGGTCTGCCCGGCCAGCACCCGCCCATTCTCTCCCAGCACAGCTGCCCGGGCATGGCGCTCGTTGGAGTACTGAACAAAGGCATAGCCCTTGTGCACAGAACAGCCGGCCACACGGCCATACTTAGAGAAGATGGTCTCCACATCTGACTTCTTCACCAGGGCTGTGTTGAGGTTTCCAATGAACACTCGAGAGTTGATAGACTTGGGGTCATTCTTGTTGGTTACGTTGCTTGCCTGCATCTTCAAGGACATGGTGCCTACCTGAAGAGAGAGAGCCTCTGTGAAGTTGGGTCCCTGGGCTGGGCTCAAGGACTGCCCACGGCCCATATATCTGTGAAGTTGGGTCCCTGGGCTGGACTCAAGGACTGCCCACGGCCCATATCCTGGATAAATGAATTGCCTCTTACCTTCCTTAACCCTTATAGCATCCAGCTTACCTGTTTCTGCATCTTGTTTTCTTGTCATGTTACCAAGAGTTGCCACATACTGGCTGCTGACCTCATGCCAGGTGCTTTACATATATCCCCTCATTTGGTACTCACATGATATGCAGAACCACAACATTTTACAAGGGAGAAATCTCACATTCAGAGAGGCCACGATGCTAGTGAATGGCAGGGCTGGGATCTGACCCCCTCATCTGCTTGACTCTAATTCTTCTAAGTCTACTTCTTTAATGCTCATCTCAAATGTTATTCCATTCAGGATCTAAATCTGAAGATCTTCAATGTAGAACCATGGTCACATGGTATTTGCAAGTGATGTTTACTCTAGACCACCACATGATAAAAACTGCAGGGTCCGGGCGTGGTGGCTCACACCTGTAATCCCAGCACTCTGGAGGCCGAGACAGGTGCATCACCTGACAGGTGCATCAGGAGTTTGAAACCAGCCTGGCAAACATGGTGAAACCCTGTATCTACTAAAAACACAAAAAATTAGCCAGGCGTGGTGGCGGGCACCTATAATCCCAGCCACTTGGGAGGCTGAGGCAGGAAAATCGCTTGAACCCGGGAGGCAGAGGTTGCAGTGAGCTGAGATTGTGCCACTGCACTCCAGCCTGGGTGACAGAGCGAGACTCTGTCTCAAAAAAATAAAACAAAGAAAAGAAAACAAAACTGCTTAGTCTGATCCAGACACAGAACTGTCTGGATTGCTACCAGCCATTTTGAAAAGCCTGATATGGTTTGAATTTGTGTCCGTGCCCAAATCTCATGTCTAATTGTAATCCCCAGTGTTGGAGGTGGGGCCTGGTGGGAGGTGACTGGATCATGGTGACTGAAATCATGGATTTCCCCCTCGGTGCTCCTCTCGTGATAGTGAGTGAGTGCTTGTAAGATCTGGTTATTTAGAAGAGTGTAGTACCTCCCACTGTCTCTTTTCCTCCTGCCCTGGCCATATGAAGACGTATCTACTTCCCCTTCTCCTTCCACTACAATTGTAAATTTCCTGAGGCCTCCTGAGAAGCAGAGGCCTGTACAGCCTGCAGAACTGTGAGCCAATTAAACTTTTCATTATAAATTACCCGATCTCAGGTATTTCTTTATAACAGTGCAAGAATGGACTAATACAAAGCCTCGCCAAGTACTCACTGTGGGTTAAGGGTGGCATACAATACTGAATAATCCCAAGATCCCACAAGTGAATGTCGTGATTACTCATATTTTACCAGAAATTGACAAGTTCATTAACTTACTAGTAAGGAGCATTCAAACTCAGGTCAGTCCGTCCCTAAAGTCTATTTCTTTCAACTTTATCATTTTGCTTCCCAGAGCTAAAGCCAATTTAGATACCACAGAAAGTCAGCACATTCACCTGAGAATTACTTTTAATAGATTTATTTTTTAGTTACCCATATTAATACTAACTCATTCAAATATTTTTCTGTTTGGCTTACACATAACACTGCACCTACCCTTTGCTGTCTATATATTCTGGTCAGGTCTTTTACCCCAAAGGGCTGTACAAATTTTTCCCTCACAGTTTATGGCTAGGCATAGGCACCACGGGGAAAGGGAAAAGGAGAGAAGCTCAGTTTCAGTAGGAAAAGCCTAAGTTAAGCCTTGGCATTCGCGGTTCCCGGCCCAGTCTTCTGCTCATGGGTGTAGGTTGATGCCGCTCCCTTTTGGAACCCTCCTATCTCAATAACCTAACCTTAGGACCATTTCAGGTGATAGAAGACTCCAAAGAGCATATATAAAAACTTTCATCAGTCTGCCAGCCTACTTACCTAATATGTTGGGGGATTTTCTTTTCAGTGAACTGGAAAAAATAAATCTGTATCTCTTATCCCACTAGGGGATAAGAGACTTTTCTCCTAAATCCTCCCTGCCTGGAAGCTGGCATGTTCTAACCAGCAGGTGGTACTGTTTACAAGGAAATCATAGGCTGGACCTGAGCCCAATTTAGGAAGAAACTGCTCCTGGGGTTAGGCTTACCTAATGGATATACTGGAGTCAGGAGTGCATTATCTCAGATAAAGAAAAGGGGCTGAGAGGGTCCCATCACTGCTACTGATGAAGGGGCTGGTTCCACCTTTGGAACTGACTTGGAAAGAGACAGACTCTGGTTAGTTTACCTGCGGTTCCACTCATCTACACTTATTAGGCAGTGAGGGACACAAAGAATAACACGCTGTGCATAGCATACGAGGCAGGAAATGCTCAATGCTTGTTGTTCCCATGGGCTTGCCATTCCTCACAGTTCTCGCTGACAATCCCTCTCCCACATGGATGCCGAGCCATTCAAGGGTTAATTCTTTGTCTATCCATGGGTATACAAGAAGTTAATAGGGCCCCTGTATGGGCATCAGATGATTCTCTCCTAGGTAGTTCAGCTCAAAGAGCTACAGTTTTGGCCCAGGGAGAAGCCACCTGCTTTGCCTAGAGGGAGTCAACCAAGCCTGGGGTGTGGATGGAGACAGAGTGACCTCTACTGGGAGCCACAAGCACCACTGAGCAGGAAGCATTTGCTGAACAGCTGTTCATGGTATTGTGACAAGATCAGTACTCACCTCCCTGACTGGCGAGCCAAGTTTTTAAGGTTTGGCTCTGCCAGTCTTTTCTCTCATTCCCTGGGGTTTGGAATGATGCACATAAAAGGACTTTGCAAACCCTAAAGTCCTTCACAAGATCTTGTAATTACACTGGCTTGCACCTCTTTATTCCAATACTGCCATCTGCAAGCCCCATTCTAGATGAGGGTAAAGGTCAGAGTGGAACTCATTCTGTATAATGCCAAGGAGCAGCAGCCAGAAGCCATGGCATATGAACATCAGTTTTCTGATCTGTAGAGGAGAGACTTGGGAAGTGTATGTATGTGGTTGCAAGTGCTGCTCTGGGTGAGAAGTCTGCAGTTAAAAGGAGAAATGCTCACCTATGGCATGCTCTAGGCACCCAACCTCTGAGCTCCTCGTCTCAACAGCCCCCTATCCACTTTCATGCCCTGCACACTCCTCTGGAAGCAGGATGCGCAGGATGTGCTACTGTTGTGTGGACTCCCTCAGCCCAAAGAGACAGGTATCTATGGGGGTGTGGAAAGGCTTGAGTGACCACACACATGTTGATGAGGCTCCTCTAAGTGAGGAATAGAATTGGGAAAGGGAATGAAAAGGAGGTGGGGCCAGACTAGGTCTCCCTGAACTGCCAGGTTCAGGTACAGAATCCTAACGAGTCCAAGAATTCTAAATTTAGACATGGTATTCCAAGTTGTTAGGGACATCACAATTTATTAGCTTCACTTAGAACCTTCAAATGTTTAAACATATGGTACATGGGTCTCTATTTGTACTCTTGTTACGCTGCCCTGCAAATGTTACAGGGCAGGCCTGACAAAACTTGAGGCACAGTAAGTGTTCAATCAATATTAGGGAGGGAGTGGACATATGTCCCAGGAGGTGGTGAGAAGGTCTAGCTGTGGACTGCCTTAAGTGGTTAGGACCACTGGGGCAGAGGTCCCAGATACCTTTTTCTAATCTTTGACCCAAATACCCACCTCCACAGACCAACTCAATCCCTCCCACCCAATTCTTGCTATGCTTTTCAAGGCTTCCCCCTAGCTTAGAGTGGCAGCTCTAGAAAATATTGACATCCATTCAGCAGGAGCTACTTGACTTGGTAAGCTATTTCCTGCCCTGGGCCAAGCTCTGCCTCTCAGATTAGCTGTGTAATTGAGAGCAAGGTGTCTGCAGCCCCCAGAGGTCCTAGGTTTAGCAATGAGCTGAAGAGAGGTGGGTAGAAGGACTGTTCTTGGTGGTTGGAGGAAGGGAGAGAAGCAAATTTGTTCCTAGAGACTTCTGCAATGTCAGATGAGCAGAGACCTGTGTGCACATAGAGCTTATAAATGCTCTCACTCGGAGGAACGAAGTTTTACCCACAGTAAAAACTTGGCCAGGACGCCACGGCTAGTGAGTAGCAGAGCCAAGACTAACCCATGGGTCCTCTGACGCTAAGTCTAGGGTCCTTATATTCCATTTTTCATTCTGGGCTGGTGAGAGACAGGCCCCAAGACAGTGAGGAGCTGGGAGAGACCACAGTGTCTCAAAACAAAACAAAACAAAACACTATGTTTGAGAAAACTGGGGACTGGCTCCCCAATAAGTGCCTTCACCTATACCTGCAGGAGAAACAACTGCTGCGTAAAAGCTGGGCCTTTTAAGTTAATTAAAATCCACTAGGGACACAGGCTTTGAAATGCAATTTACAGCTCAAAGGGATGGGCCTGCTCCTCTAGGCTAGTAAGAGCAGAAGAAACCTGGCAAAAACAAATTCATTTTTTTCCAGTTGAAATATTTCAGCTGGAAATTGTTTTTGAACACAGGAGAGCCAAGCCTGAACATGGAGAAAAGTGACAGGGGTTTGCAAAGGTAGAAAAGTCCTAAAAGTTACCTCTGAACTTTGGGTAAATGAGATACCCAAAGAGCCGTCACAGTAAAAACAGCCACTGGCTTGGCACAGTGGCTCATGCCTGTAATCCCAGCACTTTGGGAGGCCAAGGCGGGTGGATCACTTGAGGTCAGGAGCTCAGGACCAGCCTATCTAACATGGCGAAACCCTGTCTCTACTTAAAAGAAAGAAAGAAAGAAAAAAAAAAAAAAGCCAGGCATGGTGGTGTACGTCTGTAATCCCAGCTACTTGGGAGGCTGAGGCAGGAGAACTGTTTGATCACGCCACTGCACTCCAGCCTAGGCGACAGAGCAAGACTTCCCGTAAAAAAAAAAAAAAGCCACTAATTACTGAATGCTGCATGGTATTACAGTATTTAATCCTCACAACAGCCCTGTGAGGAGCTGTTTGACATAGGGAAACTGAGACAGGTTCAGAGAAGCAAGGTAATTGGTTAACAGAGCAAAGCCGGAACTGGAATCAGAACCTCAGAAACAGGTATCTGCAGGTATCTTGCACATGGCACAGGGATGCCTTGGGTTCTGACTTCCCCAGCAAGATTATGTTACCTTGCGTCAGCCACTCACGCTCTCCTTGGTCCTTGCCCTTTCCCTTTTCTACTACAATTCCTCATGGTTGCACAGAATTTTAGTGAACAAATCCAGTTTATATCTCTTGTAGTATGAGTGTGCCTCCTCCACCAAATCTGTGTTGAAACCTAATCCCTAACATGACGGTATTAGGAAGTGGGGCTTTGGGAGTGATTAGGTCCCAAAGGGAAGGGAAAGCCCTCAAGAATGAGTTTAATGCCTTTAAAGAAAAAGAGCCCCAGGCCAGGAAGTGGCTCACGCCAGTTAATTCCAGCACTTTGAAAAGCCAAGGTGGGAGGATCCTTTGAGGCCAGGAGTTGAGACCAGCCTAGGGCTGCTAATTGCCAAGACTGCATCTCTAAAATAAATAAGAGGGTCAAGGCTGTGGCCTGCCTGTAATCCCAGCACTTTGGGAGGCTGGGAGACAGGCGGATGCAGGCCTGCATCGAGACCATCCTACACACGTGTGGAAACCCTGGGCTCTCTACTAAAAAAAAATAATACAAAAACTAGCCGGGCGCCGGGGAGCGGGTGCCGCCTGCAGTCCTGTGCCACTGGAGGCCGAGTGTGAGAATGGCGAACCCGGGCATGGAGCTTGCAGTGAGCTGAGATCCAAGCACACCTAAGCCTGGTATGGCAGAGCGAGACCTGGGCCCCAAAAAAAAAAAATAACAAAATAAAATAAAATAAAATAAAATAAATAAACAAGAGGCCCAGAGAGCTGGCTTCCTGCATCTTCCACCATGTGCTGCAATACAGTGAAAAAAAGAGGTTGTCCATGAACCTGTGGTGGAGGGCTCTCTACCACACATCTGTAGCTCCAGGCTAGAGTACAATGGTATGATCTTGGTTCACTGCAACCTCTGCCTCCCGGTTCAAGCACTTCTCTCTGCCCCAGCCTCCTGGAGTAGCTAAGCGACTACAGTGCCCGCCCACTACAGCCAGCTAATTTTTGTATTTTTAGTAGAGATGCATGCCACCATGCTAGTCAGCTGGTCTCAACTCCTGATCCATCCGCCTTGGCCTCCCAAAGTGCTGGGATTACAGGCACCCAGCCACTGCACCCATCCCGGCCTCCCACTGTAAATGAAAAAAAAAAAAAAGGATCAGCAAAGATAAGTGACTTACTTAAAGGTCAACCAGCTGGTGAGGGAAGTAGCAGCTTAGGGGTCCTGAATCAAGGCTTTCACTGACACTCTCCATTCCACTGTCCTGGCAATGGCTGTCTCCACACTTTAACTGCCATGTCACCCCCTCATGTGCCTCCCAATAATGCCTATCAGATCAAGTCTAGTCTCAGGCACTCAGAGACTCCCAAATCCTCCCCAGCACTGAATTCTTCCTCTTGAAATGCCTATTTCAAGGAGGAGCTGCTGCTTTTAGGTCTTGATGTCCCTGTGCCATTTATAGTCTCTGGTCTGGTTCAGTCCTGCTGGGCACTCCTCTCTGGCCTTATTCTCCTTTCTGCACATGAGGGGAACAGCACTCAGCCAGCCTCTGCCCGTAGATAACCCTGGGGACATCCCAGGTCGAAGGAAATAGCTACTAGTGATCAAGATCATTTCTGAGAAAGTCAAGCAATTAGACTCATCAGTGTCCAGGCCTCCTTGGTCTGAGGTTTTGCTTTTACTTCAGGCGTGCCAGGGATGATACAGAACATCTATTAATCTCATTAAACTGTCCTGGGTTTTGCATTAGCAGTGCCCAAATGATTATTACTGGCCAGATATAGGGACTAATTCCTGGGCTGAATGCCTCTTTTAGTCTCCGACATCACTCTCAAGAGTCAGCTCCTGCATGTCAAACAGCCCTGATGGGTGAAGCATAAGCACTGCAGCCACAGGTCCAGAAGGCTTGGCCTACCCACTGTTCTTAGTCATGCGACCTGCAACAAGTCACGAATTTCTTAGGCCTCTCTGCCTTTAATCCAAAAACAGAAATAATCTCTTCCTGATTACCTTTCAGGTCCAAGAATCAACTAGGCTAACTGATGTGAAAGTGCTCTGTTGCATCTGTAATATACTATCAAAAAGATACAGATTATGCCAATTTCTATTATTACCCAGTTCCTAGCTCCTTCACTCATTTAATGTTACTTCCTGAGTGTCCTCCTCTGTGCTGGCACTGTGGAATGCTTTGGGAACACAGCCACACCAGTCTCTCTGCTCTACTTGCTTTTCAAGAAGCCTCTCTGGAACCTGTTGTGTTTTTTTTTTTTTTTTTTTGAGACGGAGTCTCGCCTCTGCCGCCCCAGGCTGGAGTGCAGGGCCGGATCTCAGCTTCACTGTAAGCCTCCACCTCCCGGTTTACGCATTCTCCTGCCTCAGCCTCCCTAGAGTAGCTGGGACACAGGCTCTCGGCCACCTCAGCCCGCTAAGTTTTTGCATTTTTAGTAGAGACGGGGTTTCACCATGTCAGCCAGGATGGTCTCGATCTCCTGACCTCGTGATCCACCCGTCTCGGCCTCCCAAAGTGCTGGGATTACAGGCTTGAGCCACCGCGCCCGGCCGGAACCTGTTTTTTAAAACGATATCGTAGTAACAAAGGACAAATGCATATGAAATAGCAAAAATAGCTCAGGCTCTAGAGTCAGATAGGACTGAGCTCCAATCCAAGATCTATCACTTAAAACTGTAACTGTGGCCATATCCTTTCACCTTGCTGGGCCTGAGAGTCCTCAACTGCAAAATGGAAATTATACCCACCTCCCAGAATTAGGATAAGAACTGGAGACAATATGAGTAAAGTGCTGGTATAATGGGTAGGACTAGTAGGTATTAAGAAACTGGATAACCCAAATGCTCTATGAAAACAGATGAACCTAGCCTGGCACTCTAGCTCCTCCACATCCTAGCCCTAAGATGACATGTTCTTTACTATGTCATCTCCCTGTGCACCACACTTTGCCTGACAGTAAGGGAGCTGGGGGTAGGGAGTAGGGAGCCTATGCATGTTCTCCCTTGTCCTAGTATCTGCAACCAAACCTAGAAACTTCATAAAGGTGTCCCCACCCCATTCCTGTCAAACCACTACTGTATGGGGCTGGGAGAGGAGGGAACACTGGCCAGGAGGGGTTCCAGCCTTGCTGAGTCATTCTCACCCCTCAACTGTACTGTGAGGTCCTATACTACTGACGTTGGTATCCGTATCTGATAGGCCCTGAGAGGATACCCCAAAGCAGAAACAGAAGGCAGGCCTCAGTTATCTCCCCACAGCATGGTCTGGGTATATAATCCCACCCTCCTGCATCCTGAACACTAACTCTACTCTTGTCTGGGGCCTTAGGCTGAGGCTTACCATCTGTCACAAGCTCCCCTTCCTAGTTCCAGGAACCGGACAAGTTAAGGAGGGATGGGTAGGTAACTTATGCCTATAATCCCTGATACTGGGTTAGAATTAAGGACCTACAAATGATTGTCAGCCTCTTTATTTTTTGCCATAGAAGTCATCCAAACACCTACTTGTCCGTCTGATCATAATTATAAATATCCAAATATGGAGCTAACTATGGACTGGGTATTATCAAGTAACTAACAAATCGATCACTTATTTATTTATTCAGCAGTTGGGTCTGCGACCTCAAGCAACTCCCCGTCCAGCAGGGGACATCTATCATGGCCACAAGGTACACATGCCCTGAGATGGTCTACTGTCCAAGCAAAGTAGTCTGGGAGATCAGAGAAGGGGTAGGAGCAGCATGGAAGGCTCTACCAAAAGGGAGAGTGTTTAAGAGGAATTCCCATTGAGTAGTGACAGCAGGAGAGGCCTGGCAGGAGGAAGGAACAATATACAAAAGGTATCCCTTTCTCCTCTTTGATCCCCTTATTCTCCTCTTCCTCCCGTACACAGAGCTGGAAATAGAAGTCTGAAATACAAGAATGTCTTCACTGTTGTCTCCTGCCTCCCTGGAGAGATGCATACTTATTCTTGCCTTGAGGGAGAACAAAAAGGGAACACACAATTTAATATGTAGAACTTTGTACCAGGCACTGAGTTGAAAGCTTTACAGGCATAATCGCTTGTAATCCTGATCACAATCTATTGAGATATGTAGTATCATCTGCACTCTACAGATACAACTGAGACTCAGAAACAACTTAATTTGTCTACAGTCACATTAAGTTGCATGCTTTGGATGGAAAGACCCAAAGGCTTGTCTGATTCTAAAGCCTGTGTTATTCCCGTTCCATTACACTGCTCCCACTGAGCCCCCATCCACAGGAAGAATGGTCCTGGCTTTGCTGACATGCCATATAACCTAGGTTTTAAACCATGTGACCACAAAAGGTACTCCAGGCCCAAACATGATGATGATAATGATCATCAATACTTGTGGAGTACTTACATGCCAGGAACTGCACTAAGGCTTTTGCTATGCGATAGTGATGATATATGTTGTGACCATTTCACATATGAGGAAACTAAGGCTTGGTGTTTGGTCTCACTCAAGCCAGGAAATGGCAGAGGTAGGATGAATATGTGCGAGACCAGAGCTGATCTCATAATCTTGGCCCAGAACGGCTTCAAAACTGGGCATGCCCTGTATCTGCCTTGTCAGTTTCTTCCTCTACCTCCTAACACCGATCCTTGGAGCATAAACTCACAGGACCTAGCTGAAGGCATACTCTCAAGTCCAAGAGCCAATCAGCACTTGCTGTGAGCTTTGGGGATGGCCCCTGCCCCCTTCCTATGCCTTAAGGGTTGGCTCCTCACAGTGATAATGTGGCAAGATTAGTCACTGCTTGCTGTTGGTTGATTATAGCTATTCTTTTCTGTAAATGAAGTTTAAAAGTCATCAAAGGGTTTGTCAGCTGTGACTTATGAGCCTCTTTCCCACAGGGAAGTCAGGCAGTGACAAATGCCCCTCTTGTTTTGCCATCCATTACAAGTTGGAAGGTGCCATGTTCCAATTACTGGAAATCCCGATGGAGCTCAAGGAAAACCCTGCTCCAAGCTATGGCCATTACTCAGGCCTGGCAGGGTTGCCGTAGGCGCAGGCCCAACTGGGTAGGAATGGAGTAAGAGTGTTCTTCTGATTTTGTGAGCAGGCCCCTTCTACCCCTTAACTTAATATCCCTGGTAGTTTATCCTAGACACATTTCACAGACAATAAAAACATGGGTACCATGTGGGCTGTCTGAAAGTACAGCAGGATCAAGACTGCTTACGACAGGCAGACATAAGGAAATAAGGTCATGCTGTCCTATGAACTAGGCAGGAAACATGATGTTGAGGAAGGGTGGGGAAGGCAGAGGATAAAGTATGTAGGATGTTCAGAGAAAGTAGTGAGTAAAAGGAACCTTACAGATCCTCTAGAGTAACCAATGGCCTCAGTACTGAATACTCATTATATGCCAGGCCTATCTAGCTAGATGCTGTGGAACCAGAGATGAACAAAGTCCCTGGTTCCTAGGATATGCCACCTGATGTAGGGAACAAAAAAACCTAGGTCATGTGGCATACCCTTGAGGGTAAATAAGAAAAATTAAGGCTCAGAGAAAGGGACTTGCCCAAGGTAACAAAGTAAGTTAGGGTCAGTGATAAAAAAAAAAGAAAGCAGATCTCTACCATTAGTGATACAGAGAAAGTACAGTGACAAGGGAGCCCACATGGGGAACAGGCTCCTTACACAGAACATGCCACGTAACTCCCATTCAAATCCTATCTACTTGCTTACTTGCCACACCTTTGATCTCTGGCAAATCCTATAACCTATCCAAAGTTTCAGAAAATTTACTACAGAATTGTGGAGAAGATTAAATAATACACGTACAGTGCACAGCAGTAGGCAAATATTAAGTACTCAAAACATTATTTACCATCAAATAATCCCCAAAGCAGCACTTTGAGGCAAGTATTATTAATCTCATTTTATAATCAAAAGACTGAGGTTATTTTTCACATTGTCACACTAACTAAATAAGTCAGTATTTCTCAAAACTAATTGTGGTGAAGCAGTTTTTTCTTTTGTTTTGCTTTTTAAACTTCACTTTGAGTAACACAGCTCTAAGCCACTCTTGCTCAACTGTGAACTTCTATGAAACCAAAGCAAAGAAAGCATGAAGTTTACTTCATTTCTTTCCAAGTCCTTGAGCCTGACTGTTTTTAGATATCAGTGTCAGACTAATTTACAAAAACTATCCAATTTTTTTCCTTTTCTTGTCTCTCTCTCTTGAGAGAAGGGGATAGGGAGACTAAGGACCTGCCACCTAGAACTTTGAGTGGTGATTTATCTTGGTCTCTGCTCTACATCATGCTACATCCTGCAAGGGAAGACGATCTAGGCTTAATGGAGGACTGGAACCACTCTCCTGGAGCCTGAGTATATATTTCTGAAGAGTCTGGTATTCCAGACCCTCTCTCCATACTTTGAAGAACACGAGGAAACTAGCCAGGAGAGTGAAAGGAATAAAAGGTTTTCTCATTTTCTGTCTTGTATCATGGCAGTTTACAAACCAGTCTTCTCTCTCCATCTAGGGAGTTGAGAGGGATGGAAACCAGATTCATTCCTGAATGCTACTGTACTTACCTAAGACTATGACAGGGCAAATTGAAGCTCTTCACCAGTGTTCAAAGGCACAATAGTGCACCTTCAATCTTCCCACGTGTGCAGTCAAATTTTCATCAGTGTACAAAACTGCTTTTTGCTTTGAGCTTATGTAGTGTTATCTTTCAGCATAACTCAGAGCTGAGTGGGTCATACGACACAGTGTAGAAAGAAGTAAAGCTTGCTGTGTGTAGGAGTTAAATACATGGCTTGCCATCAAGCAGGAGCCAAAGCCTGAATCTTTACTCCTGTGAGAGAGGACATGGAATGTCATCAGGAGAGAACTGAAACCAAACACCTTCATTCTGTTACTGAACTGGCTATGACATGACCTTCGGGAAGTGTCTGTCTCATCTGTAAGATGCAGATAGCAATACATATCTCTAGGGTTGTTAGAGGATAAAATAATTCATGTAAACATTCAGAATAGTGTCCAGCACAACAGAAAGCATGCAAATATATTAGCTCCTGCTGCTACAGGTTGAGTATTCCTTATCCGAATGCTTGGGACAAGAAGTGTTTCAGATTATGGATTCTGGAATATCTGCAGATACTTAACTAGCTGAGTGAGCATCCCTAATCTGAAATGCTCCAATGAGCATTTCCTTTGAATGTGATGTTGGCACTCAGAAAGTTTCCGATTTTGGAGAACTTTGGATTTTCAACTTAGGGATGCTCAATCTCAATTATTATTGTTGTTGTTGGAACCTGCAAGAACTTTTCCATGTTAGTATAAAAAGAAGGTGGTCAGTTCTAATGGAACATTAACCTAGAGCTGAACTGTGATCAAGGAAAAAAATACTATGACTGTGGATGCAATAAAGTCTCTTCAAGTGTATCACCAAAACTCCAGTATTTGGAAACGTGCCTTGAACATAAAAGGAAAGACAGGAGTAGGTACTTATTAAGTGCTGAATGAATGAATAAATAAATGAGCATCTGGAACACTACAGCTGCCAGAGCTCATAAGGAATACAACTTGAGAAATTAGGTAGGAAGAGGACCCTAAGCAAAGGTTCCCACCAAGGCCTCCTTGTGCTTTGAGGACCCTATAGAGCAGATTAGGCTCCCCTGCTGGGCAACAGGGCCCCAGGGACTGATACTGCAAGAAGCCCCCAGTTGCTCACTATTCTGTGTCTCTGATGGAACTTCTACATTCTGTGGCTGCTGTATTCTGAGTCAGGGTGCAGAAGGCTGTGCTGTGGTAGCGCATCCTGTTCTCATTTCCCAACCTGTATGAGAGGAAGGCTTAACTCCTCCCACAACAAGCACAGCTCTAAGTTAAAATAGTAATGGGGGCTTATTAGCTTTGGATTTCTCCTTGCCTGTGGAGCGCTGGGGCCTGAATCCCGTCTCTACTAGCTGTATGACCCTGAAAAGGCACTTGACTTCTCTGAGGTTCACAGTTCCCCACCTGTAAAATGGGGATAAAAATCCCTGTAACACAGGTTGCTGTGAGGGTCAAAGGAGATAACATGTTCTGTTCCCTGAGATGTGCTACATAAGCATGGACAGGAATATTCCCAGGATGGATAGCTGCTGCACGTCTTCCTAGACAGAGGCACCCAAGCAGGAAGCCAACAGGCTGGAAGCAAGGGCTGGATGGTGCAAAACTCAGCACTCCAGCCAAGTACTGTGTCCCTCAGGTATCAGGGCAGTTGATTAAAATCCTTTCATGCGGAATCAGTATTTTCCTCATTACAACAATCCTTCTTGAACACACTAAGTGGCACCCCTCATAGCCCCAAAGGCTTGACCCTACAAGACAGCATATGCATCGACATATATTTTAAATTTCCCACATTCAGGCAGGGGAAGGAAGGAAGGGGTGACCTCTCTCCAGGGTGCTGATCCAAACATAACTTAGGGCTCTAAGCATCATCTCCCACAGTGCCACATGTTTGGTCTAAAGGGGACCACTGAGAATGATGCCACAGTCACAGCCACTCTGCCTTGGTCTCCCTGGTAACAACACTAACTCCACAAACATTACTAAGCATCTGCCTCCTGTGTGATCAATCAAGTGTGCCCCTGCCGCCTCCTGTTTAAAATCCTTCAGGGGCTTCCCACCATAAAGAACCAAGTTCAAATCCTTTAATGTAGCTTACAAGCCTCTTCATGAGTTAAGGCTACTGAATCTATACACAACAATCCTCTGAGTAGTTATGTGTCATTCACTTTATAAATGAGTAAACCCTAGTGGGTTTAAATTCAGGATCAGTCACTTACTAGCTGTGTGATCTTGGACATCTCATTAAACTCCTTGAACCAATGTTCTCTACTAGGCAAACCCTAGTGCAGAGAGTAAACCCTAGCACCAGAGACCTTGCCCAAGGTCAGAGAGTGAACACGTCAATATGAAATAGGTTCTTCCGAAGGGATAAGTATCATACTTCAAAGGATAGACTCAAGTTCAAAATCAACTTTTCTTGGATTAGTCATTGAGAGGTAAGTATGGGGATAGGGCATTGTATGGTCAGGTGAACCCTTCCTTCCAGAGAGCAGCTTAGACATTGTCCCTTGTTTGAAGCTGCCATCCTGACCCCTCTCTCACTCCCACAGCAGCAGCAGCATCAATAAACTTGGTGCAATGAACAAAATGTTCATTAGCATGTAATACGGTATACATATGCATGCTTACGTCCAAGAGGCCCTGCTACCATAAGCTAAGCAACAAACAAAAGCCAACCAATGAACCACTGCAACTTCACAAAAAACAGCCCTCAAAACGACAGGTATGACACACCCAATGCCTACTGAACTTCTAATCAGTTCAACTGATCATGACAGAAGCAGCTTTGGTATCTATGGTCTTTCCCCCTTGTCATTGTCTTAGAAAGAATTAACCCTTTCTGGCCCCCTTCCCCTCAAAAAGGAGGTGCTACGCTAAACAAGCTTCTACACTACAACTGGTTAAAAGAAAAAAAAAAGTTTCTCCAAAACTATGATAGGTGTCTCAGCTGCAGGAGAAAGGGCATGGCTTTGGACAGACAGAACAGGGTTTTAATTCAGGATCAGCCACTTACTATCTGTGTGACCTTGGACATCTCATTAAACTCCTTGAGCCAATGTTTTCTATTAGGCATATATGTTTCCCCCACATACTGAGTTATTCACCACGCCCTGCATATCTGGCCTCAGTATTTTTAGAATGTAGCCCCCTTCTCTTCATTCTTATTAACATCCTTTAAATAATCCTCTACTGTCACCAGAGTAATATATTACCCTATCACTTCTTTGTTTAAAACGGAAATTAAGATCAGAGGCTGGGACTACAGACACCCGCCACCACGTCCAGCTAATTTTTTGTATTTTCAGTAGAGACGGGGTTTCACCATGTTAGCCAGGATGGTCTCCATCTCCTGACCTCGTGATCCGCCCACCTTGGCCTCCCAAAGTGCTGGGATTACAGGCGTGAGCCACTACACCTGGGCGGTTTATTATTTCAAAATTCTTAACCAATAATTTGGGTAAGAATTTGTGCTATTATATTTAGTAAGTTTATTATTTGAAATTACCATATGAAATCATCTGTTAAACGCCCAGCCCTTTATGGGACATAACTGTTAGCATGTTAGTGTATTTCCTTCCAGTGTTTTTCTTGCACATTATGTTTGGATTACATGGTTAGATCCCTCATTCAACTCTGTAGCCTAATTTTTTCAATTAGCATTGTAATACATTTATTATATATATTATAACATATTTGTCCTTACTGCCGCACAGTTTTCAGTAAGCATCATTTTTTACACTACTGCTTTAAAAGCTTGTAGTTTTCCCTGAGTAGATTTATCATAGTTTAGACTGGTGGTCTTTTAGGCTTTTTCCAATTTCTCACTATTAAAAACAACAGCATCTGAGGGAAAGCTTATTGTATAAACTAGACTATTTCCTTAGGACAGACTCCCAGAAGTGGAATTACTGGTCCAATATATGAACATTTTATTGGCTCTGGCAAGACACTGCTTAACTGCTTTCCAAAAGAGTTATACCAATTTACACTGTTATCTCCAATGAATGTCACTTTCATGGCAACCTCGCAGCATCATGCATCGCCATATTGGGCAGGTGGTGGGTATGGAGAGTAGAGTTAAATTAGTAGGGAAAATCAAATCCTCATTATTGTTTTTATGTACATGTGAAGATATATAGTCTACTATGTTTACTAGTTTTTGAGTCTACAAAGTTTTGAGTGCCATGAAGTTACTGTGGGTTCCTAGGTAGAGGAGTAACATGCTAAAAAGATTTACTCATTTATCAAAAAATCATTTATTGTCCACCTATTACTGCCAGACACTGTATAAAAGTACAGAGGCTAATAAAGTACAATCTTCCCCCAGAAGAATTTATAGTCCAGTCAGTGGTGGAGACCTCAAGAAAACCAGAACCTATGTTTCATCTTGATGAGGTCTATGACAGGAGCAACTAGGAACTTGGAGGCATGTCAATTACCTAAGGGACAGAAAGAAAGGGAGAAGACTCAGACAAGAAGAGTCATCAATAAGTTCCAATCTTGTCCTGAAGGATGAGTTGAAGTTAACCCCCACACAGGAAGAGAGTACAATTAAGAGGAAACAGCATAAGGAAAGTTACAGAAGTTTGACAGAGATCCCACATTTAGTGAATAATATGATGTACTCTGGTTTGCCCAGGGTCCAGGATGTAAGAAGAAATGATGCCGATGATACTAGAGCGCCTAGCTGAGATCAGATCAGAAAGGGCTTTGTGGACACTAAGAGACGGCCATCACCCATTCTGATGTCGTATGCAGCCCAGTGCTCAATAAGGAGGCACTCGTAAGTCCCTATAGCTTTTGAGCATCTGAACCACCAATCCAACCCCTGAGCAAAGCATCCCATCTTGTGCCAAACCCTTTTTGTCTCATGTGTTAGTCTTCTCTCCTCAAGCAGCACAGAGATTTTGGGGCACACTGCTAGGCATGTGGCGGAAGCACTGATGGTGTCCATGGATCCATTAACTGGAGGTAATATATGCAATAAGACATACACTCCATAAAGCCCTAGCTGCCCTGGCAATAGCCCCTGCCAATCTCAGCACTCAGTCACTGCCTCTCCTGACAGACGTCTTGCCTCAGAAAGGTACCTCCCCTGTTCTTGCTCATTCTGCCAAATAAAAAAATGTGCCTGGGAACAAGAAGCTATAAAGTATGTGATAACTATGGAGCACATCGGGTGGCCAGGAGGGAGGCTGGGTGGACATAAATCCTTCCCCACAGTATAGTCCCCAAGCCAAGGACACCCTTAGCCCTACCCGCAGTTTTGGAACACTCCTACCCATAAAAATAAAATAGGTTTTTCCAATTGAGCATGTTAAAAGTCTCTTTCGAGTAGCTGCTGACCTTCTCTAAGATATTACTACTTTCTACATTAATAACAGTGACTTTAATGATGTCAAAGATATTAACAGGATTATTATTTTAACAATCAATATAATGGTAAGGCATTCTTGCCCTGCTAGTTGTGAATGAGCTGTGGGCAGTGGGGTCTGATGTGCTGGCTAAGATCCATCTGAGAAGACTGTATTAAAATAATCTGTTTCGGTGTCATCTCTCCTCCCAGACTGACTGTGAATTCCTGGACAGCAGGGACCACAATCTATTTCATCTTGGCATCCCCACTGCCATCAGGACAGGCTCTAGCCCAGAGTGGATGCTTAGGGAGTATCTGCTGAATTGAACTCCAACAGAGCCACATACCACAGTCCCCGTGCCCTACCCCCACCTCCTTCCTTATCTATGCTGTTTAAGATACAAAGCGGCAGGCTGCACAGATGCTAAAGCCAGGAAAAGTTGGAGAGAGACAGGAAGGGGATATCTTTGCAACAGCCCAATCCACCCCAGCATTTAGGAAAGAATGTTTTGTAATATAAATGATCATTACATTAATTGCTTATTACATGGAAGATACATTGCTAAGTATATTTAAATTCTCAAACAACTCTTTGAGGTAAGAATTACATCAACGTCATAATGGCTCTTTTTGGGGCCGTTTTAGGAAAATGACTCTGGAATCAGACTACCTGGGGTTCAAATCCCAGCTCTGCTATATGTTGGCTGTATGATGCTGGGTAAATGATTTAACCTCTCTATGCCTGGTTTTCTCATTTGTAAAATGGAAATAATATTACAGTACTTTCTCCATAAGGCTGTTGTGAGAATTCAATGAGATAACGTTAAGATAATGCAAGTTAAATGCTCAAGAATTTTCTACATGAAAATGGTATTACTATTGCCCCCATTTAACAGATAGCTCAAAATATCATACTCTAAACATGAGTAAGATTAAGAGAGAGACAGCTTCATCAATAAAGTACAACTGGAACCAATTTCTTTCTCTTTTTCCTTGAGACAGTCTCACTCTGTCACCCAGGCTGGAGTGCGACCTCGGCTCACTGCAACCTCTACCTCCCAGGTTCAAGCGATTCTTGTGCCTCAGCCCCCCAAGTAGCTGGGACTACAGGAATGCGCCACCACGCCTGGCTAATTTTTGTATTTTTAGTAGAGACAAGGTTTCACCACGTTAGCCAGGCTGGTCTCGAATTCCTGACCTCAAGTGATCCACCTGCCTTGGCCTCCCGAAGTGCTGGGATTACAGGCGTGAGCGACCATGCCCGGCCTGGAACCAATTTCTGATCTGGTGGTGTGGCTGGGGCCATGAGTGTTCTGAGTACAAACCCACGGATGTGATGTCCCTATAGAACACTCTTTGGGAAAGCTTTTGTTTCCCACCCTGTAGGCAGATCCAGCCACTCCCTCCTCTGGACCCAGATACTCTCTGCTGACCTCTACTGCAACATCTGCTGCACTTTTGTATTTACATATCTGTCTCCCTCCGTTAAATTCTGAACTCCTTGAAGGCAGAGACTGTTTTATTAATCTTTGCAATCCCAGCCTCCAGCATTACCCTGGCAACCAGTGAAATTTCTGCTAGTGAACAGGTGAAAGAATCCTAGGTGGGCATTTTTCAGTAAATGGTTTCCCAAGGTATGTGACACAACAACTCCTTAACAGTGAACCTTGTAGCTGATGTTTGTGAAATGAGCTCAAGTTCCTCATCCATCAGCAGAATAGAAGGAGAGGCAAGACACTGATGAGACAGAAAATAAAGGAGAAGGCAGAGTGAGAAGCTGGGGGTCACTGGTGTCATTGTTCAGTATACTACAGGGAGCAAAGGCAATAAAAGCTTGAGTCTGCAGCCCAGAGACTACTGAATCTGGGCTTTCTGTAGTGGGGAGTATATATAAGGACTGCAGCAAAGGCCAGAAAATGCCATCCTTGTCAGCATATCAATAGTGACAGAGATCCAGCCCTCCCTCTCTTTACTATCTGGTCACCCTGAGATGAAACCCAACCACTGGCCCCACCAAGCGATCTTAATGGAAAGAATACTGGGCAAAGAGTTAGGAGACCTTAAGTTGATCCCTGAGAATGTATTAAAATTTTCAATTAATAAATATTTTTTGGCCACACATGGTGGCTCACACCTGTAATCCTAATACTTTGGGAGGCCAAAGCAGGAGGACTGCTTGAGCTCAGGAGTTCAAGACCAGTCTGGGCAATATAGTGACACTCTGTCTCTAAAAACAATTAAAAAATTAGCCGGGCATGGTGGTACATGTTTGTAGTCCCAGTTACTTGGGAGGGTGAGGTGGAAGGATCACTTGAGCCCAGAAGGTTGAGCCTGCAGTGGTGAGCCATGACTGTGCCAATGCACTATAGCCTGGGTGACACAGTGAAGCCTTGTCTCAAAAAAAAAAAAAAAAAAATATTGAACATTTACTAAATGTCGGCCTTGCACTAAGCATCTGTGAAAAGGGTCTATCACTAATTTGCTGTCAAACCCTGGACAACTCACCATCTCTTTTCTGAGCCTTAACGTCCTCATATGATACCTGGAAAAGAACCTCTATGTCACAGGGTTGTGTTGAGATCAGATGTGCTTTGAACAATCTACCGTATAAACTTGCAAAGTTAAAGGTGGGGTTTTTTTTGTTTGTTTGTTTTGAGATGGAGTCTCGTTTTGTCGCCCAGGTTGGAGTTCAGTGGCGCAATCTCGGCTCACTGCAAGCTCCGCCTCCCGGGTTCACGCCATTCTCCTGCCTCAGCCTCCTGAGTAGCTGGGACTACAGGTGCCCGCCACTGCGCCCAGCTAATTTTTTGTATTTTTAGTAGAGATGGGGTTTCACCGTGTTAGCCAGGATGGTCTCGATCTCCTGACCTCGTGATCCACCCACCTCGGCCTCCCAAAGTGCTGGGATTACAGGCGTGAGCCACCGCGTCCGGCCAAGGTGGTATTTTTGGGAGGGACACGGTGGCTCACACCTGTAATCCCAGCACTTCGGGAGGCCGAGGCGGGTGGATCACCTGAGGTCAGGAGTTCGAGATCAGCCTGGCTAACGTGGCGAAACCCCATCTCTACTAAAAAGACAAAAAAATTAGCCAGGTGTGGTGGTGCATGCCTGTAGCCCCAGCTACTCGGGAGGCTAAGGCACAAGAATCGCTTGAACTAAGGAGGGGGAGGTTGCAGTGAGTCACGACCGCGCCACTGTACTCCAGCCCCCATGGGTAACAGAGTGAGACTCTGTCTCAAAAAAAAAGAAAAGAAAAACTTGATCTGAACTAGAAGGCTTAGTAAAATGCAAGGATAGCCTCGCCAAATGCCAAAGCCAACTTCCTCTGCCACTGTCTGGATAGAAATCCAGCAGGATATTCCTACCCACTCAATTTTGTGATGGAGATGGTGACAGAGGAGCAGAAATTGGATATATTCTCTTCAAACCCCTCTAAGGATCTTTTTTATATTACTGGTGTCAGAGCTTAGTTCTCAGTAGGAGCTGGACTGTGGGCCTACTGGATGAGTCCCCCAGATGTAACTCAAACCTCTTACAGCAGGAAGAACAGAGTTCGACTTTGCAGGGTAAGGGCACCTTTCCAGTTACTGAGATAATTACCTGACCCCTGGTCCTTCAACTGTTTGGAAACATCTGATGGCCATTAAGCCTGTTGTTTCCTCATTTTCCTGCCTACTGGGATAAACACATCAAAACAGAAAGCTTGACGCTCTAACAATGCTCTCTGATTAGTGGTTTGCAGGATCCTCTGTAATTTTAGGATTTGCTGGCTAGAAAAGGAACAATGATGGAGTACAAATTATAATGTGGCCTGGGAAAGAGTTAGGCACCCTGAGATTTAGACTTGGTTCTGCCATGGTTCTGCCATGGGCTGTAGACCTTGGTTACAGACCTTAAGCTTGCCTCATCTTAAAAATTAAAGAACTGGACTGAGTCTGTTACATGAAATCTTCCATGGAAAACCAGGGTTCCTCAAGACGTTAATGAGAGTTCCTCAAAAAAGGGGCTCCAAGGTCAAACAAGAAGAGGAAATTTGGCATATTCCACTCTCAACTCGTTCCCAAGAGACACACACAATAAGGGTCTGAGAAGTCAGCAGTAAAGAAATGTACTTATTAGCATTATTCAATCTGATATTTCCCAAATTATTAACATCTCTTCTGAGGAAGACACAATTTGAGGAAGACACACTGGGACAGATCTCTAGGGTCCCTGTCAGCTCTAACCTACTGTGATTTGCATCAGGAGTACTTAGCCAGTGCCTGGAGCACCCTGCCTTCCCTTCTTATCCAGTTCTCTTAACCTAGTGAGGCACTTAAATGATACTCTGGTTAATGAGAATTTATTATATGTAGTCTATTTTACTGCAGTGAAAGTATCAATTTTCAAAGACTCAGAAAACAATATACTGAAAACACTATCCTATGAGATAGGACACCTGCAGTTACTGAGCTCCTAACACGTGTTCTGTACTGTGCTAGCATTTTCCATTAATTATATCATTAAATCCATACACAATCATAAGGAGTAGACATTGTTATCCTCGTATTACAGAGAAGGAAACTGAGCTCAGAGAGGCCAAGTAACTTGCCCAAGGTCACACAACTAGAAAGTGGCAAGCACCAGATTTCAAACCCAGGAGTACTCATTTTCCAAATCATCGTTCTGTTTTGGGCTCTGCCACCATGACTATTAGATGGTCCCTAACTCTCTTTAAAGCTCCCTGGGCCTTAGTTTTCTCAAGTGTCAAGTGGGAATAGTAATCCTTACACTGCTTCCCTCACAGAGTTGCTCTAAGGTTCAAAAGCCATAACACATATGAAAGGGGTCTGTAATATATAAAGATGTGAATATTAGGAGCATCTGAAACATTATGAATAAACATTGCTATTTTTGTTCATGAATTCTAAGCTGTTTGTTCTTGAAAGGTTCCCAATCATCCCTTCCCAAATAGTGCTCCTTAAAATTTTCATTAGGATTTTGAATAAACAGGAAATATGTCCATTTCTCACAGTATTGATTACTTGCTAGGCTGTCTGACAGACTCACACTAAATTGCCAATCTACTTCTTAGGAGTCAGGGTGAAAACATGGGAGTGGGTAAGAGCCTGGTGGGAGGCCTGTGAGCCAGGAGTTATCTGGATAGAAATGTCACACTGGCTGTGGGGCTAGACTCCTTACCATCATCTCGGAACATGCCTGGGAAATAGGTCCAAAGGGTCATTTGGACAGCAAATCCTAGCAGCCTCTGTATGACTGCTGTCCAGGAGACTAACCCCATTATATTGGATGGCAACACAGGGAGGTGACTGGAAATGAGAAATGGGACCAGGCTGACCAGTTACATTCTCCTTTGAGACAGAGACTACCCTGACAAGGGCCTAGGCACAGACACAGAAGTAGTTGGGTGCAGGGCTCTCAATTCATCCTTTAACCCTGCCTGACATCACATCCTCGTAACATTGCTGTGGCCATCTGCTCCCTCTAGTTTCTGGCAGATTAAGGCCAAAAACAACAGCAAAGCATTTTTGGACAAAGGTCCTGACTGCGGACAGAGAAGTAAATAACACAAGTCCCTGTTCTTAAGTAAGGTACTAGACCGAGATGGTTTGAGCCTAACCATCTTGAGGCTCTCTTGCATAGCAGTCTCTGGCACATGGGTTCTATTCAAGAATTGTTTGAACTGAGCTGAATCAAAGGAGCCTATATTCTGTAAGTTAAGAGCACCTG
This sequence comes from Papio anubis, assembly GCF_008728515.1. Taxonomy (NCBI): domain Eukaryota; kingdom Metazoa; phylum Chordata; class Mammalia; order Primates; family Cercopithecidae; genus Papio; species Papio anubis. Next base: position 61,091,180 of record NC_044991.1, on the reverse strand, counting down.
TTTGGTGTCAGGAGCCCAAGACTTCTACATTCAATCCTGGTTCTGGCATGTACAATTCAGGGACTCTGGACCCCAGTTTAACCCATCTGTAAAGCACACTTTGTCTACCCCACAAGTTGCTATGAGTAGCCAACGAAATAGTGGCTCAGAGAGCGCTCTGTAAATGGCATGAGATGGAACAGCAGGAGCTGATGGGAGCACAGGAGCACATGATCTTAAAAGTTTAGAGTCCAGTCTGAAGAACACCTGAAATAAGCTCCTTTCTTTCTCCCCAGTCAGTTTAGATCTGCTTTTTATACAGAGTAGACATTCTCTGCATTTCTAGTGACTGTGAAAAGGGGAAGAAGGGGACAATTTGCCACCAAGGAGGGGACAGAAAGAAAGGTTGCCATCTTTACACTTTCCAAAATAAGAGCATGGGATTTAGATTTACAATCCCAAATTTTGTTAATCAAAAGCTGTGAAACTATGAATAAGCCTCAACCTCTCTCAGTTTCCTCATCTGTACACTGTGGGGAAATTTCCTAAGTCATAAGATTGCAATTAAGGTTCAATGAATTGATGATGTCAAAAGTGTTTTGAAATCCACAAAATGCCAAACAAACGCCAATTATTACAAAGTTGTCTGTCTTCCCATCAGTTTATGAGCTACATAAGACAGTGGTTATTTACCATTTGACAGGTGAGATCATCAAAGCCCAGAGAAAGTGCTGAAAGTAACACACAGCTCAATTCTGACTTCCTACAGCAGAGGTAACTGTTCCTTTATTATAGGGGTTGCTAATTAGCCTGCTAGCCTCATTAAACTGACAGATCTCTGAGGGAGGGGACTACATACACCTTATGCGTTTTTGTACCCCAGTGCCCATCATGGCACATCTAAAAGATGTGAAATGTTACTAGAATGATGACTAACATATTGGTAGCAGAAACGTTAACTAGAACTCAGGACTCCTAATCCCAGGTCTAGGGTTCTTTACAACCATGCAGTGGCCCAAACCTCATAGACTCGACTCGCCTTAACATCTCATTTCTTCCTCAATTCCTCCACTCTAGCAAGATTCAACTTCCCCTTCAGAGCCTGGCTTTCACAGATGCCAGTTCCTCAGCCTTAACCTTCCTCATCTCTCCTTGCTGAGTTAATTCCTATCCCTCCCTCAGACGTGGAGGCCTTTCTAATCTCTCCTAATACTGGATCAGGTATTTACTTTCCTCCATGGCTGTTTCGTTATTACAGACTCCTGGCACACAGAATGTGTTAAAAGTATCTGTTGAAGGCTGAATGAATGAAACACTGGGTGTAGAAATCCAAAGGTGATGCAGAGAAAATATTCTTGACCTAGAAGTCATGCAGCCTGACTGATTCTAATTCTAACTCCACTACTAATGTGTTCATGACCTTGAGCAAGTCCTAGTTCTTCTTTGGACCATCTATAAATAAGTTATACTGCATGATCTCAGAAGGTCCCTCCATTGTTTAAAGCACATGAGACTTAGACTCATGTGAAGTCCTAGGGGTGAGGAGATTCTAAAGCCAGCTATATGTTCCATAGCATAGGAGGCCCAACACTCTCATCCCCTCAGGAGCACGAGACACGCGACTCTGCTGTCAGCAGCCTCCCAGTCCGTTGGTTTACTTAATTCCTCTTGATGAAGTGCCAAGAATAAATTGTAGGTGAGCAGCAGAGCATTTTAATGAGTCCAGAGCCTAATGAATCTTTTCCTTCCTGTGTCAATTAGAATTTCAAAGCTAGGATCCCCAAGGACCAATTTATTGGGAACAGAGAGAAGAAGCCTTTTGTTCATCAGCGGCTCCTGAACTACCTGCTCTGCTCCTGTATCTCTGCTGTGTAACAATCCTGCTTACTCAGATACAACCCTGAGGCAAAGGTGGGGTTGGGGGTTGGTCAGGGAATCAGAGCAGTGCTGACGTTACTGCTACCTGCTAGAGATACTGGTCTTCAAAGAGCTAACAGTCACAGATCACCAGGCTATTCACCCAGCTAAGTATCTGGCATTGTGTGGTACCTATTTACCTAAGTTATTTTAAATCCTCACAACCTCAAAAGCAGATATCCACCACACCATTTTACAGAAAAGGAAAAAGAGGATCTGAGATAAAGAAAGAATCAGCCTAAGGAACACAATTATTATAGTAAATGTCAGAGAAGGATCTGAATTCAGGTCTGCGTGACTCCGAAGACTAAAGCTCTATCAAACCAATACAACCCTGACAGCAGCTGATGTGTTGAACGGCAGAGATGGCCCATGGTCAGCCATAGACACATTAGGCATTTGCCACCAACACACTGTCTTTTGCCCAGGCACATGCAAGAGTGGCTGTGTATCACCAGTCCTTCCACTTGGTGGAGCTGGCAATCCTCCATCCCCAGAAGATAATCTAAGCAGAGTCACCATCAACACTGCCCCTGCTCCCACCTCAGAAATCTTTTGATTTATTTGATTTGTGAGGAATTTTCAATCCTTGATCTAATGGTTCCCATGCACCCAGTTCTCCACCTCCCATACTGTCTGCTCTAAGTCACACAGGGCCAGCCCAGGTGCTACTGCTCTGTACTCAACAAAGATACATTTTCCAAGGTGAGCAGATAAGCAAGTCAGGTTTCCAAATGTAACTAGTGTTGAATTTTAGGGCTCTAGCGGAAAAAACACATTAAGAGTAGAGGTCAAGACCAGGTGCGGTGGCTCACGCCTGTAATCCCAGCACTTTGGGAGACCGAGGCGGGAGGATCACCTGAGGTCCGGAGTTCGAGATCAGCCTGACCAACATGGAGAAACCCCATCGCTACTAAAAATACAGTATTAGGTATGGTGGCGTATGTCTATAATCCCAGCTACTCGGGAGGCTGAGGTAGGAGAATCGCCTCAACTCAAGACGCGGAGGCTGCAGCGAGCCAAGATCGCACCCCTGCACTCCAGCCTGGGCAATAAGAGTGAAACTCCACCTCAAAAAAAAAAAAAAAGAAAGAAAGAAAAGAAAAGAAAAGAAAAGAAAAGAAAAGAAAAAAAGAGTGGAGGTCAAGTAGCTTGTCCAAGTTTACACAGTTAGAAAATCACAGAGCAACAACTGGAACACAGGTATATACTGAATTCTAACCTGGCCTCTATCTACATACAACAAGAGTAACACCAATATATAAAAAATGAGATCAGTGCTTTTTAAAAATTAACTTTTTATTTGGCGACAGCTATGGAATCACATGCAGAGTTAAGTGCCTTTTAAAAGTACTGGACACTTAGCAGAGATTCACACAGAATCTCTCCCAAGAAATGTTACCTATTAGGTATTAGGAAAAAGGGAAAGGGCATTCAGAAGGCACCTTTGAGGAGGAGTGAGTAAGAGATTCTCTTTACCCAGTGCTTAAAGTATGTACACATACAATACCTTAAATAATCCTTCCAAGGACCCCACAAAGCAGGTATTAGTAGCCTCATTTACAAACAGGAAAACCACTCTCAGAAGTCAAGTTGTCTAAGATTTCTTTGGTCCCAGCATGTGCCAAAGCTGGGATTCAAATCCAACTATATCCCACTCCAAACTTTATCCTCTTTCCACATTGCTTCTTTGGAGATAAGACTGGGGCTGGGCTTCAAAGACAAGCCTCCTGGATACAGACCGGTGGTTAAGAGTAGGCTGCCAGTTCAGGTGTGGGAATAATAGCATGAGCAAGGATGCAGAGTTAGCAACATGTCTTTGCAGAGGGTAGTAGTTCAAAGACACTGGCCTGAATCAAACAGTAAATTCACATGACAAAGACCAAATAAAAAGCTAAAGTGAGGGCAGGTGGCAGAGGGTCCTGGAATGCTACTAGCTGCTTGTGTCAATTACGTGGGTCACAACTTGATTCCCTTCCGCTGGAAACTGTAAGAAAAAGGGAACAGCACACAGAAAATGAAGAGCCAGACACCAGACAGCAAGAGAACTGGGGAAAGGAAATCAAGTTCTACTCCTAACTAGGTAAGTAGCCTTGGGTAGGCCAATTTCCCTCTCTGGATTTCTAATACCAGGGATTGAACTAAAAGATGTCCAAGGACCACTCTAGCCACGACCTTCCAGAAATCACTCTATTACCAAGTCATGTGAGCAAATGTAGGTCTGAGAAATGACAGAGAGCTGCATGAGGGAGATGAAAATGAAGGTATTAAATGGGATTCAAGTTAATCTTGGCCAAAAGACAGAAGATGGCAGGGAGCAAAGGCAGGGAGGCTGAACCAGAACCATACCAATCCTGGCCTGGCTCTTAACTTGATGTGTGATCCTGGCTACATGCCAACCTCATTTCCTCATCAGCCCAGTGGACCTCGGGGCCCTATGTTCTGGCCTCAGCTGCCCACTCTCCAGCCTTATCTCCTGCCTCTTTCCTCTTTACTGCTGCTGCTCCAGCCACACTGGCTGCCTTCTAATTATTCTACAAACATGTTCTTGCATCAGGGCCTTTTCACCTGCTCTTCTCTAAGCTGGTAATGATCTTCCTCCTTAGAGAGGTCTACTCTGGCCACTTTTTAACACTTTACTCCTGCTTATCTTTCTTCATAATGCATATGGAATTACATAATTGATTTACTAATTTTTTTATTGTCTCCCTCATTAAAACAAGTTCTATGCTGGGCACAGTGGCTCACACCTGTAATCCCAACACTTTGGGAGGCCTCCGAGGCAGGAGGATCGCTTAAACCCAAGACATTGAGACCATCCTAGGCAACAAAGGGAGACCCTGGTTCTATAAAAAAAAATTTTTAAATTAGCTAGGTGTAGTGGTGCATGCCTGTAGTCCCAGCTATTCAGGAGGCTGAGGTAGGAGGATTGCTTAAGCTCAGAAGGTCAAGGCTGCAGTGAGCCATGATCACGCCACCACACTCCAGCCTGGGTGACAGAGTGAAACCCTGTCTCAATAAATAAATAACAAGTTCCATGAAGGCAGTCCTTGTTTTGTTCACTACTGTATCCCAGTTCTATGGGCAGTATCAGGCATCTGCTGAATGGATAACTGAATGTACGTAAGTATAAACACTGTCCCTAAGGTCCCTTCCAATGCTGGCTTTCTGTGACTAACATATCGGCTTGTGGGACTGGGGAACATCTCAGGAGTTCCAAGCCTAGGTAAGCTTAGGTCCAATCTGTCTTTCTGGCTTCAATTTTTGATATTTGCTTGGCCTCAATGGTTCTTCAAATGTTCACACACATGCCAGGTGTGGTTGCTCACGCCTGTAATCCCAGCACTTTGGGAGGCCAAGGCGGGTGATCACCTGAGGTTGGCAGATGACCTGAGGTTGGGAGTTCGAGACCAGCCTGACCAACATGGGAAAACCCCGTCTCTACTAAAAATACGAAATCAGCCAGGTGTGGTGGCGCATGCCTGTAATCCCAGCTACTAGGGAAGCTGAGACAGAAGAATCACTTCAACACAGGAGGTTGCAGTGAGTCGAAATCACACCATTGCCACTCCAGTCTGGGCAACAAGAGCAAAACCCCATCTCAAAAACAAACAAAAAAAAAAGGTAATGCACATACTAACACAGAGCTACATACTCGCACAAATAGACAAATATATATCACCTAATTAATGAAGTACTACTGTATGCTATGTGTGAAACACAGTACATACACAATAGCCTCCAATATTAGGTCCTTCAGAGTTTGACCCCAACTTACTTTGGTAACTTTAACCCTAACCACAGTCCCATTCCTGAACTCTTATACTCTGGCTACAATGGACTGTTTTCCCTTCTCTGAAACACACACATAAGCTTCTGTGCCTCTGTCCTCACTGGTCTCTCTGCTTAGAAGTTACAGTCTCCCCTTTACAATTACCAAATGCCTCATCTTTGAAGTCCAACTCAAATATTACCTCTTCTGGGAGGTATTCCTTCATCTCTCAGGTAGTGGTCCCCTCCAAGCTCCTAAAGCACTCTCCATGTTTCCATTCAGAGTGATTATCGCTCTAGCCTACTTACTTTACCTTCCTGTCCTTCATCAACTACAGGCTCCAAAACCCTTAACCATGTGTTTGGTTACTCCTTATTCCTAAGACTTATTTCTGTGCCCAGCACAAAGGTTTACCAAATTAAATCTTAACATGGCCCCACAACAAAGAATGCTTCCTAACCTTCATATTGTCCCAAAGATGGTTTCTCTAATATTCCTACCCACTAGTATGAACCCCTATGGAACAGGGTATGAGAAGAGGGTTGGAGAAAGGACTGGAAAGAACAGGGATAAAGAGTCTTTGCAGAACCTCAAATTTCATGCTACTAAGATTAGATTTTAGAGGTTTCATGAGCAAGGAAGTCATAGGAATAAGATCTGTGTCTTAAAAGCTATGGAGAGAGAAAAGGTTGTATTTCAGGGTAAAGACTAGACATGGAGCGGCAAGTGAGTTGATAATTAAAACGCTGCCAGAGACAGATTATTAAGATCTGGCCTTGGGTGGTAGCAGTGGGCATGGAGAGATGGACAAAACATGTTCAGAGACAAAACCACATAATGAAAGCAGCTGCTTATTCTGAGTAGAACTGGCTCTGCACATAAAAGAAACTTCTTCCAAATGGAAATCTGTAACCTCTTTGCATCCAAGATGGTCCTGAGGGTGAGACCACAAGCAAGAAAAGAGCCTCCTTGAACAGGGGAAGAAAAAGAAGCAAGTCTAGGGTTAGCAAAGGCCAAATTCCAGGCCACTGAGCAGGGGTGCAAGGAGAGCGAACTCAAGATCTTGCTGATGGCTGCTGACTGCAGAAACCTTAGTAAAGAGGTCAGGTCTGTTCCCTGAGCAGAAAGCTGCCTTCCTGGGTTGGGATGGCTCTAGCTGGCTTTAACACAAGAGGTTCTGATCATTTTCAGTGGCTGTATGTTAAGGAAAATTATCCAAAATTCGGAAGTAAGGCAAAAAGATGATTGTGTGACCACTTAAAGTCATGTTAGACACATTGTTTATTATGAACGGAGTCATCTGACACTCTTGGGAAACGGAATTTTGTTATTCTTCACAAATGATTAGGGTCCAAATGTTTTAAAACTCTGCAGTTAGAGGTTAATGTGTAAAAAACTAAGAAGGTATACCTTTTATATGCAGACAAAATAATTTCAAAGGTTATATTTTCATCAGGGCACTAACCAAAACAATCTTATTTCAGCAGTCCTTCTTTCATTAACAACCTAAATCCAGTTTCACAGCTATTCTACTTCTGCTGGTTTCCACATTAAACAATTAAACAAAACTTGACACACGCTCGCTCTATGTATGAAAATTATGCCCTGACCGAGGCACACACATTCACAAGCCTGCCTACCTCACAAGAACCAGACGTCATGAGGCAAGAGAAGCCTGACACCCAGGCACAGGATGCTAGTCAAGTGTTAGAAGTGGTCACTTAACGAAATGACATAATGACATAGGATAGTAAAAAGGACACAAGGCAGAGAGTCAGGGCACCTGCCACTAATTCACTCTGTGACCCTGGCACATTATTCTCCTTTGCTGGGCTTCAATTTAACAATGATAAAATGGGAAAGCTGGTTCAGGTCAGTGTTGTTTTACAAACTGTGATCCTGGGAACCCTGAAGTTTAAGGCAGCTGCCTCGGGGGGTTGTCTTTGTTTGGTAAGGGTAGTGGGGAGGCTGAGCTACTAGGCCTCTTGCTGCTGCTTCAGCCAAAGCAGCTGTGTTTGGTGGTGGCTTTTTTTTTTTTTTTTTTTTTTTTAAGACGGTGTCTTGCTGTGTTGCCCAGGCTAGATTGCAGTGTCTTGATCTCGCCTCACTGCAATCTCCACCCACTCCGGCTCAAGCGATCCTCCCACCTCAGCCTCTCAAATAGCTGGGATTACAGACTTGCGCCACCATGCCTAGCTAATTTTTGTATTTTAGTAGAGACAGGGTTTTGCCATGTTGACCAGGCTGGTCTCGAACTCCTACCTCAGATGATCCACCCGCCTCGGCCTCCTAAAGTGTTGGCATTACAGGCATGAGCCACCGCACCCAGCCAGAAGCTCTGTTTTGGATTTATATGTTTTAAAAAAGGGCTACTATGTAAACTTGATGACTGTCAATTAATGTCCCTTCCCACTCTGATATCCTAAAATTCCATGATTTTATGGCAACTGATCCTGGGGAAAATACAGAGACAAAAAATATCTCCTATCACCCTGTGCCTAAAAGTAACACCCTATAAGGGTTCAAAGTAAGTCCCTAGCAATTGAGTATGAATGAGTGAGGAGGGGGACAAGAGGGCAGAGGAAGGCTCAGAAAAAGACAGAAACTAAGGGCCTGCTCCTTTTGCAACTGGAGACTGGGTAGGTCCAACGCCAGGGAGAAAACCCTCTCAGGGAAGACTTAGCCTCACTGGCATTATCAAGACTAAAGATTTGGACTCTAGCCCCTGGCTCTGTCACATAAAGGCAGATTCCTTCAGTTTCTTCACAGTACGGTTTCTTGAAGGTAAATCGCTTTGCAAACTGCTGAGTACAGATTTGAGAACCTATCAGAACAATCTCAGTCCTAACATCTTTTGTGTGTGCATGTCTCCGCTCCTGCCAGATCCCTGGAGGAGACTTATCACAGTCGAGGAGTATAGACCCTTTCCCTTTCCTTCCCTGTACTTCAGAGTTGGGCATACAAGTAGGGGTTATTGCTTGAAATACTCTCTCCATTCAACTTTGAAAAGGACAAATATACTTTTCACTAGGGACTCAGTTCCATGATCACGATGGAAACATGGCCTCTCTCACTTAGTGCTTGGATCTCTGGGCTCTATACCTGGGTTCTGGAGAAGTTGGTTTGAGGCACAGAGTGCAGAAACTCTCAGGAAAATACACTGAAGGCATGGAAGACATTCCTATTACACTCAGGGCACCAAACGCCTCTTCTTGGGTACTCCCAGACACTCTACACTCCTGGAAGGGAGGCCAGGGAGGCAGTGTGATACTCAGGAAAGAGCTTACCTTACGGCTTAGTCGATAGGGTCAGGACTCAGTTCAAACTCTAGCTCTTTTAGAGACTAGATATGGCTTCAGTAAATTCATTCACTTCACTGAGCCTCAGCTTTCCCCTCTGGAGCTATTAATAGCTTAATGAGTTATAAAGATTAAGGGAGATAATCTATTTAAAGTACCTGTCACAATACCTGGCACACAGTATGCACACAATAAATGTTACTCAAGAGGGAAAGGGCAAACTAGCGAAAGTTTGAATGTGATTCACATGATAGGTAGGGAAGACTCAGAGATGAACCCCAGCCAGCAGCAGATCAGAGCTGTGAGTGGCTCAGAATGGGAATGGGCTGATTTGGAGAGTGTTGTGCTATTCTAAGAGCATCTGGATCCTGTACCAGCCAAAGCAAATCAAACAGGAGTGCTTATGGAGCGCTTGTTTCTAAAACAAGTACGGGCTGTGTTATTGACACACGCCACAGGGGAATTGAGAGGGCTGTTGGCGGAGATGTTAAAAAAGCTGACATGCTTTCAGTTCCAATCTTTGCTACCATATCCATATGGGCACAACTGACCTTGGCTCTAGAGGGGAAAAAAACTCTGGAACGAGACACAAGAGATTTGGATTTGGGTGAGAACCTGAACCTGACTTCACCTCTTGGGCCTCAGTTTTTTCTTTCCTCTTCTAAAATAATTCTGTGTGCTGAATCTGTTATCACCATTGCACTTTTTTTTTTTTTTCTCCCGAGATGGGAGTCTCACTCTGTTGCCCAGGCTGCAGTGCAGTGGCAAGATCTCTGCTCACTGCAACCTCCGCCTCCTGGGTTCAAGCGATTCTCCTGCCCCAGCCTCCCAAGTAGCTGGGATTACTGGCACATGCCACTGCGCCCAGCTAATTTTTGTATTTTTAGTAGAGACGGGGTTTCACCATGTAGGCCAGGATGGTCTCGACCTCTTGACCTCGTGATCCTTCCTCCTTGGCCTCCCAAAGTGCTGGATTACAGGCGTGAGCCACCATGCCCAGCCCATTATTGCACTTTTAAATGATGATGATAGGGTTCAGAAAGATTAAGCTAATACTGGCAGGAATTTGAATTCAGGGTCAGCTGTCAAGCCTGTAGTCTTTCTTCTCTGTTGCATTATCTCTCAGTGTTAAACGAGGGAGTAGGATCAGGTGAACCAAGGCATCTCTAGATGAAAACTGAATGGCCTGAAATTATAGTTTCAAGAGCATTCTGAATACCCTAGGGCTAGACAAACTCTGTCTGGTTAAAAAGCCTTCTCATAAATGAAATCCTCAGTACTAAAGGCAAAAACTAGAGTACAAACACAAGAGCCAGAAAAAAGGGGCCAATGAAATTTCAGAAAGTTAGTCCTGAAAAGGCCCTTGGAGAATACAATGCCTAACTCATTTTTACAGATGGGGATATGGAGGATGCAAAGAGAAACAGCGTGACTGGGAACACCCAGTGAGTGGGTGATAGAGCACAATCTGGGTCCTATGCCTCATGGCCCCTCTCTCACACTTGCTAGCTACTCAGTTTCCAATCTTCTAGGCCATTATGATTTTCTTTTTGACATTTATTTTCCAAATGCTGGGTGACAGGCAGGTCACTGCCCTGCAGCAGACTTCCAGCCACTTCTAACACCTTACTATAGATAGTGGCTCTTTGTTTTTAACTGGTCCTGCTGCAGGCTTAAGCAGGACCGAAGCTGAGACTTCTCTTGGGTCCCTGTTGACTCTTTAATCTTTTTGGACCACAGACCAATGTGCCTTTGGAGACACAGAACAGGAAGAAACATCAGCAATTATGGACCAACTTTCCACCTCATTCCCTGTTTGCAGAACTGAGGAAAAACAGGCCCAGGTATAAAATGCTTTCCCAGGTTTGAGTCAGTAGAACGGGGTTAAGAGCTTGGGTCGCCACACTCTCCTACTTCAATCTGACGCTCAACACATGGTATCAGAATTTATTCCAATCACTAGTGATTGAACACCAAGCCAAGCCAGGTATTTTCTTCATCATCTCCTACTAGCAACACGATCGCTATATAAAGTAGGCATTACTTTATATGAGGAAACTACAGCTCAGACAAGTTAGTCACACAGAAAACAAATGTCAGATCAAGGACCCAAATCTTGGTATTAAGAATACACACAATAGTGGGAAAGATGCAGTTACTTAATCTTCCTAAAGATGACTTATGTCACAGATATCTTTTATCTTTTACCTCTTGCCCTATGTACTCAGAATTGTTGACTCTTGACAGATTATGTTAATTGGGGATATGGGAGGTGGCAATGAGGGGAAGGATGGATAGTGGAGACTCAAATAATACAATGACAGATAATTCCAAAGAAGCAATTTCTGCTTTGTGTTAATGGGGTAAAGTAAGTTTTGAGCACCCCCCAATCTGTCCCATTCGATAAGTCCCCTTTATTCACTTCTTACTCATCTCAAAGTTCTAGAACCACCATTGCTCACAGACCATGGTTTCTTGAGCTTTGTTATCCAGCTTAGATTTTGTTCTCTTGGCAATGTTCTTAGGCTCAGGACCCTGTCTCACTGCCACAGCCAAAATCCCTAGAACTGCCCTCCAGTTAATCTAACCTATAGGTCCCTCTCCTGTTCGGCTGTTCTGCTCTGGCCTGCTGCTCCAAAGGGACAAAAGGATCTTCTTTAGTTTTAATGAAAACTGGGGAAGGGAACAGGGGAACCCAGGACCTCATAGCGCTCAGAGCCCTTTGCATGCGATTCCTTTTCCCCAAGCAAGCTGTAGGTTATTGCTTTGCTATGACAGCAATCCTCAAGCAAGCCAGCTGTTTCTGGAACCAAAGTAATAAAATATGGCCAAAATCCTCGGGTGGAGAGTGAATAGGAACAGCTGTTTCTTACACGAGCTGCTCTGGCAGCCTCCCCCTCAGATCCCCGCTCCTACACAGAATTCTCTAGGAGCCCTCTGATGATTACACTGGCAGACAATGAGTCTCCTGCCCTTTCTAAGCCACCAGGTCCACTTTGGTCAAACATTCATCCCCATACCTTGAAGGACAATGATGCACTGCTACTGCTCCTAGACCTTCTCAGACTCTATCCCAGGTCCCTAACACTGTAATTACTAACATTAATAGTCTTGTACATTTGTACACTATCCAATGGTCTTATATAGCACTTACCTGAAATGTGCTTTACACAGTAGGCTGGGTAGAAACTATTATTCCTTGTTTATAGATGAGGAAACTAAAGGTCACGAGTAAGTCCCCAGCAAGCCCAGGTATTGCTCAGAGCCCCTCCCACCTCAATGTTACCTATGGCATCTGCACTGTAACCCTTATTTAATGGAATCAAATCTCTGCTTAGAATTTCAGTTGTAACAGGCAAAAGAGGTGTTCAGAAAGGTCCCCCAAAAGCCACTGTGAAGCCTCTGAAGTCCATGAGGTAGGCAGCTGTCTCTTCTAGCTCTTTATCAGGGAACCTTCCTCAGAAGCCTGGGAGGCCCTGGCTTGCCAAGTGTCACCTGACTTCCTGCTACACCACCCCCATATGTCTTACTTGAAGCTCAGCCTGCCTCACTGCCCGCCTAGTGCTGATTTTGGGGAGGTAGGGTCCAGGCTGCCAGGCGCTATGGGTCTAGCCCTAGCACTCTCTCTACTGGTAACACATATACATTGTAGGCCACTTGTCTTCCCTATTGTTTCTGAATCAGGCCCCCTCTGAAGTTTGATACTTCTCCAGAGGCTACTGTTATCAGAAGGAGCAAACTGACAGTCCACTGGTATAGTCAAGCCTGAAGAATTGTTTGGTTAGGGGTGTATTGTGCCTCAAAATTTAATAAACTAATCCTTAAGAAACTAGAAAAGAGCAAACTAGACCCAAAGCAGCAGAAATTAGAAAATAATAAAAACACAAGTAAAAAATCAATGGAAAAGAAAAACAATGAAACTAAAAGTTGGTTCTTTGAAAACACAAGCAAAATGAACAAACCTGTATCTAGACTGACCAAGAAAAAAAAAAAAAAAAGACACAAATTACCAACAAATTAGACAACTTGGGCGAAATGGAAACATTCCTAAAATACACAAATTATCAAAAGTGACTCAAAAACAAATAGAAAATCTAAGTAGATTTAACAAGTAAGACATTTGAATTAGTAATTTTAAACTCTTCCAACAAAGACAACCCCAGGCCCATGTGGCTTCACTGATGAATTCTATCAAACAATTAAAGAAGAAATAATACCAATCCTTTACAAACTCTTTCAGAAAACAGAGGAGCAGGGAACATATCAATTCATTCCATGAGGTCACCCTAATGCCAAAAGCAGATAAAGACCTAAGAAACTACAGAACAGTATTCCCCAGTAAATCAAATCTAACTCCATATAAAAAGGATTATACACTACAACCATGTGGGATTTACTCTAGGAATGTGAAGTTGATTTAATATCTGAAAATCAATTAATGTAATGTCAATGTAGAATAAAGAACAAAGACCATAAAATCAACAAAATCTAACACCCATCCATAATGAAACCTCTTAATAAACTAGGAATAAAAGGGAACTTCCTTAGCCTGAACACCACACAATGGTGAAAGATGGAATACTTTCCTCCTAAAATTGGGAACAAGGTAAGGAAGGCTGTCTGCTCTTACCACATCTGTAGCCACATGGCCTCCTTTCGTTCCTCAGACACAAGAAGCATGCTCTTACTTCAGGACCTCTGAACTTGCTGAACTCTATGCCTAGAATGTTATTCCCCCAAAGATACATATAGCTCACTACTCTAATTCTTACATATTTCGGCACAAATTTTACTTTCTGAGAGGCCTTCCTTAATAATCCAGTGTCTCCCTATTCCCTTACCCTGCTTTATTTTTCTTCAGATTTATTTGTTTATCTGCTTTCCTCTACTAGAACATAAACTACAGAGAAAAAACTATTCTATTCACTGCTACACCTCAAACACTTGAAACTGTGACTGGTATATGACAGACAATCCAATACTCACTGAATGAATGAATAAATGTGTATCTTCAAAACGAAAAATGTCTATAGGAGAATGAATAAAAAGGAGTAGCGGGGGACTACTAGCTTAAGAGCCTGAGAAGGACCAGGGTTTTAGGTAGTGGGGAAAGAGCCAATGTAGGATATAATAGAAAAAAACTTGGTTTTCTGGAGCCAGATTCTTCTGGGTTCTAAGCTTAGCTCTTCTGATCACTGCTTACACGTCCCTCTCTAACTCTCAAGTAATTTATTAAATAAGAATATCACCACCTACCTCCCAAGTTGCTATGAAAATGAAATATATTTATGTAAAGCATTCAGTATAGTGTTTGATAATATATAGTAGACACTATAAATACTTAACATTTTCTGAAAACTTTGGCTTTCAAGAGGAACCCAAAACCACCACAGAATTACCCAGCCCCACCCTCATCTTACTGACGGACATAGTTGTGGAGGTGCTGCTCCTAAATTAAGTGGCCTCCAGACTGTTGTTTTAACTTACTCTTCTTTCACTCCTCCCCTTTCAGTCAGCTTTCAGCTCTCACCCCTAGATGGGATTAATATAGCAGCTCTTCTCCCTTTTTTGATATGCTGCTTTTAATCTTATGGGGTTTTAGAAACCAAATGCTAAACTTGTTACAACAACACGTAAAAATAAGAATAAATGGCCAGGCGCGGTGGCTCACACTTGTAATCCCAGCACTTTGGGAGGCCGAGACGGGCGAATCACGAGGTCAGGAGATTGAGACCACCCTGGCTAACACGGTGAAACCCCGTCTCTACTAAAAATACAAAAATTAGCTGGGCATGGTGGCGGGCGCCTGTAGTCCCAGCTACACAGGAGGCTGAGGCAGGAGAAAGGTGTGAACGCAGGAGGCGGAGCTTGCAGTGAGTGGAGATCGTGCCATTGCACTCCAGCCTGGGCGACAGAGTGAGACTCTGTCTCAAAAAAAATAAAAATAAAAAATAAGAATAAATTAGCACTGTGCAAATACTTAAGGATGACAATGCTTTACTTCCCTCTTGTTTTTCAGTTGGACTCTGGAAAAATGAGGCTGTTAGATAAATAAGCTATTATATGGGTAGCTTATCACATATAAATGTATATATTATACATTGATTTACATGGAATCGTTCATATTTTAAAAGTTAATAGTGGAGCTTCTTCACAGAGCAGTTGTTACAGGAAGCATATAAAATCCAAGCTTGGCACCCAGGCCAGGGAAAGGCCAGAAGCTGTAGAACTTTACATTAACAAGGCAAAAAGAAGTGGCAGCAAGAGCCTGGATATTCAGAGTACGAGGGAAGGTAGGGGTCAAAACCCTCTGTGCACTCTCAGGCAGATAGAAGAACAGAATATCCATTGTTAAAACCCAGTATGAAGAGAATGGTCTCCATCGTTGGTAAAGGGGGAGAACAAGATGGTAGAAAAACTGGAATGACCATGGCCTCCATAAAATGTGAGGCTACAGCACAAGAGCCTTTTTCACTAGCAGTAAGCAGGGGCAGGCAGGGAACCTAGGGCCAAAGGAGTAATAGCCTTCTTCAAGAGATGACAGCAGGGAACGAGGCAACACCTCAGTGGAGTGCCGACTCCTGTTGGGATGGGCTCTTGGGAACTGCTGTAGTATCCTATGCCAGGGCTCATGAGTGCACTTAAACCTGCACTCTGCAGCCCACACATTGCAAATCGTGGCTGCCTGTGCTACCTGGCTTTGTCATCTGTGCCCTAGAATCCTCTTCCTTAAGGAAAAACTAAGCTATGGGTAGGGCCTACAAAAGAAAGGAGAGGAGGAGAAGGGCATAAGAGAAGATTTACAGTGAAAAATTTCCAAAGGAAAATCCTCCTGTTTACTTTTGGAGAATGGGGTGGCAAACAGGTCAGGGACTGAGATGCCACAGATACTATTATATTTTGGATGCTGGACTCCTCCAAACCTCTTGCTGAAATCTGATCCCCAATGTTTAAGGTGGGACCTAATGGGAGGGGTTTGGATCATTGGGGGCATCCCTCATGAACGGATTAATACCCTACCTGGAAGGAGGGTAGGGGAAGCGAGTGAATTCTCACTCTTTTTGTTCCTGTAAGAGATGGTTGTTAAGAAGAGCCTAGCATCTCCCTTCTCCCTCTCTTACCATCTGATTTCTAGCCACAGCAGTTCCCTTTCCACCACAGTAGAAGCAGCCTAAGGCCCTCACTGAGTGCAGACACCCAATCTTGAACTTTTCCAGACATCCAAATTGTGAGACAAATAAATCTTTCTTCTTTATAAATTACTCGGCCTCAGGTACTCCTTTATAACAACATAAAACGAGCTAAGACAGACACTTAAAACGCTTTCCTCTCACTTTCTTGTTTCATTCATGCTGCTTTACAATTCACAAAGCTTTCCAACTTGCATTTCTCATTTGATTCTCTGTAACATACCTGCATGGTTGGTGCACACACGAGACATGAGGGGACAAGGAGGCACTCCGACTTTACAAATAGGGGAATGAAGACTGTCCAAGGGCACATGTTGAAAGAAGATAAAAACCCAGGTTTCTCAACTTCAAGCCAGTACTCAGGTCCTTATCCTGTACTGGCCCAAGTGTTTATGAGATACCATGTGTTACAGATACATTCTTCTTGTTCTGGTCACTTTAGCCTGGGCCTCTGCCTGCTTGAAGGTTCTTCCTATCTTTCAGTCTAGTAGCTCCCCTCACTAGAAATACCACTGCTCAGAGGGACCCCCAACTCCTACCTGCCCTGTTCAGCCCCTCAACTGAATCTCCTTTCTGAATCCCTAAGTCTGCCTTCTTGAACTTTGTAAGAAAATTCAGAATTAGAGAGGGAAATTAGCGGCCCAACGAAAGCCTGTCAGGTCAGGAAGAACAACGGCATTTATGGTCAGACTGACCTGGGTTCTAACACCAGCTTTATGGATTCCCAGGTGTGAACCCTGGGCAAATTATTTCAGTTCCTGAGCCTCAATTTCCTCATCTATAAAATGAGGTTTCAGAGCAGGCTGTGGTGGTACATGCCTATAATCCCAGCTACTCAGGAGGCTGAGGCAGGAGGATCACTTGAGCCTAGGAGTTTGAGACCAGCCTAGGCAACATAGTGACACCTGTCTCCCAAAAACAAAAATAAAACCCCACACAAACAAAAAGGGATTTTGTCTAGATTGACATCAGTAACACAGTAAGTTCTTAATGTGTGGATTTTCCTTCCTTCTCACCATCTGCAGGTTCCCCTGACATCCCATTTATAAAGCCCTAATCACTCCACTCTCACCATTATTCATATGACATTTTGCAGAACTGAAGAAACTACAGGATTTTCTGGAGCTGACCTATGAGCTTGGCAGATCACAGTAAAAACTAAATCTAAGAAAGTCTCTAAGGGGCCAGGCGCAGTGGCTCACACCTGTAATCCCACCACTTTGGGAGGCTGAGGCAGGCGGATCACCTGAGGTCGGGAGTTCGAGACTAGTCTGACCAACGTGGAGAAACCCCCGTCTCTACTAAAAAATATGAAATTAGCCGGGCATGGTGGTGCATGCCTGTAATCCTAGTTATTCAGGAGGCTGAGGCAGGAGAATTGCTTGAACTCGGAGGCAGAGGTTGCAGTGAGCCAAGATCGCACCATTGCACTCCAGCCTGGGCAACAAGAGTGAAACTCTGTCCCCTCTCTACCCCCCCCCCGCCAAAAAAAAATCTCTAAGGGCTGTGAGGTCATGTTAAAGAGCTTGTGAGAGGACAGGTACAGCCGCCAGGTCCCAGGATAGCTCCCCACCCGCCACATCCCAGCAGAAAGCAGCTAGCAGAAGCAAGAAGGAAGCAGACCTGCTCTGCCTTACTCATGGTAAATGATCCCAGACATTCTTGTGGCAGCTCTAGGAGAGCAGTCTCAACACTCCTCCCAGTTCAGAAGGTTACCTGTGCAACATCCGATCTCTTAGACAAGGAGTAGGAAAATAATCACTTGTGAGTTATCTGTACTGAAGGTAAAAACAATTCCCAAACTAGTTACCCTCCATGTTGGCCTAAGCTTGCCCAGAGCTTTCCCAGGCACCCTCACTCACCAGTAACAATGCTGAGCTTAGCCAGCCGTTTCCTCCTTTGGGTTACAGGGTCAGCACCACCTGCCTCCGGGAATAGGGCTCACCTATAATAGAGAGAAAAGTCCATTAGGGGTGCTGCTCAGAACAGGCAGCAGGCATTCAAAATTTCTAACCTTACACATTTTGCATCCTAGCAAAAGACAGGTCAATTATTTACAGCATATAATTTCAAGTAGTGCTAAGTGCCATAAAGAAAAATAGAGCAGGCCTGGCGTGGTGGCTCATGCCTGTAGTCTCAGCACTTTGGGAGGCCGAGGGGGGCGGATCACCTGAAGTCAAAAGTTCAAGACCAGCCTGGCCAACATGGTGAAGCCCTGCCTTTACTAAAAATACAAAAAAAAAAAAATTAGCCAGGCATGGTGGTGGGCGCCTGTAATCCCAGCTACTTGGGAGGCTCAGGCAGGAGAATCACTTGAACCTGGGAGGGGGAGGTTCCAGTGAGCCGAGATCACGCCACTGCACTCCAGCCTGGGCAACAAGAGCGAGACTCCATCTCAAAAAAAAAAAAAAAAAGGAAAGGAAAGCAAGGTAAGGGAATAAAGAATGACAAAAGGTAAGGGTGAAGTCTATTTTACATAAAATGGTCAGGGAGGGGCCTCTATAAGGGGTGACATCCAGAGAGATTTGAATGAAGTGAGGGGATAAGACATGCAAAGATCTGAGGGAAGAGTGTTCCAGGGAGAGAACAGCAAGTACAAAGGCCCTGTGGCCTTGGTATGTTTAAGGAACAAGAAGACTAATAATATAGCTAGAATGGAGTCACAAGGAAAATGAGGTATACTAGAAACACAAGAAGGAATTTGTTCTGTATTTTACGTATGAGAAAACTAAGGCTCAGAGACTAGGTTACTTGCCCAAGATCAAAATAAGTCAAGTGGTAAAACTGGGAGTCAAACTCAGGTCTTCTAGACAACTCTAACTGTCACTTGTGGCCCAGGCTCCTCCAGGCTTAGATAACCTAGATTCTAGCTGAGACAAACTTTCAAGCACTCTGAGATTTATTTCAGGTTTCTGTGCTCAGACCCCTCCTCTGTTGGGTGAGGATGGTGAAGAGAAATCCCTATATATTCATTCCCAGGAATGTGGAACGGAATAGAGCAGACTCTAGAATAAGAATAGTAGCACATACTTAGCACATACTAGGCACTGATATAAACCTTTTATTTGTATTAACGCATTTAATCTTCACAATCTTTTAAGGTTGGTGTGTTATTTTACTAATGGGGAAACTGAGGCACAAAGAAATTAAGTGCATTTGCTCATTGCACGGTAACAAGATGGTGGAGCTGGGATTTGAACCCAGGAGTCCAACTCCAGGGCTTGCCCTCTTAACCTCACATTACATGTAACAATTCTCAAAAACAGAAGAAGGCAGGAAACATGTTCTCTTGTTCTAGTTTACATGGCTCACAGTCCCCCACCCATCTACACCCAAGCCTGACATCCTCTCCATATACTTGCAGTCCAGGCTTTTTACCGAATACAAGTTGAATGACTCCTGAGTCCTTCAGCCAGGTGGTTCCAGAGGCTTCTCTAATCTCTAGTTACTGTAATCTCAAAGCTATGATAATAACAACGGCCATTTAATAACAACTGTGCATTTACTGCACAGTTGGAAACAGAGTAGGTACTGGCCTAAGCACTATTTTATTTCAGAGGGAGTGAAAGTTGCTCCAAGTCATGAGTAGAGGGATTGAGGGTGCGGGGGGCCTCCAGGTCTGGAACAAAGCAGCAAGCACAAGGAATTGAAGGATCTCTGTAGCTCTGGATCAAAAGACAAAGGCAGAGGCACCAGGGAGTCGGGTGCTAAAGGGACTGGACTATCAACACCTCCAATCAACAAGTCAACAAACTCAATTCATCTTCTATTTCCCAGCCTCTATGATTCAGAGAATGGCATAACCATTCTCCCAGGTACTCAGACTCCAAATATTCATGGTCTCAACCCCTCTTTCTCTCTCTGCCCCATTCCTACAACGGCCAAATCCTTGTGGGGTTTTTTTTTCCCCCTCTGAGAGCTCTACTTTTTTCCACTCTAAGAGCTCATCCAAATCATTATTTTCTTTCTTTTTTTTTTCACCATAGTCTCACTCTGTCGCCCAGGCTGGAGTGTAATGGCACAATCTCAGCTCACTGCAACCTCCGGCCCCCCAGGTTCAAGCAATTCTCCTGCTTCAGCCTCCCGAGTAGCTCAGATTACAGGCGCCGGCCACCACGCCCGGCTAATTTTGTATTTTTAGTAGGGTTTCCATGTTAGTCAGGCTGGTCTCGAACTCCCGACCTCAGATGATCCACCTGCCTTGGCCTCCCAAAGTATTATTTATTCCCTACTTTGTCAACTTCCTCTTGGTTCAGGATCACATTATCTCTTGCTTGCACTACTGGAATATTTCTCAAAACTTACTGACATTACAAAGGCAGACTGCTACAGGAGTCTCTTCCCCGGTCTCTGTTTCACTAGTCTCCCTTACCCCTCTTACTCCAATCCATGAGACCCACACTGCCAGACTAATGGGCCTAATGCCACTTACCTGCTCAAAAAAAGTCATGGCTCACCTCAGCCTTGCTCTTAGGTATGCCAGTATCTGGTCATCATCTGCCTTACTTCTACTGTGGGCTTTCCACCTCCCATATTTTTTGCCCATACTGTTATCTCACTGGAATTGCCCTTCTTCATTTATACACATTCAAACCCTTCTTAATTTTCAAGGCCTAGTGAATCTATGACATTATCCTGAACCCTTTTCTCGCCACTCTCTCTGCCATGTTCTTGAAACATCTCCGGCTTGTGGGTATATTCACTTCTGGTCTCACCATTAGCTAAGGCCTCAGGAATACAGTACCCCTGGGTTCCCCTTCTTCCTTGTAAAAATTCCTGCTTCTTCCAAAGAATGGAGACCTAGTCAGTTACAAGATTTCTTTTTTATTTTTATTTTTATTTTTTCAGACGGAGTCTCGCTCTGTCGCCCAGGCTGGAGTGCAGTGGCGCGATCTCGGCTCACTGCAAGCTCCGCCTCCCAGGTTTACACCATTCTCCTGCCTCAGCCTCCTGCGTAGCTGGGACTACAGGCGCCTTCCACCTCGCCCAGTTAGTTTTTTGTATTTTTTAGTAGAGACAGGGTTTCACCGTGTTAGCCAAGATGGTCTCAATCTCCTCACCTCGTGATCTGCCCGTCTCGGCCTCCCAAAGTGCTGGGATTACAGGCTTGAGCCACTGCACCCAGCCTCTTTTCTATTTTTTAAGATAGGGTCTTGCTCTGTTGCCCAGGCTGGAGTGCAGTAGTGCAATCTCAGCTCACGGCAACCTCCACCTCCCGGGTACAAGCGATTCTCCTGTATCAGCCACTCAAGTAGCTGGGATTACAGGCACATGCCACCACGTCTGGCTAATTTTTGTTTTTAGTGGAGACGGAGTTTCACCATGTTGGCCAGGCTAGTCTCAAACTCCTGACCTCAAATTATCTGCTTGCCTCGGCCTCTCAAAGTGCTGGGATCACAGGCGTGAGTCACTGCGCCCAGCCAGTTATAAGATTTCTGTTTCTATTCCTCCTACTTAGTCTGGATCTATCTCCCAACAAGAGACCTGAGTTCTAATCTTCATCTCAGATCCCTCATCTGCAAAATGGGAATTCCTATACTGCCAACACAAGGATTTTATGATCACATGTTTTTATCAATGTGATAACAGGTGAGGAAAAGAGCAGAGTTAGGATGGGAGAGTCCCAGCCAGGTCTTTTATAGTTCTTCTTGTAAGCTGAAAAACAGAGTACATACACGAACCTTCTATCTAATTAGTCAAAAAATATTTCCTCATACTAGCTATACTGGTTGGCTTTGCTATGTACACAGCTCTGAGTGAGGGGTTATGGAGGACGCACAGATGATTGAGAACAGTCTTTATCCTTAGGCACTTGGCATTCAGGATGGGACTATGATATCCCACAAAAAAAAATTACTAAGAATATTAGGCAGGATCTAACAGTTCAAAGAATGTTATATACTGTGAAAGTGAAGAAACAAATCAGTCTGACCTGGGGTTGTCTCAGAAGCTTCACAGAAGAAGCAAAGATTTAAGCCAAGCCTTGATGCAGGGTGACAGAAAGATATGGGCTGCTACTATGCCTCAGGCATGAGGCTGGGTGTTAAACTGTTAATCCTTATGATACCCTGTGAAGTAGGTGATGACATGTCCATTTTACAACCAAGGTAACTGAAGACAGGTGAGGCTAAGTGTGCCATTCAAGGTCAAACAGCTAGTAAGCAACAAGGCTAGAATTTGAACCCAGGTCTGCTTTACTTTACTCCAGAGCCTACGTACTCTCATGATCTGCCTTACTTTATTACACAGTAACATGAAAGAAGACCAGATAAGCTAAAGTTCTTTCTATCCTCAAAATTCAAAGATTGAATGGGGGATGTGGAGGGAGTGGGGGTTGTGTGCTCACTGCTGCTCATCTTCTCCATAAGATTGTGACCTTATGGCAGGATTAGGGTCTTATGAACTGTCATATGGGTCTTGGGTGATGTAGGATTAGGGTCTTCTGAACTACCTGCCAGGCTCTGTGTCAGTCTAACTATCTGACATGTGAGTTAATCAAGGAATAAACAAAACCTGCCCAGTAACTCTTATTCTGAGGACTAGAAGTCAAGTCCAAAATCTCAAGCTCCATATTCAGAGTCTCAGTCCCAGTATTTATATCAACCAAACACCTACTAATCTGTTGGCTTAAGGTGTCCTTTTCCCATTCTTGTTTTCACAAGTTAAGGGAGATGCGAGGAGTGAAAAGGCAGGGAGCAGAGAAAAGAGGATGGGAAAGGGGTGAAGGGAGAATAGGTAAGGAAGGAGACACCTGAGCAGGTTTAAAATGTCTGAGGTTTGGGAGGCCGAGGTGGGTGGATCATGAGGTCAGGAGATCGAGACCATCCTGGCTAACACGGTGAAACCCCGTCTCTACTAAAAACACACACACACACACACACACACACACAAATTAGCCGGGCGTGATGGCGGGTGCCCGTAGTCCCAGCCACTCGGGAGGCTGAGGCAGGAGAATGGCGTAAACCCGGGAGGCAGAGCTTTGCAGTGAGCCGATGCGCTCCAGCATGGGCGACAGAGCAAGACTCTGTCTCAAAAAAAATAACAAAATAAAATGAAATTAAATTAAATTTTAAAAAAGTCTGAGGTCTAGACTTTGGAAAAGATCTTTTTCCTTCTGGTACCAGAACCAAGGACTTTTATTCAAAAGAGAAGCAGCAGGAATTTCTCTTTATAAATGTTAAATGAAGGGAGTGTGCTTGTGCAAACTCCAAACTAAATTTGTCAACAGGAGGTAAAGTGAAGCACTTATCGACAAGTTGCTCAGGGCTCCAACCCTTAGTCCTCACTATTGCCCTGCCCCAGCCCAACCTCTGCCTGGTTTAAGCTGAAGCCTGCAGAGGTCAGAAGACAAGCAGGTTCTTTCTCTTGTCACAGCTTCCTCCTCTATCAGCATTATTCCAAGCTAACAAGCCCTGGGAGTATATCTCTCCTTGTGGCTAAGGGGTTACTGACATCCTCTGGACCTTTCCCCAATAGCTCCCTGTCATGAAAGCTCTGTTGAAAAACCTTCCTTATCCTCTAAAAAAAGAAAACCCAGGAATCTACTACTGGAGGCTAGGGAAAGGAGCCAGAAAGTGAATGAAGAGTGAAAATTATGGGAAGCCTGGATCTGGACATCAAAGGGTGGGGAATCAAGCAAAAGGTCTGGGACAAGAGAAAAGGAGCATTCCCAGGGGGCCGAAGATGAAAGATTTTGATAGAGGAAATAATCTCCTACATTTGTAAAACAATTTTTAAAAAATAGCATGTCTCTACAGAACTCTTGCTGTTTAGAATAAGCAAGCTCTAGGGCCCACAGGAAGACTGGCTGAAAGAGGTGCTGGGCCAGGTAAGGTGGCTCACGCCTGTAATTCCAGCACTTTGGGAAGCTGAAGTGGGCGGATCACCTGAGGTCAGGAGCTCAACATCAGCCTGGCCAACATGGCGAAACTCTGTCTCTACTAAAAATATAAAAAAATTAGCTGGGTGCGGTGCTGCATGCCTATAGTCCCAGCTACTCCGGAGGCTGAGGCAGAAGAGCTTGAACCCAGGCGGCAGAGGATGCAGTGAGCTGAATTCGCACTACTGCACTCCAGCCTGGGCAACAGAGTGAGACTGTCTTAAAAAAAAAAAAAAAAAAAAAAGAGGTGTTGCTGAAGGGTTACCTTCCTGAAGAGACAGGAAGAGAAAGGGAAGCTGGGTTCTCTAGGCCTCTGGGGTGGCAACCAAGGCACCAGTGAGCAGCCACAGCCACAGGAGATAATCTCAGTCTAATGGCTCCAGGCTCCCTCAGGCAGGGCTCCCCTGAAGGCAGTCTCCAACCCATTTCTGCCACAGTCAGCACTCGAGGGCTCACAACTGACCACACACAGGGAGTAAAAGACTGGCACAGGGCAAAGGCACAGGGCAAATGGCCCTCATCCCACAAGCTAACTTGCCAATCTATTTGATAGTTGGGTTCCAGCTCCCCTAACCTCTCAGCCTCAAAACTGCCTCAACCCTTCTCTAAGACTTGCTTATCCCAGCCTTTACTAAACCCCGTGGTCTTGCAGTTCTTCCAGACTCCTCCCCTCACAAGGATACCTGACCTTGACCCTTGTAACTGGCTCTACTGTATGGTTGCCTACGCTCAGGCATAATAAAACAACTGGCTGTGTTGCTGTGGGGGTAAAGAAAATGACCTCACAACATAATAAAAAATGCAGCCAGGACACAAAATGGCTCAGTAAAACCCTCCCATACTCCCAAACAAAGACAGGTGTCAGGATGCCCAGTGTATCAAAAAGTAGGCCCTAGAGGACAGCTGGTTTCTCAATGACAGGTGACATTAGGGGTCTTGAGCCCAACCCATGTTCACGTATGAGAACATAATGCATGCCATAAATAGATGAAACTCAATCTAGGCAGTCTCCAAGCTGCCTGGAGGAACGTCCACAGAATACAACAGATGTGCAAGACAATCATTCTTGCCTCTGCATTTTCTGGGTAGCTAACAGCATTTCTCCTTTCTCAGCTGAAGCTATCTCTAGTTTTCCCCTCCTCCTTCCCTAGAAGATCCAACCCGCAGGAATTATCAAGGGAGGCACGAGTAATTACTGTTTTCTTTTCTCCATGCTAATGAGACAGTTGGATGGTTCCCCTTCCCCATCTTGAGCTGGAAGTGAGAATCTAAAGCTTTATAATGAGTAACCAACACACCAAAGCTCCGACCAAACACTGCTCTGTGCAACTGAGACCGTGTAGAAATGGCTTTCATGCCCCTGATGAGACCAGAGCTGGAAGGGTTCAACTATTTTACAAAAAGGGAGGTAAGATCAGAGCAGGGAGGAGAATCTGTCCAAAGTCACACAGAAGGAAGTCAGTGGCAGGGCCAGAACCCAGTCTCCTTATTCCCAACCAAGCTACCTCTCACCTCACTCAGACTTCATACAGTATGGAATAACTTTGGAGGGGACCTCAATGTGGAGGCTGGAACTGCAAATTTCAAGTTTACAAATCAATTTTTGAATAGGTATTCAAAAACCAATGACAGGCTGGGTGTGGTGGCTCACGCCTGTAATCCCAGTGGAGGCCAAGGCGGGCGGATCACCTGAGATTATCAGGAGTTCAAGACCAACCTGGCCAACATGGTCAAACGCCATCTCTACTAAAAATACAAAAAAAAAAAAATTAGCCAGGCATGGTGGCACACACCTGTAGTCCCAGCTACTCAGGGGGCGGAGGCAGGAGTGAGACTTCATCTCAACAACAACAACAACAACAAAAAAGCAATGATGTTGCTCTAACTGCAGATGTAGATTCAGTCCAGGAACTCCAGTTCCAGGGTGGAGGGTTACGATCTGAGAGATAATACCAATTTCACCCAAAAATTAAAATCGTAAGTGGATGGCCAGGCAAAATGGAATCTGTGAAAAATTCAGTAAGGATTCAGTTTCAGCTCAGTTACGTAAAGACTGTAGGTACATGGATGGGAGTCAAGGGTAAGACTGTTTCATTTACCTGCCTGGAATCAGAATTAGTCTGAGAACTGGATTTGAATTGCTGAATCCCACCTGAAGTGAGAGAGGCGAGGGACTTTAGAAGCTGATAGGGAGGCTGTCTTCGGGTTAAAAAAATAAGCCTTGTTAGAGTCTACAAATCATTTCAGCTTAAAAATTTGAACCATTTTCCTCTCAGCACAGCGTTTGCAAATGCTGGTTCCTTTCCCCAGAGGCCATGTCTTCCTTTTTCTCTGACCATGGCTAGTTAGCTCTGGGCTAGAGCATCCTTCAGTCCTCCTGCTTTACCTTGGGCACTCTTCAGTAAAAGCCCCTGATAATGCTAGGTTCAGTTTTTTCATCTGTGAACTAAGGGGAATGGACTAGCAGACTGAGGTCCCAGTGCTCAATGTTCTATACTTGAGAGCTCATTTATCCACCAGACCCAACATTCATTTTTAAAGAAAACTCTGGACCCCAACCATGTACCTAGATACCAACTCTTCCTCCCTGTTATTATACCATAGACTGACTGTGGGGCTCTTGTGATACTTCAGCATATGATCAGTGCTGACCATAAGGCTTCACTTTCTGGAGTGCACAAAATTAGGTGCTTTATTCTATAAATGGGCTCAGTTCCACATGAGATCCCTGGTCTTAGTCACCCGCCTAAGACTTTAGCCCCCGCCACCCCCACCCCCCCGAACTAAAGCCCAGCTCAAAATCCAAGGACAGGCCTCCCCATGAATGGCCATCGTCCAGAGACTGCCTGCCAGCCTAGATGTCCACTTGGGCTTGCTGCTCTCTCCACCCCTCTGTAAGGAAGGCAGCATATAGTAGAAAGAACCAGCAGATAGACCTAGGTTTAAGTCCTGGCTCTGCCACCAAAACTGGGTATCCTTAGTGCTCTGACCACTGTTTCATCTGCCTGTCTCTTCTACCACTCTTCTCTACTTGGGAGCAAGAAATATTTAGTTGTTTTCCCATATTCGCAATGAGTCAGTCATTGTCTACTGAATGATACTCTCTAAAACTGAAGTTGTCACATCTGTAAAATGGTGATTAAATCACCTACCTCAGAATAGTGAAGATAAATGAGGGGGAAAAAGTATGTAAACTGCCTAGACTACTGCCTGGCCCTTCTTCCTCTACTGTATCTTGGATTCCCAGAGCCAAAAGTTTGCCTGTACTGAACTACACCACCCATACCTGGAGACATCATGACTTGCTGACAGGGTCTGTTCCACTCTAGCAATCAGATTGACTGCCAGTTCCTGGAACCCTACCAATAAAAAGAGATATGACTACTCTCCTCATGGGTGAAGGTAGTGAATTTCAAGCAAATGATCTCTGAGCATATACTAATATTCTAGATTGAAAAGAGAGGGGAACTTTGGGGGGAAAAATGCTATGCTATGAAGCTGGAGCCTTAGAGAAGAAATCCCAAGTCCCAAAAAGTGGCTGAAGATACCTGTACTGGATCCTACAGAAGGGCCAGAGACGTGAAATGAATTGTCTTAGGTCACATAGGAAGCTGAAGGCAGAAATGAGCTTAAAACTCACCACTGTAGTCTCCCTAGATGGTACTTTTTCCATCCTTCAGGGCAGATGCACAGTGCTGAAGGAAAAAGGAAGTAAGGCATAGGGGGCTGAGTAGAGTGGCAGGGAGGGGCACATAGGGATGTCAAGTGGCACACAGTTTCTGTTTGGTAAAGGCGACTGAGGGATAAAGCCAGCCTTTAGTTTCGTAGGGGCCTTATGTGCTCTGGCAGTTGAGGGGCAGAAACAAGTTCAAACTGGACAGAACAAGTGTCAACAGTTATGGAGGGAAAAGGAACAGGGTGTCTCAAAGTATCATAAGCCCCTCCACCCACAACATCAGCTGCTTTGAGTGATCAAAACCTTCTGCCTACCCATCCCCAACTTCTCAACTCATACTATGTTCCAGATTTTCTATGGTATCTGTCTTTTCCACTAGAGGGCCCTCAAACTTAAAAACTAGGGGTTAGGTATAAGGTATAGAGAAGAGAATAAGAGCTTTGTCCAGGCTGTGTGTGGTGGCTCCCATCTATAATCCCAGCAGTTTGGGAGGCAGAGACAGGAGATCACTTGAGCCCAGGAGTTCGAGACCAGCATGGGCAGCCAAGTGAGACACTGTATTTAAAAAAAGAAAAAAACAAAAAAAAAGAAAGAGAAGGCTGAGTGTGGTGGCTCATGCCTGTAATCCCACCACTTTGGGAGGCCAAGGTGGAAGGATCACTTTGGGAGGTCAGGAGTTGAGGACCAGCCTGGGAAACAGAGCAAGACCCGTCTCTATTAAAAAAAAAAAAAAAAAGTAAGAAAGTTTAAAAGAACAAATTTTTAAAAAAGAATTCCGTCTCCTGAGGAAGATCTGATTGATGAGTCTTTTCTTTATTCTACTCATATTCACCCGAACTTCTGAGTTAAGTGACTGGCCCAAGGTCACACAGCTAATAAAGACAAATCAGGACTTGCCTGTGTATCAAGTATCCTTTTATGGCCATGGCTGCTATGGTTTGAATGTGTCCCGTAAAGCTCATGTGTTGGAAACTTAATCCCTAAAGCAACAATGTTGAGAGGGGGGACTCTGAGAGGCAAAATTAGGGCATGAGGGCTCTGCCTTCATGAATGGATTAATGTCATTATTGCAGGAAAGTGTTTGCTATCTTGAGAGTGGGTTTATTATAAAAGTGAGTTCGGCCCTCCCACTCTCTCTCACCATGTGATGCCTTCTGCCACATTTTTATGCAGCAACAAGGCCCTCACCAGATGCGGCCCCTGGTGAGGGGCCCTGGACTTCCCCACCTCCAGAAGCATGAGTCAAACAAACTTATATTGTTCGTAAATTACTCAGTCTATGGTATTCTGTTACAGCAGCACAAAATGGACTAAGATGGTGACTTTCAGCCTGGCACAGTGGCTCATGCCTATAATCCCAGCACTTTGGGAGGTCCAGGCAGGCAGATCACTTGAGGTCAGGAGTTCAAGACCAGCCTGGCCAACATGGCAAAACACCATCTCTACTAAAAATACAAAAATTAGCTGGGCATGGTGGTGCATGCCTGTAATCCCAGCTACTTGGGAAGCTGAGGCACAAGAATCACTTGAACCCAGGAGGTGGAGGTTGCAGTAAGCCAAGACTGCGCCACTGCACTCCAGTCTGGGTGACAGAGTGAGACTCTGTCTCACAAAAAATAAACTAATTAAAAAGAAAAAGAAAAAGACAGTGACTTTCAGTAAATTTGATTTTTATAAAGTTTTGAGAGGTAGGTAAGACAGGTGTTCTCTGCTAAATCATGTCCCTTCTTCAAATACCTGCAATCCATTTCAGGCCTAGTTCTGACATTTATCTTCTCTTACAGAACCTGCATAACTACCTTCTTACTTACAGGTCAGCAAACTTTTTCTGTATAGGATCAGATAGTAATTAGGCTTTGTGGGCTACCATAGTCTGTGTGGTATTCAACTTTGCCATTGTAGTGCAAAAGCAATCATGGATGAACAAACAAGTGTGACTGTGTTCCAGTAAAACTTTACAAACGAGGCAGTGGGCTAGATTTGGCCCATTAGTTTGCTGACACCTGTTCTAACTAATCTGTCTCCAATCACCTCTGTCGCCTAATTCATTATTCCTGTCACAGTCCTGCAACTTCAGTGGATCCCCTTTGCCTACAGGATGGTTTAAACTCTACCCTTATTCATCCTCTACATCCTTTTCCTGCACACTGCACTCCAATTACACTGAGTTGTAATCTGGCAGCTTCTACCATTCCTCATGCTGTTCCCTAACATCCGCGATGACTTTCTCCATCCCTTTGCCAATATTACCTACTTAGAGACAAGTCCAAATGCCAACATCTGGGAGAAGTCTTTGCCAATGATTCCCCCCTCACCCCCATGGGAGTTAATCCTCACTTTCCCTGACTAGCCTCCTTCCCAGGTAATCTGTCCAGCACATCCTCCACTTACATGTGTTACAGTGAACCTTTACATGCCTATCTAATTTACTGGAAGTACTTGAAAAACAGGAACTGTGTCTCATATGTCTATACACTATTTTCAGAACCTGGTACACAGTGGGCACTCAAGCTTCCTATCTACCGAATAAAGCTTGCTCTGTCTTACATAATTTGTTATGTATATGGTTGTCCCTCACCCACCACTACCTCCCCACTCCTCCAGAATTCTAAGTTTCTCAAGGGCAGGGACTGTATCTTACTCAACTCTGTGTCCCTTGCAGTACCTAACAGAGCACCCAGTGTCTGCCTACTGAACAGGCTTCTAGGCCGAATAGATTACTAGAACATGGGGATCTTTGGTTCTAGCAGAACCATGAGACGACCCACAGCATCAAAGAACCCTTCAGTCTGCTTTATGGGCTTGCCCCTACCTCCCATCCCATCATGTTTTTGGGTCCAGCCAGGTAACCACTTAAAGCAGAGGCCAAGACCAGGCATCTCACTAGGCTGCTCTCACTTGTGCTGCATTAAAGGAACTGGAACTATGTGAAGAGTAGAAGGATCTTTTTTTTTTTTCGATTCGGAGTCTCACTGTGTCACTCAGGCTGGAGTGCAAGTGGCACAATCTTGACTCACTGTAACCTCCACCTCTCAGGTTCAAGCGATTCTCCTGCCTTTGTCTCTGGAGTAGCTGGGATTACAGGTGCCCGTCACCATGCCTGGCTAATTTTAAAAATATTTTTAGCATAGACAGGGTTTCACCAGCTTGGCCAGGCTGCTCTTGAACTCCTGACCTCAAGTGATCTGCCTGCCTCAGCCTCCCAAAGTGGTGGGATTACAGGCGTGAGCCACTGCGCCCGGCCAAGGGATCCTATTTTCAGACCTCCTTGTCCCCAGCCTCAAATTGTATCCTAAGTACCAGCCCTAAACTGACCCCCAATACGTATTTAGCCCTAGACCAGAAGACAGCCTTCTAACAAGAACAGATCCTTGGTTCCCCAAGGCAGGTGATTTCACTGAGGGAAAGGCTGCAATTCAATCTCAACTGAAGAAAAAACTCAAAGGTATGTAGTAAGAATCATCAGGAGCTCTACCTCTGGATGCAAAGGAACCTCTGTTGAGATTAGGGGTCCTGGGCAAGCCTGTAGTCCAAAAGTGCAGCTATCCTATCGTGTGGAATTTGTGGGGTCAAAGACTAAATTGCTGATGGAAAAAACAAAACAAACACCGAAAGAAATTTTCTTCTAAACCCAGAACAGAACAACATTCCATCTGGGTAAGTGAGCTTGTCCCAGGCATATCTGCCATTCCAGGATTACGGCTGTCAAGTTTTAATTAGGGTAATTAGAGTTAAAAATGTAATTTCATTTCAGGGGTATTTTGAACAGATTCCATTAATTTCTTTCTTTAAAAGAACACAGAAAGGAGGGGCAGACTGTGTGAAGCAGAGGACTTTGCCATGAGAGAAGCAAAGCTATTTGCCTGGAGCAGATGAACTTTCAAACCACTGCCAAGAACTACAACACCTCTGCAGGTCTGGCCCAGAGGACAGAGGGCTGCTGCTCTTCAGGCTTCCTCCCTTCTTCCCCACAGAAGTCTAGAAATAAGTTTCAGTCGGCACTTGCTAATAAATCGATCTCCTCCTCCCTACCTGCTGCTCCTGCATTACTGCCATCCAATAGCTACTACTACAGCCTTAAATCTGGCAAAGGATAAGGGCTCAGGGCAGTCAATCTGCTTTGCTACATGTTAGGTACTGCTTTAATGCCCACCATTTTATCAAGAATTCCCAGACACATCTTTATGCTTTTGTTTGTGCTGGTTCCCTGGTCTGGAGTGCCCTTCCTGGCTTAACTCTTACTCTTCATTCTTCCTTCAAAACACAGATCAAAATTATATCCCCTAGGAGAACCCCCATTCATGCCTTTGGAATCTCAGAATCCCTTATACACTCTTCTAAGGAACATACATTATACTGTGGTTTGTATCTTTGTCTGACTCTGATGCTAGATTGTGAGGTCATGTAAGAAACCCCAGCACTAGCACAAGCCCTGACACACAGGAGACACTCAACAAGTATCTGCTGAATGACCAACTATAGGAGGAATTTGGTCTGACCACACTGGCTGCTGAGGATGTTAAGCCTGCAGGTTCTCCAATGCATCCAGTTATGAACCCCTTCCCCCTCCTTGCACAAGGCCAGTTCAGAAACCTGACTCTGCACTCCATAGAGGAGAAAACCTTCTCATTGATCCCAAATGATAACTGATCTCTCCCATTAGAGCCTGCTCACTCCTTAGGGACCTTGGAAAGGAGATGAGAAAGCAAAAGCAAGCAGAGCATCCCTCCCCATCCGCCACACCTGCCTTACCACAGGTTTTAAAGAATTTCCTCCAGTCTTTGAACAGCTCCAGGGAGACAGCCTGAGCTCCAGTTCAGTCTGTAGAAGGGTAAAGGAGGGCCCTGGTAGAAAACAGTTCGTCAGATTGGAATCGGTGTTGCAAATGCTCAGAAATGTATTAATAGCATAGCACAATAGAGATTATGCTATATGACAATGGGCAGCCAAGTCACTTCACTTTGACTTTTCTGAGCTTCAGTTTCCTTTCCCTCCTATGCCAGTAGGTTGCAAGGAGAAATAAACACAATGAGACTCAGTATTTAACACTTAGTAGGTATTCAATAAGTGATTTTTCCATCTGAAGAGGGGGCCTATACTATGTACCTAGCATCACATTAGGTAAGAATTTAAAAGGTGAGGAAAACACATCAAATAGGGATACAAGTTAACCATTTCCCCATTTGCTCAGGGTAGCCCTGCCTGCTGGTCCCCAGGGGAGGTGGGCTACACCAGCAGAACTGTTGTATTGACAAGTACAACCAGATCCATTTCATGGTAATTATTCTCTTCACCTAGGAGCAGGACTCCAGCCTCCTCCCAGGCTCCCCAGGCCTGGCTGCAGGCCCATATTGATCCATTTCTAATTAGGAGCTGTGTCAGTGCTTCTGGCAGAAGGTCAGGGCCTGGGCTGTCTCGCTAGTCTCTGGCCAAATGCCCTGCCCCAGGCAGACACAGAGAACGGACACCATGAGGTAGAAAAAGATCCCAGACTAAATTCATCATAAAGCAGCATGAAATTTTAGAACTCAAAGGGTCCTTTATGAGTAAAGGTTTTTTATATTTCAGTGAAGAAAGCTGAGGTCCAGAAAAGAAACTTATTCAAGGTGGTATCAGAAGATAATGCATATCTTTTTACTTCTAGTTCTTTCTCTAGATAAGTGTTTCCCAACCTGGCTACACAACAGAAGGACTCAGGGAATTCATTAAAAACATCAGTTTCTATGCCAGACCCCCGAGATTCTGATTTGGAACACATGCAGTGGGGCTTTGGCTCTCTTGTGCTAAGTATGGGATCGCCTTCCAATAGTAGTGAACTCAGGTTCAAACTCACCTTGGGTCATAAACAGTAACAGAGGTAGCCCACTGTTGTCTGATCCAGTCCTCCCCTACCCCCATCATTATACTAGGGGCCTGAATCCAAAGGATCTGTCATAAATGGTTCCAACTTCCTAACAGTCTGCTAGCTTGGCTGTCGGCAAAGAACATTTCCTTTCAAAACTAGTCTGAAACTAAAATGTCTGTTATGAAGATACACCACCCTAAGGGGTGGTGGTGATAGCACCTGGGTATAAAGAAATGTGGAGGATGCTGTGGTACTCGGTGTGTGGCATCTGGCATGGGTAGAGATGTCTGAGTATATGTGGGCATGTATGGAGGGGAGGACTTGTGCGTATATGTAAGGGAGTGAACAGTGTGGTGTCTGCATTAGGCTTGCAGATACTTTTGTAGCACACACAATTCTGGGTATCTGGGTAGAAGACAGTGGGACAGGGGTGTAAGAGGGTAAATATGTGCACATATGGGAGGAAGAGGAATAGATGGCTTGAAAGTGTAAGGGAGATACTTTGAATGTGTATAGAAGAGAGAACATATATGCACCATCATGACTCAATTGTGTGTGTGTGTGCACATGTTGCAAAGCATTGAGCCTGCAGGGATGGGGAAAAGTGTATGTCTATCTCTGTGTGGCCTATACACCTGTATGCATGAGAAAACAGATCCATGAACATTTCTGATTCATCTAGCCCTGGCTTTGCCTGAAGGCTCCTACCACTCAAGGGCAGACCTATCTGCAGAAATTTCTCATTAAAATTGACATTTTGACAACTATGAAAAATAAAATGATAATGACACCCCCAGCATTGTGGGAGGTTAAAAAAAAAAGTCTATGCCAATAAAACACAAGAGACAGATGAGAAGCAATTATGACTGAATTACTTCTCAGCTTCACAAGGGGAGGTGTTATTTGGAGTTAAATATTGTATGGCTGATTCACATCTCCACCCAAAGGCTTGGATTTCTTGGGTTACCTAGGAAGAGTGCAAAAAAGAAGTAGGTACAGAAAGGTAAATAAAGTTTTTTGTTTTTTTGGATTTTTTTAAAGGACTAGAGAAATGGGGAGATTAAAAAAAAAAGGGAAACATTGAGAAGAAACAAAAAATAAAAGGCAAAAAGGACAAAAGAGGTAGGAAGAAGGGAAGGAAAGAATAGGAAGAAAAGTAAATTTCCTTTAGGCTGGCCCACAGAGATTTAGCACACATTTGACAGAAATTCTGAATAAGGGGGACAGGTAGATTAGCAGGTAGGGCCTGACTTCTGTATTTCCTCATTACCAACCATTCCTTCCATCTAGAAGGTTCTTCCCACCATCTCTGCCAACTGAACTGCTGAATCTTTAAGGACAAGCTCAAATGCTACCAGCTTCTAGAAGCTTCCAACATTTCTTCCAGTTAGTTCTCTCTCAAGAATTCCAGTAAATTTCCAGAGCACTTTGTCGTATTTCTTTTTTTGACTTTGAAGAAATCTGATTTTATTTTCTGAATCATAAAAAAGTATTTCCTGTTAAATTTAGATTGTCTAGCTTTCCACTGATATCTCAAGATACTTTCCAGATATTAACAGTACTCAGAACTGTGTAAAAGTTAACAACCAATACCAAGTTTTAAAGAAAAAAGTTTAAATGTAAGACTAACGTCTTGAGGACATTACTAAATTTATTTCTAAGAAACCCTTCTCAAAGGTTAAAGTACTGGCAATTCTAATTTTAAAATTTAAAATTTTTAATTACTGGAAATTTAAGTTAACAATAAGTTTCAAGAGCTAAGAATCCGACTGCTTTTTAAAACGTCACTCCCATTTCCCTGAACCCAACTGCCAGTAGGTACTGGCCCTACATATGCGTCCTTTAATAAGCCCTGCTCTCAAAAGGCTGGGGGTATTTATATAAGAACTTATTCCATAGTGACGCTAAGATCCACGTTCCCAAGATCTAGTACGGGCTATTCATGTGTTCTGAGGCATGTCCAGCAAGCAGGCAAACTTACCTGCTCAAATTGAGGTAAAACAGACAAAAACACTTATTAACAGAAACTACATAATTAAAACTAACCTTTTGCTGCTTATTTAAGCTAATTACGTATTCTTACAAAACAGAGACCCTCAAGTCAATAATTTCTTTTGATTTTAGTCACCCCCAAATTTAGCCTCTTCTTTCAAAGCACACTTTGTCATATTTCATCTGTAGCACTTAACACCAAACTATACTATGAGTATCAATGCATACACATTTCCATCATTCATTTTGCAAGTACTATTTGTGCCAAGCCTATTTCAGAGACACAAGGGAAATACAGGTAAGTAGCACACTATCCCCTGGTCTGTAATGTCTCGATCTAATGAACGAGAGAGGATTTGGGTGTGACACAGCACTAGAGTACAACTACAGCAGTCCTAGAAGTCAAAGGGTCTGCTATAAATCCTGTATTTTATTTGATCAAAATTAATTCTGCTTCTGTAGTGATTAGGGAAGGTTTCCCTGAGGAAGTGGCATTGAAATTGATATGAAAGATAAATAGGAGTCTGTCAGGTAAAGGAGATAAGAAGATAAGGGGATTTCTACTTAGGGGAAATATAGATGCTGCTCAATTTACAACAGGGTTACATCCCAATAAGCCCATTGTAAGCTGAAAATATCGTAAGTTGAAAGTCTTTTTTTTTTGAGACAAGGTCTCGTTCTGATGCCTAGGCTGGAGTATAGTGACACAATCAAGGCTTACTACAGCCTCAACCTCCCAGGCTCCAGTGATCTTCCCACCCCAGCCTCCCAAGTAGCTGCTGAAACTACAGGAATGCCCCATTACACGAGCTAGGTTTTTTGTTTTGTTTTGTTTTTTTTAAGAGATGAAGTCTATGTTGCCCAGGCTGGGAAAATGCACTTACCAAACACCGTAGCTTAGCTTAGCCTATCTTGAATATGCTCAGAACATTAACACTAGCCTTCAGGTGAGCAAAATCAACTAACACAAAGCCTATTTCATAATATAGTGTTGGATAGCTCATATAATTTATTGAATACTGTACTGAAAGTGAAAACAGACTAGTTGTATGAGCAGTCCAAGTACGGTTTCCACTGAATGCATATCACTTTCGTACCAACATAAAGTCAAAAAATCAGTAAGTCAAACTGTAAACCAGGGACTGTCTGTAGTCAAAGTCATGATACAGCCTGGCACATACAGGGAACCTCCTACTGGCACAGGGAAACAGCAGGTATTAAGCACTTTGCTGCTGACAAACGGCAGCAAAGTGATATGGCACCAGACTGCATGAGCCTTGTGGCCAAGGCCAGAGTTTAGATTTCATTCTTTATGACTTGGGGTGGGAATGGAGAAGAAGAGGGGACAGTTTCAAGATGTCTAGTCTCCCTATTTTAGATGCCCTACTTTTTACTGCAAGTTCCCTTTAAAAACACAGAAAACAGGTTCGATCCCAAGCTCTGCGCACTACAGTAGCAATACAAGAATTTCTCAAGAAGGGCAACAGTGAGGAAAAAAACAAAGGATGGGGGGTTGGGGAGGATGCAGAAGAGAGGGTAAGTAGGGCTCAAAAAGAAAGAAGGTGGAGGAAGGAAAATGAAGAGGAAGAGAAAAGGCAAGGAAGGCACAAGGAGGGATAGCTCTATCTGGGCCCTGAGGCTTCTTTTTGCTGCGCTGTCTTCTACATCTCTCTAGGCAAAAAAAAAAAAAAAGGTCAATCTGATGCTAGTGACAGAAACAGACCCTTTGCACCAAGAAGAGTGCTCAGCACATTACCATCTGCCACCTCAACCTTCCGCCACTTCATGATGATAGGGCTGCACCAAGAAGCCTTAGCCCAGCTCTCCCAACCACCGCAGGCTATGCCAGAAGCCACTGCCCCATGGCCCAAGTGTGTGAGGCAGGAAAACCAAACAAAGCTCAAGAGTTTGAAGTGGAGCCTGCCCAGGACCCATGGCTGCTTCTTTTCTTTCTTTCGAGACAGGGTCTCGCTCTGTCGCCCAGGCTAAAGTGCAGTGGCACAATTTCAGCTCACTGCAACTCCGCCTCTGGGGTTCAAGCGATTCTCATGCCTAAGCCTCCTGAGTAGCTGGGACTACAGGCGTGTGCCACCACACCCGGCTACTTTTTGTATTTTTGGTAGAGACAGGGTTTCATCATGTTGGCCAGGCTAGTCTCGAACTCCTAACCTCAGAACGAGACCTTGTCTCAAAAAAAAAAGACTTTCAACTTACGATATTTTCAGCTTACAATGGGCTTATTGGGATGTAACCCTGTTGTAAATTGAGTGATCTGCCTGCCTCGGCCTCCCAAAATGTTGGGAATATAGACGTGAACCACTGCATCTGGTCCCATGGCTGCTTCTTAGGGTCCTAGAAGAAAGCTCTGGTTCCCTCTCTGGACCTTAGTTTCATCTGCAAAACAAGGGGAGTAAATGAGAAGGGATACGGTAGCCTGTGAGTTACAGAAGCCGTTTCCTATAGAGGATGTTTACTGTGGGAATTTGTTCTGATCAAGTCTCTAGCTTTACTCTTTCCACCCCTGCTTATGGTTAGTTTGAAATCTGAGGGAGCCAGACTCAGAACAGGAGCTATCCCTGACACCACCACCTATCTTGGCCCTATCCAAAGTCTAGTTCCTGCTCAGACCTGTATTTTATCTCAAAGGTCACAAGCAGATGTTTAGGCCCAAGAATATGTCTGATATGTACAAATTTACTTAAAAACCTCTGAGTTAATTGCCAACATTCAAAATCAGGTCTCACTTTTTAAAAAATTAGATTTCTAGCTGCTCTTAAAAATATCAGAGATCTGATGATGCCAGACTCACCCTGGGGTAGAATTCAAAGGGCCTGCTATAATCCTGTAACTTATTTGATGCTTTCTCACTTCATTTAAACATTTCATGCTAATTTATCATTCATTCCATAAAGATATTTAAAGTTAAAAGCAAACTTTAAATTACCAGTTATAATATTTAAACTAATCCAACTCCAAAAAAATCTAAGTATACTGACACTTCAGGAAGATGTATGCTTTACCCTGTGATTTCATGTATCATCTACTATGCAGCCATGTATTTCAGTTTGAGAAACACCCCCAGTTTATTCATTCACTCAAAAAATACTTAGATCCTATGCCAGGCTCTGGAAAAACACTCATCAACAAGACAGACATGGTTTCTGCCGTCATATAGCTCGCAGTTCAGCCAAGATATAATGAAAAAAGTTATGCAGAATAGCAGGCACGGAGAGGTACTAAGCTGAGGATCCAGAGTTTATTCCACAAACATAGCAATCCCTTAGGCAAGTTGCTTAACCTCTTCAGACCTACAAGAGCAAGAGGTTTAATCAGGCAGTTGCCGCTGAAAGGGCCTTTCGGCTAAAAATTCTACTTAGCATCACAAAAACTTAGCCTACTACCCTTTTTGAGTTCCTAACACTTATTAGCTCCCTCTCTTTATCTGGAAATCAGGATCAGTTGTCACGGAAATTACCACGGTACTCCACATACTGGATGATGTTACAGTAATCACAAGAAGTCAAAGGGAACCAGCAGGTGACTTTCTGGGTGATTCTTTTGCCTACTTTCAGGCCTGGTGCAGTGGCTCAGGCCTGTAATCCCAGCACTTTGGGAGGCCAAGGCAGGAGGATGGCTTGAGCCCAGGAGTTCAAGACCAGCCTGGTTTGTAAAAGAGCAAGACCCTATCTCTACAAAATAAAACATAAAAACAACAGGACGTGGTGGTGCATGCCTGTAGTCCCAGCTACTCAGGGGGCTGAGGTGGGAGAACCACTTGAGACAGGGCGGTAGAGGCTACAGTGAGCTGAGATTGCACCACTGCATTCCAGTTTGGGCAACAGAGTGCCACTAGAAGAAAAAAAGACCAGGTACCAACTCCTAAGTAAAACACTATTGATTTTGAATTAATGTCCATGGTTTCCTTTATGATGCATCAGACTCACTTCCACTCTACCTTACAAATATATAACAAGGATTGCAAAAAATGCCAACTTGACAAGGACATGATGCACTGAGCCTTGACTAGTTTGCTGTCCATATGAAGTCCTAAGATAGGCCAGGAGACAGATTTACCAGCCAATAAGGGCACCAAAAGTTCCCAGTAAAATGAAGATAATTTACTTAGTCGCAGGGGATTCACCAGCACCTTAACTGGGTAAAAGTCTCTTCAATATTAGCGTTCCTTCTAGAGCTGGGTTGGACCTTGGTGGCAAGCAGCTAGCAAAAATGAGCTGATCAAGTGTTTCCCAAAAACAGTGCTACTCTGGTGATAAATGACAACTGACACTGGGCTTGAGTATCAAAGAAACAATAGGAAATGGTGTGACTTTGACAAACTTGAGAACAAATATGCTGTCTAAAGAAGCCAGTCGATAAAGAAGCAGAAAGTAGAAAAAAGTAGAGAAATGAAGAACATGAAGTACATGAAGTTGTAAACTCAAAGCTTCTGCCAAATTGGGCCAATGCTTCAAAGGGTTGCCCAAAGATCCAAGCCATGTCTCTTTGCTTCAGGTTACAAGCTTCTAAAGCATGGACTAGCCAGTGTACAAGGAGTCACAATATAACAACCCTGGTAGAGGCCGGGGCGTGGCAGCTCATGTATGTAATCCCGGCACTTTGGGAGGCTGAGGCGGGCAGATCACAAGGTCAGGAGTTCAAGATTAGCCTAGCCAAATTGGTGAAACCCTGTCTCTACTAAAAATACAAAATTAGCCAGGCGTGGTGGCGCGCATCTATAGTCCCAGCTAGTTGGGAGGCTGAGACAGGAGAACTGCTTGAACCCAGGAGGCAGAGGCTGCAGTGAGCCGAGATGAAGCCACTGACTCCAGCCTGGGTGACAGAGCGAGACTCCGTCTCAAAAAAAAAAAAAAAAAAAAAAAACACCAAAACAAAACAAAACAAATCCCAGGTAGAGGACTCAGAGAGTGAAGACAGGCCTACTCCCACTCTTATAAATGGAAAAATTCCTCATGGTCAGCGTCAGGTTCTAGTCTCTGCTACTTTCTCAAAAATCGTCCTCCTTTTTCATGAGAAATCAGTCACCTTCATAGCCCTATGACAGGACCTCTCATCTCACACATACATACAATCTCGACTGAAAAGCAGTTCCAATCTCCCCAGGCTTTTATTCCACTCAAAATAATAACAGAGGCTGGGTGCAATGGCTCACACATAATCCCAGCACTTTGGGAGGCCAAGATAGCAGAATTGCTTGAGCCAGGAGTGTGAGACCAGCCTGGGTAACAAAGCAAGACCTTATCTCTACAAAAAACTTTAAAAAACACTTGGGTGTAGTGGCATGTCTCTGTCATTCCAGCTGTCATGTCAACTCAGGAGATTGAGGCGTGAGGATAGCTTGAGCCTAAGAGTTCGAGGCTGCAGTAAGCTACAATTGTGCCACTGCACTCCAGTCTGGGTAACAGAGCAAGACCCTGTCTCAATTTAAAAAACGACAACACTGCTGGCAGCTTGGTTCCCCTAAATAGAATACCTTTAAAATTCTGCTCCCTGAACATCACAACTAAAAGCTCCTTGTCTTTGCAAAAGAGCAAAATTACCCCATTAGTCAGATGCCCCTGGGAGTGAACAGTACAATGCTAAATATATGTTCTCCCCTGATGCAGGATGGCATTCCCCATGCTTCATTCCATCATCATTCTATCTTCCCTAGATTCCTTCAGCATCTCCATAAAAGCAATAACACCTTTGCCAAACACAAGAGAAAAAAAGAGTAGCTGCCCTTGAAACAGTAACTCAATCCAAAGAAAAGTTTATTGCTGGAAAAACTTTTGTTTATTTACCAAAACTCCTATGCTAGACTTACAGCAGGGAGAATACAACAAAACTGGTTTGTAGGAAAAGGTACCAGGCAGCAGTGAAGAGCATGGCACAGAAAACAGCAAGACAGGATGGCAGGGAGGCAGGACACTCTTAAGGGAGATTAAGGATCCCATAGCCCCACAATGACCTTGTCTGAAATAGCATATGGTCTTGCAGTCCCTGATTGACTACATGCTCCTTGAAGACAGTCTTACTCATATGGGTATTATTCACACCATCTAGTACCATACTATAACATGGTAGGCACTCAAACGGTCACAAACAAAGAAGTGAAGGCCCAGAGAACTACTTTTTTTTTGAGATGGAGTTTCGCTCTTATTGTCCAGGCTGGAGTGCAATGGTGCAATCCTGGCTCACTGCAACCTCTGCCTCCTGGGTTCAAGTGATTCTCCTGCCTCAGCCTCCCAAGTAGCTGGGATTACAGGTGCCTACCACCACGCCCAGCTAATTTTTTGTACTTTAATAGAGATGGGGTTTCACCATATTGGTCAGGCTGGTCTCAAACTCCTGACCCCAGGTGATCCACCCTCCACTGCCTCCCAAAGTGCTGATTACAGGTGTGAGCCACTGCACCTGGCTTTTGTTTTGTTTTGTTTTTTGTGACGGAGTCTCGCTCTGTCACCGAGGCTGGAGTGAAGTGGCATGATCTCAGCTCACTGCAACCTCCGCCTCCTGGGTTTAAGCAATTCTCCTGCCTCAGCCTCCTGAGTAGCTGGGACTACAGGCACGTGCCACCACGCCCAGCTAATTTTTTGTATTTTTAGTAGAGACGGGCTTTCACCATGTTGGCCAGGATGGTCTCGATCTCTTGACTTCATGATCCGCCTGCCTTGGCCTCCCAAAGTCCTGGGATTACAGGTGTACCTGGCTGACCCAGAGAACTTAAAATGATTTGCCTAAGGTCACAGAGTGGTTTAGTGATGAAGGAACAAAAGCTTTGCAGACAGGTAGGCCTGTGTTCAAATCCTGGTGTGGCCTTGGACAAGCCACCCAACCTCTCTCAGTCTGTTTTCTGACCTACAAAATAAGAACAATACCTATTTTTGTAGGGCTGTCATGGTTAAGACATATTGTTCTGGCCGGGCGTGGTGGCTCATGCCTGTAATCCCAACACTTTGGGAGGCCGAGGTCGACAGATCACGAAGTCAGGAGATCAAGACCATCCTGGCTAACACAGTGAAACCCCATCTCTAGTAAAAATACAAAAAATTAGCCAGGTGTGGTGGCAGGCACCTGTAGTCCCAGCTACTCAGGAGGCTGAGGCAGGAGAATGGCGTGAATCTGGGAGGCGGAGCTTGCAGTGAGCTGAGATCACGCCACTGCACTCCAGCCTGGGTGACAGAGCGAGACCCCATCTCGAAAAAAAAAAAAAAAGAGATATCGTCCTTAACCAACAATTGACAGGAAATACAGAGGACAAAGAAACACAGAAAACACACCATAGGAATGCAAAGAGCAAAATCCAGAACATGGAAAAATCTATAGAAAAAAACACCCAGCTTCTTCAACAAATAAACGGGGGATAACTACAGTCATGCATCACTTAGCAACGGGGATACATTCTGAGAAATGCATCATTAGGCGATTTCGTCCTTGTGCAAACACCAGTGTGCACTTACACAGTCCTGGGTGGCACAGCCTACTGCACACCTCGACTACGTAGTATACGCTGTATAGAGTTGCTCCTAGGCTACAAACCTATACAGCATATTACTGTGTAGGCAACTGTAA
This sequence comes from Papio anubis, assembly GCF_008728515.1. NCBI lineage: Eukaryota > Metazoa > Chordata > Mammalia > Primates > Cercopithecidae > Papio > Papio anubis. Next base: position 61,048,059 of record NC_044991.1, on the reverse strand, counting down.
CACAATGGTAAGTATTTGTGCACCTAAAACATACAATGGGTACAGTAAAAAAAAAAAATGATATTACAATCATATTAGACCACTGTCATATCTGCGGCCCATCATTGACTGAAACATCTCTATGCAAAGTGTGACTATAGAAGGGACCATATAAATTAAATGAGACTTAAAAGACTTAAGAACCATGTGTGGACTTTATATGAATCCTGAATCAAACTATCAAAATAAGGTTGTGACATTTACAAAACAATCGAACATTTGAACATAATCATGTGGATTTTTATTTTATTAAGGTACTGTTAAACTTTATAAAGATGGTAATGGCATTACAATTGTTTTTAGAAGTCATCTTTTAGAGACACACTGTGAAATATTTAAGGACAAAATATGATAGCTGAGATTTTCTTCAAAGCACAGAATGGAAAAAAGTAGGTAGGGGTATAAATGAAACAAGACTGACCATGAACTGCTAACTGTTGAAGTCACGTGATGGATAAATCATATTTTATTAACCTATTCAACTTTGTATATATTTGAAATTTTCCATATTAAAAATAAAGAGGAATTAGTTAGGTTTCAATTCTAGCAACTCCATCTATCAGCAGCGTGACTACAGCATCTTTTTTTTTTTTTTTTCTGAGACAGAGCCTCGCTCCGTCGCCCCAGGCTGGAGTGCAGTGGTGTGATCTCGGCTCACTGCAAGCTCCGCCTCCCGGGTTCACGCCATTCTCCTGCCTCAGCCTCCCAAGTAGCTGGGACTACAGGCGCCTGCCACCACGCCCAGATAATTTTTTGTATTTTTAGTAGAGATGGGGTTTCACTGTGGTCTCGATCTCCTGACCTCGTGATCCACCTGCCTCAGCCTCCCGAAGTGCTGGGATTACAGGCGTGAGCCACCACGCCCGGCTGACCACGGCATATCTCTTAACCTCCCTGTGTCTGGATTTCCTATCTGTATGATCACGATCAACACAGCCTACTTCTTAGGTTTGAGGTGAGAATTAAATAATATTTTATATACATAAAAAGCTTCACACATAGTAACCTTCAGTAAATATTAGCTGTATTAGTATAAACACAAGGTACTAAATACGGTATCTCAACATAGTGGACACCCAATTAATATCACTAATATGCAAGGCTGCGCTAACATTTAAAACCCAGGTCAGATTTTTTTTTTTTTTTTTTTTGAGACAGAGTCTCTCACTCTGTCTCCAGGCTGGAGTGCAGTGGCACGATCTCAGCTCACTACAACCTCCACCTCCCTGGTTCAAGTAATTCTCCTGTCTCGGCCTCCCGAGTAGCTGGGATTACAGGCAGGCACCACCACGCCCAGCTAATTTTGGTATTTTTAGTAGAGACAGGGTTTCACCATGTTGGCCAGGATGGTCTCGATCTCCTTACCTCATGATCTGCCTGCCTCGGCCTCCCAAAGTGTTGGGATTACAGGCTGTGAGCCACTGTGCCCGGCCCATCAGATTTTTAAATCAACTACTCAACTAGTCTCCTCGACAGGGGGCCTAGAAATTCTCTAGTGAAAGTCCCTAGTGGCAGCTCTAGCACCCTGTCTATCTTGACAAACACCCCATGACCTGACACAGGATCAGAAGCTGACTAATGTTTAACATGAAAGCGCTGTTCTCTGGAAGCAGGCAGGGCCACCTTATTTTCCCCAACCAAGTAATTTAAGGTACATTTTCTAATATTTGCTGACAGAACAAAGAAGAAAGGCTCAAAGACATGATCAATGTTCATGCCAACCTTCAAAGTGATTTGGTAAAACTACACAAAATAAACACCCAGCTAGGGTCCACTGGCAGGATAAAAGCTGACAAAGAAATGGCAATTTTTTCCCTGAGCAAATATACAAGTAATAGATGAGCTCTGAGAGACTAAGTTATGTAGGTTTCAGTATTCCCTTCCCTCCCCAACCATTTTAAGAAGAAAAACTCTCTTTTGATATACTTCAAGTATGACTGTTTACTGGATTAATTTCCTTCCTGAAATGATGTAATTATAAGCAAAGAGATCATTCTCATCCTTTTATCCAGTTTAAATACAAACTGGCTTCATAACGACATGACCTTGCTCTGCTCTAAGAGGCTATGAGAAGGTATCACCCATCTCCAAAGTGTGGGACACTTCTACCACCTGCTCATTAGCAGAAATATGGATGCTACTCAGTCTAGTCATTCATCTGTGCCTCTACTCAAGTTGTCCCCATTGCACAGAATGTTCTCTATCTCTGCAGCCTAATCACCTGTGAACATTCTTTCTGGAAAAGGGGGGAAGGGAAGCACATCAGTTGAGGAAAAGATACCTGGGTGTTGCTTCTAAATAGTATGGGAGATACGGTACAGACATGGCAATACTGGTATTTCATAATCTGTAAGTACAACCAGACAGAATCTTAGAAATTAAAATGGTCCTGGACAACAGATGGTCATTATCCTTATCCTGCAAGGTCCAGCACAAATACTCACTGGTCCACAAATGTTCCTTGGGAACTCCCCCTCTGCCCCTCCTCCATGTACAAAGGAAGCAATCTCTTCCCCTTCTGACCTTCCCAATCACTGTACCCCTTTATGGTACTTGCTATGTGAGAATTCATATTGTGGTTCTTAAAATTCATATCTATACTAAACAGAATGGCTTCAAATGAAAAAGACAGATAATCCCAAACGTTTACAAGGACACAGAACAGCAGCAATTTTCTCATCGCTAACCATGTAATCTGGCAGGCCTTTTAAAACTGTGGCGTATTTACTAAAGCTAAACATATGCCTAACCTAGGACTTAAGAGTATGAGGTTAGAGAACACTCACTCACTGTTCCCGCTACACAGTTCACCTTTAGTCTTTTGCTTCATCATTGCCCCTGTCCAAATGCTTTCATCACACCTTTTCCCAATCCCAGAGATCAGCTGAGATCACTCTCCCTGCTCCCTACAAAGAGATCGATCTCCCCTCCTATGGAAAATTCTGTCACTTACCTTTCACCTCTGACAAATGACTAATGGATTCTTCACATATAAATTGTCTCGTGATTTTACAACTTTCTAATTTGCTCCTCACAATAACATTGTGAGGAAGGCAAGATATGGAGTATTGTTTTTTTTTTGTTTTTTTTTTTGAGACGGAGTCTCGCTCTGTTGCCCAGGCTAGAGTGCAGTGGCCGGATCTCAGCTCACTGCAAGCTCCGCCTCCCGGGTTTACGCCATTCTCCTGCCTCAGCCTCCCGAGTAGCTGGGACTACAGGCGCCCGCCACCTCGCCCGGCTAGTTTTTTGTATTTTTAGTAGAGACGGGGTTTCACCATGTTAGCCAGGATGGTCTCGATCTCCTGACCTTGTGATCCGCCCGTCTCGGCCTCCCAAAGTGCTGGGATTACAGGCTTGAGCCACCGCGCCCGGCCAAGATATGGAGTATTAACCCCACTTCACAGACGAGAAAATGGAACTTCAGAGTGAGAAATGACATCTCCAGTTTACATGGCCTTATTATTCCAGACCCCACAGGCAATGCTAAATTGTTGGAAGAAATAGGGAGCACAACACAGCATCCCAAGTAACATTTCTCTCTGAAGGGTAGGAAAGAGGGAAGAGCCCTTCAAAACCAGGAGAGCCTCAATGTGCCCACCATTTCCATTTGCTAGGGCTCCTTGCTGCAAAGTGTTCAAAGGCGGCTGGCAGAGGCAGTGGCAATGGGCTTCACAAACTACAATATAATCACAATTATTAAATCACAGACTGATCGAATGCCAGAAACCACACCTCAGATAATTCCACTTGCATACGAAACAGAGCAATTTTATTTCAAAATAGAGCGTAATAAAACTTAAAATAATTCAGTATGAAACTTAATTTTCTTCATTTCTTCATAAGAAGCAAAACAATACCAAATCTTCCTGAAGCCAGCCAGAGAACTGTTTGGGTGTCCAGATGCAGGTATCTGGCCACCCAAACCTGAAGGGCAATGTTGTCCCCTACTCTAACACTCCTGACTTTACACACTGGGTGTTGGACACCTTAGCAACGGAGGATAAATATCTGTAAAAAACAGAAGGGAGAGAAGGAAATGCCAAAAAAAAAAAAAAAAAAAAAAGTCTACACACTGAAAGTCAGATTATCAAACTGGTCTCCTTGTCTACTGACGTAGCCATCAATTATGTTATTTTCCGTTTGAACTCTCAATCCAAATATATGAGCCAGGGCAGCAGGCTGGATTTGAATTACTTCTCTGTCTTCCTCTCAAGACTCAAAGTAATTTGTGGACAGGAATTATGTCTTGTTGGTTTTTATGTTCTCCACAAGGAGAACACATAGGAGGTACTCCAAATTCCTGGAACGAATGGTTGAGATTAGGGATGGAAGGCTGTTGGACTCCCAAGCATAAATAATCATGCCACAGCAACTAAGTAACTTCCTCTGAACCCTAATTTTAGGAAGGGTTGATTTTAATTGGTGTAAGAATCAATTTAGGGTGAATCTTTAAAAGTCTGAAGAGAAGTTATTCTTGTGTCCAACTGAGTCACGCACAGCCCTCATTATTACATTGGCAGCAACACCATTCCTCAGTACCACCTTACAGGTATCCGCAAGAACAAAATTCCAAAGCCTTAAATTCATGTTCTGGATAAAAAGGAAATAACATGGCCGGGCGCGGTGGCTCACACCTGTAACCCCAACACCTTGGGAGGCACAGGCGGGCGGATCACGAGGTCAGGAGATCCAGACCATCCTGGCAAACACTGTGAAACCCCGTCTCTACTAAAAATACAAAAAATTAGCCAGGCGTGGTGGCGGGCGCCTACAGTCCCAGCTACTCGGGAGGCTAAGGCAGGAGAATGGCGTGAACCCGGGAGGTGGAGCTTGCGATGAGCCGAGATCATGCCACTGCACTCCAGCCTGGGCGACAGAGCAAGACTGTCTCAAAAAAAAAAAAAAAAATTTGACTTCTCAGTATAGTGTGGTCACATTTACAAAGAAAACCCAGATCTAGATAAATGAAGTTACGGAAATGACCCTTTTAAATCTACTGCTGGGCTTGCTTTCACTAACACAAATAATTTCAAAGGAAACTAGACAAAGAGATCAACAGACACCATGTAAATAGTACCATTAACTAAGCTTATTAAAATCCTTAATAAAATAAACAGGAGACAGCTAAATACCAGATAAATGTTTCTGGAATGAAGAAAATCTGGCCAATAACATTAAGCTTCTAAACCTGGCATTCTAAAAGAGAATATTTACTTGAAATAAAGCAGTGAGTCTTACCTTGACAAACAGAACTATTCAGTCTCTACAGATGGCACTTCAAGGGGCAGGTAACCTCAGTGGGGTATATACTCCATAAGCTAAAGCTCTTAAGAAATGCAAGTTTCTGGTCTAGTGTTTTTCCATTACTACCACTGTGTGAGAATCTTAAAGTGTTTTTTTTTCCTTTATTATGTGACTTTAAAGTTTGCTACATATTTAAATGTAATTTTTTTTATAGTCTTAGACTCCAAGTTTGTCCCATGAGGCTACAGCTCCAAGTTTATAATGGAGCTCAGCATACAATTTGACAAATTCATCTCACAAGCAATTTTTCAGCAAGCTGTCCACTCTAAAAAGCAATATCCATCTGTTTATATACTGAAAGGTATCGTCTGTGAACCCAGAATTCAACCCTCTGAGATCCTCTCAATACTTTAGCAAAGTCCTTTCTCCTTCCAGAGATAAATTCTCAAGCCACTTTCACAAAACTGTAAAAAGGTAGAAATATCACTTAAGATTATCTAGTCCAATTCCCTTGTTTCACAGACAGGAAGACAGAGATCCCAGAGAGTATTAGATACCTACAATTAACATGGGTTTGGCAAGCATCAAAAGCCCACTGACGGCTGTTTTCCCCAGTCAAACTCACTGGTGTGTTGGGAAGATAGCCAGATTTGCACTTTAGTTAGTAGAGCACTCCCTAGGAAACTCAAGTATGTACCCTCTAGGAAACCCAAGTATTCAGCCACAACTCCCTATCCCAACCCCAGAATAAACAACAGGGGGCAGTGGATGTCTTAAATGGTTCTTCTGGAGATGGAGACTAGAGCCCAGGGACAATATCCCATCTTTCCTTCCTTCCTCCCAGGAGGTACAGGACATTGATTACCATGAAAGCCATTATGAAATGACATAAGACGCTAACACTGAGGAAATTAAGGCAAGGCTGTGGAAACAAAAGATGATAAACATTAATACTTGGCCAGATACCTGCTTCTACTTATTCATTCGAAGACAGGGGAGAAGTGAGAGAGAGGGGGACCTCCAACCCTTTTTCTGTCCCTACCTCCCCACCCCCACTCTTTGGACCTTTACAGAATTTCAGGGACTCCCCAGATGATTTTATGAGGAAACAAGGCTATAAAAAGGGCCTTAGTCCAGCCCACACACTGACCAAACGATGCTCAGGCTAGTGACTAGACTTCCTATTTATTCCACTGCACACTGTCTCTATTCCTAAGGGTCTGTGAGCTGCATCCTGAGCACAGGTCTGAAACTATCCTTACAGTATCGAGGGGGAAGTTGCAGGACAAGCAGGTTAACGGCTGTCATTTTCTCCCTTCCAGCTATACATTTTATGCATGAGGCCAAAATTGAATTAAGACCAAGACACTCAAGTGAAAACCTTGCTATCTCCACCCCCATTCCCCCCTCACCAATGCCAAACTAAGAAGGGGGAGAGGAAGAAAGAAAACATCTCTCCTAGAGATATATTATCTAAACCACCACCTAGAATCTTAAAATGTAATTGCTAGAAGGGACTTTGTGGGTCATCTAGTCATTATTTGGATGAATAAACCTAGACACTTGCCAACTGAGAAAAAGACTGGCACACACAGTGGGGTCTCCTGACTCCTATCCCTAATAAAAACCCGTCCGGGTCCCTCTCCATCCTGTCCTACCCTGCCCTGCCCCATCCACCCTCTCCCCAGGCCACTGCTGCATCCAAGCTACTGAGATTTCTGCCCTTCTGGATTATGAGCTCGTTAGGATTAAGTTTTACTCATCTTTGTTTTCCCAGTGCCTAGCAGAGAGTAAGCAGAGAAGTGGCTTCGACTTAGAGAGGAATACACTAATATATGAAAAGTAAAGTGCCAAAGGACGTAGCCTGGAGAAAATGTAAACTTTTCTCGGCTTAACGTAAGTAGTTTCCAGGCTGTGCCATGCCTGGATGTCTAGGATTGAATATCTCCTCTCTTCCTAAACTAATGTTCGCATCATCCAGTTTAGCCAGGAACATGACCAGTTGTGCCATACTCTCACTCTCTCCCTTTCAGACCTGACACAAAGAACTGGAATCCATAACTAGAGGTAAGCGAAAGCATATGTAAGGAGACCCTGTATAAGAAACCCTACCCCCTCCCTTACGTGTTCCTCCTTCTCCTGTGTCTCCACCTCAATAAACAGCACCCATTTACAAAACTGCACCAGGTAGAAACCAGATGTCATCCTGATTCCTTCCTTACCTAACTCCACACCAATAATCTGTGTCTCATGACTCAATTCCACCTTTTTTCTTTTTTTTCTTCTTTTTTTTTTGAGACAGTCTCACACTCAGGGCTGGACTGCAGTGGTTCGATATCAGCTTATTGCAACCTCCACTTCCCAGATCCAAGTGATTCTCCTGCCTTAGCTTCCCACGTAGGTGGGATTACAGGTGCTGCCACCACACCCGGCTAATTTTTTTCTGTATTTTTAGTAGAGACGGGGTTTCACCATGTTGGCCAGGCTAGTCTCAAACTCCTGACCTCAGCTGATCCACCCACTTTGGCCTCCCAAAGTGCTGGGACTACAAACGTGAGCCACCAGGCCCAGCAATTCCATCTTTTCTCTACACACACTCTTGCACATGCTCTTCTACCACCTTCATTTGAAACATCATTACCTCTTGCCAACCTCCTAACTGGCCTCTCTGCCCACAGTGCTCTAGCTCTCCAGTCCACTCCTGAACAGGCAGCCAGAGATATCCTTCCAAAATGTACATCGAATCATGGCCCCCTCACCTCAGGATGAAGTCCAAACTCCTCAACACAGGCAAGAAGGCCCTTTCCTGACTTGGCTTCTGCTCTGCCTACCTTGAAAGTCTCCTGTCTGGCCACATCCACCCACCTCAAGCATTATGCTCCACCCAATAATCCTGAGAAATTTGTTTAGCTTTCTTAGCCCGTTTCTTCAACTACAGAATGCGATTAATAATAGTACTTACTTTCAGGATGGTTATGGGAAGAAATAAGTTAATACAAATTAAATTCTTAGAATAGTACGTAATGGATATGGTAAATGGCCAAAAGTCTTAACCTATTATCACCATTTCTGAACTTGCTGTTCCTTCTACCTAGAACAGTCTTATCTCTGCCTCCTCCCTGACTCCCCAGATCTCTTCTTTTCCTGGCTTATGTCTGTTCTTCTCCTGAGGGCTAGGCTTAACTAACTTCTCCTCCAAAGAAGCCTTTCCTGACCTTCCAGTGCTGGGTTAGGCATCATTCTTCTGTGCTCTCCTGGTACCTGTCCCTGTCACAACACTTTTCACACTGCCTGTTTCCTTGCCTATCTTTCCCACTAGGCTATATGAACCCAAATCCCTAAGCATAGTACCAGGTCTGACAGATGCTTACTAATTGTTCAGCGAATGAAAAACTTTCCAAAAATGAGGTATCCAATGAAAGACAGTCTCAACAAGTAACCAATTCAAATATCAGCCAGGTAGCTGGTCTAAATGACTATAAGGTCCCTCAACTACAAGATTCTATCCAATAAATTCAACACATTGACCTCATGGGTCACATTTGTTTAACTTTAATATGTAGGCAATGTTTGGGCCATCAGATTTTTAAGGAGAGTGTGACATGACCAGACACATGATCATGTGTTTGTTACCCTATTACCCATCTCTGAGACACCACCTCTCCCAACCCCCAGTTGTTATCAGGACAAAATTCCAACCATCTTCATAAGCATAAAAAGCCCACTCCCCTAAATACACCAACACAGAAGACGGTCAAAAGGACATTCTGACACGCTATATGCAGCATCTAACTTCATCTTAACCAACTGCAAGCAGTGAGGATCCATAAACATCCTCTAAGAACCCAAAAGCTAATCCCTCCTGTGTGTCTTTATGGAAAGAGGGGGACGAAAGAGGGAACATTTCATAAAGGTGATCTACTTAATCATCCTGAGTAGTTTTGATCCAAGCTGCTGCCACTGCACTGTTATTCCTGATAACTGCAGCCCCATATCCCCAAACCCTAGACTGTCAGAAAGGCAGCTGCAAACGAGGTGAGGGTGGGAAGTTATCTAGGTTCTATTTTAAGGGCGTAATAGCTTGGTGTGGTGGCTTATGCCTGTAATCCCAGCACTTTGGAAGGCCAAGACAGGGGGATCACCTGAGGTTCAGGAGTTCGAAGCCAGCCTAGCTAACATGGTAAAACCCCATCTCTATTAAAAATACAAAAATTACCCAGGCATGGTGGTGCAAGCCTGTAGTTCCAGCTGCTCGGGAGGCTGAGGCAAGAGAATCCCTTGAACCCAGCAGGTTGAGGTTGCAGGGAGCCAAGATCGTGCCACCGCAATCCAGCCTGGGCGACAGAGACTCCGTCTCCAAAAACACAGGGTATAAGGTCTCTTCTGCAGATACCGAGGGAGCCAGCAGAGATTCAAAACAGGCTTCGGTGATAAGCAAGCTCAACCGAAGGGGGAGAGAAGTAGGTCTTACTCAGAGATACAACCAGGCCTGGGTTCCTGCTCTGGAGCTGCATGTCACATCTCTGCTACAGGCAAGGACTAATATTTTGCATTTACAATGCACGCTGAGACTAAAGAAGACATTAAGTGTGCCAGCTTTGCAGTCACAAAAGGACAAATATTGCATGATTCCACTTACATGAGGTTCCTAGAGTAGTCAAATTCATAGAAAGTAGAATGATAGTTTTCAGGAGGCTGGAGGGAGGAGGGAATGGGGAGTTAGTTTAATGGGTACAGAATTTCAGCTGGGGAAGACAATGGACAGTGATGATGGTTGCATAACCATGTGAATGTACTTAATGTCACATAACGTACACTTTGAAATGGTTAAATGGTTAATTTTATGTTATATATATTTTACCACAATTTTTTTTTTAAAAAGCATGCCAGCTTTAAGGTTATACTGTCTGCAGTCTGAATACTGCCTTGGCCACTTACCAGTTACATGACCCTGAGGCAGGTAATGTAACCTCTCTAAGCCTGTTTCTTCTATAAAACAGGGATAATAATAGTACTTAATTCACAGGTTGCTCTGAAAATTAAGTAATATAGTCCATAAAGTCCTCAGTCCATTGGCCGGTGGCACACGTTAAGTACTTAATAAATTTAGCTATTACTACTGCCACTATAAAGCACTTTCAAAGCCATTTTTAAAATAATCCCCACAACAATCCTATGAGAGTTTACACATAAGGAAACTGAGGCTCAGAGAGCCACAATGAGTGGCTCAGTTTATGATGCCAGATCAAATCCTCTGCTCCAGAGAGGTGTCTTGTCCTCACTACTTACTCATTCTGTCATCTAAGGCAAGTGCTATGCTATGTCTCCATTCCCTCACAGTAAGAGACATAAACCAAGCTCTACAAACCCCCTCACAGAAATGGATTAGAAATTAAACCACATAATGGTTATGGAAGAGTATATAAGCCATAAACACATAAAACCGAAGTGGTGACTTGTGAGAACTAGTACACCTGTGCTTAAACCTGGCCTCCTCTTAATACTAACCATAAGGCACAGAAAGTGGTGGGGACTATAAAACTTCCTTGGGATTTCCAATTACTCAGGATTCCTGACGTTAAGACCTGAATAAGTGGTTTCGTGCCCTTTTTAAGAAGTGGCTGGCTCAAGCCTGTAATCCCAGCACTTTGGGAGGCCGAGACGAGCGGATCACGAGGTCAGGAGATCGAGACCATCCTGGCTAACACGGTGAAACCCCGTCTCTACTAAAAAAAAAAAAAAAAAATACAAGAAGTGGCAAGGTATGGGAGAAATAAAAATATTACTGGATTAGGAGGAAGAAGACCGGGAATTTCAGTTCTCGCTCTGACAAGGCAATCTGAATTCAGACAACTTACTTCCCCTTTCCAAGGTTCAGTTAGCAGGGAAGCAGGAAAAGGCAGGTATGGAAAAAGGTGGACCAGATGGTCGGTAGGACCCCTTTCAACTCCTACATAGGACTCCTAAATCCAGAATCCTGGCCAGGCACCACAGACCTACCAGACTCCAAAGAACTAATGTGAACATCAAGAGACTCCTCAAGACCTGGCCCAGAAACTCCCTTGCCTGATTTTTAGACACTCCCTCAAACCGGATCACATTGAAAAACTGGAACATTTGCCAAAGTTAATTTTAGTTCACTTTAACCACTCTGGGCCTTATCTGAAAATAGGAGAAATATTTATTTCAAAGCAGATGACTTCAGCGATTCCCCCTAACCCCCATCAAACTAGGATTGATAAATCTAAACATAGAGAACCTGCAAGGTCTGGGAGGAGGAACACGCCACACAAAAACTAAAGGGTGGATCCCACCGTTTACAGTCTCAAAGCTTCCTTGAGCCAAAACCCCCGGGAATTTGAGTTGTGTTTGAGTCCTGGAGTCTGCATCCATCAACTTCTAATTGTCGCAATACCAGCAAGGAATTCATCCAAACCTTTTCCTTTGGAGCTATGGTAACCCCAGAATGGAATTTCATCCATAGTATAGTGGACAACGGCCCAGAAGTCAGGGAAAACCCAGAGTTATGTCCCTAATTAAATGGTGTGACCCAAGGCTAGGTAAAAATGCCCTCTGCACTAAGAGATGATATATGCTCACACCAGGAAATATTAATAAATAACAGGTACTGGCACCGCTCCTTTGCACTTCTGTGGCTACTGTGACTCGGAGAAAATTACTTGACCCCTCTGCGCCTTGATTTCTGCTTCTGTAAATGAGGATAAACCACAAGGCCGTTGTGAGCATTAAACGAAATAAGGCTTGGGAAGTTCCTGGGTGAAGTCTCATTAAATGCTCCCTGTTGGTGTTAACCACTTCTTTCACATATTAGTTCCCTCCCTGAATCCATGAACACCCCGCGAGGCGGGTTTCCCTTTCCCCCCATGTCACCGAGAGGCAAACTAAGGCTCGGCCGCCAAGGGGGCTGAGGAAAACGCGGATACGGCCCCAGTTCGAGGGCCCGTTGTTGTTTCTCTCCGAGCCCAAGGCATGCAAACAGCCCAGAAGAGGCGGGAGCCGAGACAGGACCAGCTCTGCGCGCCTCCGGGAGCCCGTAGACCCAGCCTGGGTAGGAGAGCCGGAAGCAGCCGCGGCCGGGCCCGCCCGAGGCCTCCCCGGAGCAGCCTCCGTTCCCCTCCCTCCGCCCCTCGTCGGGCGGGGCGGGGCACGAGCACAAAAGACTCCAACTTCCGAGCGGGCGCGGGCCCACCCAGCCAACTACTGGCCCAGACTTGGCCCGCGGGAAAGGAGCAGGCAGGGAACGCCAGGGCGGCCGGGAGCGGGACCGGGCGCTAAGGGCTGGGGCCGGCGACCCGGGGCGGCGGGTCCCAGTGGGAGAAAGGAGCGGCGGAGGGGGCCTAGAGTTACTCGGGCTCTCGGGAACTCCCCGAAGGGCAGAAATAAGAGTTTCTAAATATAGGCAGCGGCCTGCCTGAAGAAGTGAGTGAACGGAAAGGCACAAAGCACACACCCTCCCCGCACCCCTAAGGAGACGCCCGCAGCCCCCACTCACCCGCGCCGAGAGGTCTGGAGGAAGCCGCGCGGCTGGGAAGGAGGCGGTACTGTCGCACTCGGGGACGTAAGGGAGGGAGGAAAAGGGCAGCTGCGGCGGGAGGAGGCTGGGCACACGCGCGGGAGTCGTCGTCGTCGTCGTCGTCGCCGCCGCCGCCGCTACCGCCCCCTCAGCTTCTCCGGGTTCCGCTGCCCCGCGCCCGCGCCGCTTGCGCGCCCCGCCGCACTGACAGCGGCGCGAGCCCCGCAGCCGCGAGCCCTGCCCTCGGCCGGCACCACTGAGGCGCGCGGGGGTGGGGGCACCCGGAGCGGCTCCCCGCTGCTCAGCCCCGCCCGCCGCTCCGGCCCTAGTCCCGGGCTCTCCCCCTTCTCTCTGTCTCCCCGGAAGGACACGGTGACACGAGAACTAGGAGTCTGCAGCCCCGCCCAGAAACAGCCCGGCTTCTCAAGCGCATGGGCTCTCCCCACCCTCTCAGCCTGGCTTTGGAAAGGTCCAGAGCTTCGGCGGGGACAGGAGGAAGGCGGGGCCGGGGCGGGGCCTGAAAGGGAGGAGGGACTGAGACGCGGCTTGGGGAGGCGGGGCTGGGGCGGGAAGAGAGAGTCGCTTGCACAGGTTTGGAGCCCAAGTAGGGGCGGAGCTAAGAGGGTGATGAGGCCCTGGTAAGAGTGTCGCCGGACAGGCAGGGAAGGCCGTGCAGGCGATGGAGAGCTGGGAGCCAGGACAGTGCTTGAAAGGAGATGCTGTGGGCGGGGCTAAATGGAGAACCGCCCAGAGAGCGGAGCCACGGACAGAGGGAGGCGGGGCTGAAGAGAAACCTAGAGTGGGAGGAAGGTAGAAGCGGGCCTGAAGGAGGCGGGCCCGGAAGCAGGGAGGGGAGGAGGGGCCCCAGGGGCGCCTACTCTGGGCGGGTGCCGGAAGGAGGCGTGCCCCAAGGAAGGACTGAGGGGTGGTGCTTGAGGTGGGCGGGGCCTGGAGATGGCGTTGAAACCTGCAGGCTGCGGGCGGTGCAGGAGGGATCCGGAAGAGACGAGGCAGGAAGAAACTCCTGGTCCTTTCGCTTTCAAGGGACGTGGCACTTACGGTGAGGATCGCTCTTCGCTGCCTAATCTGGGACTGGGCGAAGAGGCCGCGCTGAGGGTGATGTCCGAAAAAGATGCAGGAGATGTTTTATAACTTGATCCAGGTGCTAGTCCTCCCTCCTACACATTTCTCCTGTCGGGATCTCTCACTTGAATCGTGTTCCAGCCTCCAGTGAACCAGTCTTCCTAATGAGAGCACAAGAGGCCCGTTGTCCTTCATTCTTCAGCTATGGACTTCCCTGAAAGTTGAGAACTGACCATATTCTCGATGCCTGCTCTGAACTGTGATTTCACGACTCACATCGCTTCCCCAGAACCTGCTTAACAGACGGGATTCCTGAGAATGGAGCAGAATTTGAATTCAGAGTCCTGGCTTTGCCATACCAGCAGTTATAATTGCCCTTCTGTTGTTTGATGACTCCCTGCCCTGCTTCAAAAGGAAGAGTAATCAAATTAAAGAGTTGACGACCCTGAGCGCAAGGCCTCGGACGTTATTCCCTAAACTCTGCTTTAATATCACCTCCTCAAAAGAAATCTTCCCTGAACACCTTGTCTCGAGATGTTCTCTAGTTTATCTTCTTGTTCTGTCATTTATTGTCTGTTCATTGTGTGTTTTTTTGAGATGGAGTCTCGCTCTGTCGCCTAGGCTGGAGTGCAGTGGCACGATCTCGGCTCTCTGCAACCTCTGCCTCCTGGGTTCAAAGCGATTCTTGTGCCTCAGCCTCCCAAGTAGCTGGAATACAGGCGTGTACCACCATGCCCGGCTAATTTTTGTATTTTTAGTGGATACGGGTTTTCACCAAATTGGCCAAGCTGGGCCCTAACTCCTGACCTCAGGGGATCCGCCTTGGCCTCCCAAAGTGCTGAGATTACAGGCGTGAGCCACCTCACACCCTGCCATGTTTGTACAGTTTTTGAGACACGGTCTTATTCTGTTGCCCAGGCTGGAGTGCAGTGGCATGATCAAGACTCACTGCAGCCTCGACCTCCCAAACTCAATCCTCCCACCTCAGCCTCCCTAGTAGCTGGAACTACAGGCATGTGCTATCACTCTGGGCTGTTCACTATATTGTCCAAGCTGGTCTTGAACTCCTGAGCTGAAGTGATCCTCCTGCCTTGGCCTTACAGGCGTGAGCCTCCACATCCAGCAGAAGGGAGACATTTCTAAGGAAATATGCTGGCAACACTAGCTAACACTTAGTGAGAATTTACTAATTGCCATGCAGTCTGCTAAGTGCTTTTCAAGCATATTTAATTCCCACAACACCCCTATGTGGTAGGTACTGTTCTTACCCCATTGTACAGCTGAGGAAACTGTGGCACAAAGAGGTTAACTTTCCCAAAGTCACACAGCTGATGATGGAGTCCAACTTTGGGTCCTACATGCTGAATTACTATATTATCCTACTCCCTAATTATTAAGGACCTAGGGTCGTTAGTCCAATAAAGGTGAAGAATGAAGATGCCACATTCTTTTGCTTTCTGGATAGTATGGCATAGGGTATGATGCCTACCTAGAGTTGCAGCAGATTTTTTTTTTATTTTTAGCCATCATGAGGGAAGCCAGCCAGAAGACAAAACCATCGCACGGAGGAGGGCAAGACAGAAAACATTACAGAAAAAAATGAACCAGAGACTGGTGCAGCCATTCCTGAAGCTTGACCCACCTCTGGACCTTAACATGAACAAATATATTTTTATAGTAATTTGAGTTGTGATTTTTATAACCTGCAGCCATAATTTCCTAACTAAAACAGATGAGTACAGTTCAACAGGTGGAGACAATAAATGATAAAGCGTCAAGATTGGAAGAATATAACGTAATTTGGTTTGACTGCATTTTTAATCCCCTTAGTAATCCTACAAGGTTAGTTCTGTTTTTTTCCTCCATTTCACAGATGAGGAAATGTGATATGGCCAATGTAGGGCTACACAGGGGGCTGAAGCAGGAGAATTGCTTGAACCCGGGAGGCGGAGGTTGCAGCGAGCCAAGATCACACCACTTCACTCCAACCTCAGTAACAGAGCGAGACTCTGCCTCAAAAACAAAACAAAACAAAAGTTATCCTGCTTTCTCTTAGAATCCATAAAATCATGAACTATTTATAATTGGAAAGTTCCTCCAAGACACCTCATCTAGGGGTTTTCAAACCTCTCAAGCTGTCCACCTTTCTTACGCAAGACCTTTCACAGAAAGGCAAGGCATGAAACAGATGAGGGAGAGGAGGTGGCTTTGCTTGAAGTAGGGGAGAGGAACCCAGAGTCCTTCCTGCTAGACCTCCCCACCCCAGCCACAGGCCACCCTTCTTAAGCAGTGATCCCTCCACAAAATCCCAGGGTGTTACAGAATACAGTTTAAGAATCACCATTCTTTCCCAGGTCCTGTTTTACAGATAGGGAAATGGAGGCTCAGAAAGGCATAGATATTTACTTAATGGTTCTGGAGGAAGTCAGTGGCAGGAAGGGATACCTGCCTCACAGGACAATTCACTTTCCAGTGGGAATAGCACTATCTCCTTCCTGCTCTGCGTTTGAGGATAAACCCTGTCTTGGCTCCTCCCTGACTGGGGTGAGAAGTAGCCCTCCTGGAATTGCCTCTAAGCCCCTGGTTATCACCAGTGTTCTCGGTTGCAAATTACGAAACATAAATAAACTCAGGTTAACAGATGCAGCAAATGAATTTATCAGGAAGGAATGGGGAGCTCCCAGAACTGATGGGAGGGCTGGAGAACCAGGCCCAGAAAATGCACAGAAGTGGTGAGCGCAGAGGCTTCAATGTTGCCGGGACTCTCCTCCCAGTCCTTTATCTCTTCTGGCCTCTGTATGTGAGTTTTTCTCCTCAAGGCTAGGCACCTGGCTGCAGCAGCACTCACCACTCACAACTCTCACCTGCTCTACCGGAAGGAGACTGAGGGTTTCTGCTTCTGGTATGAAGGACAAAATTTTAGGGAAAAACTTTGGTTGGTCCAACATGGGTAAGACCCCGTCCCTGTACCAGTCATCTATGGCTGGAAAACCAGGTGCTGTGACTGGCCCAACTTAAGCCAGGTGCCACTCTCTAACCAATCACTGTGAATAGGGAAGTGGGATGTACAGGGAGATGGCAACCCCATCGGAACCGTATGGTCAGAGAAAGATGCATTTCCCAAAAGATGGAGTTCATGGTCTGGGGCAGATTGAATAATAGATTTTTACTACACCCATCCCAGAGTCACCCCCAACCAATACATTACTTACTGCCCAACTCTCATCATTCATTCTCTGCTCAAAACCCTTTAATGGGCTGGGCACAGTGGCTCATGCCTGTAATCCCAGCACTTTGGGAGGCCGAGGTGGGGGGATTACTTGAGGTCAGGAGTTCAAGACCAGCCTGAGCAACATGGTGAAACCCCATCTCTACTAAAAATATAAAAATTAACCAGGCGTGGTGAAGGGCACCTGTAATCCTAGCTACTCAGGAGGCTGAGGTGGAATAATCACTTGAACCTGGGAGGTGGAGGGTGCAGTGAGCAGAGATCATGCCACTGCATTCCAGCCTGAGAGACAGAGACTCTGTCTCAAAAACAGAAAAACAAAACAAAAAAACCTTCAATGGCCTCCCACTGCCATGTCATCGGCATGGATCAAAAACTCAAATGTCATGCCGGGCACAGTGGCTCATGCCTGAAATCCCAGAATTCTGGGAGGCTGAGGCAGGAGGATTACTTGAACCCTGGAGTTTGAGACCAGCTTGGGCAACGTAGTGAGACCCTGTCTCTACAAAAAAAAAAAAAAAACTAGCCAGCATGGTAGCATGTGCCTGTACTTCCAGCTACTTGGGAAGCTGAGGCCAGAGGATCACTTGAGCCCAGGAGGCCAAGGCTACAGTGAGACATGCTCACACCACTGCACTCCAGCCTAGGCAACAGAGTGAGACCCTTCTCAAAACAAATAAACAACAACAATAGCAAACCCTCAAGTGTCTACAGGGGCTAGGAAGATTAGACATGAGACAACAGGGAGTGGAGAGCACTGTCATGAACTGGAGGATGTGTGTTGCATACTGTTCCTAGAATGCAGGTGCTGAGATGTAGGATTCTTCAAGAGAGCCCCCAAATCTGGATTTTCATATAAAATCTCCCAATTTCTAAATGTTGGCTCAACTATTTTTAAAAACCTTGTGCAAGCCAAATGAATTATGTCTGCAGGCCAATTACTGTAGGCTGTGGTCTAAAAATGGGCAATCTCTGACCTTTATAGGATAAAGCCTATAATCACACACCCACCTTTGGGGTCTATTATCTATTACTACATAAGAAATCACCCCAAAAATGTAGTGACTTAAAACAACAATGATTTGTTACTTCTCACAATTTTATGGAATGACCAGGTGGTTCTTCTGCTCCATGTGGTGTTGGCTGGGAAAAGCTTCCTCCTGTCTCCACCTCCACATGTTCTATTTCCTTTTCAAGCCCAAGTGCCAATGGCACCTCCACCCTGAAGCCTGCCTCATCTCCTGTGCCACACACATTGCCACTGGCCGAGTCTAAATGAGATACCGTGCTCGCCAAGCTTTCTTGCTCTTTGTGTAGAAGTATTAGAGCATGCATCTAGCTCACCTAGAGAATGGAGGTCTACCTTGTCCATCTTTATATCCTTCTGGCACAGTCACACAGGAAAGCCCCATGAGTGCTGTCAGATTGGATTGAACTGAACTGACTCTTGGACATATTTAGTCCAACTTGCCCATTGTGCATATGGAGAGATGAAGTCTGGAGAGGGGAGTTCACACATCATATACACTGAAAGCTGCCCATCAAAAGAGTTGCAGAACCAGGATTACGGCCCTTGCATCTTGACTGCCAGTTGATGCAGGTTAAACTCTGTGTTTAATCCTTGTTGATATGGATGTCTGGGACTTGAATAGAAGACATTTCTCGTTTCAGATGCATCCATTATCAGGTCTTAGCCAGGAGCCAGTCCCTTGCAAGTATATATTGCAAGTAATTGATGACATTGGAGCCAGAAATCGAATGAACCGGGCCCAGTTCAATCAACTTACTGGACAAACTCCTCAAGCACTCTAAGCCCCAATTTCCTCCTCTGTAAAGTGGGCATAAATTACATTTACCTTGAGGGTTGCTGTGAAAGCTAGAAATAATATATGTAGTGTCCCCTGACACACAGAAGGTGCTCAAGAAATAGTAAGCTCTTCTAATAATTGTTATTGATGACAAAGAGGATGAAAGAACAAATGCTCTGACTTCTCAAAGAAGGGAGAATCATCCCTGAGGATTGTGTCTTGGAGAACATAAATCCATATTTTTCTCTTTCCTGAACAAATTCCCTTTGGAAGGGCACAAAGGGAACAACTTCCCTTCTTAGGAAGGAAGGGAGGAAGGGAAGGAAGGATGGAAAACAAGAGGGAGGAAGAGTTGGCAGGTTATGACTATCTCTACCTCTCCCTGAGGCTTGCTCTGTTATACCCACCCCAAACTGTGGTCCATCCCATTTCCATGCTGAGATCAGGCCACACACAGAAGTGGTGGGGCCGGACCACCACTTTGAGCCATCCCTGGGAATCCCCAGGACACCGGATAGCAGACTTGGAGCATACAGTTCCCACACGCTGTGATTGATCACTAGGGAGCTCAAGGTTATGGAGGAAGCTCTTATAAGTCAATACAAGATTGTGTGTCTCTCATTTCTCCCTGGCTCAGCCCTCAGAGCCCTTGTCCCTGCTCTCTGCCTTGCCACTAGGTCTTCCCATTAGTTTTTTATCAAACAAAAGACAGGCTGACATCTTTAAAGTATGGTCTTTATAAAGTAGGGAGCAAATCATTCCGCACCTTCCCTCCCAATACCTCCCTCACTGGTGCCTTCAAGCCTTCGAACAAGAGGGGACACATCTCCCCACTTCCCAGTGACCTTCCTCCATCCCTCATTGCATCCATGAGTGACACCACTGAGATCAGATGCAGTTATGTTAATTGAAATTGACATTAAGGGCTCACTTGCTCAAGCAGAAGCACATTAGAAGAAATATAAACGAGGAAGACATTGGGTCTGTGACATTTGTTCTAATGAGAAAAACCATCAAGAGCATCTTGTTCAAAGAGGATTGAGTGCCCAGGAAACAACAGATACATGAGGCCTTCCACCCCCACCCCACCCCCCAATACTTAGAAGTGTCACACATACTTGAAGAGACTTTTCAATCATCCTTGCTTCAATCATGATTCCCCAGGTACATTTCACCCAGCACCTTCCCCCTCATGTTCTTCATCTGTTTCTCCAAAACTACTTCTCCATATTATTTTAAGAGTTTGTGGCCAGATGTTGGTAACGTGTGGTCCCAGATGTTCTTATTTGCTATACTTCAGGAATTCTTGACTAGGTGGCCCAAGAACTTCTCAGCTTTGGATCCAATAAGGGGAACCTAAAACTAAAAGAATCCCATCTGGAGTAGAGAGGAAGATACCCAATTACCCAGTTTTTTGTTGTTGTTTGTTTTCTGAGACAGAGTCTCTCTCTGTTTCCCAGGCTGGAGTGCTGTGGCGCGATCATAGCTCACTGCAGCATTGAACCCCTGGGCTAAGCAGTCCTCTTGCCTCAGCCTCCTGAGTAGCTGGGACTATAGGCATGTACCACCATGCCCAGCTAATTTTTTTTTTTTAATGTTTTTGTAAAGACAGGGTTTCACTATGTTGCAAAGGCTGGTCTTGAATTCCTGGGCTCAAGAGATCTTCCCACCTCAGCCTCCCAAAGTGCTGGGATTACAGGCACGAGCCACCACATGTAGCCCAAGTTTCTGCGTAAAGAACGTGAAGGTTTTCCTTAGATCATGCTTTAAATGGCACATCATGTCTTTATGGTTATTAGTGGGTAGTTGCAAGTTATAGATACTATTTTTGTCTATGCTGTATCATTTCCCAATATTCTTAATAGCATCTGACTTTAAAAAAAAATTTTTTTTTTGAGACAGGGTCTTCCTTTGTCACCCAGGATGGAGTGCAGTGCTGTAATCATGGTTCACTGCAGCCTCAACTTCCCGGACTCAGGTGATCCTCCCACCTCAGCCTCCAGAGTAGCTGGGACCACAGGTTGTGCCACCATGCCCAGCTAATTTTTGTATTTTTGCGTACAGACAGGGTTTCACCATGTTCCCCAGGCTGGTCCCTAACTCGTAAGCTTAAGCAATCTGTCCATCCCAGACTCCCTGTAAGTGTTAGATTACAGGCATGAGCCACTGTGCCTGGCCAGCATCCGATTTTTCTGTGAGCCTCTACTCCTATTCTTGGTCCAGGCCATAAAGAGTATGGAAACTAAAGTCTGACTGCCTAGATTTGAATCCTGGCTCTGCCATTGACCAGCTGTGTGAACCTGGAAAAATTCCTTAACCTCTCTGTGCCTCATATAAGAAATGTGGAGAATAGTATCTACCTCATGGAGTTATTGGATTATATGAGTTAATTCAGATAAAATGTTTAAAAGAGTGACTGGCACATAGTAAACACCCCCAAATGTCATCTAGTATTCATATTATTACTATTAATTCAGAAGGGGCTGACTTCATTCCCCCCGGCCCTGGTGATGGCACCTGACCCAGGCCTGGCCAATCAGGACATTCTGTCCCCCTGCCCACCATGGAATCCTTCTCCACACATGGACAATCATACTAATCATTTGGATTGGCACTGAGGGCTGTGACCTAATGTGAACTCTGAAAGCCTGGTCATGCTGGGCCAAAGCTGCAAAGTAAAGGTAAACATCAAATCTGGGCTGGTTCATCAGGAGAGAACATTCTGAGCAGGAAGATTTGGGGACTATCAAGTTTCACCTTGCAGGTGAAGGCCTACTCTGCCTACTCTAGCCATTAGTTAGACCCCAATGAAATGATTGCAGTAGACTGTTAATTTGGTGGCTTCCAGTGAACCATGCTTCTGGCATCCATACTCTTATGTAGTCCCCTCCCACATTGACTATGGACTTTGCCATGTTGATGCAGGGCAGGTAAGCCCCAAAATTGGGGCTTAGCCCGGGAAGTTTCATCCAGGAAAGAATTCAAGGGCAAACAGGTGGTGTTAGATGGCAATTTTTTTTTTTTTTTTTTTTTTTGAGACAGTATCTTACTCTGTCACCAGGCTGGAGTGCAGTGGCACAATCTCTGCTCACTGCAATCTCCAACTCCCTGGTTCAAGTGATTCTCCTGCCTCAGCCTCCTGAATAACTGGGATTAGAGGCAAGCACCACCACACCCAGCTAATTTTTGAATTTTAGTAGAGATGGGGTTTCACCATGTTGGTCAGGATGGTCTCTATCTCCTGACCTCATGATTCACCTGCCTCGGACTCCCAAAGTGCTGGGATTACAGGCATGAGCCACCGCACCAGGCCTAGATGGCAACTTTTATTGGAGTGGCAGTGTACAACAGCAGCAGAGGTACTGCTCCTACCCCATAGGCAGCATGCCCAGAGTAGCAGCTCAGGGGTAGTTCTGTCGTCATATTTATACCCACTTTTAATTACCTGCAAATTAAGGTGCCAGTTATTCAGAATTTTCTGGACAAAGGATGGTACTTCTAGGCCATTGCCATGGAAAGGGGTGGTAACTTTCAGGTGTTGCCATCACAGTGGTAAACTGACATGGCATTGCTGGGTATGTCTTATGGAGAGGTGCTTTCACTGCTTCCCTGTTCAGCTGGTCTTCAATCTGGTCCAGAGTTTGAGCCCCACCTCTGGAGTTGAGTCCTGCCTTCTACCTCAATGTGACAAATTTAGGCCAATGGGATATCAGCAGCTGTGATGCAAGCAGAGACTTGGGAAATGCCTGCACACTGGGGTTTGTCCTCTTGGAATGCTCATTCTTGGGAGCCCTGAACAACTGTGTAAGAAGTCTGGCTACCCTGCTGGAGAGACCACATGGAGAGAACACATGGTGGGAAGAGACTAAAATTGTATAAAGAGAGTCAGGCCAGCCATCCCAGCTTCTCTGTTGAGCCCAGCCATCAGCCGACCTGCCAGCTGAATGCAACCATAAGAGTGATCACCAGCAAGATCACTAGAAAAACCACCCAACTGAGCCCAGCCCGGATTGAACAGTCATAAGCAAATAAAATGGTTATTGTTTTAAATCACAAAGTTTCGGGGTTACATAGCAATCGAAACAACAATCATGTTCAATAACATTTCCTACATCCACAGAGTTCTCAGAGCTCTACCACATCTAAGAGATTAGGATTGTTATTAGCCCCATTTTACAGATGGGGAAGCTGAGGCCCAAAGATGGGAAGCAACAGCCCCAGTCAAGCAGAGACAGAGCTGTCACATTCATACACTTCTGAGTGAGCTCCTTCCACTGCACCTCCCACTGCAGTAACTTCTGTCCAGTTGAAGAAACTTATAAGCAGCAGCAGAAAGTGGTGAGGTATAGGAGCACTGGACTGGGATTCACAATAGCCTGGCTTGAAGTTGGCCATTATTTGTCTGTATGTGCTTAGACAACTCAAACCACTTCCCTCCCTGAGCCCGTCTTTCCAGCTGTTCAGTGAGGGGGGAAGCATACTGAAATGCTCGCAGAGGCCAGGCAGATAACACAGACAAGGGAAGCAGGTCAGGTGAGGATTATAGTGGCTGAGCCTATGCCCTTCTATGTGGGGGTGGTCACTACCCAGCTTCAACCAACTGTTACCATATGGAATCGGGGCCCAGTGTAGCTAGATCACCTGATTTTTTTCTTTTCCTTAGAGACACAGGAAATGTAGGTTATGATGTTAAATTTCCCAATATTAAAATGTTATATACAGCTCAGGAAAAGCAGGGAAAAGAAAAGGAAATGTTATGAATTCATTTGAATTGTTTAAAAATATACAGCCATTCAAACCTACAGTCTGCTGGTTTGAAACCCTGGATCAGATTATTTCAAAATGTCCTGCTAGAGTTTATGCCGACATCAAAGAAGGATGCCTACCGGTCCCAGCCCTGCCCTGCGCACACAGAGCAGTTCCATCTATCTCCCCAGCCCAACTCACAGAGCCCGAACACCAGGGAGGCCTTGGGTGTAGCTACTCTCTTTCTCTCGAGGACTCTCATCTCCAGCCCTTCCACCCCTCTGTCTACAAGGAATGGGGTGCAGAGGCCCAGCTTCGAATGCCTAAAGTTGCTGGGGCTTCAAAGGAGGGCCAAAAGTGGAAAAGAAGTAGCATCCATTAAACAACTACTGTGGGCCAGGTGTGATGGTGGATTGCAATATTATGCAATAGCAAAGGGTCTCATGACTATGAGGACATAAGGGATTGGAGGAGCGCTGTTCATCCCTGGTCATAATGAGCCTTGGAGACAGACAGGCAGTGCAGCGAGGGACGGCCTAGCTATTATTGATACTAATTAAAAGGCCATTAAATTGAAGGGCACATACAGCCCTTCCGTCACCAGCCAGTGCTCTGACAGTCTCACCATTTTCTGTGAGGCCAGCGTAGCTTGTGTGGGGCACAGAGCGCAACCCCTCACCCCCTGACTCTCCACTAAAGCACTTAATTGTCCGAGAAAAAATACCAACACTCCCACAGCTCTGGGTGAAGCTGCAATATACTAATTGAAATTCAATGGCTTGAATCTCGGGAGGGAAAGGGTCACTAGTAGGGAAATATAGAAGCATACATTCATTCAATAAATTATTAGTCTGCATCTTTTATGTGCCTAGTACAGTGCTACATGCAATGAATATGGCAATGATCAAAGCAGATAAAGGGCTGCCCAAATATAATCATGGAGATTATGGAAGGATTGAATTCTACCCTCTACAATTCACAGTTGCAAAAAATGCATAGTTCTTTATTTTCTTTCTCCTTTTTTCTTTCTTTCTTTCTTCTTTTTTTTTTTTTTTAACGGAGTCTTTCTCTGTCTTCCAGGCTGGAGTGCAGTGGCACAATCATAGCTCACTGCAGCCTCAACCCTCCGGGCCTCCGTGATCCTCCTACCTCAGTCTCCTGAGTAGCCTTTATTTTCCGTAAGTGATCATTTTTGTGTGTGTGCTTCCTTTATTTTCTGATAGAGAAAAATATAAATCTGATTACTAATTGTAACCGAGTCTCTTCCAGTTTAAAAGTCTCATGAAGGAGTATTTCATAGCATTTGAGTAAAAGGTCCATCTTCCTTTCCTCCCACCTCTTCCTCCCTCAAGAAGGCTTGGGTGTCAGCCAGGTCACACATGGATCCTTGAGCCATCCTCTGGGAATATGACCTGAGAGGCCCTTCCCATTGACTTAGCAGCGGGATGGAGAAACTCCAGCATATCATGGTTTCGTGGGCTAAAAATCCGGGGTCATCTGCTAGGGCCCCACGTGTGCCTCCTCAGCCCTGAATCCCTAAGATGATGACTGCAGCTGTGACTCTGCTGAGAGCTTTCTCCTGACACCAAGGCAAACTTGGCCCACTCACTGGACAAGACAGAAGTACTGGAGATGTGGTACCCACAGAAATATCGTTCAGCCAATGACAGGGAATTGATGATGATGTTAGTATCCTCTCCCCTTGTACTGGATACACCTGAGTGTTCTTGTGTCCTGGAAGTCCCAGTGGGATTGAGCTCCAGTTGTCCACAGTGGGGAATTTCTTCATCATACCTGATTTATTGGCAGCCTTTTCCTTCCTGTCTCACTCCCTAATCTATTAACGTGTTCCCTGGGATCATCCCCCAAATAAACTACCTGGCCTTGGATTCTTGTCCCAAGGTGTGTGACTGAGAGAACCCTAAAACATCACCCATTTAGTGTTTTGTTTTGTTTTGTTCTGTTTTGTTTTGTTTTGAGACAGAGTCTCTCTGTTGCCCATGCTGGAGTACAGTGGTACGATCTCGGCTCACTGCAATCTCCGCCTCCTGGGTTCAAGCAATTCTTGTGCCTAACCCTTCTGAGTAGCTGGGATTACAGGCACCCACCACCACACCCAGCAAATTTTTGTATTTTTAGTAGAGACAGGTTTCCACCATGTTGGCCAGGTTGGTCTAGAACTCCTGACCTCAGGTGATCCACCCGCCTCGGCCTCCCAAAGTGCTGGGATTACAGGCGTGAGCCACCGCACCTGGCTTTTAATTTTATAAGCCCCACTCACTGACCCACAGGGACCAAACCCTGCTGTATAGGAGGAACCTCCAGATCCCCTCCCTCCCATTGATGGGCCTCCTAAGGCACAGACGAAGAGAGAGGGCTTGCTATCAACTTGATAGTTCTCATAAGAATCTCCATAGCTAATACAAATTAAAGTGGTTTCATAGTTCCCAATGATGTCCCCAGTGGCCATATCAGCGCATCCCACCTTTGTTGTGGAAATGGAGCCATAGTGATTGGTCCGGGCCATGAGCATGTCATTCAAGCTAGGCCAATTAGAGATATCTCCTGGAACTTTTTACACCAAAACTAAGGGAGAGATGTTCTCTGAACTCCAAGAGTTGCTAAAGCTGAAAGGCTGTGATTCTGGAGTGGCCAGAGTCCGTCTTCCCCTCCCTGTGGAGAAGTCCACCTGCGACTGGCGAGAATGGCTCCAACAGGCAAAGAGCAGCAGAAAAGAGAGAGAACAGCCTGGTGGCCTTTATGTAGCTGAATCCAGTCATCCGGGGTATTGGCTCCACAGGGCGCTGTCCACGGTTTGGTTATGTGAACGAATGAACTACCGTTTCTTGCTCAAAGTAGTTGCAGTTGGGTTTCTATCACTTCCAACAAAAAACCTTTGATGAATTTTGATGAATACTGATATCGCCAGCAATGGAAAAGATGAGGAGTTTTCAGGTGCCCTCCCAGGCAGCGGATGTTCACAGCTGGGACAAGATTGGGGGGCTATAATAATGGCTGCCAATAACTGGTCTTTAAGCATGTAACAAATACCT
Organism: Papio anubis; assembly: GCF_008728515.1. Classification (NCBI taxonomy): domain Eukaryota; kingdom Metazoa; phylum Chordata; class Mammalia; order Primates; family Cercopithecidae; genus Papio; species Papio anubis. The sequence continues at coordinate 61,021,323 of NC_044991.1, read as the reverse complement.
TCCAGAGACTCCTAGGGATACACACGTCCCCTGATATTCTCTCTCTCTCTCTCTCTCTCTCTCTCTCTCTCTCTCTCTCTCTCACACACACACACACACACATACATACACACACACCAGGGATAAAGAAAAAATATCTTTAAGGAAAAGATATCACCATAACAACATTCTTAGGTACTGTATTGTTTAACGTCTTTGTAAAGCTCATTCCCTAAGTATGTTCTTTTCAACTCTACAAGACAGCAAAGAAAATAGATGTTTTAGTTATTGTTCTCTTATTCTTGCTGTTCGTTCAGAATCGTTCCTAAATTAATTTATTACCTTTTATAACCTTATATAACCATAAAAACTATAGTCATTCTTTATAAGGAATTGCACAGTACATATCTCTCAAACAGAAGTTCTCGTGTGCATGTAAAAGCTTGAACATAAAGTGCTGGGGTCATTGTCAAGCCTCCAGGAGCAGATCCCAGCAGGGTGGGCAGAAGTAGGAGCTAAGAGGCATAAACTCCGAGTCAATGTTTTGTTTCTTCTTTATTATTTGGGAAGAAATATTGGTTAATTGAGAAAAAACGAGTGCAAATTTTTCTATAGCCTAATTCTGAGAGGTAAGGGAGGAACTATCATGTGTATATTCGTTATTTGAGAATTAATTGTACTTCGGTACTTTGGACTTGAAGGGAAAATACGAAGAAGACTTTGCAAAAAGAGTGTGAGGCCTGTGTGAGTGAAAAATAGGAAGAGAAACCATGGGCTTTTGATAGAAAATAGGTTCCATCGTTGTCAGGAACGTTTCCTCCTTCCCCTCCACCTCCATGGATGGAGTATACTTCCTCACCCCTTGACTTTGGGCTTGGCCATGAGACTTGCTTTGGCCAATGGCATAGCACCAGACATAAAGCAAATGGGCTTGGAATATGCTTACACAGCTAGGCATACTCTCCTGCAATTCCATCATCTCCAAGAACTAAGTATGTTCTGGTTAGCCCACTGGTTCCAGGAAGAGGATGGGAGTTGCGTGCAGCAGAGCCACCCAGCCTACTTCTGGAGTGATGCAGAGCCACCTGCTGATCAGGAAACTTGTAACCCCAGTGCTTACTGTCATATGCCACTGAGACTTTGAGGTTGATTGTTATGTGGCATTGCTATAGCAATAACTAATTGACGAAACCTGTTAGTGTGATTTTCCTTGAAAGTGCAAATTGAAGAAGCTCAGCATCATTTGGATTATTGTACTAATAAAGCAAAGCTGAAGTGAGCAAATCATTTGCCTTTTATTATTACTGATTAAAGTGGAGTCAAGGTGATCCCCTTAATACCCCTCCTTCCGCTTTGCTGACATTATGCTATGCTTTCAGGAGTTGGGAAGGGAGTGGTGGAGTTTCAGCTCTGGGACCTCACAGCACCCCCTAGCCTATCTGACCTAGGCCATGCAGCTTGTGATCAGGATATCCATGAGCTCTGAGCATCCCTGCATGTTCTTGCTGGTGCACCAGGAAGGCAAGACCCTGATTGCCCTTTACTCAGGCCATTTCTCAGGGTTGTGTTTGCAGAAAACAACCTTGAGGGATGAAGTCATGTCTTCAAAGGGAAGGTTTGTGACTGCTCACTGTAAAAGCAGTAGTTTCTCTTAGCTCAATATTCCTCTCCTGTGACACAACTCCGTGTGAGCAGGCCCACCTGCATCGCATCCTCAGGACTTTGGAGGTTTGGGGAATCAGGGTAAGCCTGATGTCAGCCTCTACTTTCTCTGTAAGTAATACAGTTTCTTATCTCTGACCCAGGAGTCTGTGTCTTCTGCCAGCATTCGGGAAATAATCCAGCTAATGAGTTTGTAAGTAGGGTAAAATCTCAGACCCTTCACCGTTCCTGATGTGGGTCACCTCCCGCGAGTATTAACTTTCCCATGCACTGCACGGGAACTCTGTCTGTGAACTCCTTCAGAGAGAGGGTGTCCTGGGGCAGCATGCAATGACAACCCGGGGACAGGAACCTCATACATTCTCAAATGTAAAAGTTAGAAGAGACCTTTGTGATCAGAAGAAAGCTTAATGCAGTAATTCCTAGAAGGTGGGATACGTCCCTGGTGAGCCACAACATGATTTAAAATGATACATGGAAAAGCATGATTTAAAATTTTCATGGCAATTGTTTCTAGTATGCATTACAAAAACACTCTTTTTTCTTCTTAAAGATATATTTAAACAAAAATAATAGATTAACTTAAAAATATAAGTAAAGAAGACTACAGTGTAAGACTGTGATTAACTGCAAGGACAAAAATGCTCTTTACAGTGATTTAAACCATAAGAACCAAATGTAATTATCTCATATAATTGAAAGTCTGCATGTTATGTTCCAGTTATCTATTGTGTATAACAAACCATCTCACTTAGTGATGTAAAACAAAAACAACTTTATTCTGGTCATAGATAATGAGGATCAGGAATTCACACAGGGCACCGTAGGGATAATTTATTTCTGCTCCATGATGTTTAGGGGCTTATTGAGGAAGACTCCTAGGGTTGAGGACTAGAATCATCTGAAGACTTCTGTGCTCACCTATCTGGTGCCTGGGCTGGGATGACTCAAAGGCTGGGCAGAGTGGGGACTGCAGATCATAATACCTCCACATAGCTCCTCCATGTGGCTTGGGCTTCCTCCTAGCATGGCAGCCACAGGGTAGTTAAACTTACACAGTGGCTCAGGAACCTGTGAGCAAGTACTCCAGTGAACAAGGCAGCAGCTGCATGGTATTTTATGACTCAGCCTCTGAAATCACACTGCATCATTTCTGCTGTACTCTTTCTTGTTGTTGTTGTTAATGAAGAAAATATTTATTTAGTAATTACTACCTGCCCATAAATTGTTCTGTGAATTTCACATACAACTCATCTAATCTTCACAATGATCCTTTGAGGTATTTATGATTATCCTCATTTTACAGAGGTGGAAAAGGAGGTATAGAGCCGTAAAGTTCATATTGTGCCACAGGTCACAATTAGCAAGTGGTAGAGAAAGGGTGCGAATATTAGGTAGGTGGGACTTCTGTTGTACTCTGTTGGTCAAAACAGAAGCCCATCCAGGTTCAAAAGGAGGGTACATGACACCACCCTTTTATGGGAAGTACGTCAAAAAATTCACTGGGCTAGCAAAAACTTAAATTTCCAAAAGACCTGCAGGTGGTGGCTTTAAATATATCTTTTTTTTTGCCTCCACCCCCTGAGTAGCTGAGATTACAGGCACATGCCACCACACCAGGCAAATTTTTGTGTTTTTAGTAGAGACGGGGTTTCACCATGTTGGCCAGGCTGGTCTCAAACTCCTGACCTCAGGTGATCTGCCCTCCTCGGCCTCCCAAAGTGCTGGGATTACAGATGCGTGCTGCGCTCAGCTTTAAACACATCATTTTGAAAAAAAAGAAAGTAGAGATTTCTATACTTAAGATGCTCCCTGCTACCCTCACAAGTGTTCAGTAAACTTGCTTGTTATTATTACTTGACCCAAGTTTTTTTTTCTTACCTATATACCAAACCTAGAGAGAGACACAAGTATCATTGCACACAGATGCAATATCATACATACAACGCTGTTTCTTTTAAAAATTACAACATGGCTGTCTCTTCATATCTGTGTCTATAAAATTACTTCCTTTTAAAATATTTTTATTATGGAAAATTTTGAGTATATACAAAAGCAGAGGAAATAATATATCAAATTCCCATTTGCCCATCATCCAACTTCAGTGTTTATCAATTTATGGCTAGTCTGGTTTCTCTCTACCTACACCCATTTCTTTCTTCCCACATTATTTTGAAGTAGATCTCAGAAATTACATTGTTTCATTCATAAACATTTTAGTATGTGTAGAGCTATCTTTCTTTTTTTAATGACAAAAGCAATATCTGGTTGTTACTTTAAAACACCAATGTTACAGACACAGATAACATGGAAAATAAATATTCCTTGCTATGGCTTGAATGTCCCTTCCAAAACTCATGTTGAAATTTATTTACCAATGTGATGGTATTGGGTAGTGAGGCCTTTAAGAGATGACTAGGTCATGAGGGCTTGAGGGAGTGGGTTAATTATCACGGGAGTGGGCTCCTGATAAAAGAAAGAGTTTAGCCCAATGTCCCCTCTCTGTCTTGTGCACTAGCTTCCACTTTCTGCCCTTCCACCATGGGAAGACCCTCACCAGATGCTAATGCAATGTTCTTGGACTTCCCAGTCTCCAGAACCATGAGCCAAATAAACTTCTGTTCTTTATATATTATCTAGCCTGTGGTGTTCTGCTATAGTAGCAGAAAACAGACTAAGACATCTTTCATAGCCACAATCTCTAGACATTACTGCTTCCTTTCTTTCTCTTTTGAGACAGGATCTTGCTCTGTCACCTAGGCTGGAGTACAGTGGTGTGATCAGGGCTTACTGCAGCCTCACCTGCCTGGACTCAAGCAATTCTCCCTCATCAGCCTCCCAAGTAGCTGAGATTGCAGGCACACACCACCATGCCCAGTTAATGTTTTTTAAAATTTTTTGTAGAGATAGAGTCTTTCTACATTGCCCAGGCTAGTCTCAGACTACTGAACTCAAGAAGTCCTCCCACTTTGGCCTCCCAAAATGCTGGGATTACAGGTGTGAGCCACTGCACCTGGCTCATAACTGCTTTTGACATCATCTTAACTAATATTCCTCTAGATCTCTTTTTCTATGCATGTACCAGCATATATTCATACTTTTCAAAATGTATTTTATTTTGAAATAAAAGCAAAATAGTATTTATTTTTTTATTTATTTTTTTTTTTTTTTGAGATGGAGTCTTGCTCTGTCGCCCAGGCTGGAGTGCAGTGGCGCAAACTCGGCTCACTGCAAGCTCCGCCTCCCGGGTTCACGCCATTCTCCTGCCTCAGCCTCCCGAGTAGCTGGGACTACAGGCGCCCGGCACTGCGCCCGGCTAATTTTTTCTATTTTTAGTAGAGACGGGGTTTCACCATGGTCTCGATCTCCTGACCTTGTGATCCACCCGCCTCGGCCTCCCAAAGTGCTGGGATTACAGGCGTGAGCCACCGCGCCCGGCCGCAAAATAGTATTTAAAATAAAGTATTTTTATTCAAAATAAAAATACTTTTTTTTTTAAAAAAAGTATTACTATAAGCCTATTTGGTACATTGTTTTGTAACAGGAATGTGTTATTTAGTGATATATCTTGGTCATAGATCTGTTGCACAAAGGGTCTGGATCTTCCTGGTAGATTCTCCCATTCCTGAGACCATGGAAAGGTTAAGCAAGCTCTGGCATGAAGCTTTTAGCCAGAAGCCACAGTGCAAACCCAAGAAAGCCAGAATTATTATTTCCACCCTTCCTCTTCTCTCCTCGCTTCTCAGATATTTTATTTCATTGGTTCAGCCCAGTCTGGAAAAATTATGGTTGGATTTTGAGAAGCAGCTCTAAGCTGGCTATTTGAGAAGCAACAGTATTGAGGGGTGAAGCAGGCAGGCCCTCACCTCTTATGCTGCATAGAACACTGCAAATGAACTTAGACTGGGATTCCAGACACCTTCACTTCTTGTCTTGACTCTGCCCTTTGTATCTTTATTATGGTTAATTTGTTGAGACTTTTTTTTTCCAGATAGACTACTAAGGTAGGGAACTGAGGTCTCTTCTTATTAGGTCATCTTATTAGGCATTGATGTGGAAAAGAGGAAATAAATCTATTAGTATTTGGGGGAAAATATTATGTAACTGAAAACACCAAGATAATTAATTGCAAAGCTGCTGACAACAATACATGAATTCCACGGAATAATATGGTAAATAATTAATAAACATCAACTGCTTTCATGTAGGCAAACAATAGTCAACCAGAAGACACAAAGGAAGAAGATATTCCATTTGCAATAGCAACAAAAAAGATGCAGGGATTCAATTTATGAAGAAATTTAAACACTTCGTTACAAAGTACCTAGGAATAAAGGTGCGAGATTTATATGAAGAAAAGTTTAAAATATTACCAAAGGACATGTTGAACAATAGGAAAATGTGTCATGTTCTTGGATAAGATGACTCAATAATAAAAAATATATATATATGTATTTCTTTTTTAATATATAAGGCATAGGGAAAGAGATATATATATATATGTAATTATACACAGTCCCTATGTGCTCTCTCTCTCTCTCCCTCTCCCTCTCTCTCTTTATATGTATATATGTACATATAAATAGTCATGCATCACTTAACCATGGGGATAAATATTGAGAAATGCTTCATTAGGTGATTTCATCCTTGTGCAAAGAACATCATAGAGTGCACTTATGTAAACCTAGATGGTATACCCTACTACACACCCTATTGCTATACCATAGACATATATATGGTAAGTGTGTGTGTAATTAAACATATCTAAGTTGGCTGGGCGTGGTGGCTCATGCCTGTAATCCCAACACTTTAGGAGGCCAAGGCAGGTGTATCGCCTGAGTCAGGAGTTCAAACCAGCCTGGCCAACATGGCAAAACACCGTCTCTACTAAAAATATAAAAATTAGCCAGTGTGGGCCGGGCGCGGTGGCTCAAGCCTGTAATCCCAGCACTTTGGGAGGCCGAGACGGGCGGATCACGAGGTCAGGAGATCGAGACCATCCTGGCTAACACGGTGAAACCCCGTCTCTACTAAAAAATGCAAAAAAACTAGCCGGGCGAGGTGGCGGGCGCCTGTAGTCCCAGCTACTCGGGAGGCTGAGGCAGGAGAATGGCGTTAACCCGGGAGGCGGAGCTTGCAGTGAGCTGAGATCCGGCCACTGCACTCCAGCCTGGGTGACAGAGCAAGACTCCGTCTCAAAAAAAAAAAAAAAAAAAAATTAGCCAGTGTGTAGTGGCATGCACCTGTAATCCCAGCTACTCGAGAGGCTGAGGCATGACAATCACTTGAACCCGGGAGGCAGAGGTTGCATTGAGCCGAGATTGCGCCACTGCCCTCCAGCCTGGGCGACAGAGCAAGATCCTGTCTCCCAAATAAATAAATAATAAATAAACATATCTAAGCATAGAAAAGGTACAGTAAAAATATGGTATAAAGGATCTTATTGTACACCTGTATAGGACACTTACCATGAATGGAGCTTGCAAGACTGAAGTTGCTCTGAGTGCATCAGTGGGTGAGTGGTGAGTGAATGTGAAGGCCTAGGACATTACTGTACACTACTGTCGACTTTATAAACACTGGGCACTAAGGCTGCACTAAATTTATGAAAAGTATCTTTTTTTCTTAAAAAATAAATTTAGTTCACTGTAACTTTTTTACTTTATAAACTTAAAAAATGTTAAAAACCTATTGACTGTTACACAGCTTAAAACACAAACACATTGTACAGCTCTACAAAACTATTTTCCTTCTTTATACGCGTATTCCATAAGCTTTTTTGATTCTGAAGGTTTTTGTTTTTATTTTTTAAACTTTTAAATTAAAAACCAGGGCACAAACACACACATTGGCCTAGGCCCACACAGGATCAGGATCACCAATATCATCATATTCCAGGTCCACCCACATCTCGTGCCACTGGAAGGTCTTCGGCAACAATACATGCATAGAGCTGTCAACTCCGATGACAACAATGCCTTCTTCGGGAATACTTCCTGAAGTTCCTGCCTGAGGATGTTTTAAAGTTAACTTTAAAAATGTAAATAAGAAGGCGAGGTATGGTGGCTCACATCCGTAGTCTTAGCACATTGGGAGGCTGAAGCCGGAGGATCCCTTGAGGCCAGTTCAAGAGCAGCCTGGTCAAGAAAGCAAGACCCCCATCTCTACAAAAAAATTAAAAAAGAAGGCCGGACACAGTGGCTCACGCCTGTAATACCAGTACTTTGGGAGGCTGAGGTGGATGGATCACCTGAGGTTGGGAGTTCGAGACCAGCCTGACCAACATGGAGGAACTCGATCTCTACAAAAAATACAAAATCAGCTGGGCATGGTGGTACATGCCTGTAATCCCAGCTACTCACGAGGCTGAGGCAGGAGAATCGCTTGAACCCGCGATTCGGAGGTTGTGGTGAACCAAGATGGTGCCATTACTCCAGCCTGGGCAACAAGAGTGAAACTCTGTCTCAAAAAAAGAGAAAGAAATAATAAAATAAATAAATAAGAAGAGAATGAGAGAGGACTACTGCTATCAAATATTCAATCTTTATAAATAATAATTACAGCAGTATAGTGTTGTTGTATGAATAGATAGACAACTAGCTGGATAGACTAGAAAGCCCAGAATACATCCAAAATACACACAAGAATTAAGTATATGATAATAGTGGCATCTTACACCAGAGGAGATAAGATAGACTATTCCAAGAGAGTTGATGGGAAAACTGGGTACCCATATGATAGAAAACAACAGCAACAAGTTAGATCTATTTATCCCTCTCATCACCAGGTCATTTTTTTCTTTTTTAGTCTCTAGTTCCTGGTGATAAGATACGGGAACTTTTAAAAGATAGACAGGACTCTGGTGATGGTGCCTGGCTAGATTCCAACTCCTGGGTTTAAGCAATCCTCTTGACTCAGCCTCCTTAGTAGCTGAAACTACAGGTACATGCCACCACATACAGCTCAGGATAATTTCTACCTGGATCAAAGATTCAAGTAAAAAAGTAAAGATGTTGGCTGGGCACAGTGGCTGATATCTGTAATCCCCGTACTTTGGGAGGCCCAAGCGGGCGGATCACCTGAGGTCAGGAGTTCGAGACCAGCCTGGCCAACATGGTGAAACCCCGGCTCTACTAAAAATATAAAAATTAGCCAGGCATGGTGGCATATGCCTGTAGCCCCAGCTACTCAGGAGGCTGAGGCAGGAGAATCGCTTGAACTTGGAAGTTGGAGGTTGCAGTCAGCCGAGATCATGCCACTGCATTCCAGCCTTGGCAACAGAGCAAAACTGTCTCAAAAAAAAAAAAAAGTAAAGATACCAAAAGAAAACATAGGAAAATCCCTTTTTTTGAGGGTATGGAAAAGGCCTACCTATGACTCAAAACTCAGATAAACTTGACTTTTTTTTTACTATCAGATTAGCAAGACCCTAACATGATATCCATTGGCAGAGGGTCAGTGGAGGGGGCATGGCAGTCTCATGAAAATTGGGAATATAAGTTGGTGCAATGCCTATAGAAGACAATTTGGAAACATCAAAATTAAAAATACACGTGCTGTTTGTCCCAACAATTCCATTTCTGAGAATTTATAATGGCATCTTTACCTTTAAGTATGAAATGACAAATGCATGAACTTATTAATTGTGGCATTGTTCACAATGACAAATAATTAGAAAGAATCTAAGTGTTAATCAGGAAATTGGTTTAATCCATTGCAGCACATCCATATAATAGTACATATGTTTAAAAAAAGAATGTGTGGGATTTCCAGTTCCACCAACATGGAATAGCTCCATTTCTCCCAGGACCTCTCTCTAACAACTAAAAATCCCTGGACATAACACAGCAAGCCTAGGAAGATTCTCAAGGGTGGAAAGAAGAAGGCACACTACAAACCAACAGCTCTCATGAACTTGGATGTAAAAGTCCTCAACAAAATATTAGCTAATCAAATCTAGCAACAGATAAAAAGAATTATACACCATGATCAAGTGAGATTTTGTTCAGGTATGCAAGGCTGGTTCAATATTCAAAATTCTTCTTTTTTTTTTTTTGAGACAGGGTCTCGCTCCATCGCCCAAGCTGGAATGCAGTGGCACCATCTCAGCTCACTGCAACCTCCGCCTCCTAGGCTCAAGTGATTCTCGTGCCTCAGCCTCTCAAGTGGCTGGGATTACAGGTGTGCGCCAACATGCCCAGTTAATTTTTGTATTTTCAGTAGGGACAGGGTTTCACCATATTGCCCAGGCTGCTCTCAAACTCCTGGCCTCAAGTGATCCACCAGCCTTGGCCTCCCAAAGTGCTGGGATTCCAGGCGTGAGCCTCCGTGCCCGGCCTGACTATTTAAACTTAAGTTAATTAACATTAAATTAAAAATTCACATCTTTAGTCAAGCTAGCCATATTTCAATGTTAAATAGTCATCTGTGGCTAGTGGCTCGTGTATTGGACAGCACAGAATTACAAAACATTTACATCACAGAAAGTTCCATTGGACATCACTGACCTAGAGCGTTCCCCTTTACTGTGTGCTTACTATAAAATATAGCAGTCTGTTGAAGCATCTCAGTGGGTGTTGTCTGGGGCCAGATTGTCTAGGTATGAACCCCAGCTCTGCCAGTCACTAGCTGTGTGACCCCGAGCAAGTTACTTCACCTCTCTGTGCTTCATTTCTTCAACTGTAAATTAGGCATCACAATAGTATCTACATGAGGTTACTGTGAGGATTCAATGAGATAATACATGTCAAACACTTGTAACACTACGTTGACCCATAGTAAATGCTCAGCACCTGTTACTTTTATTTAAACCTCACAACAGCCCGGTTAGGTAGGCTCTATTATGGTTTTCATTGACGGAAGCAGAAATTGAGGCTCAGAGAGCTGGAATAACTTACTCAAAGTCACATGGCAATGAAGTGGCAGAGCTGGCTTTGAACTCCACAGCCCACAGTTTTCTAGACTTTAAGTTACTTCTGTCTCTGAGGGGTAGGATGCCTCTGCTTCTAGCCTCAGCTGGCACTTGGTCTAGCTCCACAATCTTCTTTGCCAAACGAGCTCCTGCCAACCCTACCAGGGGCTCCGAGTACTCATCCACGTCCCTATCGCCATCAGCAGGGGCCTCCACCATCCACTGGCACCTATGAGAAAGCCTTCCCCTTCCTGCTGCCCTAGGCGAGATGCTGGGCCCAGAGCACTGCACAAATAGAACATGAATTCTGCTGACAGAGTAATAATAAGGCCCCTAAATCAGCACTTGGACTTTTTGCTTTACATATATTACTCAAGTTACATGTCAGGAATTAATACACATTATAAACCAGATATGCCAGTTACATATTTCTCTCTGGAACATCTCTTGGATGCCTCCTGAAACTGCTACCGGTGTTAGTCACACATTCTTTCCACTGTACTCTTCCCTTTGTGGGACTGCACTGACAGCAGGAGAGTCAGGGAAGGGTCAGGAAGGATGGGGGGCCTAGAGGATCTGTAAGGAGCCAAAGCGCTGATTTTCTCACTTTGGAACCCGGCCCAGCTGTGTTGGGTTCCACAACAACTTCTTTTTTTTTTTTTTTTTTTTTTTTTTGGTTTGAGACGGAGTCTCGCGCTGTCGCCCAGGCTGGAGTGCAGTGGCCGGATCTCAGCTCACTGCAAGCTCCGCCTCCCGGGTTCACGCCATTCTCCGGCCTCAGCCTCCCGAGTAGCTGGGACTACAGGCGCTGCCACCTCGCCCGGCTATTTTTTGTATTTCTTAGTAGAGACGGGGTTTCACCGTGTTAGCCAGGATGGTCTCGATCTCCTGACCTCGTGATCCGCCCATCTCGGCCTCCCAAAGTGCTGGGATTACAACTTCTGTATCTGTCTCTTTTTTTTTTTGAGACAGAGTCCTGCTCATGTTGCCCAGGCTGGAGCGCAATGGTGCGATCTCAGCTCACCATAGTCTCCACCTCCTGGGTTCAAGTGATTCTCCTGCCTCAGCCTCTCGAGTAGCTGGGACCACAGGTGCAGACCACCATGCCTGGCTAATTTTTTGTATTTTTAGTAAAGACAGGGTTTCGCCATGTTGGACAGGCTGGTCTCAAACTCTTGGCCTCAGGTGATCTGCCTGCTTTGGCTTCCCAAAGTGCTGGGATTATAGGCTTGAGCCACTGCACCTGGCCCACTTCTGTGTCTTTCTGCTGTGCAGACTTTGTCAGCCTGGTATCTCAGTACTCGGCTGGGGTCTGGCACATGGTGCATATCCAGAGGAGGTGGCAGAGGCTGCTGATTTCCTACTCAAGGTCTATTCTCTCCTTGTTTCCAAAATAGGGTTTTAAAAAACCCTGATGTTCTTTGGGGCTGCAATGTACCAAGCTAAAAATACTCACCTTCATAATTTCCTTTGTCACTAGGTATGGGTATGGAACTAGCTCTGGCCAATAAGATGAAAATATATACATATGCTGGGAATTTCTGAAAAGTCCTGACATAAGGGCCATTACTTACTCCTTCTCATTTCCTCTCCTTCTGCCTGGAATATAGTTGTGATGGTCACAATTGCAGCCATCTTGCAACCATGAGGTGACAAGTATGAGGACAAAGGCCTACATGCCAGGACAGAGGTGTGAAAAGGTGGAAGTAATCTGGAATCACATGGATATATCTGAGCCTTTGTGCTAGCCCTGTTATGCCCTACCACCAGACACATTGTTATTTAAATAAATAACAAGATAAACAAGCCCCTATCTTAACCTTGCAGTTATTGGGACTTACTGCATTCCTGATGCATTTGTTTTCAGTGCACTGGCATTCATAGGAAAGCAACTCTCAGGGCACCCCTTTGGTCCTTGCCTCCTTCTCTATAGTATGCCTGTCACTACATTCCTGCCCACACCCCATTGTCAGAGAGTGTCCACTACATTCCCCACTGGGTGAGTGGTGGACCATGGCCATACCTGATTGAGCCAATGAAATTAACCTGACCTAACCACTTTCCCTCCCTGACAATTTCAACTCAATCCAGAAATTTGCATTAGAACATAGAAATTAGTGTTTGCAGCCTGCTGTGGCCCCAGGAAGCTTTCCTTTGGCCAGGATAGTGCTTTTTTAGATTTTTGAAAAACATCAAGCTGGATATCTGACCTCTCTTGAAATAGTGGAAAATCTGGCATCACTGGGCTCATATTCCACACGGCAATAAATGGCTGTTGCTGGCAAGTGGCTGCTCTCTCTAGACAGGCACATACTCACACACTTTCCATAGTCCCTTGGGAGAGCTTCCCTTGGGACTATGGAAAATGTGTGTGCCTGTGTTCATATACATGGCTCCTTTTCATCATCCCTGTTGGCTCCTGTAGGCATTTAAAGTTTAAGATGCCTGCTCTACGTAGTCTCTATAAGTCCCCAAACCATGCTGATAATAACGCTGATAATGAAGATAACAATAGCAACAATTACTGATGGTTCCCTAAGTAGTTTGGTGAGGGCTGTACACACGTTGTGTGATTTCATCCTCAAAACAGAAAAACCCTACTACTGTCCTCATTGTACAGATGAGGAAACGGAGCCCAAAGGGGATCAGTAACTTGACCAAAACCTTGTGGTTGGTGAACTGCACATCTGAGATTTGAATCCAGGCATTCTGACCTCCAAGTGGGTGCTTCCTAAACAATAAGCTATAATGTCTTTCCATGAATTAAGACAGAACCACAGCTGGAAAGAAGAATGTGGGAGTTGTATTGAGAGAGACAGAGAAAGAGATAGATAGGTAGAGATAAATTAAGGCACCAAAGTGGGAGGCAGAGTGAGTAGCTGCATTGGCCCCAGTTTTCTATTTCCCTGTGAAGCCTAGTTGCAATCCACATTCGGGTTGCAGGCAAACCACCAGTTGGGATTCATAATGCAGGCAACAGAAACTGACTGTGGCAGATTTAAGCAGGAGAGGAATCCATAGAAAAGATACCAGAGAGTTTTTGGCATTGCTGGGAAGGCTGAAGAACCAGACCTGGACACCGCAATGGCAGAAACACAGGGCCTGTGAGGACCCTGCTGTCCCCAGTGCAGAGTACCAGACCCTTCCACTTGCCTCTCTGATTCTGCTAAAGCTCCACATCTGGATGCTAGGAACAGTCACTGGCCCTACTGCCTGGGCTGCCCCAGAGACAGGATATTGCTGCTTCTATGGCCACCACCACCAGACTGGGCCTCTCCACTGTCTCTATGTCTTTTTTTTTTTTTTAAGATTTAGGTGGAAGTTTTTGTTTTTTTGGTTTGGTCTGGGTTGGGTTGTTATTGTTGTGTTGTGTTGTGTGTTTTCTTTTGTTTAGAGACAGAGTCTTGGCAGGGCACAGTGGCTCACACCTGTAATCCCAGCACTTTGGGAGGCCGAGGCGGGCGGATCACTTGAAGTCAGGAGTTCAAGACCAGCCTGGCCAACATGGAGAAACCTCGTCTCAACTAAAAATACAAAAAGTACCCAGGCATGGTGGTGTGTGCCTATAATCCTAGCTACTCAGGAGGCTGAGGCAGGAGAATTGCTTGAACCCAGGAGGCAGAGGTTGCAGTGAGCCAAGATTGTGCCACTACACTCCAGCCTGGGTGACAGAGCAACACTCCATCACAAAAATAAATAAATAAATAAAATTTTAAAAATAAAAAAATAGAATCTTGCTCTGTTGCCCTGGCTGGAGTGCAGTAGCGTGATCTTGGCTCACTGCAACCTCCACCTCCCAGGTTCAGGTGATTCTCCTGCCTCAGCTTCCCAAGTAGCTGGGACTATAGGGCGTGCCACCACACCTGGCTAGTTTTTTTTTGTATTTTTTAGTAGAGATGGGATTTCGCTATATTGGCCAGGGTGGTCTCAAACTCCTGGCCTCAAGAAATCCACCTGCCTCCGCCTCCCAAAGTGCTAGGATTACAGGCACGAGCCACCATGCCCGACACTGTCCTTATGTCTTTACATCACCAACTCCTCATTCAAAGTTTAGTTTATGCCTCTGACTGGCTGAGCCTAGGTCACATGCCCAAGCCTTAGCTGCAAGGGAGGCTGAAAAGCAAATAGTTAGCACTTCCACATTCTATGTGGGGAAGTGAGCTCTACTTCCCACCAAGACTCATATGATGGGAAATTCTCCAGACGTGAGTATGCGTTTCTGAGGCTGGACAGCCAAAAGGGACAATTATCCATAAAAATCCACGGTGTCTCCTTTTCAATAAGCTAGCTCAAGTGATTAGCATTTAGAATTGCATCAAAAAAGAGAGAACACTCAAGTGGAGTGATCAAGGAAAGTATTTATTTATTTATTTTATTTTTTGAGACAAGGTCTCACTCTGTTTCCCAGGCTGGAGTGCAGTGGTGTGATCACAGCTCACTGCAGCCTTGACCTCCCAGACTCAAGCGATCCTCCTGCTTCAGCCTCCCAAAGTTCTGGGATTACAGGTGTGAGCCACCCTGCCTGGCCAGGAAAGTATTTATAAAGTTGTAAGAATGGTTAAGGGAAGCCAACAGGAATGGGGGAAGCACCCCATAGACTGCGACTGTTGAGGGGGGTACATTATGGGGCAGGGAGAAGGAGTGCTTCCATGAATGTGGAAAGAGCTGGAGTTGCGAAAAGGATCTCCGTGATGGTTCCAGTCCTCGGCCCCAGTGGAGGGGGATCTGGGTAAATAAATACCCTCATTTCTCTCTTCTTCCATCCTCTAGTATCCTCCATGTGTCTCCCATTGGGCAAACCCAATAGAAAGTCAGGGAGTAAAGAATCCTTTTGATATATTCCGTTAAAGTGAATCTCTGGGGCACAGCACCACTGGTGGAGAAGGTGAAGGGTAGATCTAGAGGACTAAACAGAATAGCTAACAACACATGGCATGATCCTTGTCTTTCCATTGAGTCACTGTAAACTGGTTTTTCCACTTTAATTGAAAGACTCTGGCATTTTGTGTTTCTCCCAGAACTTTCCAACTGGCCACCTCTGTCATCTCCTCCTTTTTGGTCTGACCTGTTAGTTTGTTCCTATCTATAAGCCTGCATTTGAAGGTCATAGCCTTTGGTTTCCAAAAAGCAGAGGCTTTTCTGTGTGGTCATAGGGAGTCTCCTTTGTTGCAGGTGAAATCAATTCTCCACCCAGGTCCCCAAATTCTGATTTGACAGCTCTCCTGGAATTTTGCCAAAACAACTTGCCTCTGTAAGGCATAAAATGTCTTCCCATATTTCAAGAGCTGCCCTCGTGGGGTTCTTTCTTTCTTGGAGACGGAGTCTCACTCGTCGCCCAGGCTGGAGTGCAATGGTGTGATCTCGGCTCATTGCAATCTCCCCCTCCCAGGTTCAAGAGATTCTCCTGCCTCAGCCTCCTTAGTAGCTGGGATTACAGGCACCTGCCACCACACCTGGCTAATTTTTTTGTATTTTTAGTAGAGACAGGGTTTCACCCTGCTGGCCAGCCTGGTCTCGAACTCCTGACTTCAGGCGATCTGCCCGCCTCGGCCTCTGAAAATGCTGGGATTACAGGCATGAGCCACCGCGCCCAGTCTGTTTCTTTATCTTTCAATGCCTCACTTGGTCTCTTTTTTCTCTCACGACCTGATTTGCCAGCCAAATTTTATCCTAGCTTTCCGCATTCCCTGTTGAGTGATCATCTCTCCATGACCCAGATCTCAGTCTTTCTCTCTCCAAAGAACTACAAAGAACATTGTGTCTATAACTTAACTGCAGTTTGGTGACTCTGTTGCCAGCATGGCTTGAAATGGTTCTTGCTTAGACTTTTTTTTTTTATGGTAATGCAGTATTTTATTTATTCTGTTCATTAACAATACATGAGAGCACTTACAATATTCATTGAACACAATCTAAGAGAAGATCAACTTACATTTTGTACATCTCTATTAATACGAAACGGTTGAATTAATTTATGGTCAAAATTATGATGGCAAAAACTTATAAATAAATAAATGCTTGGTGTTAGTGTGTCTGGAATTTATTTCTTCCAGTGGGTTCTTGGTCTCACTGACTTCAAGAATGAAGCCGCGGACCTTCACGGTGAATGTTACAGCTCTTAAGATCTTAAAGATGGTGTGTCCAGAGTTTGTTCCTTCAGATGTGCCCAGAGTTTCTTCCTTCTGGTGGGTTCGCAGTCTCACTGACTTTAGGAGTGAAGCCGCAGACCTTCACAGTAAGTGTCACAGCTCATAAAGGTGGCGCATCTGGAGTTGTTTCTTTCTTCCCGTGGGTTCCTGGTCTCGCTGACTTCAGGAATGAAGCTGCAGAGCACAGCCTCATGGTGAGTGTTACAGCTCATAAAGGCAGTGCAGACCCAAACAGTGAGCAGCAGCAAGACTTATTGTGAAGGGCAAAAGAACTAAGCTTCCACAGTGTGGGAATGGGACCCCAGCGGGTTGCCACTTCTCCCTTCCGTGGCCAGCTTTTATTCCCTTATTTGGCCCCATCCACATCCTGCTGATTGGTCCATTTTACAGAGTGCTGATTGGTGCATTTTCAAACCTTTAGCTAGACACAGAGTGCTGATTGGTGTGTTTACAATCCTTTAGCTAGACAGAAAATTCTCCAAGTCCCCCGCGGACCCAGAAGCCCAGCCAGCTTCACCTCTCATTAGCATGGCCACATACATTTCAGTTTTTGGTGTAAAGGTCTTTGGCTGCAAGAAATAACATTTGGTTTACTTCACTAGTAGAAATAACTCTTAATGCTGGAATGGCCACCTCTTGGTATTTCTTCTGCTGTTGATTTTTAGCATAGTTGTCTGTGATTGTATGAATGGAGTTGACTGAAGGGGTACTCATCATGTTAATCCCAAACAAGAGCACATAGCCAATTACTATAGTAATAAGGAGGTAGAGAGATAATGCAACTGTCCAATGTTTTTGAGGCCAATAGGTTAAACCTAAGGAGTTTAGCCAAGATTCAGGAATAAAAGCCCACACGAGGTAAAGTATGAAGCCAAATTGGGAGCTTAAGAGAAGCACAAAGTCATAAATCGCTCTTCCTGGCAGCAATGAATTTTCCACCATTTTTCCTGGGGCTTTAGACAGTCTCAGCGCTGAGTTCCCTGCGCAAGCGCCGACCAGGAAGCCCCAGTGAGGGAGTGGGGTGGGGGAAGGGTGGGTGAGGGGAAGAAGAAAAATTGAGGGAAAGGCCTAGGCGCGAAGGCTCCTCCCACTCAGGCACAGGCGCACGATGACCCTCCCCCTGGGTGGGAGCCAGCGAGCGGCTCTTCCCTAGGTTTCTGATGGGAGAAGCTGTTTCTCCTCATCCCTTAAAGTTTCGAGTGGATGACCTAGATAAATGAGCAATGAAACTATGACGACTAAGTTCAAAGGAGTGACATTTAGCATTGTGATCTTCTAAAATCTGTACAAGTTAGGCGATGCATTTAGTAAGTGATTATAAATATTTAATGTATACATATATAGCAAGTGACAAGCGTTTTATCATAAGCATTAGCATTCTTAGGGAGAGGTGGCAGTCGAGTGGACTGTGATGTTTGGCACAGGCACCCCTCCTCCCCCACTGAGGAATGAAGGATTTATTCCACCAGCTACTGGGAGAAGTGTTGGCAGATGATTCTTGGCTGTAAGCCCTCTTTGGGAATTTCCTTGGCTGCTGCCTTTTCAGGGCAGTCTGCATAAATGATTGATCAGCTTGGGAGCTTAGAGGCCTGGTCCCCTTACCTCTACTCAGGACAACTTGGAAGACCTATTCCAGTTTCAGAGGTCTCCATGAGGTCAGTGGAAGCCTTTGTTCTGACATTGCACTTCAATTTCTCCCTCTGCTCCATCCTGCTTCCTTCTCTGCTCTTCCCCTGCTGTTGATCCCAAGAGTGCTCCCTGAGTAACTTCCTGCATGTTAATCTCCATCTCAGAGTCGGCTTCCCAGAGAATCCAACCCACAGTCCTCCCATCCTCCTTGTTTCCAGGCCCCTTGGAATGTGACTTTGCAGCTTCTCCAATCAAGAGATGGAGTTTATTTTTTGACATCTTGAATCCAAGCTGGCCTGTGACTTGCTCCGGTCAATAGAATGAGGCAGAGGTGACATCGTGCCAGTTCTGAGCCTGAACCTCCAGCAGCCTTGCATGCTGCTTCTGTCGCTCTTGGAGTCCTGCTGCTACTGTGAGAACAGGCCCTGGCTAGCCTGCAGGAGCAGGAGAGACGAGTGGTCAAGTCACTGCTGTTGTCCCAACTGACAGTCAACCAATCCCTGAAGCAGAGTCACCTGGCTAACCACAGTGCCTGAATGAACCTAGCCAAAACCAGAAATAATACCTAGCTGAGCCCAGCCGAAACTGCTGACCCAGAGATTCATGAGCTAATAAGTAGTATTGTTTTAAGACAGTTAAGTTTTGGGGTTGGCTTGCTACGTTGCAATCCTTAACTGACACAAGAAGGAAGTGTGTTTGAGGAACCACAAACTGGAGGCAGGAGCACCAGGCCCCTAGTAACAGAAGACATGATTAAGAGCTTTCCATGAGAAAATGGGAGGAATTTCTTTTTTGCCCCTGCGAAGAAGGTAGAGAGAACAGAATGGAGGTAGGAGCATTAAAAGTAGGTAAGGAGGAGAAGGTTGCCAGCCAGAAGGTAAACGACTGGGAATAATACGAGTTGAAGCAGCAGGTGGAATTGCTTGGTGGGTCTATGTCCAGGTAGTGAGGGCGGCAGAGAGACTTGTTTGTATTTCTTAGATATAATCTCTTCTCTGTTTATTTGCATCTCATTCCAATCTCCTTACAAAAACGGGAACCAGGCCAGGCACGGTGGCTCACACCTGTAATCCCAGCACTTTGGGAGGCTGAGGAGAGCAGATTGCCTGAGCTCAGGAGCTCAAGACCAACCCAGGCAACATGGTGAAACCTCGTTTCTACTAAAAATACAAAAAATTAGCGGGGGCATGGTGGCACATGCCTGTAATCCCAGCTACTTGGGAGGTTGAGGCAATAAAGTGAGACTCTTGTCTCAAAAACAAACAAACAAACAAAACCCACACATTATTGCATAAAAAAGCAACTTGCAGAAAATTGAATATAATAGCATTATAAAAGCACATAAGGCAAACATTTATGGATACATTTTATGAGTAAAAGTATAAAAACAAGATTTGGAAAGACAGACACCAAATTCCCTACAGTGGATTCCTCTCGGAAGGAAGACGTACATAAGATAGGTCACTTTTAACCCTATTAGATTAAAAAAATCAAAAGCCAATCTTGTAAAATAATAACATTAAATTCAAAGAGTTGGAGGGCGTGGGTATTTGTTAGACAGCTCTCTGTTTCTTCTGTATTTAAGATTTTTACCAACTGAGAAAAAATCCAATTATACCCATGAATGCTTTTGGTTATTTGTCTGAGTGTGTGGCTGAGTTTCACATCTGGGTCATAGAGATTCATGCCAGAATCAGGACCCCAGAGGCAATGTTACCAAGCATGTGAGTCCCTTAGGGTCTCCAGACTCTTGGGAAGGGCTCTGTGGACGTATAGGCCTTGGAAATTGAATCTGAGTCCATGTTACTGAGCTTGCCTATGGTGAGAGACCCTGGGGAACATCTGGGTTACATGTATAATTGTTACAGGCACTGACACCACGGGTAAGCAGATCACATATGTTAAACAAATGGTAAACAAAACAAAACAGAACCTCTTCTCTCTTTGCTAATTTCCCAGTGTCTATAATCAGGCTTGCGATGGATAGTTTTCCCTGATACTATACATGATCCCACACACAAAGGAAAGTGTCTGGAAATGAGAGAGCTGTGAGTATTAGTTGATGAAAGAGGCAGATCTGAGCAGAGGAGCTGCTGATAAGAATGAAGAAAAGACCCACACTAAGAGGGTTCACTGATTCTCCCGGGTCTCAGCTCAGGACCCGAGCTCGCTTTGGGTGCCTAATTCACACTCACCTACTGTCCCTCTGGCTACATGTTCTCTCCAAAAACTCTAAATGTAGCCATGCTTCCCTTAGATTCCTGTGCTAGGCACCATCTAGCCTAGACAAAGCTGACTTTGAGTCTCAAACTAGCTGTGTGATCTCTTTTTGAGATGCACTCTCACTCTGTGGCACAGGCTGGAGGGCAGTGGCACGATCTCTGCTCACTGCAACCTCTGCCCCCGGGTTCAAGCGATTCTCATGCCTCAGCCTCTCAAGTAGCTGGGACTACAGGCCTATGCCACCACACTCAGCTAATTTTTTATATTTTTAGTAGAGATGGGGTTTCATCGTGTTGTCAAGGCTGGTCTTGAATGGTCTTGAACTCCTAACCTCAAGTGTTCCACCAGCCTCGACCTCCCAAAGTGCTGAGGTTACAGGCATGAGCCACCACACCTGGCCTAGCTGTGTCATCTTGAACAAGTCACTGAACTCTGTTGAACCTCAGTTTTCTCACCCATAAAATACTGATTCTAATCCTTGCCTTCCCCCATAGGACTGTTTTAAAAGCATTCAATAAAATAATGGACATTACAGGGGACTTGCAACCTGTAAGTTTGTATATGGAACAGTTGTAAACTATTTCTCAACTGTAGATAGCAACTGCTATAGATTGTTTTCTTTCTTTCTTTCTTTATTTATTTATTTTATTTATTTATTTTGAGGTGGAGTCTCACTCTGTCACCCAGGCTGGAGCGCAGTGGCCTGATCTCAGCTCACTGCAACCTCTGCCTTTTGGGTTCAAGCAATTCTCCTGCCTCAGCCTTCCAAGTACTTGGGATTACAGGCCCATGCCACCAAGGCCAGCCTTTTTTTTTTTTTTTTTTAGTAGAGATGGAGTTTTACCATGTTGGCCAAGCTGGTCTCAAACTCTTGACCTCAGGTGATCCACCCACCTTGGCCTCCCAAAGTGTTAGGATTACAGGCGTGAGCCACTGAGCCCAGCCATATTTTATTATTATTATTATTATTTTTATCATTTTTTTTAATTTTATTTTTTGGAGACAGAGGCTCCCTCTCTCTCCAGCCCAGGCCAGGGTGCAGTGGCGCAATCTCAGCTCACTGCAACCTCTGCCTCCTGAGGTTCAAGCGATTCTCGTGCCTCAGCCTCTCAGGGTAGCTGGGACTACAGGTGTGCACCACCACTCCCAGCTAATTTTTTGTATTTTTAGTAAAGACAGGATTTCACTATGTTGCCCAGGATGGTCTCGAACTCCCCAGCTCAGGCAATCTGCCCACCTCAGCCTCCCAAAGTGCTAGGATCGCAGGCATGAGTCACCGCATCTGGCCCTCTTTTATTTCTTTAATTAAATCCTAAAGCCATGGGAGCAACGTTGGAGAGTCCAGGAGTGCTATTGTTGCCGAGTCACTTCCCGTCCAGTAGAAGCTGCTGTCACATGATGACCCTCCTACCTCCTTGAGTACTGCTGGCCTAGGCTGCAGCAATGTTTCCCTATTTCCAGGTCCCAGCATGGACCATTGTGGTCCTTTGACAGAGTTCCGCCACTGCTCTGGGGCCATGTTTAACACTAGGTGCAAGGCACAGCTCTTGTACCCTATCAACCATTCTCTTCTGGAGTACAGATGCCCAGGAAGTTTTGTGCCAAAGCTATTTAGATATCTTTCCCTTATGAAAACCACAATTATTTTTTCCCTGTTTCCAGCCTAAAGGTTGGGTCAGTTTCCTCTGGGGATGGTGGGGGTAGCAATTTTAAAAATACAGAATAATGTGAAGAAAAAAATAATCTATATTTCACCATGGCCTGTCTTGGCATGTTTTCTTCCAGTCATTTAGAACCTGAACTCTGTTGTTTCAGGGAACTGATACAACATTATTATGAAGAATTCAAATAATAAAGGAAAGGGTGAAGGTGATAGTAGAAAAAATATCATATTTTGTGGTCTAGAAATTACAAGAGATGTGCATTATTTGAAACGTCTTTGTGCCAATTAAAAGTAGGAGGATGAGATAGAAATATTTTATTAAAAGGAGATTATATTATAGGTTCAAATTTTAATTAAGAAATGTTACATTTTATTATAATTTACTAGACAAAAAAAGAACTGGAGAGAAACTAAAGGAATTGTTGAAAGTCAAACAAATATTTCTGTACTTCAAGAGATAACTTTTTGAAATATCCCTCTAAATTTATAAAGGTGAGATTACAAATACATTAAAGTTGTGGTCACTGTGCTTTTATTTTAAACCATGTGTTGCAGTTTTGTCTGTCTCCCCATTTTGAAAATGATGGCACTAGTACTCTCACCTCTCTTTTTACATCCCAGTTTTTGTTATTTATATATTTTTTTACATTTTTAAATTTTTCTCTGTTTTCTAATGAAGTATCATGGATTTTTTGCATGCATTTATTTTCATTGAGATATAATCTATACACCATAAAATTCACCACTTTAGATTGTACAATTGAGTAGCTTCAGTATATTCATAAGATTGTGTAACTATCACTATTATTTATTTATTTGTTTGTTTATTTGTTTGTTTACTCATTTTTGATATGGATTATCGCTCTGTCACCCAGGCTGGAGTGCAGTGGCACAATCTCAACTCACTGCAACCTCTGCTTCCCAGATTCAAGTGATTCTCCTGTATCTGCCTCCCTGGTAGCTGGGATTACAGGTGTGCACCACCATGTCCAGCTAATTTTTGTATTTTTAGTAGAGACGGGGTTTCACCATGTTGGCCAGGATGGCCTGGAACTTCTGACCTCAAGTGACCCGCCTGCCTCGGCCTCCCAGAGTGCTAGGATTATAGGCGTGAGCTACCGCGCCTGGCCTCTCAGAACTATTTTTTTTTAAGACAGGGTCTCACTCTGCCACCCAGGCTGGAGTGCGGTGGGCGATCTTGGCTCACTGCAACCTCTGCCTCCTGGGCTGAAGTGTTCTTTCCACCTCAGCTTCCCAGGTAGCTGGGACTACAGGCGTGCACCACCATGCCCAGGTAAGTTTTGTGTTCTTTGTAGAGACAAGGGAAGGGGAGAATGTCCCCCTATGTTGCCCAGGCTGGTCTCCAACTCCTGGACTCAAGTAATCCACCTGTCTCAGCCTCCCAAAGTGCTGGGATTATAGGTGTGAGCCACCTTGCCTGGCATATACAACGTTTTGTTTATGCTTTCATCAGTTGGTGGACATTTGGGTCGTTTTCACTTTTTGGCTATTATGAATCATGTTGCCGTAAACATTGGTGTATGAGTTTTACTATGAACATGTTTAACCTTTTGAGGAATTAACACACTGTTTTCTAAAGTGGCTATACCATTTTACCTTCACATCAGCAATGTATGTGGGTCCCAGTTTCTCCACATCCTCCCCAATGTTGTTGTTAGTTGATTTTTTTCTGTTTTGTTTTAATTTGCATTTCCCTAATGACTAATGATATTAAGAACCTTTTCATGTAGTTCTTGACTATTTTTTTTTTCTTTTCTTTTCTTTTTTGAGATGGAGTCTTGCTCTGTTGCCCAGACTGGAGTGCAGTGGCACCATCTCACTCACTGCAACCTCTACCTCCCGGGTTCAGGCGATTCTCTTGCCTCTGCCTGCCGGGTAGCTGGGACTAAAGATGTGTGCCACCTAGTCCTGATAATTTTTGTATTTTTAGTAGAGATGGGATTTCGCCATGTTGGCCAGGCTGGTCTTGAACTCCTGATCTCAGGTGATCTGCCTGCCTTGGCCTCCCAAAGTGCTGGGATTAGTAGGTGTGAACTACCACACCAGGCCTTCTTGGTAATTTTTATAGCCAATGTCTATTCAAATCATTGCCTATTTAAAAATTGGGTTATTTGTCTTTCTATTGTTGAGTTGTAAGAGATCTTTATATATTCTAGATACTAGACTCTTGCCAGATACATGATTTGGAGGCCAGGCACGGTGGTGGCTCATGCCCACAGTCCCAGCACTTTGGGAGACTGAGACAGGAGGATCACTTGAGGCCAGGAGTTCAAGACCGGCCTGGGCAACATAGTGAGAAACCCCAACCTCTACCAAAACATATATTAAAAAATTAGCCAGGCATGGTGGTGTAAGCCCATAGTCCCAACTACTTGGGAGGCTGAGGTGGGAGGATCTCTTGAGCTTAGAAGTTCAAGGCTGCAATGAGCTATGATCATTCCACTGCCCTGCAACCTGGGTTACAAAGTGAGACACTGTCTCTTTAAAAAAAAAAAAAGGGGGTATATGGTTTGGAAATATTTTCTTCCATTCTGTGGGTTATCTTTTCCCTATTGTAGCACAAAGGTTTTAAATTTTGGTAAAGTCCAATTTATCTGTTTTTTGGTTCATTTGTGCTTTTGATGTCATGTCTAAGAAACCATTGCCTAATCCAAAGTCACAAAGATTTTCACGTCTTTTTTTTTTTTTTTTTTTTTTTCTTTTTTGAGACTGAGTCTCACTCTGTTGCCTAGGCTGGAGTGCAATGGCATGATCTCAGCTCACTGCAACTTCTGCCTCCCAAGTTCAAGTGATTCTCCTGCCTCTGCCTCCCTAGTAGCTGGAATTACAGGCACGCACCACCACACCAGGCTAATTTTCGTATTTTTAGTAGAGACGAGGTTTCACCATGTTGACCAGGCTGGTCTCGAACTCCTGACCTCGTGATCCACCCTCCTCGGCCTCCCAAAGTACTGGGATTACAGGTGTGAGCCACCACACCCGGCTGATTTTCACATCTTTTCCTTCTAAGAGTTTTATAGTTTTAGCTCTTACATTTAAGTGTTTGATTCTTTTTGAGTTAATTTTTAGGGTGCAAATAGGAATCCAACTTTATGTTACGTGTGGATAGTCAATTGTCCTAGTGCCATTTGTTTAAACTAAAATTCCTTCCTTTATTGAGTTATCTTGGCACTATTGTGGTAGATTATGTCTCTTTTTTGAGATAGGGTCTCACTCTGTCATCCAGGCTGGAGTGCAGTAGCTCCATCTCCACTCACTGCAACCTCTGCTTCCTGCGTTCAAGGAATTCTAGTGCCTCCACCTCCTGAGTAGCTGGGACTACAGGTGTGCGCTACCACGCTCAGCTAATTTTTGTATCTTTTGTAGAGACAGGTTTCGCCATGTTGGCCAGGCTGGTCTCGAACTTCTGACCTCAGGTGATCCACCCGCCTCAGCCTTCCAAAGTGCTGGGATTACAGACATGAGCCACCACGCCCACCTCAGTTGGCTTTCTTCACCGAGAACTCTCTTCAGTTTCCTTTGTGGCCCTTGAATCACAAAGGGTTTATTCTGTTTCTTTGGCTTCACTGTCTGTAGGAAGGACTCTACCTGCATGCTCCAGTTTGTAGCACTAGCCACACATGGCTATCGAGCATTCGAAATGTGGCTCATGTGAATGGAGATGTGCTGTAAGTTAAAATACATGGTGGGCTGCTCAGAAGGCTGAGATGCGAAGATCACTTGAGCCAAGGAGTTTGAGGTTGCAGTGAGCTGATGACTCCACTGCATTCTAGCCTGGGCAACAGAGTGAGATCTGATCTCTTAAAAAAATGCACACTGGACTTCAAAGACTTAGTATAAGAAATAATGTATTTAGTACAAGAATTAGTGTATTCCAGAGGCCTGAAACAGATCCTTCTCTTATAGCCCTCAAATAATAAGAAATCATGTAAATAATATAAACAAAAAATTTTCAAATAATGTAAATTCTTTTACATTACATACATCGCATTTTACATTTGTTTACGTCTCATTAACAATGTTTATACTGATAACATGTTGAAATGATATTTTTGATATATTGGGTTAAATAAAATATAAAGTTTTTGTTTTGTTTTGAGGTGGGGCCTCACTCTGTCACTCAGGCCGGAGTGCAGTGGCTCTGTCACGTCTCACTGCAGCCTCAACCCCCTGGGCTCAGGTATCTTCCCACCTCAGCCTCCAGAGTAGCTGGAACTACAGGCATGTACCATCATACCCAGCTAATTTGTGTGTGTGTGTGTGTGTGTGCGCGCGCGCGCATGTGTTTTGTGGAGATGCGGCCTCACTGTGTTGCCTAAGCCAGTCTTGAACTCCTGGGCTCAAGAGATCCACCCACCTTGGCCTCCCAAAGTGCTAGGATTACAGGCATGAGCCACTGTGCCTAGCCTATTATGAAGTTAATATCATCTTTTTGGTACTTTTTAAATACGGCTACTGGAAAATTTAAAATTACATATGTAACTTGCATTTGTGGCTCGTATTATATTTCCATCTATTTGATATATTTCTAGAAATATATTCTATATTTTCAGCGCTGACTTGGATTTTAAAAACCTAAAAGGTCTGATGCCTATCCTGGTAGTGGCAGTGGTTGGGGGTTACCCTGCACGTCCAGCCCAAGGACAGTGATTTACTAGTAACTATTTTATTGAGACAGAAAACACACAAGTTAAGTCTTTAACCATTAGAGACTTAAGTAACCATTTGGGTCATGGTGCTAGTCAAATCTTCAGGGGGCATCTCAGTATAAAGCTACCTGTTCAAGGTATTAATTATCATCACGACTTGGTGTGTTTCTTGCCTCTCTGGGTCTCACCTATCAGAACTCATTTTGGAGCCAAGCTCCCAAGCACTAGTACCTACCAGCTGGGTCTGCACCTTCATTCTGGGGTAGCCGGCATTTGAGTAATAATTTATTCTCTGAATTGGCCCTTCCCCAACCTTTGCAAAGGATCTAGCAAATTGCGTCCCGAGATGAGGAGAGGCCCCTGCCCCCTTCTTCTTTCCCTTCTATCATTTTAGAATTTGTAAGACGGTATAAATTCCTCTTCATCTTGTCCAAGATAGAAGTGTGAATGAGTAATGCCTACCAAAAAATATAAACCTTGAGGAGCCCAAGCCATTTACATGAGGAAAACCTCAAATATCCATCCCAGATCACATGCAGGCCACCCAGAGGGAGGCATCCATTGTGAAATTCAATTACTAGACCTCATTCAGCTGCTCCCTGGAAGACCAATTAATTTCCCCCCTTTTCTGCATGTGGGACCTCTTTATAAAGCCGCAATTAAGGGGCTTCCAGAAGCAGAGCCTATTTTATATTTTAGGTGAATATAATGAGCAGGAAACAGACCCTTATTCTTCTTAGTTATGTATAGGGTGCCCAGGGGTTGGAGGGCAGCCCATGTCCCATGGACAGAGCCCTGTTCCAAGTCTATACCCTTTAGACTCCTGGGTCAGCCTGGGGCACGTGGAAATCCAATGTAATTTCCTCTTCCACAGTTGTGGAGGATCTCTTCTGGGCCAGATGCTGGGGAAATCTGGGAGAACAAAGTCCCTGCTCGACCTGTGTCCAGTGGCCGCCAAACAAGAGCTGACAATGTAGCATCGTGAGGTGCTGGAAGGGACAGGGACAGGCTGTGCACAGCAATAGACACCACGTCTGATTGTCACTTTTTTGGAGCCTTATGTTATGTTATTTTATTTATGATGATGATGATGATTAGCTACAAAACCCTCTTAGTGAAACAGATCTCATGAGAGAGAAGCACAATATATACAACAGATAGAGGCCGGGCGTGGTGGCTCATGCCTGTAATTCCAGCATTTTGGCAGGCCAAGGTGGGCAGATCACTTGAGGTCAGGAGTTCGAGACCAGCCTGGCCAACTTGATGAGACCCTTGTCTCTACTAAAAATGTAAAAATTAGCCGGGCATGGTGGTGTGTGCCTGTAATCCCAGCTAATCAGGAGGCTGAGGCAGGAGAATCGCTGGAACCCAGGAGGTGGAAGTTGCAGTGAGCTGAGATTGCGCCACCGCACTCTAGCCTGGGTGACAGAGTGAGACTCCATCTCAAAAAAAAAGAATAAATAAATAAATAAATAATAAAACAGATATAAGTGAAACCGCTTCAGTTGAAGAGGGGGTGGAACAATGCCTCAAATAGAAGACCTTCCCTTTGCTACCTAAGGCAGCCCCTGACCTTCCATGAGGCACAGTTTAAAAGCCACCGGGTTGAAAAAGTATCCTCTTAATTCTTCTACTAAAGCTCCCCGCCAGGCTGGAGCCAGTAGACAACCACTTTCCCATCCTGACATTGTCCAAATCTACAAGGTCAGCTTCGCAGTGACAATGTCAGTAGTAGCATCTACTGCATCAGGAGAATTCAGTGACATACTTAGCGTGTGACACACAGTGAGTGCACAATAAATGGCCATCGTTATTCTCGTTCTTATTATTCAATCTTGTGCTCTGAGACTCATCATCAAATTTGCCCCAATCTTGTGCCTACACTGTGATAAATGGTCTTGTGCTCTGCCCGTGTGTCTGGATTCCTGACCTTGTCATCTGCTCTGTCCTCAGCCTGTAAGGCCCGGGCCTGGCCTGGAGAACTTCTGGTCCCCATTTCACGGGGAAGAGTCCTTCCAGGCTCCAGCTTGGATTTGAATGGGTCTTCGTTCCCAATCACTGTTTCACGGAGCCCCAGGGCCACGCTCTCCTGACCTGCATGGGTATTAAAACCCTTGTCATTTGTCCCTAAAGTCCAAGGATGTGCCCTGGGAGCTGCCACAACAGCAGGTGAGTTGACTGCTCTTGCTTGAAGATCACTCCTATTTTCAGGCTCTTGGAGATTTCCCTTTCCTCCCTCTCAACTCAGCTCTGTATTAAAAATATATGTTTTAGACCCAGCATGGCATCTCATGCCTGTAATCCCAGCACTTTGGGAGGCCAAGGCGGGAGGATCACTTGAGTGCAGGAGTTTAAGATCAACCTGGGCAACATGGCAAGACTCCATCTCTACAAAAAAAATTTAAAAAATTAGGCGGGGTTGGTGTCATGTGCCTGTAGTCCCAGGTACTTGGGAAGCTGAGGCAGGAGGATCCCTTTAGCCCAGGAGTTGGAGGTTGCAGTGAGCTATGATCCTGCCACTGCACTCTAGCCTGGGCAACAGAGTGAGACCCCAGCTCTGTTTCAAGACTTTTATTGAACATTTCCCTATGTTTGTAGCTGAAACAAGTATCCACATAAGCATGGTAGATCTCGTTGCCAAAATCAGAATTTTCTCTTTCAAATAACTGTGCAAAGATTTCATGTTCACTTTTACTCTCTTGCTCTGTTAGAAGCCTAATTTTCTTTTTTCTAAGAAGACCATCAACACTTTTTGAGCTATAGATGCCCATCTCATGTGGGGGTTATGTCCTAACTTCAACACTGTAAAGCGAAAATTACTGAATGTCAAAATTGTCCTAAGATTCTGTGTGAACTGCCTTTTAATCAGCAGGACCTGGATATTTGGAAATTAACTTCCTTGGTTTCTCTCCCTATTCTGCCGTGGCTCCCTTTCCCTGGAACAGTGAGAGCTGAGGTCTAGTGAGGAAGGGGGTGAGAAGGTAAAGGGGTAAATGTAATATAATACATGTATATTTTAGCTAATAGTTGAACCTGTGTAATTTATACTCTATCTATGATAGTCTTTACACGCCTGTAACAAGAGGTTACATGTATTTTTTGAGACAGGGTCTTGCTCTGTCACCCAGGCTGGAGTGCAGTGGTGTGATCTTAGCTCACTGCAGCCTTGACTTCCTTGGCTCAAGCAATCTTCCTGCCTCAGCCTCCCACGTAACTGGGGCTACAGGTATACTCCACTGTACCCAGCTAATTTTTAAATTTTTTGGTAGAAGCAGGGTCTCCCTGTGTTGCCCAGGCTAGTCTTGAACTTCTAGACTCAAGCAATCCCACCTCAGCCTGGCCAAAGTGCTGGGACTATAGGCGTGAGCCGCTGTGCCCAGCCTTATTTCTTTTTATAACTCAAACTGCCTTCCAAGGAGGGTAGGGCCAGTTTAAATGGAAGGTCTTTCTTTCTATTAGTCCATTCTCACACTGCTATAAAGACGTACCTGAGACTGGGTCATTTATGAGGAAAAGTGGTTTAATTGACACAGTTCTGCAGGCTGTATAGGAAGCATGACTGGGGAGGCCTCAGGAACTTACAATCATGGCAGAAGAGTGAAGGGGAATCAAGCACCTTCTTCTTTTTCTTTCTTTTTCTTTTTCTTTTTTTTTTTTTTTTTTTTTTTGAGACGGAATCTCTGTCACCAGGCTAGAGTTCAGTGGTGCAATCTCGGCTCACTGCAAGCTCTGCCTCCCGGGTTCAAGCGATTCTCCTGCCTCAGTCTCCTAAGTAGCTGGGACTATAGGCATGTACCACCACGCCCAGCTGATTTTTGTATTTTTAGTAGAGACAGGGTTTCGCCATGTTGACCAGGCTCGTCTCGATCTCTTGACCTTGTGATCCACCTGCCTCGGCCTCCCAACATGCTAGGATTAAAGACATGAGCCACCACGCCTGGCAGTGCCACACACATTCAAACAACCAGATCTCATGAGAGCTCACTTACTATCCTAAGAACAACAGTCACCCTCCATGATCCAGTTACCTCCCACAAGGCCCCACCTCCAACACTGAAGATCATAATTCAACATGAGATTTGGGTGGGAAAACAAAGCCAAACCATATCAGTCGTTGTGTTCTGCTGAGCACATGGGAGGTGGGGGTGGGTGTTGCACGTGCTTGTGCAGAAAGTTAGGGCTGGGGAGAGAAGAATTGCTTGGCATACTCAAGGGAGAAGAATTTGGATGGGATGATAAGAATGATCCAGGGTGGAGAGTTGAGGAGAAGAGATGGAGGTGGAGGGAGGGAGAAGCAAGGAACCATTGAGAAGGTGAGAGGATGGGGACCACATGGGGTGACATGGTGAGGGGCTGCCACAGATGGAGGCATGGCTGGAGTTTATGAATGGTCTACATTTCGACTTGAAGTAGTGTGTGAAACAAGCAGTAAATCCCTCCTTTACCCATTGCACGAACCCAAAGGTTTCTGTAAGCTCTAATATACTCACACACACAAAAAAATGTTTTTGAATTAGAGTTTGTGGGAATTAAGGAAGGGATGGAATTTCACATCTGGATCAACATTATGCAGGATAACTTTTATATAGTGCTATGTCTGTGCTGGGTACTTCACATACAGTGACTTATTTAATCTATATCACAGCCTTAAGAAGTAAGTGTTACTAGCCAGGCATAGTAGCTCATGTCTGTAATCTCAGCACTTTGGGAGGCTGAAGAGGGAGGATTGCTTGAGCCCAGGAGTTCAAGACCAGCCCTAGCAACATAGCAAGATCCTATATGTCCACACGAAAAAGAAGAAGAAAGAAAATTAGCCAGGAGTGGTGGTGCACATCTGTAGTCCCAGCTACTTGGGAGGCTGAGGTGGGAGGATCACTTGAGCATGGGAAGTCAAAGCTGCAGTGAACCATGGTCGTTGTGTCGCTGCATTACAGCCTGGGTGACAGAACTGGACCCTGTCACAAAAAAAAAAGAAAAAGTAGGTATTACTATCATTTCCACTTTACAGATGAGGAAACTGCAGCCCAGAGAGGTTCACTTGCCCGAGATCACGTAAATAGTATTTATTAAATTACTGGGTCTAGAATCCACACTTTTTACCACTCAAGACGGACATTCCAGGCCAAGTGTGGTGGCTCACACCTGTCATACCAGCACTTTGGGAGGCTGAGGCAGGAGAATCACTTGAGTCCAGGAGTTTGAGACCAGACTAGGCAACATAGTGGGATCCCATCTCTAAAAAAGAAAAATAATTATGATCAAAGGCAAACATTCCAGAAGCCTGGAGTTGAAGACACACAAAAGTGATCCATAAAATTCATAGGACTTTCTCTAGTGCTTTCTTTCTTTCTTTCTTTTTTTTTTTTTTTTTTTTTTTTTGAGACAAGGTCTTGCTCTGTCTGCCAGGCTGGAGTGCAGTGGCACAATCATAGCTCCCTGCAGCTTCGACCTCCTAGGATTAAGTGATCCTCCGGCCTAAACCTCCCAAAGTGCTGGTATGACAAGCGTGAATCATCATGCCCGGCTTCTCTAGTGCTTCCTAACAGGTACTATTCTGAGCCCTAACAAGCACTAACTTGCTTACAAGGGCAAGTGGGAGATTTGAACTCATGTTGTGCTGATCTCAAGGGGCTAACAGGCCCACTAAGCTATGAGTTGTGCACCTTGTCTCACTGACTCCTCATAGCAGCTTTCTGAGGCTGGCATTATCCCCATTAAAAAATGTAGACCTCCCGGATCAAGGAGATATTTCCTGCCCAAGATCACAAGAATATGAGAGATTCGCACCATAAATCTGGAAGTTGAATTCACCTCTGTCTACCTCCAAAGGCAGGCTCCACTGGCCTCCTAAAATTCAAAGTGTCCCAGAGGTGAGGAAGCTGCTGGTGCCTAATGTCAGAAAGAGGGAAGGAAGCAAGTTGTTTCCAACGTTTGTCAGATTAATGAGGCAGTCACTGGCTCATCCAAGCGGCTAAATGGCATCTAAACATATTTGAGAACCACTTAGCAGAGGCTCTGAAGATGGTCCCCCTGAGTCTAGGGCGTCTGCCTCCGTGAGGAGTAACAGGGAGTGACAGGGGGCAGTGAATCGGACATGGCACACAGCTTCCCAAACAGCGCACAAGGGCGAGTCCTCTGCTAAGTGTTGACAAATACAGGCATGGAAATGAAAGGGATGGGAGCTAGCTCAAAATGACACCCACAGTTCCTTCCTAAGCTCAAAAGCTGCAGCCTATCATGAAATATTCAGGCGCTCAGCATGGGCTGCTGGAGAGACCAAGTGGGTGGTGGCCGCAGGCTATGCAATCCCCCTACATGACTGGCAATATAGGGAGCAGAATAAGCTCCTATCCCATTCAATGGGTGGGATAGGATGTAAGCTTCCTCTCAAAGCCACAGGCCCAGAAGGGGACCTGGCATGTGTAGCTGGGGAAACTGAGACAGAAGGACTGAGCCATGGTAGGAGAGTTGAGGCTGAAGTTTGGTGGGTGTCCCAGTTACTACTGCTGCATAACAAAACACTCTAAACTTAGTGGCATAGGACAGAGACCATTTATTTTCTCATGAGACTGCAGTCTGGGCAGGGTTCAGTGGGGACAGGTCATCTTTGTTAATGTAATGTCACCAGGGATGTCTCTACTGAAGCTGGAGGCTCCGATGCCAAGGTGGCTCACTCACATGGCTGGCAAGCTGGCACTGGCTGCTGTTTTCTCTCAGGTGGGCCTCTTCTCAAAGCAGCTTGGGCTTCCTCACAGAATGGCAGCTAGGTTTCAAGATGAATGTTTAAAGAGACAGAAAGAGGAAGTCACCAGGTTCTTAAGGCCTATTCCTGGAATCTGATAGAACATAATTTCTGGTGTTGTCTATTGGTCAAGCATTCGCAGAGCCCAGATTCAAGGGCAAGGGTCAGGGATCCCACCATTAGATAAGAGGAATGTCAAAGAATTTGGGTGCTATATATTAAAACTGCCACAGTGAGAACCTTCCCTTGCATCCTGTTACCACAAAAGATTCCACTGTTGTCTGCCTCCTCCAATTCATTACAAGAGATGGCTGGACTTCTGTACTGAGGATTTAGAAACTGTCTCCAACTTCAGCAAGAAAGAACGATGTGATTGATTAGTGACCCTATGGACAAAGAAGTGGAGAGTATAAGCATTTGTGTAACAAATATTGCCATCTCCCTCTCAAGAGGTGGGCTGAGATTCTGTCTCTGGAAACCACTTTCTCTGTCTTGTCTCCCCATTGCTTCAGACACTTTACTTCATTTATTCATGCAGGCATGCATGCATTTCTTCATTCATTCATTGATTTCAGCAATATTTATAAAGTACCTATTCTGGTACAAATTCAGTAGTGCTGAATAAAGCATACATAGGAACTGCACCCATGGAACTTACATCCTATAAGAAAGTCAGACAATAAGCAGGAAAACAAATATGTAATTGAATTTGGAATAAATGCTAAGACCAAGAGGGGGCACTACTGTGACTTGTGCAGGAACCCAGCAAGGACATCTGGCGGCAATGGACAAGCAACCATGAGACTATGCAGAATCAGTCTTCAACAGCGACACCCTGTGGCAGTGAGGAGAAATGACTATTGGTGGTGGACTGATAGACTAGTTCTCTCTGTAGGTCGCATTGGAACCATACTGATACCCTAAGCCCAAGTTATCCCCTAGACTTTGAAAATCCAGGGATCAGGGGATGCCTAAAGAGGGTGTTTTGGGACCTTGCATTAATAAAAGTATGTGAGAACTTGAATGAGTGGAAAATTGAAATAAAGGTGGCTATATTTGTACCCTCAAACTGGCAAGGTGCGCCATTCTGATTATTCTATTTTTAAGATCTTAGATACCATGACTTGAACTTAGACCTTAGAGTTTGGTGAGTGGGGAATACAGTTATAAATTGGAAAGGCTGGACAGGCTATGAAATGAGAGAGAAGGTCTCAACTGAGTCTGTACTGGGGCTGGAGTTATTGACTCCTCCAATTTAGGGCAGGATTTTTCCATGGTAATTGGAAAAGGGCTGAGTCTGCAGCAGATGTCAAGAGGCCTCAGTTGTAGGGCAGGGAGAAGGCAGAAATAGGAACCAGGGCCGGGTGCGGTGCCTCATGCCTGTAATCCTAACCCTTTGGGAGGCCAACATGGGCAAATCACCTGAGGTCAGGAGTTCGAAGCCAGCCCAGCCAACACGGTGGTGAAATCCCATCTCTACTAAAAATACAAAAAAAATTAGCCGGGCGTGGTGGCGGGTGCCTGTAATCCCAGCTACTTGGGAGGCTGAGGCAGGAGGATTGCTTGAACCTGGAAGGCGGATGTTGCAGTGAGCCGAGATCACGCCACTGCACTCCAGCCTGGATGACAGAGCAAGACTCCATCAAAAAAAGAAAGAAAGAAGGGAAGGGAAGGGAAGGGAAGAGGAAGGGGAAGGGGAAGGGGAAAGGAAAAAACCAGGCAGAGGTTAATGCATACTTCAGGACATCATTCTGTTAGACAGCCAAAAAAATCAGAATTGAGAAGGCATTTGTATATGGACGACAAAAGCATCTACACTCAGACATGATAATCCATTTGATTTAATCTGGTTGCACATAAGAAGAAATCCAACCAAAACTGCTTCCGCATAAGGGGATGTTATTGGCTTATGGTCCACAGGTGTCCTGGCTCCAGGTGCAGCTTGATCAGGAACACAGATGAGCTCACCAGATCCTAGCTCCCTTATCATGTCCCCACTTGCTTCTTCAGCTGCTGTTTGAGTTCTAGGCCTCATGTGACAAGATGGCAGGAACAGACCCAGCTCTTATGTGCTCTTAGGTTTCAGGTACAGCAGGAAAGAGAGTGTCCCTTTCCCAGAATCTCAAATAAAAGTTTCACTGCCTCTCATTGACTTTGATGGGGTCATATGCCCATTCCTGAACCAAGTGTTAGAACCAGAGGATGAGATATGCTGACTGGCTTAGGGCTAAGTCAGGACTTTTATCCCCAGAGTTGGTCAATTCTGCTTCATCAGATTCCATGTGGGCTGACTATGGGGTAGGGAGTGTTTTTTTCAGAGGAAAATGGGGGCATGGATACTGGAAGGAGGATAAATGGATGTGGGGCCCATGTGTGAGCTTCTGGAAGACACTGCATCTGACAGTGAAAACAGGGCTGTCCCTAAGGTGCATAGGACCCTGGAAAATATATTTTTGGAAGCCCTGCCTATATAAACAATTTGATTTTAAAATGTATTACAAAATTATTGAGCCCATGTGAGGAATGATGAGGTATTGATGAACATTGAGAGTTGTGAATACGGAAGAAGTACTTAGGTATTTGAGTATTTTTCAATTAGTGCATGTGAAGATTCTTTGCAGTATCTAGGCACCATCTCCTCCTGTTCTTTACTGTCAAATGTGCAGCCCTGGGCTAATGTCATATGTCCCACAACAAGGAAAAAGCACAAGAAAAAAAGCAGCAACATTGTTATTGCTCACAATGCCAGGCTCCTCAGGCTCCGTTTATATCGAAACAATAGAGATCTTCTTGCCTCTGCATTTCCCTGACAACATTTATTGAATGCTGGTTACTCATTAGGTTGCATCATCCGTTGTGCTACTGGGGAGTACTGGGCTTCCAATGACTTAAAGACAGTGCTTCATTGATGATGACCACAAGGGAAGTCTTCCCCAGAGTCTGGAGAATATATGAACGATCATTTGTCTTCTGGTCATATTAAATTTACCATTTGGAATTTTACACTGTGATATGGTTTGGATGTTTGTCCCCTCCAAAGTTCACGTTGAAGCGTAATACCCAGTATTGGAGGTGGGGCCTGGTGGGAGGTGATTGTATCACGGAGACGGGTCCCTCAGGAATGGCTTGGTGCCATCCCCATGGTAATGAGTGAGTTCTGGCTCTGATGGTTCATGCAAGAGCTGATTGTTTAGAGAGCCTGGCACATCTCCCCAGCTGTCTCTCACTCCGCTCTCACCACATGATGCACTTGCTCCTTTTGCCTTCCACCAGGACTGTAAGCTTCCTGAGGTCCACCCCAGGAGCAGATCCCAGCACCACACTTCCTGTACAGCCTGCAGAACCAGGGGCCAATTAAACCTCTCTTCTTTATACATTACCCAGTCTCAGGTATACCGTAACACAAAAGGACGAACACACCATGTAAATGTAGAACAGCGCTTTTCCCAGCCATCTCTTCTCTTCAACTCTTTGTGCCACAATCACTGCATTCCTAAAACGCAATCTGTTTCAATGCTGACCTCACCCCTTGCCTTCCACACACCACTACCAGTGGGGAGCATAGGTGAGGGGCTAACAAATAGAGCAAGAACCGTACCATTCATGGGAGGAATGTTTGTTCCAATCCAGCACAGCTTAAGGCCAACCCAGAACAGCAGGACTTGTCATATCAATCAGAGGCAAGAAAGGGCATTGGTAGAAAGAGCCCATGGGTGCTGCGGAACAATGAGTGGTCCTAGCTGCACCAGAGGACTGTCTGACACATGGCTTGAAGCCTACAGAGGGGTGGGGCCCCAGCAGCAGAGAGTGCACAGAGTAAGGATGCCTGTTGCCACCCTGCAGCCATGGGTGCCACAGACCAGAGGTGGCATCACAGTCTGAATGCAAATGGGTGAGACCCAGTGCATAGGCCCTACCCAGGAGAGAAAAACTCAAGGGTCAGTGGTAGGCCAGGCCATTGATAGCCCAGAGCTCTGAACTATTCCTGGGTCTGATCCAAGAGTTACCCAAAATGTGTGTGTTGGGAGCATTCTAGAGACTCATTCATTCTGGCATGATCATATATACATGGACAACAGAGCAACTGAGACTCCATCTCTCTCAAAAAAAAAAAAAAGAATAATGAATCTAATAGGATAGAAAAATATTCGCATGCCATGCCAAGGTTTCTTTTCTTTTTTCTTTTTTTTTTTTTTTTTTTGAGACAGAGTCTCACTCTGTTGCCCATGCTGAAGTGCAGTGGTGCGATCTCTGCTCACTGCAACCTCCAAATCCTGGGTTCAAGCGATTCTCCCACCTCAGTCTCCTGAGTAGCTAGGATTAGAGATGTGCACCACCATGCCCAGCTAAATCTTGTATTTTTGATAGAGACAGAGTTTTGTCATGTTGCCCAGGCTGCTCTCGAACTCCTGGACTCAAGCGATTCTCCTACCTCAGCCTCCAAAGTGCTGAGATTGGGGGTATGAGCCACCATGCCCAGCCTCGGAGACCATTTCAAAGAGGAGAAATAGGAAAAGGAGCCCCTCTGGAGCCTAGTTCAGGTTCAGGGGACTCTGCCCACATGGCACTGCCAGTCCCAGCCCCCAGAGGGGTTTTTAGAAATTTTTGATGTAGGTGTTTCTGGTGACCTTGACTGAATACCTCATAGGGTACCAGGCTGGTATAGCATTGCCCACTCCACCCGGTCCCAGACACCAGAAAAAGACTTCCTTTGAGGAAGGCACTCCAAAGCATGGGCCCCCTGAGACCTGGGGCAGGGGTCCCCACTTGCCTGGGTCTCAGGACAGTACTGAGCGTGCGTGGCATGCCAGATTCACAGTTCAGCCTGACACATTTACTGAGCACCTGCTGAATGCCAGGTGCTGGGTCGAGACAAATGAGAAATCTGTGAGGCCACAGAACATTGCATATTGAGGTGTGGCCAGGGCAGTTACCTGCTGGTCACATCCCATCATCACTCCACTCCTCCAGTCCTTTCCAACAGATTCGAAATCCATTTTATGAAATGGAGAGCTACTCCATACATCCAGGGATCAGTTTACAAACCCTGCATCCACTATTTCATTCCATTCCAATAAATATTAAATAACGAGAAACACCAAGGTGTATTCTATGTATTGCAGGCATTTGTTAAGACCTGAGTTTCTGGACAGGGCTAGGAGGTGGAGGCTGGGGAGTGTGGAGAAAGTGAGAAGCCCAAAGAGCTACGTCCTAAGGAGCCCAACCCAGAGCTGGGGTTGTCAGTCTCAGTCAGGCGTGGTGTTTCCTGCCTATAATCCCAGCACTTTGCAAGGCTGAAGCAGGAGGATCACTTGGGCCCAGGAGTTTGAGACCAGCCTGGGCAACACTGCAAGCCCTCATCTCTACAAAAATAAAAAATAAAAAATTAGCTGGTGTGGTGGTGCACAACTGTGGTCCTAGCTATTCGAGGGGCTGGGGCAGAAAGATCGCTTGAACCTAGGAGTGTGAGGTTGCAGCAAGCCACGATCATGCCACTACACTCTAGCCTGGGTGATAGAGCCAGACCTTGTCTCAAAAAATTAAATAAGAAAAAGGAAACAATTCTGGTTCTATCCTCCTTCCACTTGGACTCCTTTCACCTCTCATGCCTTAGTAAAGAGTCTGCTGGTTAGAAGAAAAAAACACTCCAAAAATGAGGGTAGGCCAGGCACGGTGGCTAACTCCTGTAATACCAGCATTTTGGGAAGCCAAGGCAGGTGAATCCCCTGAGGTCAGGAGTTTGAGACCAGTCGGGGCAACACGGTGAAACTCCATCTCTACTAAAAATACAAAAATGAGCCGGGCATGGTGACGGGTGCCTGTAATCTCAGTTACTTGGGAGGCTGAAGCAGGAGAATCGCTTGAACCCAGGAGGCAGAGGTTGTAGTGAGCTGAGATCGCGTCATTGCACTCCAGCCTGGGGAACAAAGGGAAACTCTGTCTCAAAATAAAATAAAATAAAATAAAAATGAGGGTTCACATGAGAGGGTCAGAGATCATCACCAGCCAGGTGACCATGGGACTGTCATTCAGCCAAGAGGAGTAAGCAAGCTGAGGGCAGGGCCAAAGAGCTTAGAAAACAGGCGGACTTCAAAGAACTCCCAAGGGAGAAGAGAAAGAAAGACAGGGGAGCAGTGTGGGAGGTCCCTGGCATGTGCTGTGTATAACAGGCAACCCACCTTCTGTTTCCCATGAAATCTTCAGTAAAATGTATTTCTCACTAATGTCCATGGCAGCCTTCACCCAGCCTATTCCTGCATTCCCAAGGCTCCACTCACAGAAGGCCATCAGGGAGTGGATTAGTTTCCTAGGGCTGTCATATAGTTTGTGGCTTAAAATAACAGAAATGTGTTCTCTAACAGATCCCAGGCCAGAAGTCCC
The DNA here is from genome assembly GCF_008728515.1 of Papio anubis. Lineage (NCBI taxonomy): Eukaryota > Metazoa > Chordata > Mammalia > Primates > Cercopithecidae > Papio > Papio anubis. The sequence continues at coordinate 60,981,314 of NC_044991.1, read as the reverse complement.
AAGTCAAGGTGTTGGCAGAGCCACGTTTCCTCCAAGGCTCCATAGGAGGATCATTCCTTGCCTCTTCCTGCTTCCAGTGACTCCGGGCATTCCTGGGCTTGTGGCTGTGTCACTCCAGTCTCTGCCTCCTCCTTCACATGGCCTTCTCCTTTTCTGTTTCTGATCCATATATATATCTATAGAAACAGGGTCTCACCAGGCTGAGCACAGTGGCTCAAGCCTATAATCCCAGCACTTTGGGAGGCTGAGGCAGGCAGATCACTTGAGGTCGGGAGTTCGAGACCAGCCTGGCCAACACTGTGAAACCCGTCTCTACTAAAAATATAAAAATTAGCCGGGTGTGTGGTGGTGTGATCACTGTGGTCCCAGCTACTCAGGAGGCTGAGGCAGGAGAATCGCTGAACCTGGGAGGCAGAGGTTGCAGTGAGCTGATATCATGCCACTGCACTCCAGCCTGGGCAACAGAGTGAGACTGCATCTCAAAAAAAAAAAAAAAAAGAAAGAAAGAAAGAAAAGAAAAGAAAAGAAAAGAAACAGGGTCTCACCATGTTGCCCAGGCTGGTCTAGAACTCCTGGACTCAAGTTATCCGCCTGCCTCAGCTTCCCAAAGTGCTGGGATTACAGCCATGAGCCACCGCACCCAGCCTCTTCTGTTGTTTATAAGGATGCTTGTCATTAGATTTAGGGCTCACCCAGATAATCCAGAATGATTTCATCTCAAGATCCTTAATTATACCCGTGAAAGTCTTTTTTTTTTCCAGAAAAAAAGTCATATTCGCAGCTTCTGTGGATTTGGATGTGAACATATCTTTTTGGACCCACAATTCAACCCACCCCTAGAGTTACAACTGATCCTGAAGATTCGAGAACAAACACAAGGAGGTGTCACCACAGAATAAATCATCTCTTGAACTGAGTGTTAGACACTGCTGTAGCCAACATTCCCCACCTGGGAATGTCACTCCTTTCACCGTGGCCTGTTGCCAATCTCCCCTCTCTATGCATTTACAAAAATCAGTTAAAACAAAGTGCTAAATAAAGGTTAACAATAAAAAAAAAAAGAGCAAAGATACATGAGGCAAATGCCATAGACAGTACTTAAGTACTTAGGGAGAGCTGAAAATCCCGGTTCTTTAATCAAGCGCAGCAACACTGGCCCCCCTAGCAGGTGTCTCACCTGCTCCCCAGGCATTTCTTTGCATAATCAATAGGTCTCTTGAAATATTTTCCCAAACTCAAGAGGAGTTCTTTCTCAAGGAAGAATTCTAACATCTGCCTATAGACAGTATTATGCGCACACTGCATATAAAATAACATGTTTTGGGCCAGGCGCGGTGGCTCAAGCCTGTAATCCCAGCACTTTGGGAGGCCGAGACAGGCGGATCATGAGGTCAGGAGATCGAGACCATCCTGGCTAACATGGTGAAACCCCGTCTCTACTAAAAAAAAAAAAAAAAAAAATACAAGAAACTAGCCGGGCGAGGTGGCGGCGCCTGTAGTCCCAGCTGCTTAGGAGGCTGAGGCAGGAGAATCGCGTAAACCTGGGAGGCGGAGCTTGCAGTGAGCTGAGATCCGGCCACTGCACTCCAGCCTGGGTGACAGAGGGAGACTCCGTCTCAAAAAAAAATAATAATAAAAATAACATGTTTTGGCCGGGTGCAGTGGCTCACGCCTGTAATCCCAGCACTTTGGGAGGCCGATGTGAGAGGATCGCTTGAACCCAGGAGTTTGAGAATAGCCTGGGCAACACAATGAAACTCCATCTCTACTAAAAATACAAAACTTAGACCAGTGTGGTGGCAAGCCTGCAGCTCCAGCGACTCGGGAGGCTGAAGTGGGAGCATCGCTTGAGCACAGGAAGTCGGGGCTGCAACCTGTGATTGTGCCACTGCACTCCAACCTGGGTAACAGTGAGAGAACTTGTCTCAATAAATAAATAAATTAATTAATTAATTAATTAATTAATAGGCCAGGTGCGGTGGCTCACACCTGTAATCCCAGCACTTTGGGAGGCTGAGGTGGGTGGACCACTTGAGGTCAGGAGTTTGAGACCAGCCTGGCCAACATGGTAAAACTCCGTCTCTACTAAAAATACAAAAATTAGCTGGGCATGGTGGCACACTCCTCTAATCCCAGTTACTCAGGAGCTGAGGCATGAGAATAGCTTGAACCTGGCAGGTGGAGGCTGCAGTGAGCCGAGATTGTGCCACTGTACTCCAGGCTGGGCAACCGAGCAGAACTCCATCTCAATAAATAAATAAATAAACAAAATTAAAAAATTAGCCAGGCACGGTGGCACGCACCTGTTGTCCCAGCTACTAGGGAGGCTGAGGCATGAGAATCGCTTGAATCGGGGAGGCAGAGATCACAGTGAGCCAATATTGCACCACTGCACTTCAGCCTGGGCAATAGAGCAAGACTCCTTCTCAAAAATAATAATAATAATAATTAATTTTAAAATTAAAATAAAATAACAAGTTTTCTCCTAGCATCAGTAAACTGATCCCTCTGGTTTCCTATGAATCTAGTTCAGTGTAGACAACTTGGGCTTTCCTGTTCAGGAAAGGATTTTGCAGATACTGGGAGAATTCTCAGCCCAGGGAACATTCATTTAGGCTGTGCTCATTCTTGTTTTCTTTTTAGGCCTTCAAGTAAGCCTTTCAAGCAGAAAAAGCAACTCTCGCCTATTTATATCTGTGATTTTTGAGGGTAGAGTTATGTGGGAAAGGGACATCCCCTCTCTGGGCAGTTTTTCTGTCACCAGCACAGGAGAGGGTATATCCAGGACACCTGCAGAGAGGCCTCAGCTGTTGCTCTCTTTTATCTGTTTCAACATGGGGCTTCCACGTCAGATTTCATTGGAAATACACCTAAAGACTGGCAAACTCAATGACTTCCAAGAGCTCCATCTAGTTCTGCCCTTTGTTCAAGGTATTCAGTAAATATTTACCAAGCACCTGCTAGGGGCCATGTACTGTTCAAGGCACTGAGGACCCATCAGTGAACAAACAGGCCAAAAAAATATCTTCCCCCAATGAGACCACATTCCTTTTAAAGTAAATTGCACATTCATCAGAAGGTGATGAGTGGTCTGGAGAAGACTCAAATAGACAGGGGAGCTGCAATGTTTAAAAGGGTGATCAGGGGTCCAGGCGCGGTGGCTCACACCTGTAATCCTAGCACTTCGGGAGGCCAAGGTGGGAGGATCGCTTGAGCTCACGAGCTTGAGACCAGCCTGGAAAACATAGTAAGACCTCCTTTCTACTAAAAATCAAAAATTTAGTTTGGCATGGTGCTGCATGCCTGTAGTCCCAGCTACCTGAGAGGTTTGAGATGGGAGGATGGTTTGAGATGGAGACTGCAGTGATCTGTGATTATACCACTGCACTCCAGCCTGGATGCTAGAGCAAGACCCCAACTCAAAACAAACAAATTTAATTAGACAAGAAAATTAAAAAATGATCAGGGAAGGGTTCTGTGAGGGCGGCGTTTGAGCGCTCACAAGGAAAGCGAGGATCGAGCCAAGAGCCATCTCAGGGAGGAGCTTTGTAGCAAGTACTGCTCATGGGCACTCCGGATCCTCCCGGCCTCCCCTGGCTCCACAGATTTGGCCACTGGTTCCAGCTTAGTTGCCGCTACTCTGTGGCCAGCTCTGTGCGAGCTCTCACTGATCTCATGCCTGGGCCACCTGCCCTCACCTCCTGCTCTGGAGATTCCCTATTGACGCTGAGGTTGGAGATGACATGGGACCTGCTGGGAGCCCATGCCTGAGCTACTGGGAAAGTGAGGGGGTTAATGCCAGTGTTAGTCTGTTTTCACACTGCTATAAAGAACTACCTAAGAATTTCTTCGTAATTCACTAAGAAAAGAGATTTAATTGACTCACAATTCCACAGGCTTAACAGAAAGCATGACTGGAAGGCCTCAGGAAACTTACAATCATGGTGGAAGGGCGAAGGAGAAGCAAGGACCTTCCTCACATGGTGGCAGGAGACAGACAGTGAAGGGGGAAGCATCACACATTTTTAAACCATCAGATCTCACAGCGTCACACACTTAAATCATCAAATCTCACAATAACTCACTCTCATCATAACCATGATGAGAACAGCAAGGGAGAAATCTGCCCCCACAATCCAATCACCTCCCACCAGGTCCCTCCTCCAATTCAACATGAGGTTTGGGTGGGGACACAAATCCAAGCCATTATCAATGCTAGTGAACCTTTACCTAGTGGGAACAGAAGCAGGTGGATGAATTCCTTTCCCTTTGTTCCCTTAGGTGGATTGTCCTGAGCTGGCTTTATTCATGTGGTCTCACGGAAGACGTTTCCAGAAGATCGAGCAATCAGTCATGCTTGATACCAAGTGGTGACCTGGTTGGTGGTGCACCCTTGTATTGGCTCTTCCTCCTTCCTTGGGATTGCACTCCGAGTAAACACAGACATAATAAACAGAAGCTGTCCCAGCGCAGTGGTTCATGCCTGTAATCCCGGCACTTCAGGAGGCTGAGGCAGGTGGATCACTTGACGTCAGGAGTTCGAGATCAGCCTGGCCAACATGGAGAAACCTTGTCTCTCCTAAAAATACAGAAAGTACCCAGGCATGGTGGCATGCGCCTCTAATCCCAGCTACTCAGGAGGCTGAGGCAGGAGACTTGCTTGAACCCACCCAGGAGGCAGAGGTTGCAGTGAGCCAAGATCACACCACTGCACTCCAGCCTGGGCAACACAGTGAGGCGCCATCTCAGAAAAAAAGAAAAAAGAAGAAACAAACCTTGAGCTTTCTTCTGGCTCTGCTTTCTGGGGAACCCAGGCTCTGGCAAGTGTTCTAGGCAGGGAAACAGGAAGTGCAAAAGCCCTGAGGTAGGAGCAAGATCGGTGTGGTAGAGGAACAGCAAGGTGGCTGAGGCAGAGAGAGAAGGACTGTGGTAGGTGAGGGGACCACTAAGGTGCCTCTGAAACTTTAATGTGTATTATGAATCACCTGGAGATCTTGTTAAAATGCAGGCTGTGATTCAGGTCTGGGGTGGGATCTGAGATTCTGCTTTTTTTTTTTTTTTTTTTTTTTTTTTAGAGATGGATCTCACCCTGTCACCCGGGCTGGGGTGCAGTGGTGCAATCATAGCTCACTGAAGCCTTGAACTCCTGGGCTCAGGCAATCCTCCTGCCTTAGCCTCCCAAGTAGCTGGGACTACAGGTGCATGCCACCATGCCCGGATACTGCATTCCTAACCAGGTCTCAGATGATATTGATACTGCTGGCCAATGGACCGCACTTTGAGTAGAAAACGTATCAGCTATAGTAGGTTCTATGGCTTTTACACTGAATGAGATGAGAGCCAATGGAGGGTTTGGATGGAGAAATTACATGATCTGATGTACATTTTTAAAGGATACCAGGCCCGACGTGGTGGCACACATCTGTAATCCCAGCACTTTGGGAGGCTGAGGTGGGTGGATCACCTGAGGTCAGGAGTTCAAGACCAGCCTGACTAACATGGTGAACCCCCATCTCCACTAAATACAAAAAATTAGCCAGGTGTGGTGGCGCATGCCTGTAATCCCAGTGACTTGGGAGGCTGAGGCGGGAGAATTGCTTGAACCCAGGAGGTGGGGAGGTTGCAATGAGCCAAGATTGCGCCATTGCACTCCAGCCTGGGCAACAAGAGCAAAACTCCGTCTCAAAAAGAAAAAAAAAAAAAAAGGGATACCATTGGCTGGGAGAAAAATAGGTGGGGAATCTGGGTGGTGAGCTTAGAAACAGGAAGGTCAGTTAGGAGGATCTGGCAATAATCCAGGTGAGAGATGCCCTAGGAGTCATTAAGATTTCATCTAAAAGTTTCAGTCTTTTCAATTTAGTATTTAGAACTATTTCCCAAAATACAGGACATACATCAGTGGTGGTATATGAGCTCATTTTAGGTAGGACACCAAGTAACCATGTTTTGTTTTTATGGTTATGTGTTTATTACAAGTATTTTTGCTTTTCATTTTTAGCAATGATACACAGTTATCTTTTAAAATAAAGGTTTTTAAGTTTATGAAATATGTGTTGATTTAAAGTGAAATACTAAGTAAATGAACAGTGGTGATACAAACATGGCAAATGTGAAGGTGTCTCCCAAATGCCTGAGGTCTAGGAAACGCTGAGACTTTAAAATAAATAAAATTAGGCTGGGCGTGGTGGCTCACACCTGTAATCCCAGCACTTTGGGATGCTGAGGCAGGCAGATCACTTGAAGTCAGGAGTTCGAGACCAGCCTGACCAACATGGTGAAACCCCATCTCTACTAAAATATGAAAATTAGCCAGGCATGGTGGTGTGCATCTGTAATCCCAGCTACTTGGGAGGCTGAGGCAGGAGAATCGATTGAACCCGGGAGGCAGAGGTTGCAGTGAGCCGAGATCTACAGCGGGGGTTGTAGTCCACTGCACTCCATCTTGGGCAACAGAGCAAGACTAACTCTCAAATAAATAAATAAAATAAAATACATAAAATTATTACTGGTTATTTATTTTTTAATTTCTTTTTTTAAAATTCATGATCCTGCTCCTTCTCTAAGGTGTTTATTTATTTCTTAGGGTAATTTTTTTTTTTTTTGAAGAACCCATCTCGCATTCTCTAATAAAAAAGCACTGAGAAAATGGGAACTCAAATCTGAGACAGGGTTTGTGAGCCACCTTTTAAAAATGCACCCAAGTGTAATAAACACTTACTTCTCACAAAGTCATTGTCCAAAAGGACAGCCCTTCAGTAATGGGAGGCATGGTTGAGTCACCCCGTGGTGGTTGATCTGAGAGGAATGAGATGGACTCCAGTTAAGGCAGTTGTCCTCAAGCCTGGCAGGGCATAGTTACCGCTTTAAAAAAAGAAAAAAAAAAAAAAAAGCCCAGGCCCCACCCCAGGTCAATCATATCAGCATCTCTGAGGGCAGGATCTGGCACCTGTGTGCTTTGAAAGCTCCCAGGTGATTCCATGCCTGTCTGTCCTCTTGTTCCTCCTTGGTACAGGGGAAAGGGCATGGCTTTTGGGACAATACAGACCTGGGTTCAAATCTTTCCACTTGCACGCTGGGTGATCTTGAACTATTTATTTGACTGAATTTCTGAAATGTATGCAGCTCATCTGTACAATAAGAATCGTCATACCCCCCCGCCTTAGGGTAGCTGTGACAATTCAGTGACACAAGATTTGTCACGGGCCCACAAACAACATGCCAAACAACAGGGGTTCAGTACACTCTCATCCCCTCCTTTCCTCAGTGACGCTCCCGCCACCCAGACGCTGGCACAGAATGAGTGCCTGGTAGTAGGACCTCAGCTTCCGCAAGGAATCAGAGGGTGAAGGTCTGAGCTGATTATTTTGGGGGATTAACAGTACCTATGAGTCAAACCTTAATTCATTGTTTTCTATTTTTAATTAATATTTAATTACGTCAGTAAAATGGAACCATTCTTTAAAAAACGTTATAAATGGAGCACAAGTCTCTTTGCCCACCTCCTGCAATCCTGGTCCACCGCCCTTTCCAAATATTGAACTTGGCAAGTGCCTTCCAGATCTTTCAAAAATATATTCACGCATTTTATAGGAACCCATAGAAAAAATATAATATTGTTTTGCATATTTTAGTAAGTAAGTGGATTTTTTTTACCGTATATATCATTATGCAGCTTTTCTTTACGCAACAGTGTATTTGCAAGACTTACCCATGTGGTTACATACACCTGAGTTCATTCCTTTTAGCTCCTTCATAATGTTCTATTGTAAGAATTACCATAATTTATGTAATTATTTTCCTCTCGATAGATTCTTTCCAACTTAACATCACAATCACAGCTCCCGAGGACATCCTTATATTCACTCCACATACTCATCTGTATTTTTAACCTTCAAAATTACTCTTTATTCGCTCGACAGTGGAATGAGCACTAGATTGGGAGTCCACGCACTTTGACCTGGTTGCCAGGCTCCTCTGAATCCTAGGCTCTCCATTCTTGGCACAGATTTTGCCCCTTTTCCACCATGATTCTCTTACCTTAACCACTGCACCTGCCTTGTCACCGAGCTCCCCATCTCTGGCCAGGTCTCTGGTTCCTCCCAATCCTCACCTAACATCAACCACCATGTCATTCTGCTTAAAATCCTCCATTGGCTGCAGAGCCTGGCTCCAGCGAGGGCAAAACCTGTCTGGGTGAAGCACAGAGGCCCAGGGCTGGGGAGCAGGGGGTCAGAGGGCAGGCAACAGCATTGAGAAGGGCCACAGGGGACAGCACAAAATCAGCCTGCCTGGAGAACTCCCTGCTGACCACTCAAATAACCCACCCCATGAAGCCTACTGGGGCATAGCTGCCACTCCCACCTCCTGAACTCACCTGGGACTGTGTCCTGCTACTATTTCACGCTCTGCACGCTGACTTTTAGCATGTTATCTTCCTGCCTGACTCCCCTCGGGCCTGTGACCTCCTCAGAGGCCAGGAGTGTGTCTCTGAATCCTCAGCAGCCAATACAGGGCTTGGCTTAACTAGCAGGTGTGACTCCATGTTTGTTGAACAATGGCATGAGCTTCCGCTTGAAGCTTGGTGGGCAGAGCAGCCCTGACAGGTGGTCAGCAGCAGGAGACCCCACGTGAGTGTCAATTGGGGATCCTGAAGTTGGCCAAGTATAGTTTGCAGCATGCAAAATGGCAGGGGGGAGCCAGACTCTGGTCCTAGCAGGGCTGGAGTCTCAGTTACTTATTGCTATTTAATATGCTACTCCACTCCAGACCTCAGTGGCTTAAAATGATGATGCGTTATTGTATTAGTCAGGGTTCTCTAGAGGGTCGGAATAAATGGGATATATATATATATATATATATAAAAAGGAGAGTTTATTAAGTATTAACTCACATGATCACAAGGTCCCACAATAGGCCGTCTGTAAGCTGGGGAGCAAGGAGAGCCAGTCCGAGTCCCAAAACTGAAGAATTTGGATGCTCAAGGGCAGGAAGCATCCAGCAGAGGAGAAAGGTGTAGGCTAGGAGGCTAGGCCCATCTCACTTTTTCGCATTTTTCTGCCTGCTTTATATTCTAGCCAAGCTGGCAGCTGATTAGATGTTATTCACCCAGATTGAGGGTGGGTCTGCCTTTCCCAGCCCACTGACTCAAATGTTAATCTCCTTTGGCAACACCCTCACAGGCACACTCAGGATAAATACTTTGTATCCTTCAATCCAACCGAGTTGACTCTCACTATTAACCACTGCACTTCCTTCCTTCCTTCCTTTCTTCCTTTTTTTTGCCCAGGCTGTAGGGCAATGGCGTGACCTCGGCTCACAGCAACCTCCGCCTCCCAGGTTCAAGCGATTCTCCTGCCTCAGGCTCCTGAGTAGCCGGGAAGCATGAGCCACCATATCCAGCTAATTTTGTATTTTTAATAGAGACTGGGTTTCTCCGTGTTGGTCAGGCTGGTCTCAACATCTCGACCTCAGGTGATCCACCTGCCTTGGCCTCCCAAAGTGCTGGGATTACAGGCATGAGCCACCATGCCCAGCCTCCGTTAGAGTTATTTTTTATGGTTCTAAGGGATGTCCAGACACAGATGGAAAGTTCTGCTCCACAAGATATTTTTGGGGATCACTCCCACATTCAGCTGGGGCTGGAACACTCAAGACACACATAGAAAGGTTCTGGCCCCTTCCCTATCCAGGGGCTCATCCCTGAACCTCAGCCTTAAACGGCTCTTCCCATTGTCCTGTCTCTGTGTTCCTTCCTCTACCCTGTCTTCGTGGCGGCCTTGGTTGTCAAGGGGTAGTTGGACCGGCTGGGCCCTGGCTGGGCCTCTCTCCAGAAGGTTAGTTGGATTTCCTTCTCAGTGGCTCAGGGCTTCAAGAGAACGGAAGCTGCTAGGCCTCTTACAAGCCAGGCATGGAACCAACACAAGTGAAAGCAGGTCACAAGGCCAGCCCAGATTCTAGGGAGGAGAAATAGTGCCACCTCTTGACGGGAGCCTGCGTGTCCAGGGACAGGAGGCATTTCGCTCAACAAGACGGAGTTTCGCTCTTGTTATCCAGGCTGGAGTGCAATGGCAGGATCTCGGCTCATGACAACCTCTGCCTCCCGGGTTCAAGCGATTCTCTTGCCTCAGCCTTTGAAGTAGCTGGGATTACAGGCATGCACCACTACACCCGGCATTGTTGGTGGCCATCTTTGGAGGCATCTCCCTCAGCTGGGAAAGGAAGCCTGAACACTTGTTTTCCAGGTGCCGGCCTTTATCATCACCTTTATCTAAGTCTTAGGTGGGGTACTGGTAGGAGGAGGACAGGTGGTTGTTAATCCTGTGGGAGTGGCCCAGCATTTGTAGGGAAAAATCCAGAATGGTTAAGAATTGCCTAGGCCAATTGCGGTGGCCCACACCTGTAATCCCAACACTTTGGGAGGCCGAGGTGGGCGGATCACTTCAGGTCAGGAGTTTGAGACAAGCCTGGCCAACATGGTGAAATCCCATCTCTACTAAAAATACCAAAAAAAAAAAATTAGCTGGGCGTGGTGGTGGGCGCCTGTAATCCCAGCTACTCGATTCTCTAGCTGATGCAGGAGAATCACTTGAACCCGGGAGGTGGAGGTTGCAGTGAGCCCAGGTTGCACCACTGCACTCCAGCCTGGGCTACAGAATAAGACTCCAATCTCAAAAAAAAAAAAAAAAAAAAAAAGAATTGCCAAGGCCATCAAAAAGAGGAGGTAGATGAAGGGAACATAAGAGGCAGGACAATGGTAGGAGGGGTCAAGGCTGGGGTTCAGGGCTAAGCCTCTGGCTGGGGCAGGGGCCAGAATTCTCCTGCCGGTGTCGATGACCATCATGTCAGGCTGAACAACCGTAATCTGATTTCAGCAAGAAGAGGGGAGAACCATCATCCAGATGTTGCCCACCTCTCTAATATGTCAGAGACCACAGGTCTTACCCCTCCCCACCCACCTGGGCTGGCATTGAACCCCTTACCCACTGGCATCATTCCTAAGCCCACCCCATCTCCACGCCCAGTTAAGGACCCGACAGTTTCCTTGTATTTCTTCTTCTTTTTTTATTATTATTATTATTTTTTGAAACGGAGTTTCACTCTTGTTACCCAGACTGGAGTGCAATGGCAGGATCTCGGCTCACCACAACCTCTGCCTCCCGGGTTCAAGCTATTCTCCTGCCTCAGCCTCCTGAAGTAGCTGGGATTACAGGCGTGCACCACCACACCCAGCTAATTTTGCATTTTTGTAGAGACGGGGTTTCTCCATGTTGGTCAGGCTGGTCTTGAACTCCCGACCTCAGGTAATCCACCTGCCTCGGCCTCCCAAAGTGCTGGGACTACAGGCATGAGCCACCGCGCCCAGCCCAGTTTCCTTGTATTTCAATTGCCCCCAGTAATAGACTAAGAATCTGTCCAGTCTCTCCTGCTAATAAATATTTGAATAGCGGCTTGTTAATTTTTCTTACCCTTCAAGATGGAGATTAATTGCTATTTTACATTACACTCAACTTCTATTAGTTTGGGATTTACTTCCTCAGTGATACCACAAGCATTGGGCTTGAATAAAACATTTTAACCTAGACAAGCTCATTAAATTCTTGAAGGTGAATGGACAGAAAGCGGGGAGAACTGGCCCTAGTTTTGCAGTTTTGAGGGCATCAATTTAAATCTATCAGGCAAGTGTCAAACAGGTTTGGAGTTGGGACGTGCTCGGTGAGGAAGGATGGAGGTTACTGGAAGGGCAGTCCTGTTTAGTCCTGCTGCGCCTCAGGCCACCAGAACCAGCCCTTCCCCAGAGCCAGCCCCACCCTACCTGGCTTCACCCTCAAGGTGTCCACAGCCTTGTGGCCAAAGAGTTCACCCTGACCCAAATAGGACTGTTGAATCCTATTTTTTAGGGTCCAATTTTACTCCTTGGACCTGACAGTCCTGCTGAGAGGAATAAAGTTTTCTCACCTGTAAACAGGAGTGGTCATGCCCATTATCATGTTCACCATCATTATTGTCATAAATATCATGCTACCCCTAGACCCAAGGGTTGGACCCTGCTAATACCTGGGGTACACCCCCACTTTTGCCTATAGCACCCTATATTATTAAGAACCCCTCTAGTCTTGAAGCCAGCCACCCCAACCACGCCTCTCTGACTCCAGACCCTGCTGGCTCCATTGCTTTCTCTCTCTTGCCTACAGGGATTATGATCGTACTGCAATACTTTTTTTTTTTTTTTTGAGGCAGAGTCTTGTTCTGTCACCCAGGCTGCAGTGCAGTGGCATGATCTCGACTCATTGTAACCTCTGCCTCCCGGGTTCAAGTGATTCTCATGCCTCAGCCTCCTGAGTAACTGGGATTACAGGCACCTGCCACCACGCCTGGCTAATTTTTGTATTTTTACTAGAGATGGGGTTTCGCCATGTTGGCCAGGCTGCTCTCAAACTCCTGACCTCAGGTAATCCACCCGCCTCACCCTCCCAAAATGCTGGAATTACAGGCGTGAGCCACTGCGCCTGGGCCAATCTATTTTAAGACCAAAAAATCTAAGAAGTTTCATAGAGTTATAGAATCAGGTGTCTATAAGTTATTCTTAGCTTCCTGAAAGGCTCTTCTAGATCGGGGTGTCCAATCTTTTGGCTTCCCTGGGTCACATTGGAAGAAGAAGAATTGTCTTGAGCCACACGTAAAATACACTAATGGTAGCTGAAGAGCTTATATAATATATATATTTATATATTTATTTATATTTTTATATATATCACAAAAAAAAGTCTCATAACATCTTAAGAAAGTTGGACCACATTCAAAGCTGTCCTGGGGTGCCTGCAGCCCACAGGTTGCACAAAATTGTTCTAGATATTAACCTCTGGTGCTAATCATTTGACGACTTTCAATTATGCTGGGAATGAGAAACATACTTGAAGTCACTACCAGAAGCAGCTCTGGAAGAGGTTCGTATTTAACCCTGGTCATTAGTGCAGACTCCCACAGGCATGGTTCTTTTCCCTGTGGGTCTTTACGTCATTTTTCCCTCCAGGGGCCTCGGTCGGGCTCATCACAATTAACCAGAAAGGTTGTGATCAAGTTTTACCTCAAAAGAAAAGGGCATGTGGCCTCGATTCCTAACCTTCCAGATAGCTCCTGGCCTGTATGCAAATTTGCCAATTTTCGCTCTACAAACCATGGATTTATTTTGGGGGGCGTATTTACATAGCCACAGAATGTCTTTGGGGGTACCTTTCCCCCAGAGCAAGAGGCACCGACTTGCCTGATAATTCCATATTTGAGGGAAGAATCTGGAAGAGTCCAAGAGAATTTGCTGCATCTAGATAGGGAAGAGGTTAAACTATCTTAGGTTCCAGAACACGTAACATCCCACTTATGTAACTACTTGGAGAGTCACGAGGGAGAGGCACAGGGCAGTCCTCACAGGCACCAGGAACCCAGAAACCCTTTCACTCTCTTGGAGTCCACGTTTCCCTCTCTCCCCTCCCCCGCCAGCTTCCTCTGCCCGTGCCCCCACATCATGTCCACATGCCACCTAACTGTTTGGGTTCCCCCAGAGGCCGATCTTGAGACAGAGGTTCAAGGGCAAGTTATTTACTTGGGAGGTGATCCCAGGAAGTACCAGTAGGGGAGGGGCAAAGTGAGACAGAGAAAAGAAAGGTACATGATCAAGCCAGTTACCCCGTGGGCAATGGGAGCTCAATCCCGCCAGGGGATGCTGGAGACAGTGTAGATCATGGAGGCAGAGTTGCCCCACAACAGGCAAGGGAACTGGGTCTGCATCCCATCGGTCATTGGTGGAGGGCTCCTGGCCATTAACCCTCTAGCAGATTGGCTTTCCCTGCACGCAGGTGGACATGCCCTCAGCAGAAAGCAGCCAGATAAAAGCCCGCAGGTGGGAGGTGGCAGGTGTTTGTGATTATACCTTCAGGGGGTAGGGCTGAGGGTCTTGCAGACATAAGCAGGGCAGCAGCCATGGTGGCTCCCTTGCCCCAGCTCAGATGCCATGTGAATTTTCATCTCAAACCCTTTGTTATGGGCTGAATTGTGTCCCCTAAAATTCATATATTGAAGCCTTAATCCCCAGTACCTCTGTATCCAAAGACAATATTTGGAGATAGAGCCTTTAAAGAGGGGATTGTATTAGCCAGGCATGGTGGCACGCACCTGTAATCCCAGCCACTCAGGAAGCTGAGGCAGGAGAATCGCTTGAACCTGGGAGGCGGAGGTTGCAGTCAGTGAGCTGAGATCGCACCACTGCACTCCAGCCTGGGCGACAAGAGTGAAACTCCGTCTCAAATAAAAAAATAAAAATAAAAAAAATAAGGGGCGGGGGGATTGAGTAAAATGAGGTCGTTAGGGTCAGCCATAATCAGAACTTACTCCCCTTGTGAGAAGAGAAAATTTGGACACACGAGAGACACCAGGGATGTGCTCCCAGAGGAAAGACCCCATGAAGACGCAGTGAGAAGGTGGCCATTTGCAAGCCAAGGATGGATGCCTCAAGAGAGGCCATCCCTGGGCACAGCGGCTCACGCCTGTCTTCCCACCACTTTGGGAGGCCGAGGTGAGAGGATCGCTTGAGCCCAGGAGTTTGAGACAAGCCCAGGCAATACAGGGAGACCTCCGTCTCTACAAAACTAAAAAAATTAGCTGGGGCTGGGTGCAGTGGCTCATGCCTGTAATCCCAGCACTTTGGGAGGCTGAGGCAGGTGGATCACTTGAGGTCAGGAGTTCAAGATCAGCCTGGTCAATACAGTGAAACCCCCATCTCTACTAAAAATACAAAAAAAAATTAGCCAGGCCTGGTGGCAGGCACCTGTAATCCCAGCTACTCAGGAGGCTGAGGCAGGAGAATTGCTTGAACCCAGGAGGTGGAGGTTGTAGTGAGCCGAGATCATGCTACTGCACTCTAGCCCGGACAACAGAGCGAGACTCAGTCTCAAAAAAAAAAAAAAGAAAGAAAAATTAGCTGGGCATGGTGGCACATGCCTGTAGCCCCAGCTGCTTAGGAAGCTGAAGTGGGAGGATCACTTGAGCCCGACAAGATTGAGGGGTGACAGAGCAGGACCCTACCTAAAAAAAAAGAGAGAAAAGGAGAGAGAAGCCAACCTTGCTGGCACTGTGATCTCAGACTTCTAGTGTCCAGAACTGCGAGAAATCCATTTCTATAGTTTAAGCCACCCGGTCTGTGGTATGTTGTGATGGCAGCCCTCATAAACGAAGACACTCTTTCCCAGTTCTAGTTCTCCATCTCCACTCCTGCCTCCGGTTGGCCCAGCCCCTCTTTCAAGCCAGGCTACAGGTCAGAGGTGACTGAGTCTTTTTTGGGTCAGGTGTCCATTTCAGTCCAATCAGCTGCTGTGGGAGAGCAGGGTGCCAGGGCCAGGGTTGTAAATGAGGACAGAGCTCTGGAAAGGGAGCCTCACTGGGGAAGGTCACCCAAAAGTGTCTGCACCGTGGCCTGGGAGCGTCCTGAGCTGAGGCATCCATGTAATCTGGGCTATTTCCAAGCCATCGTGTCTTTGTTCTAGAAATAGATCATCCTGGGATATAAATCGGCACGACACTGAGCATCTAGACAGCGCTTCAGCAACCCACACCTTGGGCCTGTGTGAGCTGCTTTCCTGGCTCAGAGATTGTGACGATGACAGCCCCAAGCCTTGTCCACTGGGGCTGAATCGGAAGCTGAAAGGCACAGCTCGCTTCATCTGGAAACCAGCAGGATGTGAGGCTGACAGTTAATTAGATTAATAAGGAAGCCATGCCTTAAAATGTAATGCTGTTTTCATGAGCCTTTAAAGCCTATCAAAATGTTTGCCGAGATTTATGGCTGGTAATTAACAACCTTGTAAAAATATACAAGGAAACAAGGAGATATCAGGGAGCTAATGAATGTGGCAGCTGCCAGACTCACAGACAGAGCCTGGCTCTGGCTTTCACATCACTGGGGTTTGGGTCCAGCTCTGCCTCGACTTGCTCAGACAAGTCCCTCACCCTCTATGATCTGTTTCCTCATCTGTCCCGTGGAAAGGCTGGATGACTGCTGAGACCTGGACCAGCCGCATTTCCCAGTCTTCCACTTTCTTGTGCTTCAGAGCTCAATTCACCTGCAGGTTCCCCTGCTCGGAGGGCCATTCCATCATTAAGACTGACGTTTCCCCACAATAGGTAGGAATCCAGTATCTCAGTGAGATCCTCAACATCCCACTCCATGAAAGTGGAGGTAAGCAGCTTTTGTGGCCAAAGGGCCATTCATCCTTTTTTTTTTTTGAGACGGAATCTCGCTTTGTCACCCAGGCTGGAGTGCAGTGGCACGATCTCAGCTTACTGCAACTTCCACCTCCCAGGTTCAAGTGATTCTTCTGCCTCAGCCTCCCAAGTAACTGGGATTACAGGCGCACGCCACCATGCCCAGCTAATTTTTTGTATTTTTAGTAGAGATGGGGTTTCACCATGTTGGTCAGGCTGGTCTTGAACTCCTGACCTCAGGTGACCCACCCGCCTCGGCCTCCCAAAGTACTGGGATTACAGGTGTGAGCCACCGCACCTGGCCTTTTTTTTTTACTTTTTTTGAGACGGGATCTTGCTCTGTTGCCAGGCTGGAGTGTAGTGGCACAATCAGCTCGCTGCAGCCTCAACCTCCTGGGCTCAAGCCATCCTCCCACCTCAGCCTCCCTAGTAGCTGGGACTACAGGCACACACCACTATGCCTGGCTAATTTTTAATTTTTTTTGTAGAAACAGGGTCTCCCTTTGTTGCCCGCCTGGTCTTGAACTCCTGGCCTCAAGTGATCCTTCTGCTCAGCCTCCCAAAGTGCCAAGATTCAGGCATAAACCATGCACTTGGCCTCATCCTTCTTCAGTAACAAATTTTTCCTTCAGCAGATCACTCTCTCCCAGTTCTCAATCCCTAGCTTTAGACAGAGGTGACTCTACCCCTGCTGGTAGGGGTTGGCACGTATCTCAGCTGTAACCCGTGAGAGCATCGCAAGGATGATCACCTGACCTAGTCAGAGCCAATGGGACACAATGGAGAGAGAGTCTCTCCATTCATTTCCATTGAGATGAAGACGACTTAGACCTGGCGTGGCCGGCAGCCATCCTGGCACCATGTGGAGTGTGAACGCTCATCCAGCACACAGCAAGGCTAAGCCAGATGGTGGAGAAAGATCAGGTCATGGTACTATTGTTTGGGCCCCTGAGTTTAGCCACATCTTAAATTTACCCTTGAACTTTGCAATTGCATGAGCCAATAAATTCCCTTTGTTGATTTAAGATATTTTTGAGGTGAGTTTTCTGTCACTTGCAAACAAGAATTCTAACAGTTACATGGTGTGTCTGTTAATGGGTGTAAGAGAGAGAGAGAGGAAAAGAAACAAAGTCATAAAAACAGAGAAAAAAGAAAAATTTTGTTTTACTGAAAGCACATGCTAGAGTTTCTACATGCTATTAATATTTCTCATTTTTAAAATGCCATTTGCTCTCTTTTTTCTCTCTGGAGATTCCTAGTCGTCCTCTCAAAGCCCATCTCAGTGGCTCCTCTTTCCCAGCTCTCCAGGCAAAGTGAGTCACTTCTTCTCCCTAGAAAGTCAGTCCTTCAAGACTTTTGACTTATGGCAGAAGTCATGTATATATTACTAAAAATAAACTACAGAGCGTTATAAGTGATACATCTATGTGTAAACTAAACGTTAACAATTACAATTGTTGTTATTCATTGTTATGGTCATTATTGTGGGTTGACATGTGAGCTTGACTGATAGACTTTTTTCCACGTACCCTTTAACCCCAGGACCCTCCACATTATGACTGGAATGGATACATAGGGCTGACACGTGTACCGGGGTCACATGGTCAGAAAGGGACCCACGGAAAGAATCTTCAAATTTTCAACCTCTTTCTTTCCTTTTTCCTTTCCTTCCCTTCCCTTCCCTTCCTTCTTTCCTTCCTTCCTTCCTTTCCTTGCTTTCTCACTCTTTCCTTTCTTTTCTTGTTAGAGACAGGTTCTCACTCTGTCATCCAGGCTGCAGTACAGTGGTGCAATTACAGCCCACTACAACCTCAAACTCCTGTGCTCAAGTGATTCTCTCGCCTCAGCCTTCTGAGTAGCTGGGACCACAGGTATGTGCCACCAAGCCTGGCTAATTTTTTAAGGTTATTTTGGAGAGATGGGGTCTCACTTTGTTGCCCAGGTTCATCTCAAACTCCTGGCCTCAAGCAATCCTCCTGCCTCGGCCTTCTGAAGTGCTGGGATTACAGGCGTGAATCACTGCACCCGGCCCAAATTTTCCATTTCTGAATTTGAGAGATAAAAATGCTTAGAAAAGAGATGAGAGTGACCAGGCACAGTGGCTCACGCCTGTAATCCCAGTACTTCAGGAGGCCAAGGCGGGCAGATTACGAGGTCAGGAGATTGAGACCATCCTGGCTAACACAGTGAAACCCCATCTCTACTAAAAAAGACAAAAATATTAGCTGGGCGTGGTGGCGGGCGCCTGTAGTCCCAGCTACTCGGGAGGCTGAGGCACGAGAATGGCGTGAACCCAGGAGGTGGAGCTTGCAGTGAGCCGAGATCATGCCACTGTACTCCAGCCTGGGCAACAGAGTGAGACTCTATCTCAAAAAAAAAAAAGAAAAAGAAAAAGAAAAAGAAGAGATGAAAGCAAAAAGAACCAGTTTTTGCCAGTTACTTACTTCAACCCCTTCTGAATTTCCTCCATAGTAATAGAGTTTAAACTGAACAAATGCTGATTCTCCAGCTAGTGACAACACATCCCAGGCTTCTTTGTGGCCATGTGACCACATGGCTAAGTTGTCACCAAGGGCATATGAACAGAAGGGATGGGGCACCTTTTTCCTAACATTCTTTCTCCTTCCCTGAACATATATATGTGCTGTGACCAAGTTCTTACAATGGAGATGAAGATAACACCATGAAGGATACAGAGAAACAAGATGAAAGGATCTTTAATACTTGAGTGATCATATGGAACAGAGCCATCTCCCCACCCTGCAATACTTGCCTTGAGGCTGTTACATGAGAGTGGATAAACGTCTATTTTCTTCAAGCCACTGTATTTTGTGCCCTCTTTATTACAGCAGCTTAGGCTTGCTCGAATTAATATATTCCCAAATGCCTCTCCTCCAATGACTAGAAAATTCCTCCTAGTTAGGAATTTTGGAGGGAAAGAAGAGAGAAGGGTAGAGGCTATATAACCCCGTGCCCCAACACACACACACACACACACACACGTACCTTGCCCTTCCCCTAAGACAAGTCACAGATTTGATGGCAGGAAGAAAACAATAAAATTCTTTTGAAGTTTGGGAGATTAAAGAATAAAGACAGCGTGCAGCTTATTTCCATCTGGAATTCGTCCTTCGCGTTAGGATGTGAGCATCTTTTGTTTTGCCTTCCATCACTTACTTTCCCTTTTTCGGACAACAGTGTCCCAATATCCCTCTGGGAGTTCTGGGGATACCCTTAGCTGCCTCTTGTCACATCAGGCCTGTTTCGTACAGCTGCACAGTTTGTGCACTGCACAACACCAGGAAACTCATTTCACGCAGACCATGACGTAGATGTGTCGCCTGGAGTTGTGTAACAGGGCAGCCTTGTGGCCCTCCACATAGGCCACTAACTCTTGGTCTCCACGAGAGTGGCACCTGGCTGCTGTCGCTTCTCCAGGAGGCAGAGCCCAGCCTCAAACTGGATGGAATACTCCATGTATCAAAGGAGTGATAAATAATCAACATGACAATCTCCCCCACTCCATGCTTCCCACAGCACCGCTTATATCCTGGGAGTATAATGTTGACCTATGGCTCTGCTATAAAACTCTTACTGACAATATTCATTATGCAGTTGTCCCTCAGTATACGTGGGAAATTGGTTCCAGGATACCTTCCCTCCCTTGTGCACAGCAAAATCCACACAATCTCATGTCCTGAAGTCAACCCTGAGGAACCCGCATAGGAAAAGTCAGCCCTGCATATATGCCTATTTATCATCCTGCGAATACTGTATTTTCAATCTGCATTTGGTAGAAAAAAAATCCACATATAAGAGGCCCCATGCAGTTCAAACCTGTGTTGTTCAAGGGTCAGCTGTATTATTCAATACCTCCTTTGAAGAACTCACATGACAAGCTCCCAGGATGAGTTGGGGTGTCTTGAACAATTGGCAGATTTCCTTCTGGACAATAGTGAGAGTTATGGAATCCACTGACTTTCCCTTTTACTTTCACCATCAAGTGGCCCAAAGTGAGGTTAAATGTCCTCGTCAAGATCACCAATGATCTCCATGTTGCTAGAACCAATGGTCGGTCCTCAGTCCTCACCTTATTTAACCCATTTTCCGTACTTGACATAGGTAATGACATTCCCCCTCTTGAAACTCTTTCTTCATTTGGCTTCTAGGATCCTTTACTTTCTTGGTTTTACTCCTAGCTCACTGGCCTCTTCACATTCTTCTTCGTTGATTCTTCCTCATCTCTCTGAACTTTAAGCATAGGAACATCATGAGTCCAGTCCTTTTTCATGCTCTTCTCTGCCATACACTTCCACTGGCAATCTTATCTAGCTTCATGACTTTAAATACCGTATCTTTGATGATGATGCCTAAATTTATACCTCTAACCTGGGCCTTTCTCCTGAGCTCTAGACCTGTATGTCCAATTGCCAATTTGATGTCTTTTCTTAGATGTCCAACAGGTATCTCAGACAACACACATCCAAGACTCAACTCCTTATCATCAAAGCTTCTCTACCAGAGGCTCCTCATCTCAGAAAATGAAAACACTCATCTTTAGTTGCTCAAAACCCCGGAGACATCCATAACTCCTTTCCCTTTTTTTTTCACACCCCACTCCAATCCATCAGCAAATCCTATCACCTCAACCTTTAAAATATATCCTGGAGCTGGGGACGGTGGCACATGCCTGTAGTCCCAACTACTGGGGAGGCTGAGGTGGGAGGATCACTTGACCCCAGGAGTTCGAGGCTGCAGTCAGCCATGATCGTGCCACTGCACTCCAGCCTGAGTGATAGAGTGAGATTCTGTCTCTATTAAAATTTTAAAAAATAAAGTATATCCTGTCTCCAACCTCAGCTCCTCACTGCTTCCACTCTATTCCAAACTACCATCATCTCTTGTCCGGATTATAGCAATATTCTCCTAACTGGTTTTCCTAATTCTGCCCTTGTCACCCTTTAGTCTATTTTAATCACAGCCTCCAAAGAGATTTGTTTCATGCCATCCTCTGCGCCTCCAGTGGCACCAGGATTCTTGGAGTAAAAGCCACAGTTCATCCTGGCCTATAAGGCCCCAGAGGGTCTGACCCCCTGTTTACCGCTCTGACCTTCTCTCCTACTGAGTGACTTCCCTCATGCAAAAGATATGACTGGTGGTCACGGGAGTGAGTGACAGCGTAAGGGAGCTGAGTGGAAAGGGAAGGGGAGGGGAAGGGAGAGAAGGGGAGGGGAGGTGAGGGAACCCAGGATAGAGTTAGACCAAAACATGAGGAGCCTGAGAAAGACAACCAGAGGTCAAGGAGAAGGACCAGCAGAAGGTGGGCCCACCAAAACCAAAGAGAGAGAATGTCTCGAGAAGACACAACCTCTCCTCACCGAGGGCCCACAGGCCGAACAAGCCATCTTCAATTTCCCTTTCAAGCAGTTAAACTTTTTAAACCTTTTTAAATGATGAGCCATTTGTCAGGGATGCAGCATCTTGGCAGCCAAACTGGGTAAGGAGAAAAAATATGAGCATCTTTTGACTGGTCATTTTTTTCTCCCTTTCAGCCTAAGCAGGCCGGAACCAGTATTCATTATTAATAGACGCATGTTTTATTAAAGGTATAAAGACCAAAGATTTGTAACTTTAATAATCCAGATTCTTATTTTAAATTCTCCAACATTATTATTTATTGATCGGCTGGGGGATGTTTCTTTTGCAATCCCCGACCTGCCAATTCCTGGAGGGGAAATAGAAATGGTGAAATTAGAGGAGTTAGCACTGACACTGATTTACTCCAAGGTGTACAAAACAACTCCCACAAAACGAGCACCTGCTTTGTGCCAGTCCCGGGGCCAGGCATGGGGCATCAGAGCCAGGAGGGCTAACGCACAACCCTCCCCTAATTGGGCAGGCAGAAAAACAAATAATTATACAGACAAGGCAATTATTCAGGTGTGTCGGGGAGCAGAACTGAGTAGTCAGAAGCTTTTCTCTGGAATTAGGAAGATTTAAGTCTCAGTGCCACAATTTACTAGCTGTGTGATCTCGGGCACGACACATTCCCTATCTGGACCACTGTTTTCTCGTCTGTAAGATGGGGATGGTGTGGGTTTTCATGAAGATTAACTGAGCCACTGATGCATACAGCTTGTTTGGCATGGGACTCAGCATGTAGAAAGCCCCCATTCAACAGTGGTGGTGGTGGTGGTGGTGATGTGAAAAGTTATAGGGGCCGGGCGCGGTGGCTCACGCCTGTAATCCCAGCACTTTGGGAGGCCAAGGTGGGTGGATCATGAGGTCAAGAGATCAAGACCATCCTGGCCAACATGGGATACCCTTTCTCTACTAAAAATACAAAAATTAGCTGGGTGTGGTGGTGCACACCTGTAGTCCCAGCTACTCGGGGGGCTGAGGCAGAAAAATCACTTGAACTCAGGAGTCAGAGGTTGCAGTGAGCCGAGATCGCACCACTGCACTCCAGCCTGGCGACACAGCAAGACTCTGTCTCCAAAAAAAAAAAAAAAAAAGTTATCCGGGGCCGGGCATGGTGGCTCATATCTATAAGCAACACTTTGGGAGCCCAAAGTGGACAGATCTCTTCAGCCCAGGAGTTCGAGACCAGCCTGGACACCATGACAAAACCCCATCTATACTTAAAAATTTACAAAAATGTGCCGGGCATGATGATGCGTGCCTGTAGTCCCAGCTACTGGGGAGGCTAAGGTGGGAGAATCACTTGAGCCCTGGAGGTTGAGGCTGCAGTGAACCGTGATCACACCACTGCATTCCAGCCTGGGCAACGGAGTGAGACCCTGTCTCAAAAAGAAAAAAAAAGCAGGGGGCACACACTCTGGGCATTAATTCTTCCTGAAGGAGAGGGTTAAGAGAAGGTGTCACGGAGGAGAATAAATTTGAACCGGTTCTTGAAGGATGATGAGAATTTCAAAAGGTTGACAAGTTGAGGGAAGCACATTCCAGATGGAAAGCTGCCACGGAGAAATTCACTGGTGAGTAAATGTGAGCCGTGTCGGGGGAAAGTTGAAGAGCTCCGTGGGCTGAGGACATGGCAGCTTGGGGGGCCTGGTGGGAGGGTGGCAACAGTGCAGAGGGTCTCCAAGGCCAGGCAAGGGATCTGGGTTCGCCCTAAAGGCAATGGGGAGACTTTGAAGGTTTTTGGTTTTTGTTTTTTTTTTAATTGTGGTAAAAAACATATAACAGGCTGGACACAGTGGCTCATGCCTGTAATCCCAGCACTTTGGGAGGCTGAGGCAGGTGGATCACCTGAGGTCAGGAGTTTGAGACCAGTCTGGCCAACATGGCGAAGCCCCATCTCTACTAAAAACATAAAAAATTAGCCAGGCGTGGTGGCACACGCCTGTAGTACCAGCTACTAGGGAGGCTGAGGCATGAGAATCACTTGAACCTGGGAGGCGGAGTTTGCAGTGAGCCAAGATCCTGTGACTGCACTCCAGCCTGGGTGACAGAGCCAGACTCTGTCTCAAAAAATGAACAAACAAACAAACAAACAAACAGGCTGGACATGATGGCTGACATCTGTAATCCCAGCACTTTGGAAGGCCAAGGCAGGTAGATCACCTGAGGTCAGGAGTTCGAGACCAGGCTGACCAACATGGTGAAACCTCATCTCTGCTAAAAATACAAAAAAAAAAAAAAAAGAGAGAAAGAAAGAAAGAAAGAAAGAAAGAAAGAGAAAGAGAAAGAAAGAAAGAAAGAAAGAAAGAAAGAAAGAAAGAAAGAAAGAAAGAAAGAAAGAAAGAAAGAAAGAGACATATCACATAAAATTTACCATCTTGGCCGGGCGCGGTGGCTCACGCCTGTAATCCCAGCACTTTGGGAGGCCGAGACGGGCGGATCACGAGGTCAGGAGATTGAGACCATCCTGGCTAACACAGTGAAACCCCGTCTCTACTAAAAAAAATACAAAAAACTAGCCGGGCGAGGTGGCGGGCGCCTGTAGTCCCAGCTACTCGGGAGGCTGAGGCAGGAGAATGGCGTAAACCCGGGAGGCGGAGTTTGCAGTGAGCTGAGATCCGGCCACTGCACTCCAGCCTGGGCGACAGAGCAAGACTCCATCTCAAAAAAAAAAAAAAAAAAAAAAAAGATTTACCATCTTAACCATTTTTTAGTGTACGGTTCAGTAGCGTTAAGTGTATTTACCTTTTTGCGCAACAGATCTCTACAACTTTTTCATCTTGCAAAACTGAAACTCTCTCCCCCTTGAACAACTTCCCATTTCCCCCGTGCTGGGCAGCCACCACTCTGTTTTCTGTTTCTAGGAGTTCGACTACTTTAGATCCCTCATGTAGGTGGCTGGCTTATTCACTTAGCATGATGTCTTCAAGGTTCATCCACCTTGTGGCATAAGACAGGATCTCTTTCTTTTTAAGGGCTGAATAGTCAGGCATGGTGGCTCACACCTATAATCCTAGCACTTTGGGAACCTGAGGCAGGAGGATCATTTGAGGCCAGGAGCTTGAGACAAGCCCGGGCAACATAGCGAGACCCCCATCTCTACAAAAAAGTAAAAAAATAGCTGGGAGTGGTGGTGTGCACCTGTGGTGCCAGTCACTTGGGAGGCTGAGGTGGGGGGATCATTTGAACCCAGGAGGTCGAGGCTGCAGTGAGCTATGATTGCACCACTACACACCAGCCTGGGTGCCAGAGTGAGACCCCGCCTCAAAGAAAAAGAAAAAAAGTAGGCCAGGTGTGGGGGCTCATGCCTATAATCCCAGCACTTTGGGAAGTCAGGGCAGGAGGATCACTTGAGCCCAGGAGTTCAAGACCAGCCTGAGCAATATGGTAAAAAACTGTCTCTACAAAAAAAATACAAAAACAAAAAATTAGTTGGGTTTGGTGGTGCATGCCTGTAGTCCCTACTACTCGGGAGGCTGAAGTGGGAGGATCACCTCAGCCCAGGAGGTCGAGGCTATAACGAGCTGGGATCATGCCACTGCACTCCAGCCTGGGTGTCAGAGGAAGACCGTGTCTCAAACTAAACTAAACTAAACTAAAATAAAAAAGACTGAATAATGTTCCATTTTATTTAGATACCACATTTTTATCCACTCATACATGACGATTTTTTTTTTTCTGAGACGGAGTTCTGCTCTGTCACCTAGGCTGGAGTGCAGTGGCATGATCTTGGCTCACCGCAGGCTCTGCCTCCCGGGTTCACACCATTCTCCTGCCTCAGCCTCCCAAGTAGCTGGGACTACAGGCGCCCGTCACCACGCCTGGCTAATTTTTTTTTTTTTTTTGTATTTTTTAGTAGAGACGGGGTTTCACCGTGTTAGCCAGGATGTCTCGATCTCCTGACCTCATGATCCACCCACCTTGGCCTCCAAAAGTGCTGGGATTACAGGCGTGAGCCACCGTGCCCAGCCCATGGGGGTGGTTTAAAAAAACCTCTCCAAAGGGTGGTGAGGTGGGTGGTATGTAGAGTGAAGTGAAGCAGCCAGACTGGCAGCAGGGAGGCCAGGGAGGGGCTGGTGCAGCTGCCCAGGTGCACACAATGATGGTGGCCTGGCCGCAGGTATGGCAGAGGGCTTGGATACAAAAGACATTGTGGAGGTAGAATTGGTGGGATTTGATCATTGGCGACATGACATTTGTCCTAACCTCAGAAATCTAGAGGTGACTCAGGTCATTCCCGTCCTCCTATTCCAAAAGTGGGAAAGAGGACCTGGCTGGTCCCTTCAAGGGTGAGGAGGGGGGTAGAGAATTGCTATGGTGGGCGAGAGGCAAATGCCAGCACTTCCAGTTCTATCAGGTTGGTGCAAAAGTAATCACGGTTTTTGTTTTTGCCGTTACTTTTAATGACAAAAACCGTGATTACTTTTGCACCCACCTAATATAATCTTTCAGAAAGCCCCCACTCTGTAGACTATCTTCCCCACCCTGTCCCCCAGCATGTGACTGGGACATTGGGCAGGATGGCTAGCCAGCCACACGGGTGAGAGAACACAGTCCCAAGGGGAGAGGGAGCTGGCCTTCTGGTCCCTGTGCCACCTGTGTCTTGCTGTGTGACTCTGGTTATGTCCACACGCGTCTGTGGTTCTCAGTTTCTGTGTGTAAAGCAGAAGTGTTGGTGAAGCATTAGCGCTGTCGGAGCTGAGGATGCTGATGATGGCGGCGGTGGCCAACTCTTTTTGAGTGCTTACTCTGTGCCAGGTACTCTTCTAAGTGCTTTTCAAGCATAAATGCATTGATTCATTTTATTCTTCCACACGATTATAATCCCCATTGTACAAATAAAGAAATGAAGGCAAGAGAAGCAAAGTTACTTGGCTGAGGTCACAGTGATAACAGGCAGAGCTGGAATTCAAATGCAAGCAGTCTGGCTCCAGGCCACTCCCTGGAATTACTTGGTGAGCTTGAAAATATCAGATTCCTGGATCCACCCCAGACCTGCTGGATCAGAGCCTCTTGCTAACAAGCTCTCAGGGCTGAAGGCCGGGATTGGAGCTGAGGGTTCCATGGGGACAGACATTGCCTAGGTCTAGCCCAAGAGACAGTGGACCCTGACTCTTCCCCCACCTGCCCCAGCACTGATGTTCCCTGGGTTTGGGGGTGACTGACCCTTTTGGAGACAACCTGCAGGGTGTACCCAGATTATTCCCACCCTCTCACACATGACCTGGAGGGAGCAGCCTCCAACTTCCTCACGCCCTCCCTGGAGAAAGGGTCCCAGCAGGACCTACCTGTTACACAGGTAACAAACAACCCTAAGAAAAGATACTAAACCTCTCTAGTAACCCAGTGTCAGTTCGTTTTCTCTTGCTTATCAGAGTACCTGAAACAGAGTAATTTGCAAAGGAAAGGGATTGACTTCTTATGGTTATGGAAGTTGAGTAGCCCAAGGTTAAGGGCTGCATCTACTGAGAACCTTCTTGCTGGTGGAGTGTCCCAAGGCAGTGCAGGGCATCACACATGGTGAGGGGGGTGAGCGTGCTAGCTTACGTCTCTCTTCCTCTTCTTCTTCTTATTCTTTTTTTAAAAAATTAGAGATGAAGTCTCACTATGTTGCCCAGGCTGGTCTCAAACTCCTGGGCTCAAGCAATCCTCTATCCTCGGCATCTTGAAGTGCTGGGATTATAGATGCAAGCCAGCACACTCAACCCTTTCTTCCTCTTCTTATAAAGCCACCAGTCTTACTCCCATGATAACCCAGTAATCCACTAACCCATGAATCCATGAGTTATTCCAGATTAATCCATTCATAAGGGCAGAGCCCTCATGACCCAATCACCTCTTGAAGGCCCTACCTCTCAAAATTGCCACACTGGAGATTAAATTTCAACATGAGTTTTGCAGGGGACAAATATTCAAATCACAGCACTCAGCAAATGGGAAGTAAAGCAATAAGAAAATGCCCTGGAAGGTTCTCAAGATGGGAGGGCTGTAGTCAGACACCTTCCTAATCAAATTCATCCCTGCTCCATTTGGAATTCGAAGGCACTCGAGTGCTCGCTGGAGCTAAATTAGTCTTTTTGTACATATGGTAATGACAGTATTAGACCCACAAATATCTTGGCATGTGGTTATTTTTTAAAAGGACAACATACTGTCAAGCTAGATACCAACAACCAGTAATCGCTCGAGTAATCACTTTTTAAAACTTCAGTCTAAAAAGGAGTTCAAGAATTACTGCTATCTGCAACAAGAATGAATCTCATAGACTCAGTGAATGAGCAAACAAGCCAGACACAGAAAGCTAGATACCAGATTATTCCATTTTTATGAAATGCAAGAACAGACAAAATCAATCTATGGTGATAGAAGTCAGGATAATGGTTATTTTTGAGGAGTGCTGACTGGAAGGGAACCTTTTAGGGAGGTGGAATGACCTGTGTCTTGCCATGGGTTGGAATTACACGGGTGTACACAAAGTAAAGATTCACTGAGTTGTACATGTATAACTTATGCACTTTACTATGTGCAATTCATGCCTTAAAAATGTTTTTTAAGAGTTGGATTGTTTCTTTCTAGTTATCTATGTCCTTCATTAAGATCCAGATAGTGACTCAGAACTGACTGAGCGCTTACAATGTACACACCCACTCAAGAGGGGCAAGTGGCAGAAACAAGGGAAGGTTAGGCCTTGGCTTAGCCTGGCACTAGACTCTGGACTTACAAGACTTACAGCTGGAGGGGCTACCAAGGCCAACTGTGCCTGACGCCATTGAGACCCCCACTCCCACACATAGCCCAAAAGAGCCAAGGGCAGGCCTGGGCTCCACTGGGGGAGTGGACCAATCAGAAGGCAGCTGGACGGACTGGGAAAAGGATAAGCTATTAGTCAGCAGCTATCCTGGCCACGGGGCTCTGCAGGATCAAAGATAAGAACTGATCGGGCCCACAGGGCAAGGGGGAGGCCAGAGCCAGCAGGAAGGATAATTAGGAAAGACATCAGGCCAGGCTGGACAATGAAGGCTCAGAGACGTCAGGATTCTCACTCCCTGCTGGGATCACATGCCAGGAGGCAAGTGCGCCCCCAAGGGGCCAGGCAGGTAACAGACAATGGTCCCCAGATAAGAGACGAGAGACGTCCAGTTCTTGCCCAACATTACGCAGCAAGTCAGGGACTCAGCCAGGCCAAGACCCCATATATCCTGCACTCTACAGGCTTCTCCCCACCGCCCCAGCAACACCCCAAGGTGATGTTTATTTCCTACCCTAAATGTTCCACATTCTACATTCCCTTCATTTTCAGTTTTTTTTTTTTAAGACTTAATTCTTGATTATTTTGACAGCTTACATCATCCTGAAAGTAAAGTGAAAAAGCCACACCACACTACCCACTTTTAATACAGATCTTTGTAGATTGGGAAGCATAAACAAACCAAAAGAGTGATAATTAGTTCTGAATTCAAGCGAGGTTTATGGAATGTGAACCATTTGGGTAATCGGCTGGGGTGGTGCCATGAAGTGGTAATTAATTTGTTTTTTCCCTAAAATGTTTTACTTAATTAAGGGAGGTGTTGATTTATGTACACCCGTCCCCTGGGGATGGTTTGTAAGGCAGGAGAAAATTCCAACTGTCTCCCCGCCACGTTTCTCATCGAATTATTTCATTACATTCAGATACACTTTTGCAACACTGATTGTGACAGATCCTGGAGTTATGAGCTCATAAATACTGGGGGGTTGGGGGGAAGCTGGAGATACACACTTAATGGGAAATGTTCTCATAATCAAAAGAATATTTCAAGCTGTGACAATGCAGGCCAAGAGAGGGAGGGGGAGCCACTTCAAAGAATAACAGGATGCTGAATAACCCAGCACCTGCAGCTCTGCCTCCTTCTGAGTCAGCTGGGCTCTCAAATATCAGCTTGCGAAGGGCGAATGTCAGGAGGATTTGTAGCTAGTCCTGGGTTCTTTGTCACAACTTACTTGGAGCTGATAGTAGCTTAAGTTTGTTCATTTACTTAAATATTTATTAAGCAGCTACTATGTGCTGGACACTGTGCTATGCACTGGGAATACAACAGTGAACAAGACAAGCTTGTTTCCTACCTTCATGGAACTTATAGTCCAGGAGGAGAAAAAGAATATAAACAAGTAAAAGAAAAAATAGCCGATAAACATATGCCTACTCAATGATCTAGCAATTCTATTCTCAGGCATATATCCAAAATAAATGAGTGCATCTCTCCATGGAAAGATGTGTAAAAATGTTCACAGCAGCATTATTCAACAGCAACCAGTTAGGAGCAACCCACGGTCTGCCAGCAGAAGAATGAATAAACGAATTGTGTTATACTGACACAATTGAACGCTGCTATGCAATGGAGCATTGCTATGCAGTACTCCATGGAACAGCAATACAAAAAGAACAAACTGCTGTTGCATTTATCCACACGCAAAAATGTGGCTGTATCTCACAGACAATGATGAAAGAAAGAATTTGGGCAAAAAGTATCCAGATTATACGATTCCACTTACATGAAGCTCAAAGGCAGGCAAAACTCATCTATGATAGAAACCAAATAGAAAGTAGAATAGTGGCTACCTTTGGGAAGAGGAGGCATGAGTGAGCTTTCTAGGGTGTCTGAGAACCTTCTATGTCCAGATATGGGAAACGGTTACAAGCACATATATGTAAAAAGTCATCGAGGCCAGGTGCGGTGGCTCATGCCTGTAATCTCAGCACTTTGGGAGGCCGAGGCAGGTGGATCACCTGAGGTCAGGAGTTTGAAACCAGCCTGACCAACATGGTGAAACCTCATCTTTACTAAATACAAAAAATTAGCCTGGCATGGTGGCACATGTCTGTAATTCCAGCTACTTGGGAGGCTGAGGCAGGATGATCACTTGAACCTGGGAGGCAGAGGCTGCAGTGAGCCGAGATTGCACCATTGCAGCCCAGCCTGGGCAACAAGAGCGAAACTTTCTCTCTCTCTCTCAAACAAAAAGTCATTGAGCTATATACTTAATATTATACTTCAATTAAAGCAAACGTTTTAATGAGATAAGAAAAAATTTTAAAATAATAAAGAGCTAAGATAATTTCACATGGTGATGAAAGACATGAAGAAAATAAAACCATGCCACAGGATGGGGAGTTCCTTGCAGGTGGGGGTGGGGGTGCAGGCGGTATTAGATGGAGAAGCCAGCAAAGACCCTTCCGCAGAGATAGCTTTGAGATGCCACCTTTTCCGGAGGTGGCCCATGGGAAAACCTGAGGAATGAGCATTCCAGATAAGGAAGCTGCAAGGCCGCTGGCTGCAAGGCGGGGCATCTGGGCATGTCTGAGCAACAGCATGGAGACCAGGATGGCTGGAGTGGGAGAGTAGAAGAGGCCAGTGGGGCTGTCAGGAGCTAGTCAACCCTATGGGCCACATAAGGATTCGGGTTTTATTCTAAGCATGATATGAGTCATTGGAAAGTGGAAGCAAAGAAGTGGCATGACCCAACTGACCTGATTTTTTTTTTTTTTTTTTTTTTTTTGAGACAGAGTCTCACTCTGTCGCCCAGGCTGGAGTGCAGTGGCGCGATCTCGGCTCACTGCAAGCTCCGCCTCCCGGGTTCACGCCATTCTCCTGCCTCAGCCTCCCGAGTAGCTGGGACTACAGGCGCCCGTCACCACGCCCGGCTAATTTTTTCTATTTTTAGTAGAGACAGGGTTTCACCATGTTAGCCAGGATGGTCTCGATCTCCTGACCTCGTGATCCGCCCGCCTTGGCCTCCCAAAGTGCTGGGATTACAGGCGTGAGCCACCGCGCCCGGCCCTGACCTGATTTTTTAAAACTGAGGACACCTATTGGAATACGGGGGGAAAAATTGACAGTAGGAGAAATGGCTACAGTGCTGAGTGGAGAGGCAGGACCCGGAGCACAAGCAGGGGCTGGGTGGGCACCGTGACTGGGATAGCCACCATTGAGGCAGTGAAGCGTAAGAGCCGGGTTCAGCAGCAGCAGGCAGATGATGCAGAGGAGAGAGCTGAGCACCTCCAGCAGGGAGTAGAGGGAGCAAGGCAGGCCTGGAACAAGCTGAGGCCAAGGTGGCCTCCTTGAACTGTAGGATCCAGCTGGTTGAAAAGGGGCTGGACTGTGCTCAGGCGCGCCTGGCCACTGCCCTGCAAAAGCTGGAAGAAGTAGTAAAAGCTGCTGATGAGAGTGGGAGAGGTAGGAAGGTTATTGAAAATCGAGCCTTAAAAGATGAAGAAAAGGCTGGACATAGTGGCTCACGCCTGTAATCCTAGCACTTTGGGAGGCTGAAGTGGGTGGATCACCTGAGGTCAGGAGTTCAAGACCAGCCTGGCCAACATGGTAAAACTCTACTAAAAATATAAAAATTAGCTGGATGTGGTGGTACACACCTGTAATCCCAGCTACCTGGGAGGCTGAGGCAGGAGAATCACTCAAACCCAGGAGGCGGAGGTTGCAGTGAGCTGAGATCACGGCACTGAACTCCAGCCTGGGTGACAGAGGGAGACTCTGTCTCAAAAAAAAAAAAAAAAAAAAAGATGAAGGAAAGATGAAACTCAAGGAAATCCAACTCAATGAAGCTAAGCACATTGCAGAACACAGGCAGGAAGCATGAAGTTGGGGCTCGACTCATAAGTTGGTGGTTGTTGAAGGAAACTTGGGATGCAGAGAGGAACGAGCTGAGCTGGCAGAGTCCTGTGGCCAAGAAATGGATGAGCAGATCAGATCGATGGACCAGAACCTGAAGTGGCTGAGTGCTGCTGAAGAAAAGGACTCTCACAAAGAAGACAGATATGAAGAAGCAACCGAGATTCTTACTGATAAGTGCAAGGAGGCAGAGACCCGGGCTGAGTTTGCCAAGAGATCAGTAATCAAGCTGGAAGAGATGATTGATGACTTGGAAGATAAACTGAAATGCACCACAGAGGAGCACCTCTGCACACAAAGGATGCCGGACCAGACCTGCTTGACTGAATGAGTTGCAGAGCACCCCAGTCCCACCTTGCCACTGCTCCTGCCTCTGACCCCAACTCCACCTAGGCCAGCCTGCCCAAAGCTGCCCTTACACTGAGAGCTGATCTTTAACTGGAAGGCTGCTTTCTCCTTTCACCGCCCCCACCTCCCCGATGTGTCTTTTTTGCCAAACTGTCTCTGCCTCTTCCCAGAGATTCCAGCTGGGCTAGAGGCTGAGCACCTTCGGGAACAACATTTAAGCGAATGTGAGTGCAACACATAATGTTTTTAAAAGCATGTTGTGTTGTACACATTTTGTAATTACCTTTTTTGTTGTTTTGTAGCAACCATTTATAACACAGTCCAAATAGCTCCACAGCTCTGAAGCGGCAATCTAATCCCTTTCTCCCTTTTGGAAGGTGACTGTTTAGCTTACTGCATATTACTTCCTCTAGAGAAGAGGGAAAAAGGTATGAGCCTGCCTTACTGAGAACCAGACAGAGCCCAGGTGTCCACTCTGAGACATCACAGCTTTGCACAAAGTACCAGCCAAACCAGAAAGGTGATTCCAGGAGTTAGCCCAAAAACAACAGCAACAAAAAATGTGCTGTTCAGGTTTTCAGCTTTAAGATATCTTCGGACAAAGTTATTTTTATTTTTTATTTTTTCCCACTAGAAGTGACCACATTAAGCCAGGCACGGTGGCTCACATCTGCAATCCCAGCACTTTGGGAGGCCGAGGGAGGCAGATCACTTAAGGTCAGGAGTGCAAGACCAGCCTGGCCAACATGGTGAAACTCTGTCTCTACTAAACATACAAAAATTAGCCAGACATGGTGGTGTGCGTCTGTAGTCCCAGCTATTCGGGGGGCTGAGGCAGGGGAATCACTTGAACCTGGGAGGCGGAGGTTGCAGTGAGCCAAGATCGCGCCACTGCACTCCAGGCTGGGCGACAGAGCGAGACTCCATTTCGGGGGGGGGAAAAAAAAGAAGTGACCAAATTAAGATGGTGAGACCTCTGAGACCAAATTTTTGTCCCATCTCCACCCCACTCCCAGCCGCTTACAGAGTGGCTAATGTGCCCCTTACATTGAGGTGACCACTTGATTGCTCTCCTGCCTCCTTGAAAGAAAGAAGATTATGTTTTTGCCACTGATTTAGCCACATGAAACTCATCTCATTACCCTTTTCTGGGTTTGAAGCTGTTGTCTCTAAAAGTGCCATCTCATTGTGCTTTGTATCAGTCAGTGAGAAATCTTGAATAGCTTGTGTACAAAACTTTTAAAATGTCGTATTATTTTGAAACTCTGCTTCTTTGGGTTTCTGGCACCCTGGCTACCCGCTCTGGCTGTGAGAGCTCTCTACAGTCTGTGGGCTGGCAGATTGCTGATCTTTTAAAGTTTCTTTCCCTACCTAATCCCCATTTTTTGGTAAACTCTCTAGGAGGTCTGTTAGGCGTACACACTGTAGCTTATTGGCTTACAATGTACTCTCCTTTGATGCCTCTTTGATGACAATTGGGATAAAGAGAAATCAATAATGCAACTGTTTTGATACTAAAGACTGATGAGTGTCTTTTTGAAATAAAGAACCAGGCCACGCATGGTCGCTCACGCCTGTAATCTCTGCACTTTGGGAGGCCAAGGCAGGTGGATCACTTGAGGCCAGGAGTTTGAGACCAGCCTGGCCAACATGGTGAAACCCCATCTCTACTAACCAACATATAAAGAAAATGGCCAGACATGGTGGCACATACCTGTAATCCCAGCTACTCAGGAGGCTGAGGCAGGAGAATTGCTTAAACCCAGGAGGCAGAGGTTACAGTGAGCCGAGATTGCACCACCGCCCTCCAGCCTGGGCGACAGAGCAAGACCCTGTCTCAAACCAAAAAAAAAAAAAAAAAAGAAAGAAAGAAAGGAAGAAAAAGAAAGAAATAAAGAACCAGTTCCTCCAAAAAAAAAGACCCAAACAAACAAGCAAACAAACCCTGACTGTACAGCGCTGGTGAGGATGTTAAGCAATAGGAACTCTCACACGTTGCTAGTGGGAAGGCCAAATGGTTCAATTTCTCTGGAAAACACTTTGGCAGTTCCTTACAAAGATACACATCCACTTAACAAACTACCCAGAAACCTCTTTGGCATTTACTCAAGTGAAACAAAACCCTATGTTGAACCAAAAAAACATATTAAAATGTTCATATCAGCTTTAATTATAATCATGAAAAACTGGAAACCCCAAATATTTCCACACTGAGGAAGGATAAACTGTAGTTGAGCTGTTCAGTGGAACCCCATTCGGCAATAAAAAAAACGATGTCTACCTAAAGTAAACAGGAGACGTGCTCTCCAGAACAATTGCTCTCCAGGACAAGCAACTGATACATGCAAAAACTTGGATAAACTTCAAATACATTGTGTTACCTAAAACGGTTTATTTGGGAATAACAGGAGGGATATGCATGCTATAGTGAACCACAGGCATATGAGGTGCAACTAAGGGGTTTCGTTTTAAAGACAAAAGGAAAAGTTCACAAAAGCTGCTTTGAAACAAGGACCATTGGTTATAGGGGCCTGCTGCAATAGTTGGCGTCCACTCATTGGTGAAGGCAGCCATCGTTAGTCAAATGTTCTTGTGCAAGAGGCTTATCTGAAATTTTTGAAATTGTTGTGGTTTTCAGAGAGTCCTTACAATCATTCCAATCATAGGCATATGTGCATGAGAGCCCTTCCTTCATGGCCCATGGGCTCCATTTTGTTAGGGGTTAACATAAGTGACTCCATTTTGATTATTGAAGACGTCCACAGGGACAAGCAATGGATACATGCAAAAATGTGGCTGACTCTCAAAGATATTGTGTTACCTAAAAGAAGCCAAAGATACTGTGTGATTTCATTTATATGGCACTCTGGAAAAGGCAAAACTACGGTGATGAAGAATAGATCAGTGGTTGCCAGGGGATCAGGGTGAAGGGAAGGTTTGGCTGCAGAGGGCCCTGGCCACATGACAGAACTGGCTCTATATCTTGACTGTGGTTGTGGTTTCTGATTCTATGCATTTTTCAAAACTCACACAACTACACACCAAAAAGAGTGACTCTCAGCTGCACGAGGTGGCACATGCCTGTATTCCCAACATTTTGGAAGGCTGAGGTGGGAGGATCGGGAGGATCTCTAGAGCCCAGGAGTTCGAGACCAGCCTGGGTGAAATAATGAGACTGCCTCGCTACAAAAAAATTAATTAGTCAGCCATGGTGGTGTGCGTCGGTAGTCCTAGCTACTCAGGAGGCTAAGGTGGGAGGATTGCTTAAGGCTGCAGTGAGCTGTGATCACGCCATTGCACTCCAGCCTGGGCAACAGAGCAAGACCCTGTCTCAAAAAAAAAAAAAAAGTGACTCTGTCTCCAAGTAAGTTTAAAAATAATTTTTAAATGTAAAAAATAAAAAATAGGTTATCCTTTTTATCCTTTCCTACTGAAAATCAGACCACCTGCAAGGCTGGAGCATTGTTGATTTAGGGCATGCAAGGGTGCTGGTCCAGGCCCTCCCAAGCATGAGCTAGGGAAAGTACCACTCACAGCCTGCTTTTCCTCTGGGCATTACTTTTGCAATAGCCTACTGATCCCCATCACAGGGGGACAGGCTTAGCAGCAACCCCAGAGACAAGGATTCCTGGGCAAGTGGTTTATCAAGTGCTCCTACGAGAAACTGGCAGGAGTGGGGAAGAAGATAGGAAAGAGAAAACGCCTAGCAAGGGTGCACTAGCAGAGAGCGTCCCAGCCTCAGTCTGATCCCACTGGGAGCGGAGGAATGTAAATTACAGCTCAGAGTTCACGCCTGGAGGCAAAGAAGCTAGACTCATACTCTTGTATATCTGTCCATCTATGGCCAAGGGCCACCCGGCGGGGAAATAAACTCGCAGGCACTTCCAGGTCCTTGTGCTGTGCAGCGAGTGGCACTAGGAGCCCAAGGGCAATCCTCTGAAGAAAAATCTCACATGGAAGCTGTCAGATGAAAGCACCTGGAACCTGATCACACAGAAATGCTAAGAGGATCCGAAGGCAGCTGGGTAGAGCTCCAACAGTGTCCACTCCACCAACTGTGCCTCATCCGCCGGACATTTACTCCCAAAGCTCCTCCATGAGTCAAACCCAAGGGGCTGGGAAAGGTGGGCCCCTGCCCCAGCTCCTGCAGGAAACAGGAGATCAAGGGCATGAAGTCTTATCAGTAGTTGGATCCAAAGGGATGAAGTGGGAATTAGGTTAGAGGGTCTAAAGTATTTTCTGGAGACAGGCTTGGGGATCCCAGGAGCTTATCCTAACCTAACGCTGACCTCTCGGCCACATGAGGTTCCGCCGAACGGAACAGAGTTCCAGGTGGCAGCATGTCGCTCTTTGCCCCAGACATGAAGGCAGTTAACTTGGGACCATCGCCCCCTGTTTATCTTCTAAAAGTTGCACTCATGGAAAGCGTGTACCCATGGGAGCAGGCAAAAGAAGAAGGTTTGAATCCCACGTATTGGTTCGTGGACTGGTGCCTGTGCCCATGGTCGCCAGCAAGGATGTCCTGAGGTGGCCAATTATCCGTCACAAGGAAGGCTGTCCTTTACTTTGGGATTATCTCTAACCTTTAGGTTTGAGGTGCAAGTTCCCTGTGGTTTCTGAAATGGTGGTGATACTAAATGGGGATTATGTTGTTTGTTTGCTTAATATTATCTTTTTTTGGCAAAATAAAACAATAGCACCTCTGCCTTGGAACATTAAATATGGGATGAAGGAAATTCAACCACCCGTGGAATACAGAATTGGGTACCTCTGGTGAGACAGGGATGTCAGTTTCTCTGCCTCACCTCAAGCTCCGGAGAGGGGCGTCCTGAGAACCACGTGACCTCCCACAGCCACCACCATTACAGTTGATAGAGCCGGAGATGATCACCTGACCAGACACAGTGAATTCATTGGTTGATCAACAACCAATTAGAGCTAGGCACGGTGGCTCATACCTGTAATCCCAGAACTTTGGGAGGTCGAGGTGGGACGATCACTTGAGGTCAGGAGTTCAAGACCAGCCTGGCCAACCAGTTGAAACCACGTCTCTACTAAAAATACAAAAATTAGCCAGGTATGGTGGCACGCACCTGTAATCCCAGCTACTCAGGAGGCTGAGGCAGGAGAATCACTTGAACCCGGGAGGCAGAGGTTGCAGTGAGCCGAGATTGCACCACTGCACTCCAGCCTTGGTGACAGAGTAAGACTCCGTCTCAAAAAACAAACAAACAAAAACAAAAACAAAAAAACCAATTGGATACTCTCAAAAAAAATTTTTTTAAGGTGAGGAGTATTCAAGTTGCAAAATCATAGAGACTGGCAGTTCCCCCAAATCCGGTAAGCACACTACTCCCAAATCTGTGTTTTGTACGTTTGTATGCAAACTAAGGGGCTGACATCCTGTGGGACCCTATGAAGCAGCCTAGCCTGTAGTCTGGAGAGAAAGGCAAGACAGTGACTTCCAGGGGCACTGAAGGGCCGGGCTGGCATTGGTCCTAAAGCCCCATGAACTGTTTTTTTCTATTTTGGTTTCTTCCTTTCCTTTCCTTTCCTTTCTTTTCTTTTCTTTTTCTTTCTTTCTTTTTTTTTTTTTTTTTTTTTTTTTTTTTTTTTTCTGAGACAGGGTCTTGCTCTGTCACCCAAGCTGGAGTGCAATGGTGTGATCATAGTTCACTGCAGCCTCGAACTCTTGGGCTCAAGTGATCCTCTTGCCTCACCCTCTTGAGTAGTTGAGAGTATAGTCACGCACCACCACACCCAGCTAATTTTTTTAAAACAATTTTTTGTAGAGACAGGGTCTTGCTATGCTGCCTAGGCTGGTCTTGAACTCCTGGCCACAAGTAATCCTCCTGCCTCAGCCTTCCAAAGTGCTGAGATTATAGGCATGAGTCACCACATCTGGCTCCACCCTGGTTTCCTTGACCTTAGTAAGCCCCTTCGTTTTAACCACTGAGTGGGAACGTGTACCTTGCAACAAGAAAACAAAACAAACCAGCCTAACCAAATTCATCCTAAAGGAAACCGGAGATGTGAAGATTGTTGCAACACCCAAAATATTTTCGGTGAAAATGTAAGATTTTGCTAACTTAAGAAAAACAAATTTGGCTGGGTGCGGTGGCTCACACCTGTAATCCCAGCACTTCGGGAGGCCAAGACGGGCAGAACACCTGAGGTCGGGAGTTCAAGACCAGCCTGGTCAACATGGTGAAACCCCGTCACTACTAAAAATACAAAAATTAGCCAGGCGTGGTGGTGGGCACCTGTCATCCCAGCTACTTGGGAGGCTGAGGCAGGAGAATTGCTTGAACCCAGGAGGTGAAGTTGCAACAAGCCGAGATCACACCACTGCACTCCAGCCTGGGCAACAGAGCCAGACTCTGTCTCAAAAATAAATAAATAAATGAAAACAAATTCACCAACTGGTTTGGCAGGTGTTTCCTCTGGGCTCAGGTTCCCAAGCCATTCTCTAGTGGCTGGGCTCTGGATGGTCCTCTCCCAGTAGAGAAGTCAGGTCGCTCCTCTGTAAAGAGCACCCAGAGCTAAATCAACTTGAAACCAATTCTAAATGCTGAGGCCCTGGGATATAGTAGTCAAACAATGTAGGTTCTAATTCCAGATCAGACTAGCTGTGTTACCTCGGGAAAGTTACTTTACATCTCTGAGCCTCAGCTTTCTCATCCATAAATGGGACTGACAGTCAATCTCCTTCTCAGGGTTGTTATAAGAAGGCTGAAACGAATCTAGCTTAGGCTTTCATTTAATTTTTTAAGAATTATTTATTCCTGTTCTGTTCCCCACACTTTAGGAAGGACCTGAAAGAATGAGAGCTTTTTCCATGGGTGATGAGGCTGGTGGGAGCACCCAAAACTATTTCGTGCATAATTGATTTACTATTTGGGGAAAGAAAAAAAGAAGATCCACATAGATCCTCCCCTCAAAATGTATACAAAAATAAACTCCAGATGGAATCCAGTTAAATGTAAGCAAACATTTAAAACCTAGAAGAAAATAGAAACAGATATTCATCAAGTTGGGGAAGACTTCCTAAATTCCAAAGCAATGGAGAAGGCAGGGTGCAGTGGCTTACACCTGTAATCTCAGCACTTTGGGAGGCCAAGGCAGGCAAATCACTTGAGTCCAGGAGTTCAAGACCAGCCTGGGCAACATGGCAAAACCCTGTCTCTACCAAAAATACAAAAAATCAGCCAGGAGTGGTGCTATGTACCTGTAGTCCTAGCTACTCAGGAGGCTGAGGTGGGAGAATCACCCGAGCCCAGGAAGTTGAGGCTGCAGTAAGCCATGAATGCACCACTGCACTCCAGCCTCAGCAATGGGAGTGAGATCCTGTCTAAAAAAAAAAAAAAAAAAAAAGGAAAGGAGAAAAAAGAATCACAAAATAAAAGACTGATAGACGAAATTTAAATGATCTCTACAGAAACAACTCACAAATGAAACATACAGGCAAACAAGTTGAGATAATAGTTGGTTTCCAAAACATCCTTAATATGTAGAGAGTTCTTACAAATAAACAAGTATAACACCTAGTAAGACTCCTAGCAGATAAAGAGACAAGTGACCTTGGCAGTTTGCACAAGAAGAAATACAAATGACCAATAAGTATTAAAGTATTCCATATTACTAAAATTTAAAACATTTGAAGAAAATGAAAAATGTATTCATTTTTACCTATCAAATTAGCAAATATTGAAAAACAATATTCAATGTTGGACAAAGTACATATAATGGACACTCACATGATTTTAGCATGAGTAAAAATTGGTTTTAAAGTAATGAATTTGGCTGGGTGTAGTAGCTCATGTCTGTAACCCCAGCACTTTGGGAGGGGAGGAGTTTAAGAGCAGCCTGGTCGACATAGTGAGACCCTATCTCTACAAAAACTAAAACAAATTAGCCAGGCGTAGGGGCACACGCCTGTAGTCCTATCTGTTCAGGAGGCTGAAGTAGGAGAATCGCTTGAGCCCTCAAAGTGGAGGCTATAGTAAGCTGTGATGGAGCCACTGCACTCTAGCCTGGGCCACAGAGTGAGACTCCGTCATGAAAAAAAAAATTTAATAATAATTTTTAAAAATTTTAATAATAAAATAAAATAATAAATTGCTCCTACAAGTCTTTTCTCAGCAGAATGCCATGCCTTTGCCTCTGTCCTCCTTGGAACACCTCAGTCCCAGGCACTGTCCCTGGCATCTGTACTGCTGGTGTGTGAATGATAAGATGCAAATGACCAGTACAGTCAGACATCTTTATAAAATTGAAAACAAATGATAAAACTTTATAAAAGGATGTTGTGCACATTTTTACAGTCTGGCTATTGGTGTGACATCTTGTCACACAATATGTTTCCCAAGCTGTATTTATCATCCCATTAAAGCTGTTAAAGATTAAACAGTTGGGAGAATGTCATCTTTAAAATACCTACAACCCTTGGGCCTAGTGGTAACACTTCTAGGATGTAAGTCTAAGGAAATAATTTGAAAGTGGTAAAATACTTTATATACAACTTTTTTTTTAACCACAGCATTGTGACGTAATAGTTAAAAATTAAATATAACCCAAATGTCTAACAATTGGGAGCGATCAGTAAATTGTCTAGACAGTGGTGTACTACATAATCATTAAAAATAAAAATCATGTTTGCAAAGAAATTTTAATGGTACAGTGAAATATTCCTGTAATAATGTCATGTGGAAAAAAGCAGAGCACCAAATTGTCTATGTACTATGCACTCAATTATGGGAAAAACGAATAGAAAGACAGAAGTAAAAGTTAATAGTGGTTGTTTCTGGGAGTTGGAATTATGGGTAATTTTAGTCTTTCTACTTTGACATAAATTTCCCATATTTTCCACAATGCACATGGATTACTTTTCCACTTAAAAAAAGAAAGGCATATATTTAAAGAGAGAGGTGTTTTATTTTATTTT
This sequence comes from Papio anubis, assembly GCF_008728515.1. Taxonomy (NCBI): domain Eukaryota; kingdom Metazoa; phylum Chordata; class Mammalia; order Primates; family Cercopithecidae; genus Papio; species Papio anubis. The sequence goes on along the minus strand of NC_044991.1, from coordinate 60,939,686 downwards.
ATTTTATTTTTTTTTTGAGATGGAGTCTTGCTGTGTCGCCCGGGCTGGAGTGCAGTGGCCGGATCTCAGCTCACTGCAAGCTCCGCCTCCTGGGTTTACGCCATTCTCCTGCCTCAGCCTCCCGAGTAGCTGGGACTACAGGCGCCCGCCACCTCGCCCGGCTAGTTTTTTGTATTTTTAGTAGAGACGGGATTTCTCCGTGTTAGCCAGGATGGTCTCGATCTTCTGACCTCGTGATCCACCCATCTCGGCCTCCCAAAGTGCTGGGATTACAGGCTTGAGCCACCGCGCCCGGCCTTTATTTTCTTAAAGAAATGATGGCTCGGCCATGGTGGCTCACACCTGCAGTTCCAGTCATTTAGGAGGCCAAGGCGGGCAGATCACCTGAGGTCAGGAGTTTGAGACCAGCCTGGCCAACACGGTGAAACCCCATCTCTACTAAAAATACAAAAATTAGCCAGGAGTAGTGGCGCTTGCCTGTAATCCCAGCTACTCAGGAGGCTGAGGCAGAAGAATTACTTGAACATGGGAGGCGGAGCTTGCAGTGAGCCGAGATCACACCATGGCACTCCGGCCTGGGTGACAGAGCGAGACTCCGTCTCAAAAAAAAAAAAAAAAAAAAAGAGGTAAGTGGAGGCCGGGTTCAGTGGCTCACACATGTAATCCCAACACTTTGGGAGGCTGAGGTGGGTAATTGCTTGACCTCAGGAGTTCATTGCAAAATCCTGTCTTTACAAAAAAAAAATTAACCAGGCATGGTGGCATGTGCCTGGAGTCCCAGCTACTCAGGAGACTGAGGTGGGAGGATGGCTGGAGGCTGGGAGATAGAGGCTGCAGTGAGCCAAGATCGAGCCACTGCACTCCAGCCTGGGTGACAGAGCCAGACCCTGTCTCCAAAAAAAAAAAAAAAAAGAGAGAGAGAGAGAGAGAGAAAGAGGTAAGTGGAAAAAATCTTCTTCAACTTTCACACACCACACAACACAACACTTCTGACACCAGATGTGTGAGTGAGAGGTTTTCCCCACACACCAAGCAGTTCTCCAGCAGACACCAACGGGGTGTCCTCTAACTCAATTCAATTCAGATGCATTCTGATGCTCTCTACCTGAAGACAGCGTCAGATCACACAGAGTCCCACAACTCTGCCCCCACTTCAGAGGCTAGTGGCAAGTAATAGGTCGTCACCACTGACTGATAGGCTGCAAACTAGGAATCCCACAACTCCCTCCTTGAGTCAGGTTAACTTGCTAGGACAGCTCACAGAACTCATGGAAGCACTAATGTTTACAGGTTTGTTGCAAAGCATATTACACAGGACAGATGAATAGCCAGGTGAAGAAATGAACAGGGCAAGGCACATGGGAGTGAGGGAGCACAGAGCTTCCCCGCCCTCCGGGAGCACCACCCTCCAGCCACCTTCACGTGTTCTGTTACCTAGAAGCTCCCTGAACCCAATCCTTTTGGGTTTTGATGGAGGTTTCATTTCATAGGCTTGACTGATCACATCAGTGGCCACTGGTTACCCACTCAACCTGCGGCCCCCTCCCCTTCCTGTATATAGCGGGTGGGGCTGAAAGTTCCAGCTATCTAATCACATGGTTGGTTCCCTTGGCAACCAACCCCCATTCTGAGGCTGTCCGGGAGCCCCCAACCAAGAGTCACCTCGTAAGAACAAAAGAAGCTCCTGTCACCTGGGGAATCCTGAGGGATTTAGGAGCTGTGCCACGTGCTCCCGTTACTCAGGCAATTAAAAAGGTTTTTGGAGCTTTGTGTCAGGAACTGGGGTCAAAGACCAAATATCAAAACAAAAGATTCTCCTCACTCCCCTATTGCTCAGGAAATTACAAGGTCTTAGGAGCTCTATCTCAGGAACCATAGCCAGAGACCAAATACGTATATATTCACTGTCGCCCAGGCTGGAGTGTAGTGGCATGACCTCAGCTCACTGCAGCCTCTACCTCCCGGGCTCAAGCAATCCTCCTGCCTCAGCCTCCCAAGTAACTGGGACTACAGGTGTGTGCCACCATGCCCAGCTAATTTTTTTTTTTTTTTTTTGTAGAAACAGGATTTTGCCATGCTGCCCAGGCTGATCTCGAACTCTTGAGTTCAAGCAATCCGCTTGCCTCAGCCTCCCAAAATGCCAGGATTACAGGAATGTATTTCTGATAATATTGCTTCACAGTGTCCTTCCAGTCTGGAGGCAGGAACGATCTGAGATGCCTGTGGTACTTCAGGTGTTTGTTTGTTTGTTTTTCTGAGATGCAGTTTCACTCTGTCGCCCAGGCTGGAGTGCAAAGGCACGATCTTGGCTCAGTGCAACCTCCGCCTCCCAGGTTCAAGAGATTCTCCTACCTCAGCCCCCCAAGTAGCTGTGTTACAGGTGCCCGCCACCTCGCCCGGCTAATTTTTGTATTTTTAGTAGAGATGGGATTTCACCATGTTGGCCAGGCTGGTCTCGAACTCCTGACCTCAGGTGATCCTCCCGCCTCGGCCTCCCAAAGTGGTAGGATTACAGGCGTGAGCCACCATACCCGGCTGTACTTCAGATTTGTAATCCTGGAGTCTCAGCAGGTAGGGACAGGCTCTGCGTGTGGGCTCTTACACTTACACTACCTTCACCATCTTTAGGAGTGGGCCACTGGGCAATATGCCTCCATGTCAGCCCCCAGCCAGGCTTCTCCTTTGGCCAGGCAGAAGTTCTGTTTTAAAATTGAGCATCTACCATGCGCCAAGCACTTTACCTTCACGATCTTTTAGTCCTACAATAAGCCCAAGAGATCAGTAATACAGACAAGAAGCTGGGCCTCAGAGAGGTGGTGAGACTCACCCATGCTGGCAGAGCGAGGACTGCTACCCAGGTCCTCCTGCCTACCTGGGATGAGGAGCTACCTCCTACCTCACCTCGAGTGTCCCAACAACCAGAGATGAACCAAAGCCTGGCAGACAGACAGACAGACAGATGAGACTGCATTGCCATTGCAATTGGCCTCAGCCTACGCTGTGAGAGCTGCACCTGGCGGCATGCAGGCTGACACAGGGCACACCCACTTCACCATACCGAGTTCATTTTGTCCTTATGAAACTGTATGAGAGTTGGGCACAGTGGCTCACACCTGTAATCCCAGCACTTTGGGCGGTCAAGGTGGGAGGTTCCCTTGAGCCCAGGAGTTCGAGACCATCCTAAGCATTTAGACACACCAAAGTTTTTTTAATTAGCTGTAGTCCCAGCTACTCAGGAGGCTGAGGTGGGAAGATTGCTTGAGCCCAGGAGTTCAAGGCTGCAGTGAGCTGTGATTGTGCCACTGCACTCCAGCCTGAGTGACAGAGCAAGACTCTCTCTTTAAAAAAAGAAAAAACAAAAAACCCTCTATTATGTACCCTTTACACAGACAAGGAAACTGAGAAAGAGGGCTTGGAAATGACTTGCCCCATTTACATGGTGTACAAGAACTTCCAAAGAAGCTTCAGGTGACCCTCAGGGTAGACTGAGGGGATACAAGCTGGGTGAGACCCTGGGCATCCCATGCTGGTCTTATCCATCCTCCTGTGAGATAGATACTTTTCCATCTTTCAGCAAGTCTACCATGGCATTAATTATAATATGCACCATGATTTTATCAACACCAAGAAAGAAAAAATGCTACTGATTAGAAATACAGCATACCAGCAATTGTAAGATATAGGCTAATTTCAGAGATGTGACAGTGAAAAACTGTGCATCTTAGAATCAATACAATATGGGCTGGATGCGGTGGCTCACGCCTATAATTCCAGCACTTTGGGACACCGAGGCAGGTGGATCACCTGAGGTCAGGAGTTCGAGACCAGCCTGGCCAAAATGGTGAAACTCCGTCTCTACTAAAAATACAAAAATTAGCCAGGCATGGTGGTGTGCACCTGTAATCCCAGCTACCCAGGAGGCTGAGGCAGGAGAATCGCTGGAACCTGGGAGGCAGAGGCTGCAGTGAGCCGAGATCACATCACTGTACTCCAGCCTGGCTGACAGAGCGAGACTCTGTCTCAAACAAAACAAAACAAAAGAATCAATACGATATGGTGTACCCTCATTTTGCAGATGAAAACACCAAGGAAACAAGAATTAATGTTTTCTCTAAAGCTACATAGCTAATAAGCAGCAGAACCAGGATTCATATCTGGGTCCTTTTGACCCAAAGCCTGGCTCTCAACTTCCTGTAGCATAATTTGCAAAGTGATGCTGGACAGGTTGATTGCTGAACTGGGAATGGTGCCCCCTGGGAGTTGTGCAGTGATCATCCTGAGCAACTGTCATTGTCAGTCCTGTATATTTGTTCCTCTGAGTCCAGCAAAGGTGGTAGAGTTAGGATGGTGAGGAACATTCCAGGAGGACTGGGGATATACCACAAGCTAAGGCACTACAGTAGGAACAGTCATGGGTTATGTGGCTAGAAACCAGCCTGACTGTGGCAGAGCTGTGTTCACACCACTCTCACTCAGAGAATGAGCAGGAACATCTTGATAAAGAGAGACTGCGCTGGGTGCAGTCACTCATGCCTGTAATCCCAACACTCTGGGAGGCCAAGGCGGGCAGATCACGAGGTCAGGAGATCGAGACCATCCTGGCTAATACAGTGAAACCCCATCTCTACTAAAAATACAAAAAATTAGCTGGGTGTGGTGGCCTTCATTTCTGTCTCAGTCCATTTATGCTGCTGGAACAAAAAACCTGAGACTAAGTAATTTATAAAAGACAAAAATATACTGTATTCCCAGCTACTCAGGAGGCTGAAACAGAAGAATCGCTTGAACCCAGAAGGCAGAGGTTGCAGTGAGCCAAGATCATGCCACTGCACTCCAGCCTGGTGACAGAGTGAGACTCCATCTCAAAAAAAAAAAAAAGAGAGAGGCTGGGGGAACCACATTTCGGTTAGAGGAAACAGCAGAAACAAATTCTTGGTAAGAAATCTGGGGGCTGTCACAAGCTGGGTTCCCCGGGAAGCAGCCTTAGATGGAAATGAGTGTGCAGGATGTTTACGGGGAGTGCTATTGGGCTCACACTTGTGGATGGGAGGGGACGGAGGCAGGATTGGGCAGAGGGAGCGGTGGGGCTGCAGTGTCTCATTGAAGGTTCAGCTGACTCTGGGAGGGGCTCTCCAGTTGGGATGGTCCTTTGGAGTTGACCTGAACTAGAGCAACTGGACCAGGTCTCTGTACCCCAGCTTTGGTCAGTCGCTGGATGAAGGCTGCCTCTGGAAGGAGGCCTGACCTTGGGATGAGACCGCTTTCTTCTCTTGAGACAATCTCCAAAGAAGGCTAATAGCTGAGGGCTGTCTTCTGGCAGCATTCCCAGAAGCCATGGGAATAAATCCTTCATTTCTGTCTCAGTCCATTTATGCTGCTGGAACAAAAAACCTGAGACTAAGTAATTTATAAAAGACAAAAACATACTTCTCATGTTCTGGAGGCTGAGAAGTCCAAGATCAAGGTGCCAGCAGATGCAGTGCCTGGTGAGGGCTGCTCTCTGCTTCCGAGATGGCACCTTGAATGTTGCATCCTCCAGAGGGGACAAACACCTTGTCCTCACATGGCAGAAGGAATGAATGGGGTGAACACACACGTCAAGCCTTTTTATAAAGCACTAATCCCATCCATGCAGGCAGAGCCCTCATGGCCTAACCACCTCTTAAAGGCTCACCTCTTAACACTGTTGCATTGGTGATTAAGTTTCAACATAAATTTTGGAGGGGACGTGAACATTCAAACCATAGTGATTCCTAAAGGGGCCCTGGGGAGCACATTACAATGTCTGTCACAAAAGCGGTGGATGGACTTGTAGATAAAAGAGCAGACTCTGAAATTGAGGACAATGATCTGGGTTCAATTTTGGGTTCTACCTCTGACTAGCTGTATGACCTTGGGCAAGTTATCTAACCCATCTGAGTGTTGGTTCTTCCGCTGCACAATGAGGAGAGTCATGCTACTCAGGTGTGCTTGTACTTGACAGGTGCCTGGCACAAAGTAATTACCCAACACATATCCCTTCCATTCATGCCTACCCTGTAGTCCTAAATGACATCACAATTTCTTCCACGGTCCCTTCTCCTCCTTTGAACACCCCCATATCCTTGCCATCCCTCCCCTATAAAACCATGCCTCCAGCTGTCTGTGAGGTATCCCCCAGAATGTCCATCAACTTGTCCACAGCCCACCAGAAGAATGATGGCCTTGATCCCAAAAGCGCTGGGGAGCCACTGAGGAGTTTCAAGAGAGTGACAAGATCAGATCTGCATTTAAATAATCACTCTGCCTGCAGTGTGGAGTTAGACTTGTAGAGAGAAAAGAGGGTGCAACCGGCACTTTGGGAGGCCAAGGCGGGCAGATCACAAGGTCAGGAGATCGAGACCATCCTGGCCAACATGGTGAAACCCCGTCTCTACTAAAAATACAAAAAACTAGCCAGGCGTGGTGGCGGGCACCTGTAGTCCCAGCTACTCAGGAGAGTGAGGCAGGAGAATTGCTTGAACCCAGGAGGCAGAGGTTGCAGTGAGCTGAGATTGCACCACTGCACTCCAGCCTAGTGACAGAGTGAGACTCCATCCAAAAAAAAAAAAAAAAGAAAAGAAAAGAAAAAGAAGGTACAAAAGGACCCAACAAGAGGCTCTTGGGAGAGACAGCATGGAAGTCCCCACCCTGTGTTTTCATTTAAGGTTTGAATTCCCAGGAGATGACATCTGATTGATTTATCTTGGGTAACAGTGCCTGCCCTGTTGGCCTGGGGCTGTGGGTCTGTGATCCACAGCCCTCCAGGATTATGTGGAGTATGGAAGGTGCATTTCTCCGATGCAAACTATGCTAGGAAAACAAAAATAAGAAATGTTTCCAGGAGACCTGATGTCCTATCCTCAAGCCATTCCCATATTTCATGGCTCACAGAACTCAGTTGGTATGCAGGCAGCCATGTACTCTTTCAATTGTGTTCCTATGAAGGGAACTGCTTCAGTTAGGAAGGGTTCCACTGCAATAGCAGAATGCCTGACTAAAGTGCTTAAATTATGAGGCTTTGTTAATTTCACATGCCAAGGAAGCTGCTGGTGAGAGGTATCAGGATTGGTGCGTTGGTTCAGTGAGGTCACCCAGACTCAGGCCCTTCACTCTGACTTCCATGGTGTGTGGGAAATGTCTCCTTCCTGCTCTCAAAATAGCTGCTGAAACTCCAAGCTTCACATCCCAACAAAGAAAGGAGAGGAGAAAGTGTTCCTTCTAATGTCTCCCTTATCAAGAAGGAGAATCTTTATTGGAGCCCCTAGCATACTTGCCCTTAAATGTCATTGACGGGATGAGGTCACACGCCCACCTCTAGACTGGTCACTAGCAAGGAGGAATGGAATAGTCATAATAATTTGGATCACCCATCATTCATCCCTTGCAGCTGGGCACATGATTGCCTGGACAAAAAAGGACCTAATTCCCCCAACTTTCAGGAGTGTTGGCTGCATCAATGGCTGGTTCATGCCTGGTCTCAATGGAAGACAACTCCAGAGAAGCCCGTAGGATTGACTGAGGAGGCCTCTGTTGCCCAACCTGGTTCTCTCACTCTCACAAATGTTCCTGAATGCACTCCGCAATACACTTCCTGCATGCAAATCCCCACCTCAGAGTCTGCTTCCCTGGAACCGACCTAAGACAGCTTACAAATATGGAGCAAATATGCCTCTTCCACTCCCTGCCTCCGTGGGATACATCACGAATTGATCACAGAGCTCTTTCCTGCTGAACCTGGACAGAACCTCAGAATCCTTCTCAACACAGCACTCCAGACTGCCATTCATCACAGGAGATGAAACCACCCAGCTACGCCTTGGACCCAAAAGCAGTATCAGAGGAAGGGATCTTCTAGCTCACTCCAATCTCCTTTGAATCCACCAAAAGAACAGCAACTTTACAAAGGACCTTGTAGATAGATGACCAAATAATTTGTGACAAGGATTCCAGGATTTCCTCAAGTCCCTGAGGTTTTCCTCCCAGCCCTCAAACAAAGCTTGTACCCATCAGCTGTTCTCTGTCACAGGCTAGTTAATGATCACATCATGCACTAGATGGCTGCTGCCCTGGTGATGAGAGTTGGGCCCCACTGAGCAATCTTAGGATAGTCTGCATTCCCCTGTTGTGTGGGGGAATTGGAATGGCTATTTGATGTGCCAGAACAGTTAAACAAAACTGTCATCACCTCCATTTGCTCACAACTGTCTTTGTCTGGGCTGTGACTGAGTGGGATGAAACTCCCTTCATTTTTCCAGAGAGGCACTGTGTTTCTCTGAATGTCTCTGTTATTATTATTGATCTCCCTGGATTTCTTAATGGCCAGAAATACAAAATCCGATTTGATTAGGAGCTGATTTGAACTCCAAGATAAGGTGTGTCAATACACCAGCTAAGAATCAGCTTCCTGACAGCATGGCTATCTCGGAGTGACTGAACCTTTGACATAGTAGCTCAGAACTCCAGTGAGCACAGTGGAAGCTGCCTCGCCCTCTATGACACAACCTGAGAAGCGATGCAGAGTCACCTCCACTGCATTCAAAGAATGTGCGTGGGCCGGGCGCGGTGGCTCAAGCCTGTAATCCCAGCACTTTGGGAGTCCGAGACGGGCGGATCACAAGGTCAGGAGATCGAGACCATCCTGGCTAACACGGTGAAACCCCGTCTCTACTAAAAAATACAAAAAACTAGCCGGGCGCAGTGGCGGGCGCCTGTAGTCCCAGCTACTCGGGAGGCTGAGGCAGGAGAATGGCGTGAACCCGGGAGGCGGAGCTTGCAGTGAGCTGAGATCCGGCCACTGCACTCCAGCCTGGGCGGCAGAGCGAGACTCCGTCTCAAAAAAAAAAAAAAAAAAAAGAATGTGCGTGCGTGTTGCACACTGTCCCAGTTTCCTCCCCAGCCTCCTCTTAGGATGGAGAAAGCTGAAAAGAGTATCACATCCACTCTCACATCGAGAAAGGCCAGATAATCTACAATTTTATACCTTTTCTTATTTATTTATTTATTTTTATTTTATTTATTTATTTATTTATTTATTGAGACAGGGTCTTGCTCTGTCACCCAGGCTGGAGTACAGTGGCACAATCACAGCTCACTACAGCTTCGACCTCCCTGGGTTCAGGTGATTCTCCCACCTCAGCCTCCCAAGTAGCTAGGACCATAGGTGCACACCACCATGCCTGGCTAATTTTTGTATTTTTTTTGTAGAGAGGGGCTTTGCCGTGTTTCCCAGGCTCGTCTTGAACTCCTGGGCTAAGGCAAACCACCCGCCTCTGCCTCCCAAATTGCTAGGATTACAGGCATGAGCCACTGCACCCGGCCTTGTTTGTTGATTTCTTTGTCTCTTCACAGTCTGTTATTTTACCTTGCTTCTTTGTATGTCTTCTAATTTTTTGTTTACAGACATCTTGCATAGGATGGTAGAGATGAGGTAAATGGTATTTACGACTGGAAATGGGCATGCCTTTTCTTTTGCTAGGCCTTAAGTGTAGGGGACAAGAATGGAGCTGGGTTTGGCCTCTGTTGTTACTGGCTTACCATCAGTGCACTGTGGGCTTCAAATTCTTCTAGCATTCTTTTGTGTTTAAGGTAGAACCAGGTACGTTTTTTTCCTCAATGATCTTATTCCACCCTCAGCTCCAGACTTTGTCTATGATCCTGCACCTCAGAGATCCTGCATCTCTATGTCTCCCAGGCTGGTCTTGAACTCCTGGGGTCAAGTGATCTTCATGCCTCAACCTTCCGAGTAGCTGGGACTGCAGGCACGTGCCGCCATGCCTGGCTTCTCTATGTGCTCTTGATCCTTCTCCAGCAGCAGACTACTACTTGTTACTTGATACTTGCTAGCCTGGGGCTGGAAGGTGTGCATGTACACTGTGTGGAGATTGTTCTCTGCTGTCTTGGTACTTCTTCAGTTTTAAGCAGGCACTGTGTCTCTGGGTGTTGTGGGTGGGGCCTTCTCACCCTTGCCCCTTGCCCACTGGGACAGGAATTTTCTTTTCCCTTCTCCCGGCTGCAATGGGCACTGAGGGTAACAGGATTTGCCAACCTTTCCCAGTGTCTTATGGTTGCAGTAAACCAAGATCGCATCATTGCACTCCAGCCTGGAAGACAGAGCAAGACTCTGTCTCAAAAACAAAACAAAACAAAACAAAACAAAACAAAACAAACAAACAAAAGGACACCACTCAGATTGGATTAGGACCCAGCCCTACTGGCCTCATTTTCACTTATTCACCTCTTTAAAGACCTTATCTCCAAACACAGTGACATTCTGAGGTACTGGGGGTTAGGGCTTCAACCTATAAACTTTGGGAAGGACACAATTCAGCCCATAACTGCTAGGAAACTTGGGGGGCGGGGCGCGGTTTTTTTAAGAAATGGGATCTCACTATGTTGCCCAGGCTGGTCTTGAACTCCTGGCCTCAACCTATCTTCCTGTCTTGGCTTCCCAAAGTTGGCAGGAGTGAGTAGGATATTTTAGTCAAGGTGGTCAGGGAAGGCCTCTCGGAGGAGGTGTAATTTGAGCTGAGGTCTATTCAGGAGATCTGGGGAAAAGAGAGTTCAAGCAGAGGAAAGTGTAAGAACAAAAGCCCCGAGGCGGGATCGAGTTTGAGGTATTTGAGGAACAAGAAGGCCACACTGGCTGGACCGGAGGTTGGGGACGATGGCAGGGACAGGGTCAGCAGGGCTTTGTAGGCCACAGGAAGGAGTTTGGATTTTATACAATCCTTCTCCTGCTTCACTAGAGGCTATGGGATGTGATAAGAGGTGCTGGGACATAGTGATGAATCTGATGCCTCTTCCCCATTGCCCCCCACAACAGCTCTGACCCCTGCCCAGCGCTCCCAGTCAGGCAGGCAGGTAAGGAGAGGATTTAATCCACTGTGATCATTCCTGATGCAGAGGAGGTATGGGAGACCCTGGGGCCCAAAGCGCCAGCCCTGCCTGAACTAGTTAGGGCAGTGTCTCTGGCCGCGCTGCTGGACTCTTGATTTGAGATGAAGAAGCAGAAGCATACCCCAGGCAGAGAGACCTGTATAGGCTAAAGCCTGGAGAAATGAAAGGGCTGCTGGTGAGCTCGGGTAGGTGGGGGATATGGGACAGGGCATCGCAGCACCTGCCACACAAACATCCGCCCCCTGGGAGCTGGCTAAGGAAATGACGCTCAAGCTGTACCATAGAATGAGGCAGCCTTCTCTCTGCAGATTCGAAAAGATCTCCAAGGTGTATTAAGTGCAAAAATCAAAATACAGAACCACGTTCCTGATAAGCTATGCTTTGTATAAAAAGCGTGTGTGGGGATGGTAATAAGACTATGTTTTTGTCTTACTTATATTTGCATAAAGAAACTGGAAGCATACACAAGGAGCTAAGGCATGTGGCGGGTCATGGGGACTAGGCAGGTGAGGAAGATGCAGGAGTTAGACTTGTTTCACTGCGTGCCTTTTGAATGTTCTTTTGTTTTTGTTTTTGTTTTTTGAGATGGAGTCTTACTCTGTCACCCAGGCTGGAGTGCAGTGGCATGATCTTGGCTCACTGCAACCTCCGCCTCCCAAGTTCAAGTGATTCTCCTGCCTCAACCTCCTGAGTAGCTGGGATTACAGGTGTGCACCACCACGCCCTGCTAAGTTTTGTATTTTTAGTAGAGATGGAGTTTCACCATGTGGGCCAGACTGGTCTCGAACTCCTGACCTCAAGTGATCCACCCACCTCGGCCTCCCAAAGTACTGGGATTACAGGCATGAGCCACCACACCCAGTCCTTAATGTAATCTTTGAAACCCATAATCATGAAACTCATTCTTAAAAATTGAAGAGCAAGAGTACAGAGGATGTGGCGTGGGAGCTGAGGTCACCAGGGCTGAGGTTGCTTTCACCGTATAAAAAGAGACATACTGCCAACTATGAGATTAACAAAAGCCATAGGACCCACTTAAGCATCTCACAGGCCGGACACCAGGTGTCACTTAACAGTTAATGCAGACTGGCCTAGTCAGGGGATTTCCAGGAAACAAGACCACCTCAGCACAGATGCAACTTTCATAAACCTTGAAACAAAGCTTCCCCTTACAAGAATAGCTTGAACTTCTTTTTTGAAAGAAACACCTGGCAACGAACCTAGACTGAACCTAGATCTAGGAAAGGGAGAAGGATCCCCCAAACTCTGAGGATGGTCTCTACACAGAGACCCTCCTGGTCAGCTGGTCCTCTGACCCCTTAACTGTATCTGGCCCATGTCATTGATGTCTGTCTCGTAATAGCACAGCCAAAATAAATCACTTGAGGCCAGGCACGGTGGTTCATGCCTGTAACTCAGAACTTTGGGAGGCCAAGGGAGGAAGATGGGTTGAGGCCAGGAGTTCAAGACCAGCCTGGGCAACATAGCATGATCCCATCTCTTTAAAAAAAAAAAAAAAAAAAAAAGGATAAACCACTTAAGCATCAGGCAGTGTCTAAGACTCATCTTTGACACAAATCATACCAAAGGGGAGAAACTGCCCCTGGGGAAGCTGGTCACCTAGGACCACCAAAACACAACAGCTGCTTATGATTAGGGCAGTAGGGAGCCATGGAAGGATTTAAAGGCGGGGAGGATGTGTGTGATGTGATCAGACTTGTGAGCAGCCAGTGCGGAGAGTGGTTCAAGGGGGCAGCGTGGAGGAGGCAGGTGTGACCATCCAGCTAGTGCCTGGCCTCTGATCCAGGGCAGAGACAAGGAGGTGGGGCAGGGAGCAGAGCGTTGGAGGGGGAAGGGACAGTAGAAAGCAGAGCTAATGAGGCTGCACTGCCAGGCGGGGATGCCAACCGGCTCCTTCCCCTCGGAAGAGAGGTGGATGTCAAACCTCAAGCCTCGCCCAGCCACGCTGGCCCCTGATAAATCCCCGCTGGCCAGTCATTACTCTTTCTGCGTGCAGCCCCCTAATTGCCCAGAGATGAAGTGTCTGAGTCTGCCCTCTTGCCATGGCAGACAAATGCCTGTCTGAGCAAAAGCCGGAGGGAACAGGACAGATGGGGCCCTGTTCAGCTTCCCTGCTCCCAGATCCCGGGCCTCGCGGCTCCTGTGGGCTTTGGGAAACCAACAAGGGCTTGTGTTTAATGAGGTTGCCTGTTCATCCATCATGCAAGGCCAGTGCGCTGTGACGACAGCAACCGCCAAAGATGACAGCCAGGCCAGGGTCCCTGAATCAGAGCAGGGTGAGGGTGGGGCAGGCTCAGTGCAATCGAATCCAGGCTGTGATTTCCTCACCAAAATGGGGATCATGTTTTATGTGGCAGGCATTGCATGTTAACAGCTCCACACACACTTGCTCTACTTCTTTACGAGGAAAATCACATTTGTTTTCAGGATGGGGAGGAAAGGTACTCCCGAAAAAACTCACTCCTCCCGCTTCCTGTGGAGCAGGGTCCACTATGTGACAAGAGATAAGACGTAAGGCCGGGCGCGGTGGCTCATGTCTGTAATTTCAACACTTTGGTAGGCTGAGGCAGGAGAATCGCTTGAGCCCTGGAGTTTGAGACCAGCCTGGGCAACATAGTGTGACCTGTCTCTACAAAAGAAGAAGAAGAAAAAATCTCCGGACGAGGTGGCTCATGCCTATAATCCCAGCACTTTGGGAGGCCAAGGTCAGCAAATAACCTGAGGTCAGGAGTTCAAGACCAGTCTGACCAACATGGTGAAACCCTGTCTTTACTAAAAATATAAAATTAGCTGGGCGTGCTGGTGCATGCCTATAATCCCAGCTACTCAGGAGGCTGAGGCAGGAGAATCGCTTGAACCCAAGAGGCAGAGGTTGCAGCGAGCTGAGATTTCACCATTGTACTCCAGCCTGGACAATAAGAGCGAAACTCTGTCTCAAAAAAAAAAAAAAAGTGTTAAGTTAGCCAGGCGTGGTGGTGCACACCTGTAGTCCCAGCTACTCAGGAGGAAAGGTAGGAGGATCACTTGAGCCTGGGAGGTTGAGGCGGCAGTGAGCCGTAATCACACCACTGCACTCCAGCCTGGGTGATGGAGTGAGACCCCGTCTCAAAACAAAGAAGCAAACAAGAGACAGAAGACGTGGGACATTTGGAGATGAGACGCCTGGAAGTGCAACAAGAGGGTCAAAGCCGCACCCCAAGGGTGCTGAAATGTGAAGATCAAAGGTGTCCAAGTCCCTGGCAGCTTCATGGAGCCACTAAGTCACCTGGGCTGCCATATCCAGACTTCTGAATAGCGCTGGGGTTTGAATGCCTCTGTGAGGATGAAAGACAAGGCTCCCGGCCCTGTGAGAGCCCTCCAGCTGAAACTAGGCTCCCTACATCAGGAAAAAGCTGGAAATCAGCTGTTTCTTCTTGGGACGGAAAAACCGCCCAATAACCTTGGGCTGCAGCCTAGAAGTGGGTGTCTTGCCCTGGGCCATAGAAAGAAAAAAGTCACCAAAGATAAACTGAAAAAACAAAATAAACCAAAAAGAAAGACAGAAACTCAATAGGTGGGTTTGACCGTAGTCTGTCATATTCATTTACTGGCCCTGTCATAATAAAACACAGTAGAGTGGCTTAAGCAACAGCAATCTATTAACTCGCAGTTCTGGAGGCTGGAAGTCTCAGATCAAGATGCCGGTGTTTGGTTTTTTTGGAGATCTCGCTCTGTGGCTTTCAGATGGCCACCTCCTCGCTGTGTCCTCACATGGTCTCCCCTGCACATGCTCATCCTTCCTGCCCCTTGGTGCATCCACATTTCCTCCTATAGGGCCATGGGTCAGATTGCATTAGGGGCCACCCTGACAGCCTCATTTTAACTTAATCACCTCTTCAAAAGCCCTATCTCCAACGTAATCACACTCAGAAGTATTGGGGGCTACAGAACACCTATCGGGGTGTTCACCCAGAATACATCACACAGAGAGATAAAGAAATGTGAAACATAAAGCGGAAGTTAAGACGGAGGATGAAATGAAACAATCCATTATATATCTAATAGGACGTACAACAGGAATAGGAATTCCAATAAGAGACAGTAAAGAGGATGTGGAAAAAGCAATATATGAAACTATAATAGGGGCCAGGCACAGCCCAGAACTTTGGGAGGCTGAGATAGGCAGATCACTTGAGGTCAGGAGTTTGAGACCAGCCTGGTCAACATGGTGAAACCCAGTCTCTACTAAAAAATACAAAAATTAGCCAGGCATGGTGGCAGGCACCTGTAATCCCAGCTACTTGGGAGGCTGAGAAAGGAGGCGGAGGGTGCAGTGAGCTGAGATTGCACCACTGCACTCCAGCCTGGGTGACAGAGTGAGACCCTGTCTCAAAAATAAATAAATAAATAAAATATAATATAGTTTAATATGATATATAAAAAGTTTTCAGGCCCAGCGCGGTGGCTCACGCCTGTAATTCCAGCACTTTGGGAGGCCAAGGCGGGTGGATCACAAGGTCAGGAGATCGAGACCATCCTGGCTAACACGGTGAAACCCCATCTCTAATAAAAAATAGAAAAAATCAGCCAGGTGTGGTGGCGGGCGCCTGCAGTCCCAGCTAGTCAGGAGGCTGAGGCAGGAGAATGGCATGAACCTGGGAGGTGAAGCTTACAGTGAGCCGAGATCGTGTCACTGCACTCCAGCCTGGGCAACAGAGCGAGACTCTGTCTCAAAAAAAAAAAAACACAATTTTTCAGAATTGAAGAAAGCTCTGTCTTCACAGAGAAAAGCCATAGTTCAGAGTGGGATAAAAATAAATCTAGGCGGGGTGCAGTGCAGTGGCTCAAACATGTAATCTCAATGCCTTGGGAGGCCAAGGCAGGAGGATCACTTGAATCCAGGAGCTCAAGACCAGCCTGACAATATAGGGAGACCCTGTCTCTACAAATAATTTTAAAATTAGCCGGGTGTGGTAGCGTGTGCCTGTGGTCCCAGCTACTTTGGAGGCTGAGGCAGGAGGATTACCTGAGTTCAGGAGGTAGAGGCTGCAGTGAACTATGATCATGCCACTGCAATCCAGTCTAGGTAACAGAGCCAGATCCTGTCTCAAAAACAAACAAATAAAATCTACGCTTAGGCATGTTTAATTGCAGTTGGACAATTTTAAGGGTAAAGAGAAAACTTTTGAAGCTGCCAGACTGGTGGGAAAGACGGATTCCCTTCAAAGAAACAATTAGACTAAAAAATAGACTTCTAATTAGCAACAATAGGAGCCAGAAAAGAGTAGAATAATATCTCCAAACACAGTGAAAAAGTACTTGTCAGCCTAGAATTCTACACCTAGCTAAACTATCACTGAAGAGTGAGATCAAAACATATTTCCAGGCCGGGCGTGGTGGCTCACGCCTGTAATCTCAGCACTTTGGGAGGCTGAGGTGGGTGGATTACTTGAGGCCAGGAGTTCAAGACCAGCCTGGCCAATATGTTAAGACCCCATCTACACTAAAAATACAAAAATTAGCTGAGTGTGGTGGCGCACACCTGTAGTCCCAGCTACTCAGGAGGCTGAGGCACGAGAATAGCTTGAACCCAGGAGGTAGAGGTTGCAGTGAGCTGAGATTGCACCACTGCACTCCAGCCTGGACAACAGGGCAAGACTCTGTCTCAAAATATTTCCAGACATACATGATTTAGAGTTTACTACCCATAGGCCCTCACTGAAAGATTAAAGGATGCACTTCAACAAGAAGGAAAATGATTAAAGAGATGGAGAAGTGAATCCCATCTTGGTCATGTTATTTGAGCCTTTGATCAAGTTCAACCTGAAGATACTCCTGGACTTTTCAGTTTCAGGTGCCCACAAAGTCCCACTTTGTTGAGGGAGGGGGAAGGAGTTAGAGTGTTCTCTCACTTTCAACCAAAAGAGCCCTCATTGACACCACAGCTTTCCCATGGATGCTAACTAAACCAATAAGATTGGTTCCCCCAGCTTGTTGTTTAGCAGAGGTAAATAAATATGTGTTAAATAAACGAAACATGGTCCCTGTCTTTGTGAATCATGGAATCTCATAACTATTGACCAGGAGAGTTCTGAAGACATTGAATCTTGGAATCTGTCCCCAAATGTGGCATCCTAGTTTATCTGGTCTTTGGACCAAGACCCAGCCCATCTAATGAGATTACCTTCCTGTTTGTAATCCCCACACCACCACCACCACACACGCAAGCACACACGCGCTCCTCCTATTAAGCTCACTCTCTCTGCTTGTGCCCACAACACCCTCACAACCCCTTCTCTGTTCCCTACCACCACCTTGAACACTTGCCAGGATGCGGCTCGCAGCACTGCAGTGTGGTTGGTGAGCAGCAGCAGATCACCCACATGGCTTTTATTCCTTGAGCATCCCACTGATATGTGACATTTAGTGTCAGATTTGGGGGTGATCTTAGGCAGGTGGAAGCCAGCTGGGAAAATGAGGTGGCTGAACTTGATCTCTATAAGGGTCTTACAGCCACAGAAAAGGGAGCCATCAAACAGCTGGATCTCCCAGTTCCCCGCCTCTAATAGAGTAGGTTCCTCATGATTTCTCTTATATACCTGGCTTTGATGTAAGATTTTCCTTGGAGAAGGAAAGTTTGGTTTTGGTTTTGTTTTCCTGAGACACGGTCTCACTCTGTCACCCAGGCTGGAGTACAGCAGTGCAATCACGGCTCACTGCAGCCTCAACCTCCCAGGCTCAAGTGATCACACCGCCCCAGCCTCCCGAGTAGCTGGGACTACAGGTGCCCACCACCATATCCAGCTAATGTTAGTTATTATTATTATTATTTTTTGAAGAGACAGCGTTTTGCCATGTTGCCCAGGCTGGTCTCAAATTCCAGGGCTTAAACAATCTACCCACCTCGGCCTCCCAAAGCTCTGGGATTACAGGCATAAGTCATGGTGCCTGGCCTGTAACAGTTTAAACGTAAGTTTGGAGCCGGGTGTGGTGGCTCCAAAACTCATTCCCCCTCCCTCACTGAAGTGGGACTTTGTGGGCATGTGAAACCGAAAAGTCCAGGAGTATCTTCAGGTTGAATTTGATCAAAGGCTCACACCTGTAGTCCCAGCTACTTGGGAGGCTGAGACAAGAGGATTATTTGAGACCAGGAGGTCCAGGCTGCAGTGAGCTATGATCAAACCACAGTGCTCCAGCCTGGTCAACAAGTGAGACCCATATCTTAAAAAAAAAAAAAAAAAAAGTTTTGAAAACTCCCAGAGCTGATGAAATATTAAGATCCCATCCAACTCAGTGCTCTACAATACCTTTGAAAGCGTAGAGACCAGAGGGTGATGGCAGAGACCTTGGGCATCCCAGAGGCCCACCGCTTCCCGCGGAAGACTTCTTCGGAAGACCTCTTCTGCCCGCCTTGCTCCAAGCAGATTCATCCTGCGCCTTTGCAAGGGAAGAAGTCAGTGTAGCGTCCCGCTGCCTTCCTCACTGGGCTTCACGGGAGCATTCGGGCCCCGTCTTGGTGAGATGGCCTGGGACAGCTCATCGTGCCTGGGAGCCTCCATTTCCCCTAACGGGCTCATCGGTACAGGCTCCAGCACCATGTATCCTGTTGGCTGAATCAGGCAGTCAGTGTCCAGAGCCCTGAGCTCAGCAGTGGGTGGGGGCTGCGAATTAGGAGTCTAACCCAGAGGAGGTTGATGGACTCGTCGCCATTTGTAAGCCAGAGCACAGGGTGTTTGGTCCTTCCAGCGCCCCCACAACTGCCACTCCTGCGCTCAGACAGACGTCTTCTGGGAGGCAAGTCCAGCTGGTCCCTCGGTGAGAGTGCAGGAGAAGTAGACAGGCTCCTCCCTGGGAGAATGCCAGAGAAAGCCCGCAGGCATTTAAAGTCCCCACCTCGGCCGGGCACAGTGGCTCACGCCTGTAATCGCAGCACCTTTGGGAGGCCGAGGCGGGCTGATCACGAGGTCAGGAGATCGAGACCATCCTGGCTAACAAGGTGAAATCCCGTCTCTAATTTAAAAAATTAGCCAGGCGAGGTGGCGGGCGCCTGTAGTCCCAGCTACTCAGGAGGCTGAGGCAGGAGAATGGCGTGAACCCGGGAGACAGAGCTTGCAGTGAGCTGAGATCACACCACTGCACTCCAGCCTGGGCGACAGAGTGAGACTCTGTCTCAAAAAAAAAAAAAAAAAAGAAGAAGAAAGAAGAAAGTCCCCACCTCAAAGGCATGGCCCAAGGGCAAGTGGGCAGGGCCCTGGCAGTGTCCACCCAGTGATGGACAGATGAGGTGGTGGCCTCCCACTGTCAGGATCCCCTCTCCTCCCTCTTCTTTCTTTCCTCTGTAAATTAGTGAGGGTTCTCCAGAGAAACAGAATCAATAGAAAACACGGAGAGGAGACAGCTAGATTTCTCTTGAGGAATTGGCTCACACAGTTGTGGGGGGTTTGCAAGTCTGAAATCGGAAGGGCAGGCCCCGAGCTGGAAACTCAGGCAGGATTTTATGCTGCAATCTTGAGGCAGAATTTCTTCTCTGGGGAAGCTGAATTGCTCTTGAGGCCTTCGAGTGATTGGATGAGGCCCACCTACATTACCGGGGATGATCTCCTTCACTTTAAGTCAATTGATTGCAGATGCTGAGCACAGCTACAAAACACCTGCACAGCAACACTGAGATTTGCGTTTAATTGAGTGATAGCCTCGCCAGGCTGATGGAATAGGAGCCTCACGCTCTGCTTCTCTTCATGTCCCTAGCCCTCCTCTCTTTGCACAGAAAGGCTTCTCCAGCGGGTGAGCGTGGGGGGCATGGTGACCAGTAGCTCTGGGCTCCTGTCTTTCCGGCTACATGACCAGAGAGGAAGGGGTTCCTCTTCTCTGTCTCCAGTTTAAAAATTCCCAGCAAGGATGGACCCAGGCGTCTGGGTATGAAACAAGATGATGGCATCGTCTGGATCCTAAAGCGGGTGAGGGGGTATTCAGGGGTGGCCGGGGACAGTACCCCCAGAAGAGAGGAGTAACACACACTCCTGAAAGGAGGAAATGCCAGTGGCAAAGCAGGACCTGCCCCCACAGGTCTCCTCCTGCAGGCAGGTGAGGCTGCGCCTAGCCTTCCCCTAACTCTCTGCCTGCACCTGCCAGCCTAGACCCAGCTCCTCCCGGCCCCACCACAACCCCATCAAGGAACATGAAGAAGCCTGAAGGCTTCTCACTTCCTTTTTTTTTTTTTTTTTTTTTTTTTACAGACAGGGTCTCTGTCACCCAGGCTGTAGTGCAGTGGCACAATTATAATCACTGCAGCCTTGACTCCTGGACTCAAGCGATCCTCCCACCTCAGCCTCCCAAGTTGTTAGGACTACAGGGGTGCACTACCATGCCCAGTTAATTTTTTTTTTTTATTTTGTAGGCCAGGCACAGTGGCTCACACCTGTAATCCCAGCAGTTTGGGAGGGCTAGGTGAATGGATCAACTTGAACTCAGGAGTTCAAGACCAGCCTGGGCAACATGACAAAATCCCATCTCTACAAAAAAATAGAAAAAATTAGCCAGATGTGGTGCATACGTGTGGTCCCTGCTACTTGAGAGGCTGAGGTGGGAGGATCGTTTGAGCATGGGAGGTGGAGATTGCAGTGAGCTGAGATCACATCATTGCACTCCAGCCTGGATGACAGAGTGAGGCCCTGTCTCCAAAAAAAAAAAAAAAAAAATTAGAGTAGGATTTCACTATGTTGCCCAGGCTGGTCTATGAACTCCTGGCCTCAAGTGATCCTCCTGACTCAGCCTCCCAGAGCACTAGAATTATAGGCATAAGTCACCGTGCTGGCCCTTTCCCGCCTCTTAAACACACTCCCCCATCATCATTATTTCCAGGGTATCTACTATGGCCTAGATGGTTGATGCCCATTTCTCCTTTAATCAATATCGCCTTAGTCAACAACCCTGGGGGCTTTTACAGAGGAGAAACCCAGAGAGGGGAAGGGACTTGCTCAAAGTCCCTCAGCTACTAAGTTGAGGATCCAAGACTTAGACCCGGAGACCCAGAGGAGGAATTTCTCACATCTGTGCGAAGCCAAAGCCCAGGACAGAAACTTCTCGCAGAAGCATGCTACTTCTTGCAAACAGCCTTTCTGGAAAAGCAATGAAGATTGGGGTTTTTTATGATTTGGGCCAGACCTTGGCCCTCCCGGTTGGCTCAGAGGTGAGGCCTGACAGTGGGGAAGGTATTTGAGAGTGAAGGTGTTCGTGTCCTTCCTCTGCCGCGTCCTGGGCTCCCAGCTGCCAGCCACAGCTCCGACAGCAGAGTGGCCTAAACCCTCTCATCTAATTAAAAAATAAAATCAAAGAAAGAAAACTTTTTATTACACTCTCCTAATGGTAGAAAATAGTTTCAGGCATAAAAAGGCATTCACTGGCTACTTCCCAGGCGTCAAAAATTAACAGCCACTACATTTTATTCCGAGGAATTAATGGAAAATTTTACATGGTGGTGTAAAATGCAGGGGACAAGATGAAGGACATGATTCTTCATTGAACAGCTCAGTCCCTTGCTTGCAGCAAAGACACTGCTTTGGCCGCCTGCTCTGAGCAGGAACTATGGGTTCACAGGGGCCAAGTAGGTTATGTGGGGGATGGAAGGGAGAGGTGGGGGGAATTGGCTGCAGCCTCCAGGGAAGCTTCTGAACCCCCCAGTTGCACACACTTCTGAACCCTGGCCCCATCCAGTTGTCATCTTTCCTGCAAGACCCCTTCACCCTGAATGATTGCTGACGGTGAAAACTTCAGACTCAGGGGCAGTAGAACTCGGTTCTAGTCCTAATTCTGCCTCAGTCTCTCCATCTGTCAAATGGTCTCTAGAGCTCCGGATCCTGAATCTCTGAATCCTGATGTAAAACAAACTTGGTCTGTGTCTTCTCCTAAAAATATGAGCAAGAGCCTGGGCGAAGCTGGGTTTGAATCCAAGCTCAGCCACTCATCAGTGTCATGACCTTAGGAGAGTCACCTCTCTGAGCCTCAGTCGCCAACTCTGTAAAATGGGGACAATGGGACACCCCTCTGAGGAGGGCTGTGTGATGTAGACATCAGTTTGTCCCACCTTGTCTAGCTCCAGGGGCCCCCAAGTGAACTCCCAGTGACACAGGCCCAAGCTCCTTTTCTCCTTTTCTTGTTTCCACAAAAGAGTTTATCCTGAAACATGCCAGTGAGCAGTGAACACTACTGACGCCTCCTGGGGCTAGTGGAGGGGAGGGTTTACATCACTCACTTGACAGCAAACCCCTGACAAGCCCTTTGGACCATGCTGGAAAGAGAAATCAGTTACTCCCTGGGGAGTGGGATGGAGTGGGCACGGAGCAGAGGGAACTTTTCAGAACATAATGTGAGCATATTTGGGAAAGGCAATGTGCAATTCACTGTTACGTCTGTGTTTTCTCTTTTACTTGCTTTTTTTTTTTTTTTTTTTTTTTTTGAGACAGTCTTGCTGCGTTGCCCAGGCTGGAGTGCAGTGACCCGATCTTGGCTCACTGCAAGCTCCGCCTCCCAGGTTCATGCCATTCTCCTGCCTCAACCTCCCGTTAGCTGGGACTACAGGCACCCGCCACCTCACCCAGCTAATTTTTTGTATTTTTAGCAGAGATGGGGTTTCACCATGTTAGCCAAGATGGTCTCGATCTCCTGACTTCGTGATCCACCTGTCTCGGCCTCCCAAAGTGCTGGGATTACAGGCATGAGCCACCACGCCTGGCCATCTGTGCTTTTTCTTTAAAATGTCCCTGAATCCAAACTTTAAGTTTTTAAATACATTTATTTTTAAATAAACATTTACACGTTTAATCATATTGGCAATTAAGTTATGCAAGGAGCTGTAAGCTCGGGGTGAAGTCCCCCTCCTCCTCGGCTTCTGTCCACTCCATGGGCTCAGGCGCCCCCTTGCCAGCCGTGTCCTTGCTCCTTCTCCAGCCTGGACCTTTCTCCAGATCACAGGGCCTCCCGGGCATCTCCCCCGATGCCCCATGTCCCACTCGGAGGGTCCAACATTGAGCACAGCTGCTCCCCACCCCCAACCCCACCCCCACCTCCTCTGTCTCCACCAGCTGCCCAGTTGTGAGCCAGGGTACTGGGCTCCATCCCGGCCACCCTCCTACTCCAATAATTGTCCCCATGGATTCCACCTCTAGGACCTCAGTTGAGTCTGTCACCTACTCTCCAGATCTGCCACGCCAACCCTAGTTACCATCTCTTGGCTTCCCGCCCCATGCCTGGAGCTCGGGCTTAGCCAGCAGTCTCACTGTTTGAGAGCCCCGCACACCAAGCTGTGTCCTGCCGCGGTGCCTCTGCTCACACCACGCCCTCTCCCTAGCCTGCTCTTCCCTCTGTTTATTTCTCCAGCTCGTGTGCCCTGCCTCATCTCAACCTCACACCTAACTCATTTCTAGACACTCTGTACATCACCTTCTAGCCTGGTTCAAGCAATCAACTGCCTTCGAAAACACGTGATGAGCACCTTATGTGTGCTGGGGACACAGCGCCGAGTCCCTGCCCTCAGGGAGTGCCCGGTCTAATGAAAAAGACACAGACAACTAAAATCCTGTTTTGATGATGTGGGATGAAGGGTTCTTATAGGACTGGATAGAAGAACTCCCTGACACAGCTGGGAGATGAAGAACAGCTTCCTGGCCGGGCGCGGTGGCTCACACCTGTAATCCCAGCACTTTGGGAGGCTGAGGCAGGTGGATCACGAGGTCAGGAGATCGAGACCATCCTGGCTAACATGGTGAAACCCCGTCTCTACTAAAAAAGTACAAAAAATTAGCCAGGTGTGGTGGCAGGCGCCTGTAGTCCCAGCGACTTGGGAGGCTGAGGCAGGAGAATGGCATGAACCCAGGAGGCGGAGCTTGCAGTGAGCGGAGATCGCGCCACTGCATTCCAGCCTGGGCGACAGAACGAGACTCCGTCTCAAAAAAAATAAATTAATTAAAATTAAAATTAAATTAAAAAAAAAAAAGCTTCCTAGGGGAAATGGGGTTTCGGTCAGGCCTCATCAGAGGAGGATGTATTCAGCCCACACAGCTGGCAGAGAGCACAGCATTGGTAAAGGCCTGGGGTCACCTAACCAGCCTCAAGAAGTCTCCTCCTGGTGGCTCCTTTGCCATAAACCTAGCCTGGGAGCATTTCCAATTCTTCGCAGCACTGCCCAGAGGAAAACTCTCTATGAGGATGAAGATGTATTTATTTGGTTGTAAAGTGAAAGCCAGACCAAGGCAGGGCATAAAGAGGAGGGATAATAAAGAGCTGGCAGAGGACGGCGCCCTGCAGCCCAAGGACCCTGAGCCCACCCTCCCCTCCGCAGAGGACAGTATTCTGCAGCCGGGGGACCCTGAGCCGACCTTCCCCTCAGCTCAGTGCTCCTCCAACAAAGGTCCTGTCACAAACACATAGCAAGCGCCTGCTGCTTACCAGCCCTGTGCCAGGCACGGGGGATACAGCAGCCAACGAGACAAAGCCCCTGCTATCAGCCAGAGATGGACATGGACCTGGCAGTGACAGGCCAGGGCTATGCTGAGGCAGCAGGAACCCTGGGGCCTCAAGAACCCAGAGGCAGCCCCTGGCCTGGCCTGGCAGGTGTAGAGGGTAAGAGAAGGTAGACAGAGACAGCATCCAGGAGCCAGGGCCAAGTGAAGGAAGAGGGTATGCAGGATGCCCCCCAGCTGTGGTCTAGGGCCTCTGTGTCTGCAGGGGCCCTGACATGGGACCACCACCATGGCCCTGCTTCTCCCACCCCCTAACTCACAGCCCACGCAGCCACCCAGACCTCCTGCTGCCCTCCTCTTTTTTTTTTTTTTTTTTTTTTTGAGACAGAGTCTCACTTTGTCGTCCAGGCTGGAGTGTAGTGGTGCCATCTCGGCTCACTGCAACCTCCACCTCCTGGGTTCAAGCGATTCTGCTGCCTCAGCCTCCCAAGTAGATGGGATTACAGGCGCGTGCCACCATGCCAAGCTAGTTTCTGTATGTTTAGTAGAGATGGGGTTTCACTATGTTGGCCAGTCTGGCCTCGAACACCTGACCCATTGGCCCGCCTCAGCCTCCCAAAGTGCTGGAATTACAGGCATGAGGCACCATACCCAGCCTTCTGCTGCCCCTTGAGTCCTTGCCCTGGTAAACAGTCCCAGCCAGCCTTGTTCTCTGGGGTCGACTTGGCCACAGCCTCCTCCATGCATCCCCTGCCTGCCCACCCATACCTAGTCCAACCCCACAGAGGTCCCAGGGCAGAGGCTGGGCCACTGTCTAAGCAGACACACACCTTCCAACATGGCCCGAGATGCCTGTCTGCCCATCTAGTGGACACCCCCCATCTCTGCAAGGGGTCCCTTTAGAGAGCCCCTCTCCTCTCCCACAGGGAGGGGACAATAACTGACCCCCTCCCAGGGGTGACAACTTACTATCCAATAATTCCCCTCTCTCCGTCTCTTGTCAGTTTACTGCTTATGGAGCAGAACAAGGTGAGGAGCCAGGGGAGCCAGGAGATGCTGGGGATGACCGAACTGGCTGGACTGTATAAGCCCCGAAGGGTGTGTCTGGTCTCAGTTTTAACTATGCTCTTTAGAATGCAGGGGACTTGGCCAAGTGCGGTGGCTCACTCCTGTAATCCCAGCACTTTGGGAGGCAGGTAGATCACTTGAGGTCAGGAGTTCGAGACCAGCCTGGCCAACATGGTGAAACCCCATGGCTGCTTAAAAAAAAAAAAAATTAGCCAGGCATGGTGGCACACACCTGTAATCCCAGCTACTCGGGAGGCTGAGGCAGGAGAATCACTTGAATCTGGGAGGTGGAGGTTGCAGTGAGCTGAGATGGAGCCACTGTGCTCCAGCCTGAGTGACAGAGCAAGATTCTGTCTCAAAATAAAATAAAATTTAAAAATAATATGGCGTACTTGATGCCTTTGTCTGTAGCTTGGCCTCAGGCACCATTTCTGGGGCAACAGAAAACTTCATTTCATGCCTCACCTGGTATGCGTGCAAAAATGTTCATTGACTCATTACCTGCAACCATGAAAAACTGGAAACGACCCTCAGGCCTAACAGTAGGGGAGGATTATAAACTCTGCAAGAGCAGGAACAACATCTGCCTTGTTCGTTGTTAGGTCTGCAGTGCCCAGCGTGGTGCCCGGTACACAGTAGGTGCTCAGGAAACATCTGTGGAAGGAAGAGAATAAAGGAGGGAGGGAGGGAGGGAGGGGGAAAAAGGAAGAAGAAACTTCGAAAGTTCTTCCGGAATCCCAGAAAGCAAACCTTCCCTGCTCCCGCCGAGCTGGAGAGGACGCACCTTTTGGGGGGCTGTGACTGTTCATTTTTAAAACTTCCATCCAATGCCCCTAAAAACTTCCATCTTGAGTGTTTTTCTTTTTTGATTTTCATCCTTCACCATTTTTTTAACACTCACGGTTGAATTTCTCATTTGGAGAAGCTGATTGAATTGTGGCTCGGGGGAACCGAGACAGTCCCTTTAGACATTTAGAGTTCCAATCATGCTGTCACCACCCCAATCCCCCGCGCTTGGCACCAAGGAAACCATCTCTTATGAGAGCCGATTATCTTTACAGCCTAGAACGTCACACTCTAAAACACAGGCTCTGCAAATCAGAATTCTCCGTGACTAATGTACGTCCAGTGAAAATATCAAAATGCCTATTTAACAGGAGAGGGCTGATTGGAAAGCCCATCTGACCTGCTGGTGAAGTTCCGTGGCTGATGTCATTTGAGAGTCACCGGCTCCAAGCCTGGGGAAGGTGGTGAGATCACCTGTCTGAGGGCCACTCTGTCTCATCCCTCAGGGCCCAGTCAGTGCCCACGGTCCTCCCTCCAGAGACAGTGGCAGGCAGGGGAGGCCAGCGGACGGGGAGGCACGCACGTCAAGTGGGCGCCTACTGTGTGCCGAGCACTGTGCCAGGAAGGATCTCATGCAGTCTGAGAACAGCCCTGCCGGCTGAGATTTATCACTCTTTTGCAGAGGGAGCTTCCTATGGGATCTCACAGGATAAAGAGGAGTTAGTTGGGGGAAGTGGAGAGGCCTGGAAAGGCATTCTATGAAGAGGAGACGTCATTGCAAAGGCAAGAGGCAATAAATAGAACAAAAGCAGTCTGGTGTTGCTGAAGCTTAAAGTGCCAGCAGGGAGAGAGAAGGACAAGGCTGGAGAGGTGGACAGGGAAGGAGCAGGGAGGCACAACTAGAAGCCTGGAGAAGCTGGAGTAGGCTGCCACTGTCATTCAGGGGAGAGATGGCAGAGGCTGTAGAGATGTGTGCTGGAGGCAAAGCCAGCAGGACTGGGTGACTGATTCAATGCCCACGGAGGCTGAGGGGCAGTGAGGACCCAAGGATGACACCCAGATTCCAGTCTCCAGAGCTGATGGCGGGGCTGCCTCTGATTCGGGGACTCAAGGGAGGCACCGATGGGGGGAAGATGCGGCATTGCCTCGTGGGCATGCTGGGTTCATGGTGCTCGTGAGACGTGAGCCCAGGATGACAGGGTCTGACTCATAGTGGGTCTAGACCCAAAATCGAGGCACAGATGTTGGTTGTGAGCTTGACAATGATCCCTACAGCCACAGATCAGAGGGGTGCACATGGAGCGTGGGGGAGGCTGCAGATGAGCACCCTGTTCATTCATCCTGCACACAAGTTCCATTTGGCCTACAGTGTTTCAAAAACCTTTGAGCCAATGTTTAAAAATCAAGCATGCTCTCTTAAAAATACAAATCTTTGGTTTTTCTTAGAACTCAGAAGACCTGGCAACAGAGACTGGAAATCCCTCAAAGCAACCATCACCGAGGAGTGGTTGTCCCTTAGACAGGGGCACGCGATCTCCCGTTCACCACAGCCCCCACCCTTGTCTATTGCCTCCCAGAACCTGAGGCTAAGTAGTTCTTGTTGGTGATCACAGCACTTGTAATGATTCTTTGTCCCCCGTCTCTATCAAATGCAGGGAAACAGAGCAGTCTCAGAGAGTCAGATCCACGCGTTTAGGTAAAATAGGAGAGCATATATGTTTGCAGAGCCCAAGACAATTCCTTTGCCTTTGCCACACACAATGAGTCTCCATCAAAGGCCTAGCCCAGGCCAGACCTTCTTCTCTCATTCACGTGATCTACTGGTGTCCCCTGGTCTAGAGAGAGAAGAGAAGACGCAGGGAAGAGAAAGAGATCAAAGAAAGAGGATGATGTGGGAAATTGTCAGGGAAGAGACTCTCAGAGGTGTCCAAGACTGCCTGGAAGTCAGATCGGGTAGGGCAGGAAGGATCTGTCCCAGGCAAGTGCACACAAGGCCACACATGCATCCACACACAAAGAAGAATTGCACAGACATGCACACAAACACGCATGTGCACACGCATACACCAGGACATCTCTAGGCCCGCTTACACTCATGTGTGCATGCCCCTCTACACACAGAGGCACATGTGTGCACACACAGAGAGCAGACCAATAAAGGGTACGCACACGCATAGGCAGGCAAACACCCACATGTAGGTGCATGGTCACATACGCTCAGGCACAAAGATATACGTGTCTGCACAGACACGGACATACCCCTGTGCACAGAGCCACCCGAGCCTGTGCCCTCCCAGGGATCCGCACTCCCACCTCACAAAGCCCTGCCAGTTCCAAACCAGCAACTTGTAACTAAATAAATATGATAAACAACTCCCCTCCAGATGGCTCCGCACACACCCCCACTCCTCTTGCTTAGAGGGATGGCACATTCTATGCCAATAAATCCTCCTGTTTGAAAACATTTGCCTTCTTAATTGGCCCGTTTATGGGTAAAATATGTTTCTGGGTAGTGCTCTGCCAGAATGGGATGCCGAGACGCAAGGCTGGCGGTGTGTGCTGCCGCCCCGGCCTGGAGGGGTCAGACTTGGCCCACCCCCAGAGACAAGGCCCAAAGCGGGGGTGAAGGGGTCTCAGCACTGCCAGGGCAAGCTCCCCCATGATCTTTTCCTCCCTGTGCCTGCATGTCTTTCTTGGGGTTCACATTTGTTGACTTTAACTGTATGTGGCACTGTCCAAGGTCCTTAGAGGAATCCACTGGTCCTGACTTGCCTTTCTCTGAGAGCAAGCCTGTGAGGTGCAGCTGACTGTCATAGCCCCCAAAGATATGTCCACATCCAAATCCCTGGAACCTGTGAATATGACCTTATTTAGGGAAAGAGTCTTTGCAAATATAATTAAGTTAGGGATCTTAAGATGATATCATCCTGGATTACCCGAGTGGGCCCTAAATCCAATGACAAGTGTCCTTAGACAGGAGAAGACACACAGTGGAGACGTGAAGACAGAGCAGAGATTGGAGACCACAAGCCCAGGAACGCCAGGGATCGCCACATCTTTTCCAGAGAAGGCAGGGCAGGGTTCTCCCCCGGAGTGTCTGCGGGAGCGTGGCCCTGCTGACACCTTGATACGAGACTGCTGGCCTGAGCTGTGAGCGAATGCGTGTCTTGTTTTCAGTCACTCAGTTCATGGTCATTTGTCACAGCAATACCAGGAGACTGATCCACCCCGTCATGTATGGGAGGTGCCCCGACCACACACAGCCAGGCTCAAATCCATCCTCTGCTGCCTCATGGGCTCTGCAGGAGACCCATGCTGGAGGTGGGAAAACTGAGACCCAGAGAGGGTCGAGGCACCAGTCAGTGGCCAGGCAAGGACTAGAACGCAGCACCTTGGCCCTCCTCATGTGGCACCCACCCCGGCAGTTTCCACATCAGGAGCAGGGAGGGGAGGATGCCCAGCCCAGGACAGCCCCAAGCGGAGGGTCCCCTTAGGGTCCCACTCTGAGATGCTCTGAGGAAGGACAGGAAAGAGACCTCCTTGGGGGATCAATTTTCCTTCATTCTAAGATGGCCCAAGGTGGGTAAAGCGTGAAGACCCCCCATAGCCACTCCAGCGAGTGTTCAGATACGCCATGTGCCAAGACAACCTCTCCTTCACGTGCCCCCACCCCTACCCCCAACTGGGGAGGCAGTTTCTGACATCTCTGCTTCCCTTGCTCCAGGCAGGAGAGTGACGCTGGTGAGACCCCACATAGCTGGGTTACCAAACTGGTTGGCAACAGAGCCGGGATTCTAGCTCAGGCCCCTCTGCTTCCAGTGCCGCCTGCTATGCTGCCTCCCAGGTAAGAGTCAGGAGCACGTCCCAGGGTCAGGGGATGCAGCCAGGCCACCAGAAACAGCATGAGGCCCTGGTTCCTCTTTCCCCCTCATCTATAAACTACTGGTCTCTGGCTCCGCTGCCCATTGTGGGCCAGGGTGGGTCGGAAGTTTGGATCATCCACTGTGTGGCCTTGGTCAAGTCCTCTCCCTCTGTGGGCCTCCATTTTCTCATCTGTACAATGGGGAACATGGTAATAGCCATTCCTAAGAGTTGTAGTGAGGACCCATGGAAATAAAACCCCGGGAGCCCTTAGCAACATGCTGGCACCCAGCAAGCGCTCAATAAATGCTGGCGGGTGTTCAAGCAAGGTTAGAGGTCAGTGAGAGGGAGCACCTTACCCCTAGCCACAGAAGGTCACTTGACCAAAGTGGAGGGGAGTAGGGGAGCCTGGTTGTGCTGGCAGTGGGCGGGACTGCAGCCCTGCCTCTGTGCTCACCATTAGCACCCCTCCCTAAAGGACACCAAATCCTCTGCCCATGAATCAGCCCAGCTGCTGTTCTCAGAGCCAAGCGATGGCCGAGTGATCTGCAGATACAGGGAGAAGGGGAGAGAGGAGCATCATCCTGTACGACAATGTGACAGCTGAAGTTCCCAGTTCGGCTAATACGAACAGAAACCAGATCATCAACGTCACCCAGGAAGGGTCGGCTAAGATTAAATGCAGGAAGAACAAAGGAAAGTGGCAGTGTTGGCGCTGCCAAACCAGGTTCTGCAGAGGCAGTGGCTGTGTGGCCTCCAGAGTCAGGTGTCTGGTCCCTCCTCCCATTGCAGGCAAAGCAGCGGCCCTTTTCTGTTTCATGTCGTGGGCTTCCCTGTAAGATCTCATTTGATGAAATGAGTCTGTTGCCAGAAAACATTTGGAACAGCCCTATCCTGATCCAATTGTCTTTTTCATCAATTAATTCATTTGGTTCAACTTAGCACGTACTGAGTATCTACTAAGTGCAGGCCTGCAGTGGCGCTGAGCGCAGGACTATGCTGCTGATGGTATAAAGGGAGAGATCATACAAGGAAATGTAGTTTCCACAGGGAAGAGAGCCAGGCAGCATGTGTGCGGAGCTATAAGGATATGTAACTGGGGAGCCCAGGGTCTCAGAACCAGGCCAGGCAGTGGAGCTTTGCCCTTGCTCTCAAGGACAAGCGGCAGGTGTGGGAGTGACAAGATCCAGCCCAGAGACTAAGAGGTACCCCTGGCTGCTGAGTGGAGAATGGTTTGTAGGAGGTCAGGGAGACAGCAGGAAGGCCAGTGAGGAGGTCCTGGCAGGCAAGCCATCCTGGTGGCCTGGAACAGAGCCGGGGCAGGTTTCATGGATGTGCAACCTGAGCAACTACACAGGGCCCTCACTCAGAAGGGCTCCACACTTGGTTTAATAGTCTATTGTTGCTGCCTTGAAATTCTTAATAATTTTTGAGCAAGGGGCCCTGTATTTTTACTTTGCACTGGGCCCCTCAGTGATGTAGCCCATCCTGACCAAAGCAGGGCAGGGATCTTTCTGTAACAAGCAGAGTCCTAAACAGACCTTTCCCACTGTTGTGCTGGAGCTGGCTTGTACCAGGTCTGAGACCCTATGGTTCAACTTTTTCCCCCCACATATTCCAGGGAGCACAGGAATGGCCGAATGTGAAGGAACTTTTTGTCACGTTGGTAGCTTGAAGCTGGCCATAGTAAGAGAATGTACACGATGGAAATCAGCAAAGATTACAAATCAGGGTCTTTTTTTCTGAAGGCATTTCTTCATCAGCGCTTCCCCAAGTGCATCCAAGGCCCTCCTTGGCAGTATGATAAAAACATGTCTTCTGGGCACCCCTCCCCAGGCCTTGCTAGGCACTGTGCAAGGTGAGGCTCAGCCCCATGAGATCCCCTCAGCCCCGAGGCCACACTGGGCCCACAAACCTCGCAGAAGGAGAAGGAGGCAGAGGAAACTGGTGGAGTGGGGTTGGAAAAGGAAATTTGCCTAAGGTATGGGGGTGGGAGCTCACCAGGGAAGTAGAGGGCAGCGGTTTGGGTCTGTGCTCTTGAGAACCAGCTCCAGGGCAACAACTGAAGTCCCCAGCCTGGGACCCACTCCCACCCTCCCAGGAGCGGGTTGCCTTCCGGCTACGCCAGATGCAGGACCTGAGGTGGGGGACACACATGTACCCAGGTCCACAGAGCTGTCCTGCTTTGCTGGACTCCTGGGGCCAGCACAGGGACCTGGAACAGGGAGACCCCCTAGAAGATGAGCTAGCAGCTAGCAACTGCGGCCCCCCACCCCAGCACCGCAGAGTGGGCCTCCGTGCACAGTAACTATTGCTATGATTGTTGTTACAATGGCCCCACCTCCTGGCTGGCTT
The DNA here is from genome assembly GCF_008728515.1 of Papio anubis. NCBI lineage: Eukaryota > Metazoa > Chordata > Mammalia > Primates > Cercopithecidae > Papio > Papio anubis. The sequence goes on along the minus strand of NC_044991.1, from coordinate 60,907,242 downwards.
GGTCCCCTTCTTCTACACGAGGGCTCTCGGCCTCCAGACCCTGGCAGGAGCTAGGACACAGCCCTCTCCCTACCCATGGGGGTGTCCCTGCGGGCAGGCGGGGGACGAAGGAGTGAGGGGGGCAGTGGGGACCTGAGAAGCATGGAGAGAGGGGAAAGCGAGGTAGGGCAAGGGAACAGCCCCCGATGCTAAGCAGACACCGCTCCCCGCCCCACTCCACCACCTCCTCTAGGCCCCTGCCTGCGCCAGGCGTAGACCAGCCGGGAGGAGCCCACTGTCTCCTCTCCCCTCAGTTTGGCGGGAGCGGGGTCTCACAGCCTGGGACATGGCGCCACCTGCAGGCCCCTGGGCGCGCTGCCGCGTCGGCCCCTCAAACCCAGGAAGAGGGATGGGGAGGACCCCACACGCTCTAGGGCTCCCCCCACAGCGTTTCCCAAAAGATATTCGGCGGAACTCACACCCTGGTCAGGTAGTTTGGGAGATGTCCCTTGGAGATTCCCAATGCACATTTGACCCTGAAGTCTGGCTTGAGTGAACGCTTCCATTCCCTAAATAAACACAAGCCTCAGTTTCCTCATCTGCAGAATGGGGATGACGGTGTTGCACTAGAAAAGATTATCTCACAGACCAGGTGGGATTCTCAAACTTGCTGCTTGGGACAATGCGGCAGCAGGCCAAGGAGCACCCAAGAATGCTAGGAGCTACCAGAGCCAAGGAGGATCCTTCTCCACCAGACACTCTGCTGATACCTAGATTTTGGACTTCTGATCCCTTGAACTGTGAGAGAATATATTTCTGTTGTTGTTTTTTTTTTTTTTTTTTTTTGAGACGGAGTCTTGCTCTGTGCCCCAGGCTGGAGTGCAGTGGCGCGATCTCGGCTCACTGCAAGCTCCGCCCCCCCGGGTTCACGCCATTCTCCTGCCTCAGCCTCCCAAGTAGCTGGGACTACAGGCGCCCACCACCTCGCCCGGCTAATTTTCTTGTATTTTTAGTAGAGACGGGGTTTCACCGTGTTAGCCAGGATGGTCTCGATCTCCTGACCTCGTGATCCGCCCGTCTCGGCCTCCCAAAGTGCTGGGATTACAGGCTTGAGCCACCGCGCCCGGCCTATTTCTGTTGTTTTAACTGAAGTTGGTGTCCACGTTACAGGCTGCTGATGTGGCCTGGCCACACGCCTGCCCAGTGTCGTCTCTACTTGGAGCAGTGGGGTTTGACTGTACAGGATCACAGCTGCTGCAAAGCTGTCTCCACATCACTGAGGGAAATGGAAGGCAACCTTAGAAGCTTCATCTCTATCCTCTCCTGGCCCCAAATTATTGCCTGAGAACCTAATTTTCTTTCTCCCTTTCTTCCTGTTTTCTGTTCCTTCTTTCCTTCCTCCTTCCCTTTCCTTCCGTCCTTTCCTGCCTGCCTGCACTTGCCTTAGTCTCATGCCCTCCATCCCATCTAGCTCCAGCCTCCCTCTCCAGTTCTACCTCCCACTCACTCCAAGCAAGCCCCTTTCCCCAGCCAACTCCTCCTGAGGCAGCCCCTGGCCTCCCTGCCGTGTCTCCCTCATCAGGTTCCCTTGGTCTACAGTGTTCCACCCCTCACAGGCACACGTGGAAAATCTGCTCCTTCACGTGCAAGCTCAGATCCTGTCTCCTCCTGGCACACTCTGGCGACAGTACTTCCCTCTGACTTTCCACCACACCAGTGTTCACATAAACGTCTTTGTACCTGATCAGTGCCAGGCGGACCTAGGGGCTAGGAAGTACAGCGACCTCAGCATCTGGTAAGGGAGTGGGAAATGATGAAGAGACAGCGTGGAGGGGTGGGCAGCAGAGGAGGAAGCCGAAGCTCCTGCAGGACAGGGAGGGCTGTATCCAGGAGGGGAGGGCCACAGGGCCAGAGCACATGCTCCAGGAGACAGGGAAGTCTGGGTAACAGGATTTGGGGTTCAAAGGGAGATGAAAATGGGGGCCAGGTCATGACGCCAAGTTAGCCATTCTGAGGACTTGATCCTGTCGATCTTGAGTGTTCAAGTGTGGGCTCCAGCCCACCTACATTAGAACTACCTCAGGAGTTTGTGAAAATGCAATTTTTTTTTTTGAGACAAGAGTCTCACTCTGTTGCCCAGGCTGGAGTGCAGTGGTGCAATCTCAGCTCACTGCAACCTCTGCTTCCGGGGTTCAAGCAATCCTCCTGCCTCAGCCTCCCAAGTAGCTGGGATTAGAGGCACGTACCACCACACCCAGCTAATTTTTGTATTGTTAGTAGAGACGAGGTTTCACCATGTTGGCCAGGCTGGTCTCGAACTCCTGGCCTCAAGTGATCCACCTGCGCCGGCCTCCCGAAGTGCTGGGATTACAGGCGTGAGCCACTGCGCACCCAGCAGTGAAATCCAATTCTTGAGTCTCCACCCAGCTCTGAGGATTTTTCACAAGTTCCTTGGATAATGGTGACGCACCTTTAGTCTGCCCAGAACAGGAGAGGATAGAGGCAGACTGAGGGATTCGAAAGGACCAAGTGTCACGATCAGATCCACTTTTTGGAAGAAACTGGTAGCACCAACCACATATCTATCTTATGTTCTTGGTTCTGCCTCCATGGTGGACACTGTCGTTCCACCTACTCAGCAACTATCCCTCCTTCCTCCTTGCTGACAGAAGCCTAATTCCAGCCAGTATCAAGTAAGTGGGCAGTAATATATTCAGGGAAGGGAGGCTCCAGCCCTAGCCCTACGGGAGAGCCCTATTGGTCCCTTTCGTCCGGTACAAACATTCCAGACTCCCTTGCAGCAAGAAGTGGCGATGTGACAGTTATGGTCCATGAGGCATAAGGGACAAGTTGTGAGATGACTCGGGAAGCCTGGCCTGTTAACGTAGGCTCAGGTGAAGGAAAAGCTGGCGGGTGCTGGGCCTGCTGCTTCCTGACACTGGGCATGTGAGGAAGGGCCATCTCACAATCAAGAGACGGCAAGCCTTCCAGCCAGGTGCGGTGGCTCACTCCTGTAAACCCAGCACCTTGGGAGGCCGAGGTGGGAGCATCGCTTGAGTCCAGGAGTCCAAGATCAGCCTGGGCAACATTGTGAGACTCCTTCTCTACAGAAAATTTAAAAATTAGCTAGGAGTAGTGGCGTGTGCCAGCTACTCAGGAGGCTGAGGTGGGAGGACTGCTTGAGCCCAGAAGTTTGAGGCTGCAGTAAGCCATGATTACAGCACTGTATCCAAGCCTGGGTGACAAAGTGAGACCCTGTCTCAAAAAAAAAAAAAAAGGAAAAAGCCTCTATGTGTGCAGGGTGCCAGAGCAGAAGGATGCAAAGAATCTGGTTCTTGAGGACATGGTTGAGCCACTACCCCAAACCCAGAACCCCCGCCTCGCCCCACCACCAAGACTTCTTGTCCTAAAATTTTTAGACTGTAACCACCTTGAGGGCAGGGACTCTGATGCCTGTACTCCTGGCCCCTTGAACAGTACTTAGCACACAGTAGGTGCTCAATAAATATTTGTTGACTAAGTTTTCATAAGTAAGTAAATGTCTTCATTGCTTATACCAGTGGGTTGAGGCTTCTGTTGCTTGTAGCCAAGGAATCCTGACTCAGTAACTTCTCTGTGGCCCCAAGAACCTCCTGAGAACAGGAGAGTGGCTGGGTATTACTGAACACTGTACCCCACAGGCCCTGGCACAAGACCCACACCTAGTAGAAATAAGCAGCTATTGCTCAGAGAAGTCACAGGCCCTGCCCCAGACCTGGCTCCTGGGTTCACGAGCTAGAGGACTGAGTCTGCAAGTTCCCCCCAAACAGGCCTAGGGCAAGACGCCCTGTAACAGCTGATGAGAAGAGCTTAAGAAAGTCCACTGTGGGGCCAGGCGCGGTGGCTCACGCCCGTAATCCCAGCACTTTGGGAGGCTGAGGTGGGTGGATCATGAGGTGAGGAAATCAAGACCATCCTGACTAACAGAGTGAAACCCCATCTCTACTAAAAATACAAAAAATTAGCCGGGCCTGGTGGCAGGCGCCTGTGGTCCCAGCTACTCAGGAGGCTGAGGCAGGAGAATGGCGTGAACCCAGGAGGCGGAGCTTGCAGTCAGCCGAGATCGCGTCACTGCACTCCAGCCTGGGCAAGAGAGCGAGACTCCGTCTCAAAAAAAAAAAAAGTCCACTGGGTCTCCCACACCAGTGATACCCAGAGGCCACACCAACTGCAGGCTGAGGGGGTGGAAGCTGGCAGCAAGCACTGCCACTAGATTTGTTTTGAGGTGAAAGAACTTCTGAGACTAGCCAGACCCAACCTCCACAGAAGTCAGGAATTTTTAAGCCACTGTCTTCAAGTCCCAGTTCTAAGTGTGGCAGCCCTGGGATGATGCAATGAGGGGTGAGGGACAGGGCATGAGCCGCTCCACACAGGCAGGACCTCAGGACTGATCTGCTGCCATCCCCTTGCTTTCCAGGTGAGAACAGGAGCCCCAGGGAGGGTAGGCAACTTGCCCCAGGGCACCCGGTGAGCAATGATGGTGTCTCGTTATGAACTCAGGTTGGTTTTACTTTAAAAGGTTTGGGAGTGAGCACGGGGGATGGGGGTGTCCTCTCAATACTGCAAATTTGCATGCAAAATTAAGGATGAATATGTAGAGATCCACCTTTCAGAAGAGGTTCCACAGCATGCATCACACTCTCAAGGGGATACAAGACCAAAAGAAAAGGGGACAGAGTGGAAGGGGCTGGGCCAGAGTCGTATGTTGAGTCTCAGCAGTCCTGAGGTGACCTCTGTGTCCTAGATTCTCAGTCACTGCCCTACACTTCCTCCCCATGGGAAAGGCCATTTCTTCAATGTTCCCGATGAGCCTTGTCTGATGGGAGCATCATGGCTTCCAACAGGTAAGGCTCCTGCTGGCACCGCCCATGGACACTGGCAGAGAAGAAATAGAGAAGACCCTGGAGTGCCCAAGAACCAACTCACCCTGAACTGTACCCAGAGAGTCACCAGGCAAGGTGAGGGCCAATCTAGAACTTGAACAGACTTCCAGTGAGACAAGCTTTGCTCTTTGATTCAAACTGTTGATACATGTCATGGTTAAGTCTTCCATGTTTCCAGACTCCACTGTACACCCTGCTGGTCTGGAAAGGGTCAGATCCCGAGGCAAATGATAGATTAAACACAACAGCAAAGTATGAAAATTAATCGAGATATTTAATAGACAGTGCAAACCATAATTTCATCTGAATATAAATGTATGCACATGTTTCCAATGAGTTATCTATCAGTTATCACAAACAGCAACAAGGACCTTATAGCTATGTTAGAAAACTGTATAGCTGGAACTTAATTCTAACAATCTCACTTGCTCTCAAGAGAACACCATCCATTTCAAATCAATGTCACAAACTCCAAAAGACCAGGGGAGCAAGGGGGTGAGGAGTGGGCCAGAGTGGTAAACACAGGGCCAATACACAGGTGATGGACAGAAACACAGCTCTGGAGGAAATCAAAATCGGATGCATTATTACAGCTAAGGGCAAGGAAAAGCCTATGGCTTTTGAAAAATGACTTTTCTGCCAGTACCGTACAAGTACACAAAGAGATGTGCAGCAAGTCAACTGACTTACAAGGACAGAGGCTACATTTCAGGTCATTTCAACTGCAATCGGTCGACCCTTTCCATTGAGGATTCAGCAGTGGAGTCAGCGTAGTCCAGAAGCTCAATGTTGGATTTGCAAATACAGTTTATTTTACAGAAATTCAACAATATAAACAGCAGGCACTTCCCACCCCGCCCACCCCCCTCCCCCCGCCCGTCCCCCCAGGTGCAGACCATGCTATGCAGAGAGTGAGCAGCAACACGGCCCTACTGCTTTGGAGTGAGTCGAGAGCGATGGAACCTGCCTGCACCACATCCTGCCTGCCCCGCACACGCACACGCCTGCTCGCTGCGCAGGTCACCACAGTCTGTCTGGGCCCAGCCCGCGCTGGACCCGTTACATGGATCCAGCCCAGTTCTCCAATTCCTTCATGTCGTCGTCTTCCTCTTCTTTCTTCTTGGCTGTGTGAAGACAGAAAAGGCTATTTAGGATGGCTAGTGCGTTCAACATGTTCTGGCCGGAAACGAGCGCTGCCTGTGCTCCATGGTGTCTGTCAAACAGCCCTGCCCTGTGGCCAGCCTCCTCTCCAGGCTGTAGGCAGACTGCTCCTTGGTGCCTAAAAGCTGCAACATACAACTCTGGAAAACCAAGCACACTTTGGCAGCACCCACCCTCCACCTCCAGCAGGCCCAGACAAAACAAGAGGGATTCTACACAGAGGCCCTCAGGATTCCCACGAGGCTTCGGTCCCAGAGCCTGCAAGGTGGGAGGAGAATGGGAAGAACCCCACAAGAGATCAAATCCTTGCCAACCCCCAACTCCACCTCAAGTGGCTTGACCCATGGCCACACAGCTCCAGGAGGCTCACTGGACAGCCTCTGCCCACACAGCTCCAGGAGGCTCGCTGGACAGCCTCTGCCCACACAGCTCCAGGAGTGCCTGCTGGGACAGCCTCTACCCACACAGGACTGCCTCTGCCCACACAGCTCCAGGAGGCTCGCTGGACAGCCTCTGCCCGCACAGGACTCCAGGAGGCTCGCTGGACAGCCTCTGCCCGCACAGGACTCCAGGAGGCTCGCTGGACAGCCTCTGCCTACACAGGACTCCAGGCAGCTGACTCTACTTGAGGGGGCCGTTTCCTCTTTCTACACGGGAGAGGGAGGTGACCACAGCTGGTCAGGCACTGCCCCCAGGGCGCTCTCTCTCATGCCATATCAAATTGCCTCACTTTTTCTAGAAGTTCTGTGTGGATTACTTCTACCTGGAGGTGAAATATTGTGCAAGGGGATGGGGGAAGGGAAGAAGGAGGAAATGAAGGTTTTATAGAATCAGGTCTCCAAAGGAATCAAAACTGTTTCCTTCCCCCAGGGGCGGCCTCTAGGGGCCAGGGCTTTTGCAGGTGTGCACAGCACAGGATACTAGAGAGGGGGCAAGAGCTGTCCTGGACTCATGTTCTCATACCTTCTCACAGTGCCTGGAACTTTCTCTTTAGTGAAATAGGAAAGATCATTCTAGAAAAGAGGCTCTCAACTGGGGGTGATCCAACCCCTACAAAGGGACATTTGGCCATGTGTGAAGACATTTTTGGTTGACATAACTCAGGGCGGTTGCTACTGGCACCTAGTAGGCAGAGGCCAGGGATGGTGCTGAACACCCACAGTGCACCAGACAACCCCGCCCTCCATTCTCTCGACCCAGAGAGGTATCTGGCCATGTCCATAGCGTCAAGATTAAGAAACCCTGTTCCAGAGAGAAACCAGAAAAAGCCAGGTGACATGGCCTCTGTAGCCACTACAATGGATCCTGTCTGGTTCTCAATCTTGGGCAAGCTCAGGACACAAACCAAAGCCAACCGACCACAAGATCACCCGCCACATGACCTCGTGGGTGTACCATGACTCTAGAAGCACTCACCGGGTTTTGATGGTAGGGCTATAGAGGGAACATTTGGTAGAGGGACTGTTTCGGGTCCACTGATTTCCAGCAAATTCTTGTCTAGTTCCTCCTGTTCTAGTTCTTCTAATTCTGCCATGAGCTCATCCTAGTAAAAGGAAACACAAAGTGAGTGCCCTCCCTGGGAATCCCAGCCCCCGCGGTCATGCCTCCTACCTAATTAATGCTCATGGAGACACACACCCCTCTGAGAAGGTCTGCGGGGAGGTGAACTCCAGGTTCCACACCCTGTGATTCAAATATCCTAAAGCAGCTTCTACTGGGGAACATATCACTGCTGCACATCACTGATGTAGACCTCGGTGTCCTGCACTACACTGTGAGCACCTGGGAGAGGGGATCGTATCTTTGCCTTCCTATTTCTTTGGCTCAGAGCTGGGCACACGAGTGAATGCTCAGAAATGTTTGCTGATTTGAAATGAATGAGATTCTTCCATCAAACTCCAGTGTGAAAACATGAAAACCCTGGTTTTGAGAGCCAAAGGTAAGAGCTGCAGGCTGTTTTCTCAGTTATACAGTGAGGGTCAGAAAGCACAAAGAAAGGTCGAGCAGAAAGGATCTGACCTTTAGGAGATTCAAATCTAACACAGTGGAGTACCTTCAACAGGGGCTGGCACCATTATTTTAAAAACCTAAGAGACTCAAGGTCCCAAATTGCTCAGCAGAAATTGGCAGGTGGCTGAGATCCAGACACATCCCCCGGGTCAGGGGTAAGTGCCCCCTACTCCTTGCTCTACCTTTCCCTCATGCTGGAGCTGTCTCAGGGCAAATCCTGTGAACTTCTCCAGGGCATGGTCATCTCTGCTGCCCAGCTCTGTGCCAGGGCCCACCCTGGAAAGGTGCAGGCTAGCTACTTGTTCAAATCAGTTAGTGACCTGAAGCCTGCTAAAGGGTTGTGATGAGCGTTCCTTTACTCTACCTAAGCTTCTACCCCAAATAGGGAAAGTGTCCCTCAAAATGTAGAATTCAGGGAGGGTTAACACCATGTCCTGTCTCTGTCCAAGTCCAAATGCTCCCTGCCTGAGAGCCTTCAAGAGCACATCAAGGGGCAGCCTCAGGGTGTCATTTGTGAAGCTTATGGGATCTGTACAAAACTACTCACCTCGTCAAACTCTTCTCCAAACCCTACAGGTTTTGAAATTGCTGTTGAAATCTCCTCTGCAAGTTCTTGCTGGTCAGCAATGTCCTGCATTAACTCATCAACTTTATCGATGTCCCTTCAAATGCAATGGACAGGTATCATATCAATTCGTTAGGCTGTGTAAAGAGGGCCTTGCAAGGCAAGGCAGGAGCAGAAACTGGGCCCCACACAATCAACTTCCCAGCCACACCCCCTGCAATGACTCCCTCTTACTTGTTACTTGGCATTATTGCCTGCCTCCTCCCCTTTAAAATAGAGAAGCACAGACTCAAGGGGACAGGAATGTCTTCAAGACACTACCCAGTCCAACACCCTACAGGTGGCACTATCAAGGTCCTACATGCAAATTAGCAAAGGTGTCAGACAAGACCGCAGGGCTTTAACTCCTGGGCCAATAGCTCTTTTTCAAGTCCAAGGGTAACTCTGCACGGGGGAAGTAAAAGCACGATCACAGAAGACAGCCATGCCGTCTAATGGGCCTTCCATCTACTCAGTCCACCTGTGGATCCTCTAGGACCCCCAAAGGAAAGGCAAATTCTGAAAATATGCAGAATTTTCTTCTACACACTGACAATCATATAAACCTGTATTTCCTCAAGCCAATATATGCACATATATGTCAACATTTGCACAGTATTTAATGAGCTGCACTCTGCTAGGTTTTTAGGAGAACACAGAAATGAGGCATATATGGTTCTCATTCAAGCAGCTCAGTCCAATGAACATCTACCCTCAGACAAAACCTCACTTATTTGAAGGCTACTTCTCCTGTAACCTTACATTCCTACAGCAAGATCAGCGATCAGCAAGCTTTTTCTGCAAAGGACCAGATAGTAAATACTTAAGAATTTATGGCCAGACAGTCTCTATTGCAAATACTTAACCCTGCTGCGTAGCACAAAAGCTGCCACAGACAATATGTAAATTAAGGGGCATGACTGTATTTCAATAAAACTTTTAAGGCCAGGCACAGTGACTCACACCTGTAATCCCAAAACTTTGAGAGGCCCAGGAGAGAGGATCACTTGAGGCCAGGAGTTCGAGACCAGTCTGGGCAACACAGTGAGACCCCATCCCTACAAAAAATTTTAAAAATTAGCCAGGCATGATGTCACACACCTGTAGTCCTAGCTACTCAGGAGGCTGAAGTGGGAGGATGGCTTGAGCCAGGATTTTGAGAGTGCAGTGAGCTAGGATTGGGCCACAGTATTCCAGCCCAGGTGACGGGATACAGTAAGACCCTGTCTCAAATAATAAAAAAACTTTATTTACAAAAATGGATGGCAAGCCCATAGGGTGCATTTTCCCCACCCATTGGACAGCACAGCTGAGTACCCAAAAGGAAGCAAAAAAGGCTCCTGGCACCCCCAAATATATGCTGCCAAATCTAGGCACTACAACAAATGCAGATTTTTTATTTTTATTTTTATTTTTTTTTAATTGAAATGGAGTCTCGCTCTGTCACCCAGGTTGGAGTGCAGTGGCACAATTTTGGCTCACTGCAACTTCCGCTTCCTGGGTTCAAATAATTCTCCTGCCTCAGCCTCTAGTAGCTGGGATTACAGGCGCATGCCACGATACCCAGCTAATTTTTGTATTTTTAGTAGAGATGGGGTTTCAACCATGTTGGCCAGGCTGGTCTCGAACTCCTGACCTCAGGTGATCTGCCTGCCTCAGCCTCCCAAAGTGCTGGAATTATGGTGTGAGCCATCTCGTCCAGCCCAAATGAAGTTTTATTCATGAGAGAGGTCTTCATTTGGAGCCTCCTTACCTTGGCCTTTACCTTGGCTAGTTACAACTGTAACAAGCTTGGTTATCTAGTTTCTTAGGCCACTGCCATGAGAGGTAGCCATATAGGGGAAGAAGGAGGGCTGAGGGCAAGATCACTGTCAGTACGACAGCTACAGCTGGGAGAGCAAGGGAGGAGGCAGAAAACGCCATCAAAAGCAGACACAGGAACAGAGAGATCCAAAGCTCTTGGATGAACCATACATTTCAGGGCCCCTGACAGCATCAGGGAAAAATCATGGGCACCGATTCTAATCCCAGTTCTATCCAAGCTCCCATGTGACACAGGGCAAATCAGTTTCCCTCTCTGGGACACAGCTTCCCCACCTTCACATTCACAGGTCTGGACAACAGGACCTTCTAAAGGCCTTTCCACCTTGAAACTATGCTCATCACAATAACCCTGAATTACTCAGAAAGTATTTTTGCATGCCATGAGATCTGCTTCCAAAGGCACATCATCCATTTTCGGAGTTCCAAAAAAGAATGAGAATTCAAACAAACTCAGGTGCTCGAATAGGTAAGTCAAGGGATCCGTCTGCCCAAGGCCATGGCCTGGGTACGAGGCATTCCGGGACTGGCACTGCCCTGTGGCGCAGGGGCGGGTGGACACGTACATGTTGTCATGGGCCGCCTTCATGGCCTTGGCGGCATAGCCCATGTTCTTGAGCACCTCGGTGTTGGTGTTGGCATTCTCCAGGGCCTCCCGCTGGAACTCGATGGTTGATAATGTGCCGTCGATCTGCGCCAGCTGCTTCTCATACCTCTTCTTACGCTTCAGTGCCTGGAGGGCTGCTGCATTGGGGAGAAAACAGGGTTTTAGAGAGCCCAGGCACAGGGCGAGGTCTTAGTGTTCACTGAGTTCTTTCCCCGACTCTACTGGAAGCACCTCTGTTGTTGCTTCCACTATAGCAGAGGGTTCATAAATTCTACACAAAGAGCACATTCAATTTTCTATAAAAACATAAAATTCACATACCTCAAAACACAGCCAGTAAACAAGCACACAAGCCAAAGTTCAACCCTCGGGTAACCACGCACACACACAAATCAAAGCATGGACAGCCACCCGAAGAAAAGGATGCTCTGGGGTCAAACTCCTTTAGGGTCAAAGTCCAGCTCACAGACTCAGGTGAGCTACTTGGCTTCCCAGATGGTGTCAGTGTGAGCAGCAAATGACATACTGTATGTGAACACCTGGCACATTCATCAGTGTGTATGCCCCTCAAAAAAAGCAGTTCTCATTATTATAAAGCAATTTTAAAGTACCATTTTATGCCAACTAAACTACAGAAATCATAAATATAATGACTATACCAAATACTAGATCCGTTTGGGTTAAAAATGCTATTTCACTCATAGCCAACAACTCTGTAAATTGTTACAATGCTTCTGAAAAGTAACATGGCAACACACAGCAACAACCACCATGACGTTTTTACCCTCTGACCCAGTAATTTCCTTCTGGAAATGTATTCAAAAGCAAAAAGCCCCATGCCTGAAGATGGTTACTACAGCATCCTCCATCATCGAAAACACAACTAAACTAAAAAGCCAGACAGAACTCCCTGCCACGGCCAAACCTAGAGTCTGGCCATTTAGTTGGGTCAGTGGCATCATCTACCTTAGCCTCCTAGCACGCTGAGACTGTGGAGATCATCGCATGCTAAGGTCCAGTCACGGCAAGCAATCTGACCAAGGTGAATCTGTGGCAGAACTGGGACCAAAACCACATCTCCCAACTTGAAACCCAGATTTCCTTCCCCCTCACGGTCTCAGTTCCACTCTTCACACTGAAAAATATCTTTAGCACACATCTTAGATGACGTTGGGGGTCAGGACACACCACCCCAAAATATGACTGTAGGACACCAGAATATACCACCCCCAAAATATATTTCTTTGGCATATTTTGAGCTGGTTATTCTAAGAAACTAGAGTAGCTCAAAAAGCTGTCCTTTTGTTTAAAAAAAAAAAACAAAGTACATCTAAGAAGAAAATCTACGTTACTAAAAGTATCTGTGTCAGGAAGGGGGCTGCTCCAAAAACTTTCATTACCTAAGAGACCTTCTATCTGCATAACAACACATCCTTTACTCACCACACAGTAATTCTTCCCTCACCCTCCAGTAAGCTGTGTCCCCCACAACAACCCCCAAGCCCCTATTCTTTTCTGTAGCTCAGGATACTATATAAGCTTCAAGCATCTGACTCTTCTTCAAGTCTCATATTTTGTGGGATTTCCACATGTACATATGTAACTAAATGCAGTTTTTCTCTTGTTAATCTGTCTTATATCAATTTAGTTTGTAGCCCAGCCAAAGAACCTAGAAGGGAAGCTATTTTTTGCTCCCCTGCAATGGGCATCAAAAGCCAGGAAGGAGGCTTGGCAGAGACTCCGTCAGAAGAAATGGCTGAGCTGGAGTGGGCTGGGTCGGGAGCACTAGCCTCACACACACGTGCACTCAGCGCTCCGCCATGTCCTGGAGTTCTGGGCCACGGCCACCTCCTGCAGACTGGAGGTCAAAACCCCCTCCCCCATGGGGCCGTGGGTTCTCCATATGTCACATGAATAGGTCCCATGCTCCTTCCACTCACACCCCCTGCTGGCGTGGGATTCCGTCCTAACGACCATTTGCCAAGGGAAAACAGCTTGGCCTTCGTATAGCACACAGTTCCTCCAAAAGCAGCAGAAAAATTCTCCCAGCCAGTCTTTCCAACCAATGCTGACCAAAATACATACATACGCACATAAAGAGAACTCGTAAAACATCTGAAAAACAATGAAATGTGCCCCATTAAATCTGAAAAGTCACTGAATCCGTAATCTCCCTTGATTCTGATGTAGGCCGGAATGGCCCAAGACTTCAAGAAACCCATCCTGCAGTCACACCAGGGGATCCTCGAGACCCTTCACTCTCACCTTCTGGTAGCATAAGTCATGCTCACTTCATAAGGGCCTCAAAGCAGCAACCCTTTAAGGTTAGAACGACCACCCCTTTTAGTTGATGAGGAAACTGAGGTTCAGAGATGTCCTGTGACAGCCCAGGTAACTGGCAGAGGGGACTTAAACCAGGTGTGGAACCCCAAAGTCCCTGCCCTGCCACTATGTTATGCCCCCCACTTAATGAAAAAGGTAGGATACTGCCCTGGAGGGATCGTCCAGTCCTGCAGGGAGTGACATGGGGACCATGGGAACACAGAAGAGGGAATACAAATCCAACCATTCCTTTGCTGAAAAATCCTCAGTAGCTCCCTTTACCATATGGTTTAATATGGCCTGCAGCGTCCCGCAGAGGCAAGGCGTTAGAATTCTCTCCGCAAGCCCAAGACCTGGGAGCCCTAGCATAAGGTCTACAGAACCACCTTTCCCATTAGTAATGTCAGAGGGAAGAGGTCCTGGGGGAGTCCTGTAAGTGCCCCAGGGCTGGGATGGCTGGATTGCTTCCTGTGACTTCCTTGGTGTTGTGTTCCTTTTCCACAAAAGGCATACCCTAGACATACTCTAATCACCAAGTGACTGTGAATCCTTCCAAGATCAAGTGCCAATGGCCCACAGGTGCCCCTTTCCCAAGTCCCCTCCAGTCAGCTCCATCACCCACAGCCCAGCCCATCATTCAAGATTCACCAAGGCCTTCCAGAACGGGCGCACTGGCTCATGCCTGTAATCCCACCACTTTGGGAGGCCGAGGTGGGTGGATCACCTGAAGTCAGGAGTTCAAGACCAGCCTGGCCACCATGGTGAAACCCCATCTCTACTAAAAATACAAAAATTAGCTGGACATGGTGGCACACACCTGTAGTCCCAGCTACTCGAGAGGCTGAGGCAGGATAATTTCTTGAACCCAGGAGGTGGAGGCTGCAGTGACCCAGGACTGTGCTACTGAACTCTAGCCTGGGCAACAGAGCAAGACTCCATCTCAGTGGGGGGAAAAAAAAAAGATTCACCAAGGCCTTCCGAGAGCCTGCTGTGTGATGGTGAACAAGCAACGGCAGTCTCATCCGCCTCCTATTTCATTTAATCATCCAGAGATCCCAAATGAACAAGGAGACTGGGGATCAGAAAGGTGATGCAGCTCACCCAAGTCATCCTGCTGCCAAGTGAGGAGGGGAGTAGTCTGTGTAACTCCCAGCTCTATGCTCTTCCTCACGGACTCAGAACAGCAGCAAGTGACTCTGAGACCGTTCATAAGAGCAAACACTCTTTGACAGAGCTGCCTTGCTTTTCAGTGTCCTGAGTGTAGCAGGAGCTTGGTAAAATGCTTATGAAACTGATTTTATACAGTCAGCTACATTCTTATATTTAAAACCAAAGTTACTTCCCTATTAACATCATAGATTTAGAACTGCTTTTTCTCCAATACATTTTCCATTGGCAGTGACTCCTTGTATGCCAATCCTAACTTCCTCTGACTTCCACCTCCCACTTCTAAAATCTCCCAAACAGTAAATTATCTGGAAGCAAAACCCAAATATACCAAGGAGGAAACCAACAGCCCATCCCCACCCCGAATGAAATAATGCTGATATTATTCATCTTTGTAGATCAGCAATCCAGCAAAATAACTGATACACAGTAAGTGCTTAGTATCTACTAAATTGAACCTCCAATTTCATTTGTCTTACAAGGTTTTCATGTATTCTATCCAGGGTTCTTCATGGGGGATCCACCCATATTTTATCTCCCATGCACCTCTGACCCAGAGAATTGACGTCTTACTGAAACACAGGCTAGAACAATCATTTGGCAGCATCCTTCCACTGCATTCCTCCTGGCCCACAAACAGGGACTTCCCGCAAGCACCTGGCTGTAAGGTGTGCTATCTCATACTGGGGATAGGACCTGAGCAAACAGTATGAGGGACAGTCCCCGGGAATCCCCCCAGGACTCCCCTTCCTGCCTGCAGGGTTCACACAGCCTCTTCCCCTCTCAGCAGTGAACTCTCCAGGAGGTTGATTTTTCTTATCTAGATCTATCTGCTGTCTGTGTTTCTCAGCTAGTTGAGAACTCCAAAGGGAAAGGCTACATTATTAATTTTCCCCCACAGAAACCCCCAAACATGCTTCATGAGTAAAGTAGCCTTGAAAATTGACATGGGGTCAGCATCTGGGCTGCAGAAACAGATGTAGACAAATATTCACAGCACTTGAACCACCTCCTGTATCTTACAAATGCATGGCTTCGGTGGTGAGGTGTAACAGGGCAAACTAAAGGCTCAGAGGTATTAGAGTGCTTCCACAAGTAAAATGCCAGTCTTCTTGAATACTATTACACTTAGTAAAACTTCCTCCATGCCAACCTTATTTCTGACCACAGAAATTTTCTATCTGTAACCAACCCAATGTTTTCATAAATATTAAATATATACAGGGTCTTAATGTCTTGCCTTAACTTCTCCAGATTCCTGATGGTTAGATTTAAAAACAAGTACTGAGTTAAAAAGAAGCTGTTCATCTAAATCAAATATTCAAAAAAGAGGTGTCTAAAGAAATCCATTTTCTGCCAGAGAACCCCCGGCGTCATTTATAAACACAATGGCTTTAACAATTGAAATCTAACCCAGGTCAATAGAAGTTTAAGAGGTTGCTTTTAGATGGGAAAAAAAACAGTCCTTGGAATCTCCATATTTAATTATGCCTTTGCCAGTTCCAAGAGAGTAATTACAGCAGCAATTACAGAATCTAATAACCAGCTTTATTGGCTCTGAAAGCTGAAGCAAAAACAACTCCAACCATGTTGAAATAAACATTGGTCTCCAGACAGTTGCTTCATTAGACCCTCCAAACAGCTATTTAGAGGAAAGATACAGAACAGATACCCTAAGAAGCAGAGACCAGTCAAAAAGACGTTTGCCCAGGATGGAAAACCTTCCTGCGAGGCAACAGTTAGTGATTACAGGAACCATTTTTAGAGAACACATCAGTTCGATACAACCAGACAGGACGTTCGTTCCTTTCTCCTAGTCAAACACGACTTCTCTGAAAAGCTGCTGAGGAGAGCAAGTTTGCCTATCCCAGATCTAGGGGTGTTCAGCATAGGGGCAAATAGCCCAGGGCATCTCAATAGATGCCAAGAAGTCATAAGTATACACTCATTACTAGTATAGAGAAATTCAGGCATGGAGGGAAAAACGGACCAATAATATGCTCTCACTAAATGAATGGCAGTGTCTACAGTCCTTTCGAAGACCCCAGAGTCTACACTTGAAGTCATCTAACAGAAGGTACGGGGCTGGGAGGGAAGAGGGCTGCTGCTTTCCCACTCTCAGCGTGAACGACGAAGCAAATGAACACGCTCCTGAGGACACTTACACACAAATGCAACACCAGGACTCCAGCCTAAGTGGGCGTTCTGAAGAACCCTCAGCAGCCTGGTCCCAGTAGGACTACCGGCAAGCGGGGAGCCGAGGAGGGCTAAGGGAGCCCCACTCTGCCTGCCAGCAATCACTCAGATAGAGCCTCCTGGTTCATTCTGCCAGTGAATAAACTCAGATATTCAGGGTGCCTTAGCCAGGAGAAGCATGCCTGGCCCTCAAGCCACTGGTTGCTTTGCTGGACAGAGGAAGTGATGGGTGTGTCATCTGTGATCTGTCATCTGCCCTGTGAGTATGGGCAAGAAAAGACCCAAAGTTAAGTCTACGGCCATGCCACCCTGAATATGCCCAATCTCGTCTGATCTCGGATGACCCAAAGTCAAAATAACACAGATAACCACCAATGTCAAAGAAACCCATTCACCCGTAAACATGGTTATTAGTGACCATCCTTGCACCACACGGCATTAGAGATCCCACCAAACTTTGACTAAATAAGAGTTACAATCATGGCATCAAGAATAGAGGGAGCTTGAGGAGCTCTTGGAGATAATGAAGACCAACCCCTCATTAGATAACTGAGAAAAATGATGTCCAGAACAGGTGGCACAGCTTGCCAGGACCCCGCAGTGAGTCAGAGAAAGAACCAGGACTAGAACCCAGGTCTCCAGCCCAGGACTCTTTCCACCACCTCAAGTCTGTTGTTTCCAAATTTAGTTGCTACAAATAAATCAGCAGTTCCCTGTGCCATAAGGAAAACAGTCTGCCTAATGTTCTTTCATCCAGTTTCCAAACCCTGCCCTTGATAAACTCCATTTTAAAGCTCATGCTGACACATGAAAACCAAAAAGCTACCTAGTTTGCTCTCCTAGGTCCCTAGACAGCAGAGGGGAAAAAAAAAAAAAGAGGTGCTAATCAGGCTAGTTCAACAGTACCTTCCCCTAGTAAGTGCTGTTGATGCACCTACAGTTTCAGAAGGCAGGGCAGGGTTAGGCTCTCATTTCTCTACCCTGGGTGAGGGTGCCTGGGACGGCATGGGCAAACAGAAAGTTATCAGAAACCAAAATGCACAAAATGCACCTTGGAAGCCCAGACAGAGGCTGTTTCGTGTCGACTGTTGCTGAGACAGTGTTGCAGGCTCACCTGCAGGACGAGGGCCTCATCCTGCAAAAGCCTTGGAACGCTGTCCCTGACATTGCTGTATTTATTCCCACACAGCTGGAGAGTTCAGGCGAGAGGTGCAGACAGCTTTTTCCAGAGCAGCCTCCTTCCCTGTGATATATCTCCCTGTTCCTTTAATTTGCTCTCCGTGGCCTGGAGCTAATGCACTCCATTTAGAGATGGTAAAATAAGTACTTGTGTATGACCAGGAAATCGGAGTCTGAAGCCCTGCTGACTTCATCAGCAAACACATTGGGAGTACAGTACTCACTGCAAGGGAAAATTCTAGACAGAAAGAAAGAAGCCCCTTATCTGTTTGAAAGGGACAAAGATGAAAGAAATAAGCCCCACAAGTAACAGCCTAACAGAATATCAAACGCTCTGAATCATTTAAACGGTACATACAAAGTGTGTTCCGTAAAAGGCATGACAAAACACACTCTGCCGTCAAACAACCTTAGGAAATGCTGGGTCACATCAAGTTACCATGGTCATTTAGGGAGTCCAGTTGTCCAGCTTCAAGTTTCACCTCCACCATCAAGTAAATTACTTAATCTCACTAATAACCCTCATGATAATAACACGCACCTCATAGGGTTACTGTGAGGATTAAAATGAAGTACATAGGTAAAGCACCTGGCACAGGGCATGACAGGTAAATGTTGGTCACTGGTATTATTTACTGCAGGACTTCCCAGATCCTATTTTGATAGGAAGAAAACACTGACACCTAACTGGCTCACCAAAGAAAGAAAGAGAAAGACAAGAAAAACCAACAAGACACACACCGACATCTGTAAGACACGGCTTGGGAGAAACCAATTTAAAACCACCTGACCATTTGGCCAATGCCAGCTTCATCAACCCCTGCCCTTGGTTGATGCCGGCCAGCACTGGGGCACAAAGGAAAAAGAATATGAGGCTTGGTACCAGTAGACCAGGTCAGAATCCCAGCCCTGAAGGTGGCTGTCAGGTAAGTTATTTCACATCTCTGAGCATGTTTGTCAGATGCAAGATGGGGGTGAAACCACTACCCTAAGGACAGACGAGGACAGTCACTATGCAAACACTTGCTGAATGTAGGCATTCTCTCCGTCTTGCCTCTTTCCCCACTGCCTCTCTTTCCTTGCCTGTGTCCAACATTGTCTCTGGGGATCTCTGCATCTTCCTGTCCCTGTCCCGTCTCCCACACATTTTTTTTTTTTTTTTTGAGACGGAGTTTCACACTGTCACCCAGGCTAGAGTGCAGGAGGGCGATCTCCGCTCACTGCAACCTCCGCCTCCCGGGTTCAAGTCATTCTCCTGCCTCAGCATCCCAAGGAGCTGGGATTACAGGAGCCGGCCACCATGCAGTGGTGTCCTGTCCCCTTTCCCAGCCCAGTGTGTCTAAGAAAGAGTAGACAATTATGGCATAGTGGAGAAAAAGATAATTATAACAACAGCCAACATTTATGAGAGGTTTCCTGGGTGCCATGACTGGTGCTTTCATGGGAATGAAAAATTGATACTATCCATGCTCACTAGTTCTTCCAGACAACCTATCTATGAGGTAGATACTGTTACTGTCCCACTTCAAAGATCAGGGTATTGAGGCTCAAAGAGTTTATCACCTGCCCAAGTCATACAGTTAGGTAGTGGCAGGCCTAGGATCAAAATCAAGCTGCCTATCTGCAAAGGGCATGTTCTTTCTCTGCAGAAGAGCATCTACCCTGCACCAAGCAGGCAGCTGGGCCTGCTTCTGCCTGAGCCTGGGAATCTGAAAGCCCTGAAGGCCTTCCCCTCCCCATGGATCCAACAAGCTAGCAACAGTCTGGCACCAAGGGCATCCAATGGGCTGCCTGTTCTGCCCACAAACTGTCCACTAGCGACAGTCCAGAGGGTATGCAGTAAAAACCTCTACCTGGAAAAAAAATTTTTTCTAGTAGATTTTAAATTGGTTAAAAGCACACGGGATAAAAACCCAACCATTATCATCCTCTCTACACTTAGGCCGATGACTCTACATAGCTGGAAAGTTTGCTGTGAGCTTTTTTTGTGTTTTAAAGAATAAATGTCTTCTTCCCTCATGTCTACCCTAAACCATAAGCTCCTCCAGGGTGGAACCTCCATCTTTGTGCCCCTAACAGCACTGAGACAGGGAGAAGGGAAGGGCACTCCATAATAGCCAATGTGACCCCGCCATTTCTTTACCCGTCAGTGCCCTCTGTCCTCTCACCCTACAATGGCTTCCAGATCTTTTCCCAGGTCCTAATATGGCCTTCCCTCCACATTCTGGAGGGCCCAGGGACCAAAGCTACAAGAACCTCTGTCACTTGTCCACTTTTTTCCTGTGTCAACCCACACTGGAATTGCTAGAACCCTAAAACAAAAGGGGTCAGAGGCTTATTATTAGGGGCAATGAGCCTAGGACCTCCCCTGTGACTATACCTGGAGGGAAGAGACCCAAAGTGAGCAGCAGATTATTCCAGACTGGGTCAGCAGGCGTGGCCCAGGCCATAAGGAAGGAGAGAAATGGCCACAGCAGTCAGGGTCACCAAAGGAAACGGTTCAAGGCCTATCTGAGCTGCCTCCTCCTGCTCCCCAAAGGGCAGCTGATCAGGAAGAGAAGGGGTTTCACTTCCTAGATCCAGCAGGCAGCCCTGGAGTAGCTCTTGGTGATCAAGATAACTCAGGGCCAGGGTGGGGAAACCAGGATACTGGGAAGGAAGGTGACCTCCCCCTGGTTAGTGAGGGCCATAGTCATTCAGCCTGTGCCCTGGAATCCAAGGCCAAAGTTCTTTCCTATACACCAGCCAGGCTGCAGAACTGCTATCAGAGGCTAAAACTAAGTGCCCATGCAGTCCACAGATATGTCTTCATTTGTCCCATGTCTTAATTAAGTCGTATCTTAATACATAAATTTGAATATTACATATTTCACATAAAAATCCAGATTTTGGCTTCCTCTTGTAAAGACAGAGTATCTGGCAACACTGAGCCCACACTGCCACCTAGCAACAATCCACTAGAGCAGAGCAGCAGCCATCCCTTTTAGAAGGGACACATACTTTCCAGTCCATCTCAGAGCCCACCACTGCCCACCAACTTCTACCTGGACACATTACTCATTCACATGTCCTGACTGACAGTCCCTGTAACACCTGACACTAATCTTACACCCAGAGGAAACTGCTAGGAGTTATCTGGTACAATCCCTTGCCTTCAGGCAGTTAAGGTTGTGTTCAAGTTAAAGATAGGCAACTGATGTCATAAAGGTTCAACAAGGTGCTCAAAGTAACAAAGGTAAAGGTACTTGACAAGGAGGAATCCAAGCCAGGTGCCCCGAACAGGAGACCTGTATCTAGACACAACCTGCAACACACGTCCTGTGATCCTGAATCTGGCTTCTAGTTCCAACTCTGCCATGACTAAAGTATGTCACTGAGCAAGTCCCCTCATTCCTTAGTGCCTCACACTCCTCATCAAGGACACAAGAAGGGTGGATTAGGTGCTCTCCAGGTCTTCCTCCAGCTCTAACAATAGGTGAACCCATATAGTTCTGAGATTTCCAATAACAGGATTGAAACAAACACAAAAGGCTCTTTCTGGTTGATCTTGCGTGATCCAGAATATGTAATTAACATCCATATGCTCCAATTCCCGACTGCTTCACATAATCAAGTATTTCCTGCCCAATGAGCAGTCTTTCTTATTTTAACTGGCTTCACAAACTGAGTTAGAAAAATCAGAGACTCCCTTTAGCCTCTGAATTAAGCTGCTTCAACTGGGCAGAGGAAGTCAGCACTCAGATCCAATGTGAGCCACAAACGTCACTCAGGAAGCAAAGGTAACTATAGTTAGAATGTGAACACAGACATCTTCACCCTCCATCTCCTTACAAGTTCTGGCACTGCCTCCCTCCTCTCTCTGAAATTCCTCTCTCCTGTCAGCCTTGGGGGATCCCCTAGCCTGGTTCCCTTGCCCCAGAGGCCATTCCTTCTTGAGTTTTTGTTTTGTTTTGTTTTTCCCAGATCCTTTCCTCTTCTCAATTCCTAATGGTTGAAGCTCAAATCTTAAAAATCTTGATCCTGGGTTCTTCTGTTTTTTTGTTTTTGTGACAGAGGGTCTTGCTCTATTGCCCAGGCTGGAGTGCAGTGGCACAATCTCAGTGCACTGCAACCTCCACCTCCCAGGCTCAAGTGATCCTCCCACCTCAGCCTCCCAAATAGCTGTAGCCCAGGCTGGTCTCCAACTCCTGAGCTCAAGCAATCCAATCCACCTTGGCTTCCTAAAGTGCTGGGATAACAGAAGTGAGCCACCATGCCCAGCCAGTTCTTCCTTTCTCACATGAAGTATCACCTATTCTGAGCCTCGTATTTTATTGTATTTAATCCTGACAATAAGGAATTCGTCTTACTAGCCAATTTTACAAAGAGATTTGAGGCCTGGAGAGATTATCTCAAAGCTTATGAATAACAAACCAGCAGAGTCAGGATTCAAATCCAGACTCTTCCTTCTGCTTCTAGCCAAGACAGGATGGCAGGGACTAGATTTACCCCTAGCCCAAGAGAAATGAATCAACAGTTTTTGAGACACTGGACATCAAGCAAAAAAGGACAGTGATCCTTGAGAGCTCGGAAGTAAGTTGAACCTACGGTCACACCCAGTTGATCGCTGAGAGTTTCCAGGCCAAGGTGCAGGCAAGGAAAACCCAGACAGAGTCCAGCAACTTCCTGAATTAATGAGATAGAGCTGAGTGTCTGGGGAGACCAATGCAGCTGGAGTTCATGAGAGTATCTGAGTAGAGAGTTGCACCGAGAGAGAAAACCCCAGAGAGCCATGGAGGGTCCCCCTCAGGTATTCAGCAGAATACTGATCAGCACCCATGTGTGAAAAAGCTATCTAAGGCCAGGGAAAGAACCACTCAAAAGGATGACAGAGAATAAATAATATTAAGTACTCACATGGGGCCAGTCATATTGCCTCTTCCTCAGTTAGATTAGAAAAGCCTCATAATTCTTCTTGGAGGGCCTTCAGGAGGGCCTTGTCTTAATAGTAGGGATTAGCTAGCCCTATACTAGATAAACACTGCTCTGAGCCTGTCTCATAATTCGTACACCTAAGACCTAAAAGGCAAACTGTTACCAAAAAATTCTGCCCCCAAAACATAAAGAATATTTATGGGAATACAGAAAGATTCAGTACCCAACAAGGCAAAATTTACATTTGACATCTAATCAAAATCTACAATTTATGCAAAGAAATGGGTAAATAACACCCATGATGCAGAGTAAAATCGACAAATTGCAAGTAACCCAAACTCACACAGATGTCAAAATTAGCAGAGATTAAAATAGTTATAACTATAGTCTATATGCTTAAAAAGCGAAGGAAAAACAGGGAAGGTATTTGCTATGGTTTGGATACTGTTTGGCCCGCCAAGTCTCATGTTGCTATCTGATCCCCAGTGTTGGGGGTGGGGCCTAGTGAGAGGCGTCTGGGTCATGGGGGCGGATCCCTCAGGAATGGCTTAAGGCCATTATCCAGGAGTGAGTGAGTTCTTAGTCAATTCTGGAAAGAGCTGGTTGTTAAAAAGAGCCTGGCACCTCCTCCTCTCTCTCTCTCTCTCTCTCTCTCTTTCTCTCTCTCTCTCTCTCTCTCTCTCTCTCGCCGTGTGACCTGCACACATAAGCTCCCCTTCGCCTTCCACCATGAGAGGATGCAGCCTGAGTCCTCGTGAGCAGCAGATGCTGGCACCGTGCTTCTTTTTTTTTTTTTTTTGAGACGGAGTCTGGAGTCTCACTCCGTCGCCCGGGCTGGAGTGCAGTGGCCGGATCTCAGCTCACTGCAAGCTCCGCCTCCCGGGTTTACGCCATTCTCCTGCCTCAGCCTCCCGAGTAGCTGGGACTACAGGCACCTGCCACCTCGCCCGGCTAGTTTTTTGTATTTTTTACTAGAGACAGGGTTTCACCGTGTCAGCCAGGATGGTCTCGATCTCCTGACCGCGTGATCCACCTGTCTCGGCCTCCCAAAGTGCTGGGATTACAGGCTTGAGCCACCGCACCTGGCCGGCACCATGCTTCTTGTACAGCCTGCAGAACTGTGAGACAAATAAACCTCTTTTCTTTATACATATCCCAGCCTCTGGTATTTCTTTAATAGCAACACAAATAGACTAAGATAATTTTTTTAAAAACCTGAATCGAGCTTCCAGAAATTAAAATTATTACATGGATTAACAACAGATCAGACATTTCATTGATGAAAAGATTTATAAACTTGAATAGCAATAAAAACTATCCAAAATGAAATACAGAGAGAAAAAAGAATTTTAAACATCAGCAGAGCAGCAGTGAGGTGTGGGATAACTTCAAGTAACCTATATACATGTAACTGGAGTCCCCAAAGGAGGAGGGCAGGTGAATAAATATGTCAAGAAATAATGGCCAAAAAATTTCCACTTTGACAAAAACTATAAACCCACAGATACAAGAAGCTCAATGACCCTGGAGCTTAAGAAACATGAAGAAGACCACATATACCAAAGCACATCATATTAAAAGTGCTCAAAATCAGTAATAAAAAGAAAATCTTAAGAGCAGCCAAAGAAAAAAATACACATTACATATACTGAAATAAAGATGACAGAGATTTCTCATGGAAAACAATGCTAGCAAGGAGATGGTAGAGCAATATTTTTAAAGGATCTCATTAATTCTATCACCTGGCATGGAATTAAATTAGGAATTATAGGCCAGGTGCAATGGCTCACGCCTGTAATCCCAGCACTTTGCGAGGCCGAGGTTGGCAGATCCCTTGAGGTCAGGATGTCAAGACCAGCCTGGCCAACATGGTGAAACCTCGTCTCTACTACAAAAATTAGCTGGGCGTCGTGGCAGGCACCTGCAGTCCTAGCTACTCGGGAGGCTGAGGCAGGAGAATTGTTTGAACCCAGGAGGTGGAGGTTGCAGTGAGCTGGGATCACGTCACTGCACCCCAGCTTGAGCAATAGAGCAAGACACCATCTCAAAAATAAAATGGAAATGGAAAGGGAAAGGGAACAAAAAAAACTGTTAATCTGGAATTCTAAACCCAGTGAAATATTTCAAAAACAAAGGCAAGGCCAGGTGTGGTGGCTCACGCCTGTAATCCCACCACTTTGGGAGGCCAAGCCAGGCGGATCATGAGGTCAAGAGATAGAGACCATTCTGGCCAACATGGTGAAACCCCGTCTCTACTAAAAGTACAAAAAAAAATTAGCTGGGCATGGTGGCACTCGCCTGTAGTCCCAGCTACTTGGGAGGCTGAGGCAGAAGAATTGCTTGAACCTGGAAGGCAGAGGTTGCAGTGAGCCGAGATGGCGCCACTGCACTCCAGCCTGGCAACAGAGCAAGACTCTGTCTCAAAAAAATAAAAAAAAGGCAAAATAAAGACTGTCAGACAAAGAAGAGCTGAAAGAATTTATCACCAGAAAATCTTCACTATAAAATTTTTTTTAAAGTCCCTCAGGCAGAAGGAAAATGATACCAGATACAAATATAGATCTACGCAGAGCTATGACAAGTACCAGAAAGGATAAACACATGGGTAAATACATAAGGCTTTAAAATTATTTAAATCTCGCCAGGTGTGGTTGCTCATGCCCAGGATCTCAGTACTTTGGGAGGCCAACGTGGGAAAATCCCGAGCCCAGGATGTCAAGGCTGCAGTGAGCTATGATTGCACCACTGCACTCCAGCCTAGGTGACAGAGTGAGACCTTATCTCTAAAAAAAAAATAAATAAAATGTAAGTTATTTAAGTATCTTTAAACAAAAACACAGTAATAGTGTAGTGTGGGGATTTATATGTAAAAGTAAAACATGGTAATTGCACACAGGCCAGGAAAAGCAAATGAGACTATACATACATGACGTGTACTATACATGAGGTGATATTGTATATATCACCTGGGATGGAATTAAATTAGGAATCATAGGCCGGGTGCAGTGGCATGTAATCCCTGTAATCCCAGCACTTTGTGAGGGCCGAAGCGGGCAGATCCCTTGAGGTCAGGCATTCAAGACCAGCCCGGCCAACATGGTGAAACCTTGTCTCTACTACAAAATTTAGCCGGGTGTGGTGGTGTGTGCCTGTAGTCCCAGCTACACATGAGGCTAATACAGGAGAATCACTTGAACTCAGGAGGTGGAGGTTGTTGCAGTGAGCTAAGATCACGTCACTGCACCCCAGCTTGGGCAACACAGTGAGACTCCATCTCAAAAAAATAAATAAATAAATAAATTAGGAATCACAAACAGAAAATCTGTTAAATCCCCACATCTTTAGAAACTAAATAATATACTTCTAAATAAGTCACAGGTCAAAGAAGAAATGAAATGGGAAATCCGAAAGTATTTTGAACTGAATGAAAATAAAAACAGAACATATCAAAATATGTGGGATGCCACTAATGTGGTACCTTAAAGGAACTAAAAGCCTATACTAGAAAAGAACAATCTCAAATGGACCTCAGCTTCCACCTTAACAAGCTAGAAAAAGACCAGCTTGGGACTGACCAACATGGCAAGACCTTATTTCTATTAAAATTTTTTTTCAAAAATTAGCTGGTGGCAGGCACCTGTACTGTCCCAGCCACTTGGGAAGCTGAGGCAAGGAGGATCGCTTGAGCCCAGGAGTTTGAGGCTTCAGTGAGCTATGATTGTGCCGCTGTACTCCAGCCCAGGTGAGAGAGTGATAACCTGTCTCCAAAAATAAAAATAAAAATAAAAATAAAGGGCAAACAAAATCCAAAGCAAGCAGAAGAAAGGGAATAAAGATTAAAATGAAAAATCAATAAAAGACAAAAAAGAAACAAAAGAGAAAGAAGGTCAATGAAATAAAATTCTGGCTCTTTGAGAAGTTCAACAAAATTGAACTTCTAGCCAGACTGAACAGGAAAAAAAGATTACCGGTATCGAGAATGGCAGATGTGATATCACTACAGACTCCACGAACACTAAAAGGATAAAAAGGGGATATTATGAACAACTTCATGACAATACTAGAAAAACTGAAGCAACGTCATACCAATACAAAAGATGCAACAGTTTAGATGAAACAGGCAATTCCTTTGCTCATTCTACTGTACCAGAATTACACTTTGCTCATGAAACCCTGCTAGGGAACTAGGGACACAAATTATACAGTCCCAAGGCTGAAGGAATTCACAGGCCAGCAGATATGGACAATGTAATATGATGACAGAGGTCAGCACAGGACACTTACTGTGGATGCCTAAGGCAGGGAAACTAACTTTTGGGGTTATCATGCATTTTAAAGGATGGCAGGAGACAGCCCGGAGGAATGTATCCAAGCAGCAGGAAAAGAGAGGCATGAGAAAATAGGGGAGGGAGCAAGTAAAGATAAAAGTTAAAGAGAGAAACTCAAGGACAGACTTGGATGTCTTGTTAAGGAGCTGCTGGAATCTATCCCAGGGTTAGCAGGAAGCCATTGAAAGATTCAAAGCAGGACAGGAACGTGATCAGATTTACATTTCAGAAAGATCCCTCTGGCTGCTGTGGGGAGAAGGGGCTGGCAACCACTGCTGTAATCCAGAGGGTGTAGATTTCAAGGTCCTGAACTGAGGCCACAGCAGAGGGGCTACCCAGGAGAGGGTGAACTTGAGAGACACCAAGGGGGAGAACCATGGGCCTGTATCACCTGTTTGAATGTACAAGAGAAGGAAATGGAGACTGAGTCAGGAATAAGTTCCAAGTTCCTGGCTGGGGCAACCAGGTGGTGGAGATGCCATTTCTCAGAGAGACTAGTAACTCAGGGAAGAGAAGATAAGGCAGGGAGGGAGAAACCATTCTCCCAGGTCTTTCTGTGGGGCCACGGGCTTCAAAATTCAAGTTAGCACCTGACGTTTGAATTAACATTCTCTAAATCCATATGAGGAAGATGGAGTTCAGGGACTGCAGGGTAGGTCAAATCTAAATCATTTCTGGCCGGCCGTGGTGGCTTACACCTACAATCCCAGCACTTTGGGAGGCCAAAGCAGGAGGTTCGCTTGAGGCCAGGAGTTTGAGAACAGACTAGGCAACATAGTAAGACCCTGTCTCTACAAAAAAAAAAATCTTTTTTAATTATCCGGGCATGGTGGTGCACACCTGTAGTCATAGCTATTTGGGAGGCTGAGGCGAGAGGATGCTTGAGCCCAGGAGTTTGAGGCTACAGTGAGCTATGATTGCTCCAATGCACTCCAGCCTGGGCAACAGAACGAGACCCTGTCTCTTTAAAAAAAAAAAAAAAAGAAAAGAAAAATCATTTATTGTAAAACTATAAAAAGCACAGGATTCAAAGGTAACCTAATTACTACCATTCATACATGGGCGTGTCTCAGGAGAATATACAGGTATAGTATATGCTTGTAATTGCAGAGACTATCTCAGGGCCTTGTAATTGGTCATTTCTGGGAAGGGCACACAGTGACTGAGGCAATGAAGGCACTTTTAAAATTATGTACAATTTACATGACTACCTAATCAAAACAAACAAAAACAATAGCCCATTTCTTCCTCAACCCCAGACGTGGAAAGGCAGTTACATTTAAAGAAGCAAATCATTTACTAAGAACAACCTAACTATGACTGGCACTGGCGCTTTGGTCTGGCCCTCCGGGTGGAATGAAGGCACTGATTGAGCTCCTCCCCCATCCACCAGGTCCTAGGCTGGATGCTCTTAGCCAGGCTTGCTCGAGGTGACCAGGTTCTTGGCTGGGACAGAGGGGAAACAGCCTGTTTTGGTTTTCCGTTCCCAGGCTGGGATGCACTCTTTCTTTTCCGACTGGCTTTTCTTCCTCTGCTTCCAGCTGAATCCATGCCAACAAGGGCCCCCTTCTGCCTGAGCAAGCATGAGAGCACCCTGGCAACCGAGATGACAGCGGAGGTCTGGGGGCTGGGGACATTTGTGGGGAGGTGGGGAAGAGAGTGAAATGCCGGCAGAAAAATACTTCCAATGTGCACGCTTGTTAGAAAAGCAAGGCAAGAGGGAAAACCCAACCAGCCTTTTATGCTTTTGGAATCAAAAGAGACATGATGAAGGGGTTGCAGACAAATGATTTTCCTTGCCCAAAGGCAGCAAGGGGCGAAGGGCACAGGAAGCTGATTCTCTTTTGGGAAAAGGTAGTCTTGCCTTGGTCCTTAAAAAATGGGGCACAGGTCAGACACGGTGGCTCACACCTGTAACGTTATGTATACTTTACCACAATTAAAAAACAAAAACAGTCTGGTTCATGGGTTTGCTATCCGATCCCTGCTGAACACTGTCGCTTACAACTGTATATGTGAAAATAACAAAATTAAAGAATGAACTCCAAACTGCACAGAATTACCAGACACTGAAACACTGACAGAACATAATCTCTGAGGCCAGGTGCAGTGGCTCATGCCTGTAATCCTAGCACTTTGGGAGGCCAAGGCAGGAGGATCACTTGAGGCCAGGAGTTCAAGACCAGCCTGGGCAACACAGCAAAACCTCATCTCCACAAAAATTTTTAAAACTTAGCTGAGAGGCTGGGCATGGTGGCTAACACCTGTAATCCCAGCACTTTGGGAGGCCAAGGCGGGTAGATCACAGGAGTTTAAGACCAGTCTGGCCAACATAGTGAAACCTCATCTCCACAGAAACTTTTAAAACTTAGCAGGGCGGCCAGGCACAGTGGCTCATGCCTGTAATCCTAGCACTTTGGTAGGCCGAGGTGGGCGGATCACTTGAGGTCAGGAGTTCGAGACCAGTCTGGCCAACATGGTTAAAACCCGTCTCTACTAAAATTAGCCAGGCGTGGTGGTACGTGCCTGTCATCCCAGCTACTCGGGAGGTGAGGCAGGAGAATCACTTGAACCCAGGAGGCGGAGGTTGCAGTGAGCCAAGATCGCGCCACTGCACTCCAGCCTGGGCAACAGACGAAGACTCCGTCTGAAAAAAAAAAAAAAAAAAATGAGCTGGGCATAGGTAGTCTCAGCTACTTGGGAGGCTGAGGTGGGAGGATCCCTTGAGCTGTGGAGGTCCAGGCTGCAATGTGCCATTTTCATGCCAGTGTATTCCAGCCTGAGTGACACAGCAAGACCCTGTCTCGAAAAAATTTTTAAAAAATTAAAAAAAAAAAAACCTCTGTTCCTTTGAACAATTAATTCACAGTGCTAGATTATAATCTGATTGTTTAGAAAATAATGTAAAGAAAGGAATGTCAGAAAGCAGCCTCCCTACCAAGAAAAACAATACTTCAAGGGTCCTAAAGTAGTCAATCAGAAAACAAAAAGCTAAGGAGTGCTATGGACTGACCTATATCCCCCAGAATTCATATGTTGAAGCCCTTGGCCCCAGTGTGGCTGCACTTGGAGATGGGGCCTCTTGGAGGTCATTAAGGCTGATATCATAAGGATGGGACCCTAATCTGACAGGACTGTTAGCCTTATAGGAAGAGAGACACCCCCACTCCGTATCCACTCCCCGCAATGCACAACACATACTCTACGGGAAGGCCATGTGAGGCCAGAGCAAGTAGGCAGCTGTCTGCCAGTCAGGAAGAGAGCTCTCACCAGAAACGGAATTACCCAGCACCTTGACCACGGACTCTGAGTCTCCAGAACTGAGAAAATAAAGTTTTGTTGCTTAAACCACCCAGTCTATGGTATTTTGTTATGGCAGTTCAAGCTAACTAATACAAGGAAGATAAGCACTATAGATGCCCAAGCCATTCAAAATCTTTCAGCCTGGCCACAGTATCCCCCATATCCTCTTGCTGTCACTCCCAGGTCCCTCCCCTGAGATGATTAACAACCTCAGTGTCTCTCCCACCTCAGCGCCTTGCTTTTCCTGGCTCCATATGCTGAGGGAACCATCAAATGCTTCTGCCACTCCTTTCATACTCCTCTTCACCACCACCCTCTCCCAGCCAAGCTTCCTTCCACATCCTGCTGAGCACTCCACCAGAATGTCTTCATTCTCCACCACATGTGAGACCTGGTTCTGGTTCCAGCTCTGCTGCCAGTCAGTTCTGGTCAAATCAAAGTCTGTTTCCTCATTTGTAAAATGGGAGTGCAGAAATGGGCCCAGATGATCTCTCAAGTCATTTCCAAGACCGACAACACATCAGACCCTGAACAAGGTTCAGCCAGGCGGAGCCATCTGCCCTTCTTCCTTTCCTATCTACTGTCTACACATGTACCAAGATGTGGCTCTATAATGCTCAGATGTTCTATGGTGTTATCTCTTCAGGCTGACCCTACATTAGGCACTAGTCTTAAACCATCTCCGGAGACTCTCTAAAGAAAGGGGTCACCATGTGTCTACTCTGGATACAGCCTCCTCCTTTCCTACCAACCACAGAACTATACATGTGTATATCAGGCAGCAAGAAAATCTAAAACTTATTTCTCATATATGAAAATGATCAGGAAAGTCTTTCTGGGGTCTGGTTTCACATAAGAAATTGAAATTTTTAATTACTCAACCAAAGAGGGCAAAGAAAGAAATTCAGGCCAAAATTAATTCACAGATTTGTGGTCTTATAACCTTAAGACCCAAGACAGAAGGGAAATCAGTTCCTTAGAGCCTAGGGGCCAAAGAAAGGGAGGGAAGTGTCTCTTGTTCTTGCCTGAGTTTGTTTCTGCTTCCCAAGGGAAAGGCAAAGCTGAGCAAACACCACAGATGGGCATTCTCGGCTGGGCCTGCACCTCTCCAAGTACCCAACATGGTCTGAGAATGCAAAGAACTGACCGAGAAGCGGCTGAAGTTCATAATCTGGTCCCTTTCCTATGTTTACAAACAGAGAGAACTGGGGAAAATTCTGTGTCTACATAAATACCACACACCCTCCTCTCTCCCAGCAAGAAGCAGCCTCTCTCCTCCAAGCTTCCTCTCACAGCTCTTCTCGCTTTCTCCCTTGGATTCAAGTCATAATCCCTAATGGGCTGTGAGCCCAAGACAGAGGCCAACAATTCTTCATTTCTGTTCTCCCAGCAATACCTAGCACCGTGCCCAGTACTACCAAGGTGTTTGGGAAACATGCTGAATGAGTAACAGAAGGATAAATGGCCTCTGAAATTCTAAAAGGGGCCAGAATAAACAAATACTGCTCTATTCTCAAGTCCTAAACTGCTATAAACCCTCCAGACTGCTGAGTGCTGGAATGTTCTCATACCTTGGTCTGTGTGGTTGTTACATAAGTGTATACATTTTAAAAATTCATTCAGCTGTCACCTAAGACTTATCTGCTTTACTATAAATAAATTATACCTCAACGAAAAAAAAAAAAAGCAAGCAGCACCAAAAATTACTATTTATATATCAACTTTTTCTTAGGTCTCTTTATAGACTTCCTAACCCTCCCCAGAGTCCTGTAAAATGAGCTGAAAGTAGGAATTATTCTGATGGCTTGCATGGAGGAAACTGATGCAGGGAGAGACTTGTTCAGCCTGGTCACACAGAGAGTCAGAAATGTAGGTGCAACAAGACCCTGTAGTTTATGATCCTCCACCACGGCTGTGCCCGCCCGCCTAACCACCGACCGCCAGTTATAACTCAAAAGAAAACAACCCCCTAAAATAGTAACTGTTTACTCCATCTCTCCTGTCAGCTGGCTTTCTGCATGGCACTTTAACTTTATTTTCAAAACTATTCTGGCAGGGTTGGCCACATTTACCACAGCGTCTGTTGAGAAGCAGATGAGGCCACAGCAGAATTCACTGGAATGAGGAGATAAGAGCCATGAGTTCCAGTCTCAGCTTTCCCTTCAATGAGCTGTGTTACTCTTAATAGGTCATCTCACCTCTCTGGGCCTGGGATTTCCCTCTGTATGGACAAGATGAGCACTAAAGTTTGATCTTCCAGAACTGCTTAGGAGACAGCAATGTACTGGGCAGGTTAATAAAAGGGAGAGGGCTGTTTTAATGTCACTAGTGGAGACTTGAGGTTTTAAAGGGCCTAATTTAGAACCAGGTGGGTAAATGTTTACCATATTCCTAAGAGGCTTAGCTGCTCATGATGGAGCCAGGACTTACGCTAAGCACATGAGGCCTTTGCAGAAAAGCCCGTTGTTCCTTTTTTTTTTTTTTTTTTTTGAGACAGAGTCTCGGGCGACAGAGCGAGTGCAGAGTGCAGTGGCTGGAGTGCAGTGGCTGGATCTCGGCTCACTGCAAGCTCCGCCTCCCGGGTTCACGCCATTCTCCTGCCTCAGCCTCCTGTGTAGCTGGGACTACAGGCGCCCGCCACCTCGCCCGGCTAGTTTTTTGTATTTTTTAGTAGAGACAGGGTTTCACCGTGTTAGCCAGGATGGTCTTGATCTCCTGACCTCGTGATCCGCCCGTCTTGGCCTCCCAAAGTGCTGGGATTACAGGCTTGAGCCACCGCACCCGGCCCCGCTGTTCTTTCTGACACCGCCAGGATCATTGATTTTCTCTTCGATCGCCATCCTAAAAAGCAGATTGAATTAAAATGACTCAAGTCAGGCCAGCCCTTAGCAACTGGTTCCTTTCTTCACTATCCTTACACAGGAGACAAATCCCCTACACCCTGTGGCCCCAAAGGTAGGTAGGTGAGGAAGTCAAGTCCTATCACAAGTCTTACCCCAGTGTGCTTAACTGGTCACTGCTGGGGGTTTGTCCAGTAGGGCGTGAACCTGCCGAGCCCCAACAGAAATTTGTGCCTCTGATTTGCCAAAAGACTGGCAGTAAAGTCAGAGGCAGGCTACTGATCCAAACAAGGCTCAGGTACCAGGAGAGATGCCCTCCATCATCTGTGCTGCTTGCCTGGATGCAGGATCGGGGAGCAGCTAAAAACCATTATTCAGTTCTGGCCTCTGATCGAAGGAATCAAAATAGAAAAATGTCCAGTACCTTCTACAAAACAGCCTATGGCTGACCTCAACTTTTACAATAAGCAGGCATGTACCTAAGCTGTTAGCAGATAAGATGAAGGCTGAGTTACTCCATCTTTTTATGCAGTGAAACTGCTTAGAGCAACACCTGGCTGTCTGGAGGGTAAGGTTACTGTAATGTGGCACTTGTTGAATGTTACAGCAGAGAAATCTTAGCACTCATTTAATCCAGTTTCCCATTCTATTGTTGACAAAACAAAGGCCCAGAGGTACGAAGGCCCTTACTTGTCCAAAGATATACAGTGACAGAGTCTGAACTAGTGTGCAGCGTCTCGAAGTCTTAGGGGTCTGCCAGACCAATCTGGGCAATGGAGGGAACACCCAGGGATAGGACAGCTAACAGGAGGCCAGGAACTCCGGAAACGGGGAAGAGGGGAAGAGTTCATTCTCAGAGTTTTGGGAATGGGATAGTAGATCAAGCCTGGGCTGAACTGTATGGCCTGAAATGTATGGCCTCAGAAATACAGGTCACTGTCATCAACCAAAAAGAATAACTAGCTTTCTTTTGAACCAAAGATAAACATGAAAGGCAGATTAAACAATCCCAAAGATCACAACTAATTGAGTTAGCCAGCGAGCCAGCTGGGAGTGAAATGCGCAATATTAGCCAAGGACCTGATTAATAAATGAGGCTGGGTCAAGCTAGTTTAAGCAAAGAGGATTTGCCTGCTTACCTTTGGCATGCAACCTGAGATACTCTGAAAACAGAAAAATTGCTGTTCTGCCTCTACCAAGCTGCCCAGAATGGCTGGACTTCAAATAAAGCAGAAGGGGAACCGGGAGAACAAACAAGAGAAACGGTAGTGACTGATGGACTTCCTTATAAGGGAACAGCCCCCAGACACACCTTGTTCCCTCAGACAGTAATAGACAGACAGCCTACCAATGGGAAACTTCACCTGAGTGCTGTAGGGAGATGGCTGCTGGTCCCAGCAAACTGCTCTCTAGAGACAGAAAGTGTCCATTTGGCATGTGCCTCACTAAATTCAGACTAACACAGATTCCTCAGCTTGGCATCCAGGGCTCCTCAGGAAGGCCGCAACCCACACTCTCACTCTACCTGAGCTACCACCAACCCTCATCTATACCCCATAACCCCTCAACCCTCCCACACACAAACACAGCGCATGCTAATCTCTGTACCTTGGGTCCCACAGTCCCCTGTGCCTCAAATGGTCCTGCCGGCCTCCTCCTTCCCAAATCCCATTCATCAAGTCCCAGCTCAGAACCCCTGCCATCCCCCTGGCGCTACCCTAGAGTCTCCCAGCTGGAATTCACTTCTTCCTCCTTCCTTCTCCTACCATACTTTGACTAAATAGCAATGGTAGGCGTGCCTTATTTTACAGAGAGTTATGCACTGTCTTTCTCTACAGCCCTCACCAGACCGGGAGCTCCTAGAGGGTAAGAACTATGACCCACACCATCCCTTCAAATTGAGTCTTTCACCGTAAACACTCAAACTGTTTGCCAAACTGGGTGGAACTTAACAACCTTTCTTCCTTTTCCCACCATCACCTGATAAAAACAAACAGCTCCACCCTGTGATGCCAACCACCGGTCCATCTCCTAAACCTGGGAGGAGCTGGCTCTTTTTCAGGGACCCTTTGTGTGGCCTTGGCCTCTCTGCTTCTTACCTCTGAAATAAGAATAAAGGTTCTTGTCAGAGAAGCTCAGTGCTTTGAGATGAGAGGGTTTGCAAACACAGATTCCCAAGTTAAAGGCCATTATTTTAAACTCCCCTTAGACCCATGCACCATTTACCAACTAATGCTAGAAACTTAAAGCTTGTTTCCAGCCAAATGCCTCTTCTTTTATCACAAATGCCCTAGTGTATAGCTGTTGAGAGAGCAGCACTGAGCACTCTGGGTAGCCTGTCGGCTTTTTATTTTCAGAGTGTGGAGATTTCCATCTCAAGTGTGAAGACAGCTCATGGTTTCAGGAAAAGCCGAGTTTCAGGTCTGCTGTTCTCTCAAGTCTCCTAGTATAATACGTCAATCAGTTCCCAACCTATGGGTTGTGAGCTCATGGGGTTCACAGTGGTCACTCCAGCGCTCTGTCAATGTGCCCACCTGTGCCCTGCCTGAAACGAAATGATGAATGTATCACACAATAATAAAAACAACTACCATGTGTGTAAATGTACCACTTACACAGACACAGACATAGGGAAGAAAGACAGTGGCTATATACTGAATATCGGATGAAGGGAATTTTGTATTAATATCTGATCTTCGGAATTAACAGGTATTAAAAGTACAACCATTATCATACACCCATTCTCGATATTTTTTGAAACTAGAAAAGGGTTCTTCAACCTGAAAAGACTAGGGACTATGGGTTGATCAAAGAGTCCTGGGTGGGAGGGATTCCCAGCCCTAGCCAGACTTCCAGAAAGCAGAGCCAGGTGGTCCTTGGCTAAGTTTCTAGATCTTGGTTTCCCGAGCAGAATAACAAAATGGTAGGGTGAAAAGTACCTAGCAGACTTCCCCCGGCCCTGCTCTTTATGACCCCTTATCCTTAGACCAGCCTCTGATACTCTAGAGCTCTATTTGCAGTGGCTTGACAAGCCCTAGAGCAATGGTTCTCAACCTAGGAGCTTCTGCCACCCTCCTCCCACCATTTCAGGGACATTCAGCAATATTTGGAGACATTTTTATTGTCACAACTGGATAGGGAGGTATTAAGAACATCTAGTAGGTAGAGGCCAAAGCTACTGCTAAACATCCTACAATACACAAGACAGTCCACACAACAAAAAAATTATCCAGTCCAAAATGTCAATAGTCAAGGTTGAGAAACCCTACTCTAGAGGCCACAGAGAAAATGAGCTTATTGTGGGAAAAGACGGAAACCTGGCAGGGAAATGCACAACGTTGATGTTGTAGCAAACTGAATGAATGAAGACGAGTGAATAAAGGCTCTCAAACCATTCCAGAATGTAACAACAGTCTCCTCTTGGTCTTCTCCTTGGCACTAGTCCCGCTGTGTATAACACGGTCCAGTCACTCTTGAGGCCCCCACACCGCAACCCCAACCTTGTCCTCCTCAACCTGACTGACCACACCCACTACTGACACAGCCCTGCTGAAGCTGGGGGGAATCTGAAATGCAGCATTAACAGGAAGGAGCCAGGGTGGATGCACAGAGTGGCAGAAACGCACTAGCCTTGGAGCCTCAAGAAGGGCTCTAGCCTTGACTCTGCCTCTAGGAACACCATTTAATTGTTTTGAGCCTTAGTTTCTTCCTTTCTTTAAAAGGAAAAAAAACGGGGCTAAAAATCATAATCTGCCCTACAGAAGGCTTCTCTGAGTTTCAAAACCAGATTATGTATGTGAAAGTTCTTTGGAAGCCATAAAACACTGTGAAGTACTCCTCTGCAGAATAAGGATAGGTGCTCACATTGTACAGGAAATATTATAAAAATTGATTTCCAATGACAAGATTCTGTCTATTGATAAATTACAAGCACTCAAGGATTATAGCAATCTGGGGTGGGTGTGGTTACTCATCCCTGTAATCCCAACTCTTTGGGAGGCCAAGGTGGGAAGATGCTTGAGCCCAGGAGTTCAAGAACAGCCTGGGCAATATAGTGAGACTCCCCTCGCTATAAAAAATAAAAAATTAGGCCGGGTGCAGTGGCTCACATCTGTAATCCCAGCACTTTAGGAAGCCGAGGCGGGTGGATCACCTGAGGTCAGCA
This sequence comes from Papio anubis, assembly GCF_008728515.1. NCBI lineage: Eukaryota > Metazoa > Chordata > Mammalia > Primates > Cercopithecidae > Papio > Papio anubis. The sequence goes on along the minus strand of NC_044991.1, from coordinate 60,869,724 downwards.
GTTGGAGACCAGCCTGACCAATATGGTGAAACCCTGTCTCTACTAAAAATACAAAAATTAGCCGGGTGTGTTGGCACGCGCCTATAATCCCAGATACTCGGGAGGCTGAGATAAATGAATTGCTTGAATCTGGGAGGCGGAGGTTGCAATGAGCCTAGATCGTTCCACTGCACTCCAGCCTGGGCAACAGAGTGAGACCTTGTCGGAAAAATAAAATAAAATATAATATTAGCCAAGCTTGGTGGTGCATGCCTATAGTACCAGCTACTCAGGAAGCCGAGGTGGGAGGATCACTTGAGCTCAGGATGTCCAGGCTGCAGTAAGCCATGATCACGCCACTGCACTCCAACCTGGGCGACAGAGCTGAGATCCTACGGAATACCAAACACACCAGAAAATCCACTGTGATACAGCCCACCTCAGGATCCCCAAGTCACAGAGCTAGATCTGCCCAGTGACTCATATAATCTGAACCTCGACTTTCTCATCTCTAAAATGGAACAATACCACTCACACACGATGAAGTTTGTAAAGTACACGGTATTTCCCAAAGATGGGGGAAATGTTTTCATTTCCTGAGGATACCTTTTCTGAAATTTTTTTTTTTTCTTTGAAATACAATGTTTTTAAGCACAACGAAAATTACTTAACTGGGCCGGGCGTGGTGGCTCACGCCTGTAATCCCAGCACTTTGAGAGGCCGAGGCGGGTGGATCATGAGGTCAGGAGATCGAGACCATCCTGGCTAACACAGTGAAACCCGTCTCTACTAAAAATACAAAAAATTAGCTGGGCATGGTGGTGGGCGCCTGTAGTCCCAGCTACTCAGGAGGCTGAGGCAGGAGAAGGGCGTGAACCTGGGAGGTGGAGCTTGCAGTGAGCCCAGATTGCACCGCTGCACTCCAGCCTGGGTGACAGAGCGAGACTGCATCTCAAAAAAAAAGAAAAGAAAAAAGAAAGAAAATTACTTAACTGGGCCTATATTTGCTGTGTCCTTTACACCTCCAAAATTACCTCTAAAATCTAACCATGAGGGCTGTCCGCAGCTGTAAGCCCTGCAGCCCTGTCAGCTAGGAGAAGCAAGCTGAATGCCAGGCTGATATCAGTTCCCTCCTTAGACAAGGCCACAGAAGGCTATCGGAGTCCATTACAAGTTGACGCCCAAAGTCCTAACTCCAGACTTGCCAAGCATCTGCAATGACACACTGCCTATGTGCAAAATTCTGAGAACATGCTTTGGAGAGATGAAAGCAACTAGTTTACCTGATAGAGAATTAAGAGAGTAGGCTGGGGGCGGTGGCTCACGCCTATAATCCCAGTATTTTGGGAGGCCAAGGTGGGTGGATCACCTGAGGTCAGGAGTTCGAGACCAGCCTGGCCAACATGGTGAAATCCCCGTCTCTACTAAAAATACAAAAATTAGCTGGGTGTGGTGGTATGTGCCTGCAACGCCAGCTACTCATGAGGTTGAGGCAGGAGAATCATTTCAACTCGGGAGGTGGAGGTTGCAGTGAGTCAAGATCACACCACTGCACTCCAGCCTGGACAACAGGGCGAGACTCCGTCTCCAAAAAAATAAATAAATCAAAATCCAGGGAACTCTGGGACACACCATGTTGATCAAGCGGCTCACGCCTGTAATGCCCAAAACACTTAGTAAGGCCAAAGTCTGGGTAGCACACTCTTGGGCTCCAGCACGTCTGTAGAGACCAGTGCCTGGGCTACACACATGCAAAACCCTGTCTCTATTCATACAACTATTAGATCTTATAAAGATTACAAACCAGGAATTTAGTTGGGCATGGTGGTGCACACTTGCTGTCCCAGCTACTCAGGAGGTTGAGGTGGGAAGATGGCTTCAGACCGAAAGGCAGAAGTTACAGTGAATCATTAACTGAATAATTAAGCAAATTAATTATCAGAATAAACTATACTTTAAATTTAGTATTCCAAAGCTAATTATTTTATGGCCAACTTAAACACTGACCCATTCTCATGTCCCCACCAAGGGGCTTCAGATTCAAATAAAGTACTTTTTTAAAGTACTGCAAATAGTTCCACATTCCTGGTTTTTCTTTCTCAAAAAACTTTTCCTATTAATCTAAAGTTTCAAGCACTCATACATTTTGAGTTCCTTTCTGCTCTAACATTTCATTACTCCCCAAAATAACTACTCAATAAAACATAAATTGAAGTCCCCCAGCCCCCACAATGAAGTTGTTCCAGTTCCCTCTGGTGCATGTCACAAACTGAATCCTGAATATGCTTTGAGAACAAATCGCACTGTATCCTGGTTATCTGTTTACTTGTGTCACTTGGCTAGATTATAAGCACCTCAGAGGCAATGACCTGTCTTCATTTGCGTTTACCCAGCAACTAGGACAGTATCTGGCACACAGTTCAAATTACTACATACTTACCTATCAAATAGATTCATGAGTGAAGCAAAAGTTTCCAGCCACCATCTTTGAAAATGGATCAACTGAAATTAAACGCAAATGTGTACCTATACAGCATTAAGATCAAAGATTTGGGATCTCAACATCAGAGTCCCCAAACTGCAAAATATCCAAATCTGTTTCAAAATCTCTCAAACTTTGATGGGCATACAAACCACCTGAGCACCTCATAAAATGCAGGTTCTGCTTCAGTAGGTCAGGATGGGGCTTAAGAGTCCACATTTCTAACAATGTCCCAGATGTTTCCATAGACCACACTTTGAGCAGAAAGCTTGTGCAGTCAATTCTGTATTCCTTTTTGTAGCTAAAGAAGCTGTTGTTTAGAGATATGAGGAGGCTTACCCTGGATTACTAAACTAGCAAGTGGCAGAGGTGGAATGTGAAGTCAGGCCTTCTCACCCCAAAGCTAGCACCTTTTCCACTATACCACATCACTGGCCTTTTGAGCTAAACAACCACAACCAGAGGGATGTATAGCTTTACTCCATCACTCAAAAAAACCCTCCAAGCCAGCTTTGCCCTTTAAGGAAGAGGGAGGAGGTAGAGCTAGAAATATCAGCTGTTGGGGAATCAAGCTAGCCAGATGCTCTTGTTAAGAACTTAAATCATTCAATCCTTCAGCTAAGACTCCTTAAGAAGGACCAAACAAACTTTAGGGGTTCCTAGATGCTCATCCCTTTACTACTGAATAAGCCACAGGAAAATACAATCACTTTTCCCTGTCTCAGTGATACCGGAAGTATCAGGGCTCAAGAGCACACGTAACCAAACTAGTTCCTAAACAAATGGCTTGGCCCTGCATGTTCTGGGGTTGTCCTGCTCAGACTTTGGCTAGAATATTCAGATTATTCAGCTCTGTCCACTCCACACCTTAAGAGCAACATTGGCTGGGCACGGTGGCTCACACCCGTAATCCCAGCACTTTGGGAGGCCGAGGCGGGCGAATTAGTTGAGGTCGGGAGTTCAAGACCAATCTGGCTAACATGGTGAAACCTCATTTCTACTGAAAGTACAAAAAAATTAGCTGGGCTTGGTGGCGCATGCCTGTAGTTTCAGCTACTCAGGAGGCTGAGGCAGGAGAATCACTTGAATCCGAGAGGCGCAGGTTGCAGTGAGCTGAGATGGCGCCACTGCACCACTGCACTCCAGCCCCGGCAACAGAGCAAAACTCCGTCTCAAAAAAAAAAAAAAAGAGCAACACTGGTAAACAGCAGCACATCTAAAGGAGGGTAAAAAGGAAGGAACAGAAGCACCAGAAAATGGACAGTCAATGAAATGTAGAAGGGCTGTCCTAGAGAAGTGCAGGCTTAGACATAAGCACCATCGTCCTTGATCTGTCATGTAGAGAAGGGGGATCAGACCTGTTCTCTGTGGCCCCAAGAGGCAGAAATCACGACCCATTTTCTAGTTCACAAATGTCTAGTGTCAAAGCTGGGATTTGCCCCAACCCTTCTGTCCCCAAATCCCACATTCTTTTCACCAGCCCAGGCTGCTTCCCTATGAAGCTACCATCCCAACCCGTAGCAGAGGTAGGTACTACAGAACGACAGATATCAATCCCAAATAAGAAAGGTGATTTTACAGTCGGAGCTATCCAGAGACAGACTAGGCTGTAGTGTGGGGGGATAGGGCACCTAATACAAATCCTGTCAACAGAGGGGTTCAATCAGAGGTTAATCACTTGGCAGGAATGCCACAAAGGGAATCTGGGCATTGGATGGGTAGCTGGGTGAGATGAACCTGCAACCTCAGAGATGAATTAAACTCTTCCTGCTGTATTTTCCTCTAACATTTCATTTGTAAACTTAGGGGTTTGCCTTTTCTCATAGTTACTTTTACCTTTGTGTCTTCCTCAATGAACTGTGTGGGCCCTTGTGGGGAGAAGGCAGTGTCTCATCTATCTTTAAACCCTTACTGTCCCTAAGACTATCCCTGGGAAGCCAAGGAAACAGTTTCATCTCGCCTATTTGCCAGGCATTCTACATACATCAACTTATTCCATATCCTCACAAGAGCCCTAACAAGTAAGCATTGGTAGTATTTCCCTTTTCACACATGGGGGAATTGAGACTGAGAGAAACTAAGTAACTGCCAAGGTACTACTGGTGAGAGGGAAAGCTGCATTCAAACTGGGAATCTTTTGCCCACATCACCACACTGCCTTCCTCCGAGAAGACACGTAATAAATGATGGCTGACTTGAGCCAAACAGCTTAAAAACAGACCAGTACTATAACCAGCTAGATCTGTAGTTTCCCATTGCTATGCTCAGATTTTCCCCTTCTAAATATAATCATCCATCTGCAAAATGACCAACTACAGTTGTTTTCTAATATCCTCTGTCTCACACACTCTTTAGACAGTGACACAACACAAAATAATTCTGAGCAAGAAGACTAAGTTTTCATAAGAAAATCCTCAAGGCCCCAATAGCTCTGCCCCTCCTCCTGGTGGGCCCTGGCTCCATGCCAAGGCTCTAGACCACTGTAAACAAATTAGGTCCTGGTTCTATGCCTCAGAAATGGCTGGCTTGCACACATCTTCATAGGATGGTCTCCAAGACCTCCCTCCACACTCAAACCCAACTCTGGACAACTCAAGGTTTCTCCAAGCAAAACAGTCCTGCTCAAAGGTCTTCACGTTTAGTTAAACTTCCAAACAAAATCTATCTTGAGTTACAAATCACATTATAAACCTACTCTGGCAGGCACTTAAAAATATCTAATCTACCTGCCAAATGGGGCAAAATAAGGATTTTGTCATTTGAATCAAAGGCACCAGCATGTTTGGATAGTCAACACATAGGGTCTCTGGTACTCCATCTGTCTTAAGAAGTAAACCAAACTCAACCTAGCCAACCATTTTTCCAAACAAGAAACTTAAGCATCACTGAGGGAAATTCCCACTGCTCAGTTCCCTGGGTGGATTTCGAGTTTTCTATCCCTGGGCCTCTAGGATAAGAGATCCTGCTGGCACATGCCCCATTGAGACACTGTGCTTTTCAACCTGAGATCTTGATTCCACAGAACCATAGTTAAGTTCACTATAAATTTAACTTATTACGGTGTCTTCACACATGCTTATGTTTTAGAGAGACTTTATTAAACAGGAGAAAACCACTCTCACTCCAGCAATGAGCACAACTTAATGAAGAAATATCTCTTGTGAGCTCCTGGCCTCTATGCATCCATCAGACATTCTCAGCTACACCTAAATTAACCTGTAAATGAACTGATTTGCATCCATAAATCCACAGAAATGTACCAATGTAGGGTGTTTTAGATGCCAGTCTCCATTTCCAAATCTTATACAATTCTCTTGTTAAATTATGATCTTGTCTACAACTGTTTTCATCTTTACTAAAACAGGAAAAAAAGGACGATCTGAACCATCTAGAGTAGATATTTCCTTAGCTAGTTATCAGACTTAAAAATAAAAGAATCTTTGATATTTGATCATCTTCCATTTTTTTATTTTCTTTTTTTCCCCACATGTTCTCCAGAAAAGTATGATCACCTTTCTTAGGGAAAAAAACCAATGGGCATTGTTTAGAAAGGTACCAAAAAAGACCTAGTTTTGGGTGATTTTTGTCACTTCACCTAAGCTCTGATCTTGGTTTCCATCCAGCTCTCAATGAAAGAACTTTTCCATTTGACAACTAAACCAAGGAAGTCTGACCAACAATAACTTTATCAGAAAAGTACACTTACTCAATATCCACAATTTGCCACACTCTTTCATATATTATCTTAGCTGATCCTCACCATAGCCATGTGAGATGAATATTATTTCATAAATGATATTTAAGTCCCTTGAATGGCAGAGACCACATCTGGTTCACATCTACATTCTCAGCACCAAGAATGGGGCCGAGGACACAGTAAGGGCCTGCTACGTGCTTAAGAATGAATATATGACTAGGCCAGGCGCAGTGGCTCACGCCTGTAATCCCAGCACTTTGGGAGGCCGAGGCGGGCGGATCACGAGGTCAGGAGATCGAGACCATCCTGGCTAACATGGTGAAACCCCGTCTCTACTAAAAAATGCAAAAATTAGCCGGGCGTGCTGGCAGGCGCCTGTAGTCCCAGCCACTCGGGAGGGTGAGGCAGGAGAATGGCATGAACCCGGGAGGCGGAGCTTGCAGTGAGCCGAGATCGCGCCACTGCACTCCGGCCTGGGCAACAGAGGGAGACTCTTGTCTCAAAAAAAAAAAAAAAAAAGAATGAATACATGACTAAAGAAAAAGAAATAAAATTTGGAAAAAACATGCAATCCAAATTTTGCTCTAGGCCCCTCACTGGAACCACTACCTGGGACACACCTACACACTGCAAATACTCTACTCAAGCTTCTGAGGTCTGTTTCAAAGCTTCTAAAGTTTGTTTCATCTTTCCAAAGTGTATGCCTCAAAGACAGCATCCACATTTGGCTACACACCCAGCAGGGAATGGCCTGTTTCTCCTTCACTTCTTTTTCCCCTACTCAGCACCACACCTTGCACAGGTGGGTGTTTAATGAACTGAGTGTTTAATGAACATGGTGATGGCCATGATGACACCCTTGGTCATCATGGGAGTAAACAACACAAGATGCCCACAGTCAACAGAAGAACTGGTCTCTGAGTTGAATTCGTCCCCTCGTGAGCCTCATTTTCCTCTCTTGTACAATGGGAATAACAGAACTTATCCACAAGATTTTTTTTTTCATTTAACAAATGCTGACCATTAACCACGTGCAAAGCACTGTGCCAGGTGGTGGGGACACAGTGATGAATGTGACCATCACATCTTACCTCGTGGACCTCACAGTCTCAGTGGATGCTGAGGGGTTTTCCAAACTTACAGGGACTATACAATTATGAAGTACCCACTCCCTCTCCTGTTTCCCAACTTCATTAATGCCATCACCATCCAACCAGCTGCCCAACCTATAAACCGGGGAATCATCCTCCACTCCCCTCTCTCCTTCGTCCTGCCCACTCCCACAATTACAACAAATCACCAAGTCTCTTTTGATTCTCCTTCAGAAAAGTCTCAGACATGTATTATTTCTCTTCCAGTTTCCCATGCTTCTACACTAGGCCCTTTGTTCTCACCTGAAGAATTGCAAGTCTCCTTGTAATAATGATAATGACAAGCATTTATCTGTCACTTACCATATGGCAGTCATTGTCCTAAGAGCTTTGCATGTATAATATATTTTCATCCAATCAGGCAGATGCTAGTACCCCGATTTGTAGAGGAGGAATCTGAGGTGCAGAGTAACCTGCCCCCCAGGTACACAGCTAGTAAATGATGAAGCTGTGGCTCAAACCCAGGTCCGAAAGATGCTAACCTTGCCCCGTATGGGATTCTTGCCTCCAGTCCCTTCCTGGTCAGTCTACACTTCTTCCTTTAAGTTGCTGCTGGAGTGCTCTTTCAAAATTCCAAGCAGATATGATGACTCTCTGCTTCCAACACTTTGGGAGGCTAATACGGGATGATCGCTTGAAGCCAGGAGTTTGAGACCAGCCTGGACAACACAGCGAGACCTTGTCCCGACAAAAAAAAAAATGTTTTGAATTAGCTAGGTATATGCCTGAAGTCCTAGTTACTCAGGAGGCTAAAGTAAGAGGATCATTTGAGCCCAGGAGTTGCAGGCTGCAGTGAGCTATGATTGCACCACTGCACTTCGGCCTGGGCGTCAGAGCGAGACCCTGTTGCTTAAAATGAATAAATAAATAAAAATAAAGGACAGCTAAGGGCTCCTCACCACTTCCAGGTCAAGGTCCAAAGACTACAGGCCACTCTCAGTGTTATCTCCTGTCCCACCCACAGACTCCAGAGGTGACACTGTCCCTGCTTCCCAATCACACCCAACTCCTTGCTGACCCACCTCACATTCTCCTTCCTCTGCCAAGTCTTCTTTATCCTTTCCCCCAAAACAGGTGCCTCCTCCTCTGCAGCCTCAGCCCATGTACACACTCACGTTTCTGCACTGTTATAATCATTTCCTGCTCTCTCTCTCTCTCAAGCACACACACTCCCACCCCACACTTCCAATTCTGAGTTCCTGAAGGGCTGGCACAGTGTATTTTCATCTCTGACTCTCAAGGTCCCAGCATACTGGCAGGTGAATAAGTAGACTAACTGAATGTGGTAGTGTTCACCTCCCCACACTAAGACCTTCCTCCCAGAGGATGCTAAAAAGAAGGGTAGGTTACAGTAGCTCTCATTCTCTCAAGCAAACTCAGGAAGAGAGCCTGTTTTCAGCAAGTCTGACAACTGAGATTGGTCCTCTGCAGTCGGCTGACGAGCTCTCCCACAGCCCCTTGAAAGTCAATTCAATCACCAAAACTGCAGAAATGGCTGGGCGCAATGGCTCACGCCCATAATCCCAGCACTTTGGGAGGCCGAGGCAGGCAGATCACGAGGTCAGGTGTTCGAGACCAGCCTGACCAACATGGTGAAACCCTATCTCTACTAAAAATACAAAAATTAGCCAGGCATGGTGGCGCGCATCTGTAATCCCAGCTACTCAGGAGGCTGAGGCAGGAGAATTACTTGAACCCAGGAGGCAGAGGTTGCAGTGAGCTGAGATCGTGCCACTGTACTCCAGCCTAGGCGACAGAGCAAGACTCCGTCTCAAAAGAAAAAACAAAACTGCAGAAACTAAGCGAGCTCCAGACCAAAAGATCAGAGGAGAATGGTAAACTGACACCTTCCTCCTGCATTCCAAAATGCAGAAAGGTAAAAACACTGACTCTGATGACCACAGAGGATCTGGACTAAGGGAGAGTCATCAGAGGAAAAAGCTAGAGACAGCAAAATATAACCCTGTTCCCATCTCCACAACTAAGCTGGAGTCCAGGCCACAAATGGACCCTGCAGCTGCCTCCTCACTGTTCTCCCTGCTCCCACCCTCATCCCCCACCCACTCTCCAAACAGCAGCCAGATGATGTTTTAAAAACTCTATCAATAAGGACACGTTCCAGCAAAATACCCTTCAAAAGCTTTTCATCCACTTGGAATAAAATCCAAACTCTTCACCAACAAGTTCAAAGTCCAACCCCCGCCCCCTTTATTTCATACCACTCTCCCTCCAAGCACTACATTCCGGACACAGGGGTCTCCCTCTTCTGTTTCTTACAACCTGCCAACCTCTGAGCCTTTTCCCATGCTGCTTTCCACGCCTGAAAGGCTCCTCCCCCAGATTTTTACAGAGCTGGTTCCTTCTCCAGACTCAGTTCAAACTTTACCTTTTCAAAGAAGCCTTCCCTGACTATTCTACCTCAAGTGGCATCCCTCCCACTCCACCACTCCCTATCAGACCATCTTTTTGTGTGTTTAGTACTTATCACCCCTGGACAGTATTTTCTTCATTTATTTTCCTGTTTCGGTCTTCTCTCCCATTAGGGTTGAGGCTGTGTTTTGTTCACCCCTATGAATACAGCGCATGCACCAGGCACTAAAAAGAATTTCCAGAATATTTGTTGACTATCAGCAGAGAAGCATCCTCAAGATAGGCTATTTTGTTCTCCTATTAGAATGCAGAAAACATCGATTTAGCCCCTACTATGTGCTGAGCACTGTAAATCCATGATTTTCTTTTCAGAAGGGTAAATTAGCTCAAGGTCACACTGTTAGTCACCAGCAGACTTCTGAGTGAATTACTTCACTTCTAAACCCCTCTCAAGGGGAAGGGATATCGTTCTGTGTTTCACTCTCACACGGCCATAACAAGAAAAAGCAAACATTTCTCAACAGCTTTACAGTTTTAAAGCATTTTCACATTCATCTCACTTAAGAAAAACACAAAGCACTTAGAATGCCCAGAAAGCTATACAACAACAGGAAGTAAAGTAAGCAGTGCTTCAAGATTCGATGTCGGGGCCCTGAATCCCAGTAGTGGGGACTGGGGAGGAGTCGGGAGTCTCTATTTCTGGTTCAGAGGGATGGGGAAGCGGTGAGTCACGGGGTGAAGGCTTGCGCCACGGGAAACTTTGGTAAGGCCAAGCTATGAGGAAACAAAAAGTGAATCACAACGCTAGAAGACACCTTAGGCCTCAACTGAGGCCAAACCCTGGCTGACGGATGGGGAAACTGAGGCCTCAAAGGGACAGCAACTTGCTCAAGTTCACTTAGCAAGTGAACAAGCAGGAATCAGGGGATCTCCTCTCCCCCAGTCCCCTTTTCTCTCCACCAAGGAGGCTTTTCAACGAGAATTCTGAGTTAAGAGGATGGCGGAGACGCCAAGGGCAGCTCACAGATTCCACCGAGGAGCCGGGAGAGGGCACAGGTAGGATCAGGAAGCACAGAAATGCTGGGATGGGGGCAGAAATGAGCCGAGGAGCAGGCAGGGGCAGTAGCTAGGCAGGTGGGTGAGGCCAAAGGGAGCAGAAAAAGGCGGAAGAGAAAGGGACAGTGTGAGGACGGAGGAAAGTGCTGTGAGATTGGGTCTGAAGGGGCCTGGCGGGGTGGAGAGAGGGTGAGAGGAGAGAGCAAAATAAGTCTGACGATGGAAAAGTCCAGGGATCGCGAAGACATTGAAGGGAGTCGGAGAGGGGGTCCCAGACCCGGCAAGAAGTCTGACCCGGAGAGTTCCAGGGTCAGACCAGACCCCGAGGTGAGTCACTAAGGGGGAAGTCCGGGGCCAGGGATCCTGGGGGGAGCCTGTGGGAAGTCTGAAGGGGCCGGGCCGCCTCACCGCGCTTGTTTTTGGTGCCGTGCTTCTTGGCGGCCGTCAGCTCCTGCTCGATTTTCTTCTCTAGGAACTCCTGTTTCTTGCTTAACATCTCCTCCGTGTCCCGCAGCCGCTGGATGGCCTCCTGGGGGGTCGGGCCGCCCTTGCCGGCCTTACCCCCTCCAGCCCCGAACAGCTTCCCGAACACCGACATGGTTGCTGCTCGCCGCGCCGGCCTTCGCCGCCCGCTCCGGCTCGGCTCGGCTCGGCTCCGGCGCCCGCTCCCAGCCCCGCCGCTCCCTGCCGCTGCAGGCCTCTCCTCCGCCTCCGCCTCCGCCCCGCAGCTGGGCCCGGCCGCGCCACCTCCCACAGGCCCCCACGCCCGGCCCGGCCGGCGTCAGGGCAACGCGCCGCTGACTACAACTCCCGGTGGGCAACGCGCCGGCCGCACCTCAAATCTAATGGAGGGAAGCGCGCTGCATGCCGGGAGGCTATAGTCTTCCGGCTTCAGGCGCTCCCCGGCGCGTCTTTTTGGTCTAGCTGGGGTCAAAGGGCGTGTGGCATGGTGGGAAATGTAGTCTTCTTGGCCTGCGCTCTGTAGGAGTGGTATAACAGTAAGACAAATAACAGTAAGTGTGCAACACTGCTCAAAAATGTATTGCTAGAATGGGATACCGGTATGCTTGAACTTTACATCATGTGAAGTTGTCTTAAAAGCGTGAAGGCAATAGTTGTTTTCAATTTCAACCTGTCAATTCTGTGGTCACAGAAGCAAAGCAGTATCTTCTCCAGTTAAGTACGGTAGTCTCCCCCTTGTCTGCGATTTTACTTTCAGCAGTTTCACTTGTCCAACTAAGGTCTGACAGTATTAAATAGAAAATTCCAGAAATAAATAATTCATAAGTTTTTAATTTCCATTGACCTAATGAAATCTCATGCTATCCTGTTCCATCCTACCTGCGATGTGAATCATCCCTTTGTCCAACATACCTCTACCACCTGTTAGTCACTTACCAGCTTAGGAGTTATCAGATGGATTGTCACGGTGTTTCAGTGCTTTCGTTCGAGTAACCCTCATTTTACTAAATAATGGCCTAAAGTGCAAGAGTAGTAACGCTGGCAGTTTGGATATGCCAAACTGAAGCTGTAAAGTGCTTCTTTTAAATGTAAGGATGGAAGTTCTCAGCTTAAGAAAAAATAATCGTATGCTGAGCTTACTGGGATCTGCAGTAAGAACGAATCATCTAGCCCTGGAATTGCGAAAGACATACCCAAGACTGGGCAATCTACAAAAGAAAGAGGTTTAATTGGACTTATAGTTCCAAATGGCAGGGGAAGCCTCACAATCATGGCAGAAGGCAAGGAGGAGTAAATGCCGTCTTACATGGATGGCAGCAGGCAAAGAGACGATGAGAGCCAAGCAAAAGGGGTGTCTCCTCATAAAATCATCAGATCTCATGAGACTTATTCACTACCACAAGAACAGTATGGGAGAAACTGCTGCCATGATTTAATTATCTCCTACCAGGTCCCTCCCACAACAGTGGGAATTATGGGAGATATAATTCAAGATGAGATTTGAATGGGGACACAGCCAAACTATATCAAGTACCAACTACAAGCAATTAGTGTTAGTCACCTGGACCTCTGGGTTGAAAAGAATTTTGAGGCTGCATCAGAAATTCTTGTAAAAAAAGTGCCAAGATTGGCCTGGCATGGCGGCTCGCACCTGTAATCTCAGCATTTTGGGAGGCCAAGATGGGAAGACTGCTTGAACCCAGGAGTTTGAGACCAGCCTGGGCAACATAGGGAGACCCAGTCTCAAGAAATAATTAAAAATTACCTGGACATGGTGGCACACACCTATGGTCCCAGCTATTCAAGAGGCTGAGGCAGGAGGATCACTTGAGCCCGGGAAGTTGAGGCTGCAGTGAGCTGTGAACATGCAACTGCACTCCAGCCTGGGTGACAGAGTGAGATGCTGTCTCAAAAAAAAAAAGAAAAAAAAAAGTGCTCAAGATGGATTTGTGATGTCTACCCAGGGTATGGGATGGGGAGTGGTGACACGTGGGCACAGTAGCTGCCATCTTGGCTGAGAATTCAGCTGCCACGATAGAGATTCACAGAGTGGACTGGCTCAGTACTGGAGAGCCCTGGGCTTTGCTGGTCTTGATTTTTCTGGTCTCTCAGACAAATGCACAGCCTTTTCAAACTCTGACCAACTCGTATTAACTTATTCAAAACTGTGTGAAAAAGAATGAGCCACTGGTACATGCAAGAATTTGGATGACTCACAGATATTATGCTGAGTGAAAGAAACCAGATACAAAAGCCTGTATGATTCCACATATACGAAGCTCAAAAACAGGCAAAACTAATCTGTGGTGTTAGGAATCAGAATAATGGTTACCTCCAGGGAGGTACAGACCAGGAAGAGGACCTTACGAGGTGCTAACAGGTTCAATAGCAGGATCCAGAGGTGTTCACATGGCTGTATACAAATTCATCAGTGTTTATACTTAAGATCAGTGCCCTTTACATATCTTATGTACTTTATTAAACATGTTACATTGGCTGGGCGCGGTGGCTCAAGCCTGTAGTCCCAGCACTTTGGGAGGCCGAGACGGGCGGATCACGAAGTCAGGAGATCGAGACCATCCTGGCTAACACGGTGAAATCCCGTCTCTACTAAAAAATACAAAAAACTAGCCGGGCGAGGTGGCGGACGCCTTTAGTCCCAGCTACTCGGGAGGCTGAGGCAGGAGAATGGCATAAACCCGGGAGGCGGAGCTTGCAGTGAGCTGAGATCCAGCCACTGCACTCCAGCCTGGGCCACCGAGCGAGACTCTGTCTCAAAAAAAAAATGTTACATTACAATTTAATAAAACATCTCTAGGCCAGGCATGGTGGCTCATGCCTGTAATCCCAGCACTTTGAGAGGCCAAGGTGGGTGGATCACTTGAGGTCAGGAGTTTGAGACCAGCCTGGCCAACATGGTGAAACCCCGAGTCTACTAAAAAAATGCAAAAATGAGCTGAGCATGGTGGCGCGCACCTGTATTCCCAGCCACTCGGGACGCTGAGGTAGGAGAATCGCTTGAACCCAGGAGGTGGAGGTTGCAGTGAGCCGAGATCATGCCACTGCACTCCAGCCTGGGCAACATAGCAAGACTCCATCTCAAAAATAAGTAAATAAGTAAATAAACAACATCTCTAGCTGGGCATGGTGGCTCATGCCTGTAATCTCAGCACTCTGGGAAACCAAGGTGGGAGGATTGCTTGAGGCCACAGTTCAACACCATCCCAGGCAACATAGTGAGATCTCTTCTCTAGAAAAAAATTTAAAAATTAGCCGGGCATGGTGGTGCAAGCCTGTAGTCTGGGCTAGTTGGGAAGCTGAGGTGGAAAAATTGCTTGGGCCCAGGAGTTCAAAGCTACAGTGAGCTATGATGACACCACTGCACTCCAGCCTGGGCAACAGAGGGAGACCCTGTCTCAAAAAAAACCGAACAACAACAACAAAAAAAACCACACACACACAAAATATCTCTAATAAGAGGAGCAACAGAAGAATAGTTTTTATTTATTTGCAAAGTGCCTTTGCAAAATTTATTTGCAAAATCCCATCTCATCTCCATCATCCCTCTAAGCCCCATGAAATAAGCATTACTATCCACCTCCATTTTACAGTTGAGGAAACCGAGGCCCAAAGAAGTAGGAATTGACTAAAGTCACATGGTTAAAGATACCCAGCCATATATTTGTAAACTTCCTTGAAAGCATTAATTATGAAATAAAACCTTAATTATGAAACTTGGTCTCACATAATTACACCAAGTTAAATACAGAGGACTTTGCTGATTTTTAGTTGTAAAAAAGAGTTCATCCAACATCCTATCCTGATTAAACAAAAAAACAAACCTGAAACACTCAGCCAACTAGGAAGAGGAGAGAACATCTCAACCTGGTAAGAGGCATCTGTGCAAAACCCACAGCTAACATCATACTTAATGGTGAAGACAAAGGCCGAAAGCTTTCCCCCTAAGATCAGGAATAAGATAAGGATGCCTACTCTCATCACTTCCAATCAACATTATACTGAAAGTTCTTGCCAGGGCAATTAAGCAAGAAAAATAAATAAAAAGGCATCCAGATTGGAAAACCAGAGGTAAAACTATTTATATTTGCAGATGACGTGATCTCATATAGAGAAAAACCTAAAGAATACACAGAAAGCTATTAGAACTAAAAATGAGTTTAGCACAGTTCAACAATATCAATACACAAAAATCAGTTGTATTTCTGTACATTAGCAATGAGCAATATGAAAATGATATTAAGAATCTTTTCCATTTACAATAGCCTCAAAAATAATAAAACATTTAGCAATAAATTTAACCACGGAAAGGAAAGGCTTGTCCTCTGAAAAGTACCAAACCTTGTTGAAAGAAATTAAGGAAGACCTAAATAAATGGAAAGACATTCCATCTGCATGGATTAGAGGACTTCATTGTTAAGATAGCAACACTCTCCAAATTGCTCAACAGATTCAATACAAGCCTTTCAAAATCTGAGCTGCATTTTTTGCAGAAATGGACAAGTTTATCGCACACCTCATATGGAATTGCAAGAGACCCTGAATAGTCAAAACAGTATTCAAAAAGAAAAATAAAGTTGGCAGATTCACATGTCCTGATTTCAAAACTTACTACAAAGCTACAATAATCAAAGATGTTTATCGATCAGTTGAATAGAATTGAGAGTACAGGCCGGGCGCAGTGGCTCAAGCCTGTAATCCCAGCACTTTGGGAGGCCGAGACGGGCGGATCACGAGGTCAGGAGATCAAGACCATCCTGGCTAACCCGGTGAAACCCCGTCTCTACCAAAAAATACAAAAACTAGCCGGGCAAGGTGGCGGGCGCCTGTAGTACCAGCTACTCGGGAGGCTGAGGCAGGAGAATGGTGTAAACCCGGGAGGCAGAACTTGCAGTGAGCTGAGATCCGGCCACTGCACTCCCGCCTGGGCGACAGAGCGAGACTCCGTCTCAAAAAAAAAGAAAAAAAAAAAAAAAGAATTGAGAGTACAAAAATAAACCTATACATCTATAGTCAATTTATTTTCAACAAGTGTGCTAAGACCATTAAATAGGGGATGCATAGTCTTTTCAACAAGTGGTGCTAGGACAGCTGGGTATCCAAATGCAAAGGAATGAGGCCAGGTCCTGTGGCTCATGCCTGTAATCCCAGCACTTTGGGAGGCCAAGGCAGGAGGATTGCAGGAGCCCAGGAGTTTAAGACCAGCTTAGGTAACATAGTAACACCCCAGTTCTGAAAAAAAAAAAAAAAAGAATAATAAATAAAATTAGCCAGGCATGGTGGTGTGTGCCTGCAGTCTCAGTTACTCAGGAGGCTAAGGTGGAACAATCACTTGAGCCCAGGAGTTCAAGGCTGCAGTGAGCTGTGATTTCATCACTCCACTGCAGCCTGGGTGACAAAGTGAGACCCTGTCACCCAGGCTGACCCTATATGAAATGTTCAAAATAGTCAAATGCGGCCGGGCGCGGTGGCTCAAGCCTGTAATCCCAGCACTTTGGGAGGCCGAGGCGGGTGGATCACGAGGTCAGGAGATCGAGACCATCCTGGCTAACATGGTGAAACCCCGTCTCTACTAAAAATACAAAAAACTAGCCGGGCGTGGTGGCGGGCGCCTGTAGTCCCAGCTACTCGGAGGCTGAGGCGGGAGAATGGCGTGAACCCGGGAGGCGGAGCTTGCAGTGAGCCGAGATCGCGCCACTGCACTCCAGCCTGGGCGACAGAGCGAGACTCCGTCTCAAAAAAAAAAAAAAATAGTCAAATGCATAGAGATAGAAAGCAGATTAGTGGTTGCCAGGATCCAGAGAGGGGGGAAAAGGAGAATGACTGCTTAATGGGTACAGGGTTTCTTTTTGGGATGATGAAAATGTTATGTAACTAGATTATGATGATGGTTACACAATATTGTGAATGTACTAAAAAGTGCTGAGTGTATACTTTAATTAAAATGGTGGGTTTTTTTGTTTTTGTTTTTGTTTTTGTAGCTGGAGTCTCACTCTATTGCCCAGGCTAGAGTGGAGTGGTGCAATCCTGGCTCAATGCAACCTCTGCCTCCCAGGCTCAAGCAATTATCCTGCCTCAGCCTCCTGAGTAGCTGAGATTACAGGTACTGCCATCATACCTGGCTAATTTTTTGCATTTTTAATAGAGATGGGGTTTCACTGTGTTGGCCAGGGTGGTCTCGAACTCCTGACCTCAGGTGATCCACCCGCCTCAGCCCCCCAAAGTGCTGGGATTACAGGCATCAGCCACCACACCCGGCCAAAATGGTCAATTTTATGTCATGTGAATTTTATCTCAATTTCTATTTTTATTGTTTTTTTTTTTTTTTTTTTTTTGAGACGGAGTCTGGCTTTGTAGCCCAGGCTGGAGTGCGGTGGCCGGATCTCAGCTCACTGCAAGCTCCGCCTCCCGGGTTCACGCCATTCTCCGGCCTCAGCCTCCCGAGTAGCTGGGACTACAGGCGCCCGCCACCTCGCCCGGCTATTTTTTTTGTATTTCTTAGTAGAGACGGGGTTTCACCGTGTTAGCCAGGATGGTCTCGATCTCCTGACCTCGTGATTCGCCCATCTCGGCCTCCCAAAGTGCTGGGATTACAGGCTTGAGCCACCGCGCCCGGCCCTATTTTTATTGTTTGAGACAGAGTCTCGCTTTGTTGCCCAGACTGGAGTGCAGTGGCGCAGTCTCAGCTCACTGCAACCTCCACCACCCAGTTTCAAGCACCCACCACTATACCCGGCTAATTTTTGTATTTTCAGTGGAGACAGGGTTTCACCATTTTGGCCAGGCTGGTCTCAAACTCTCAAACTCCTGATCTCAGGTGATCTGCCTACATCCGCCTCCCAAAATTTTGGATTACAGGCTACAACCACCACGCCCGGCCTTATCTCAATTTTTTTTTTTTTTTTTTTTTTTTTTTTGAGACAGTTTCACTCTTGTCACCTACGCTGGAGTACAATGGTGCGATCTCGGCTCACCACAACCTCCGCCTCCCGGGTCCCGGTTCAAGCAGTTCTCCTGCCTCAGCCTCCAGAGTAGCTGAGATTACAGGCATGTGCCACCACACCCAGCTAATTTTTGTATTTTTAGTAGAGACGGGGTTTCACCATGTTGGCCAGGCTGGTCTCAAACTCCTGACCTCGTGATACGCCCGCCTCAGCCTCCCAAAGTGTTGGGATTACAGGCGTGAGCCACCGCACCCGGCCCCTTATCTCAATTTTTAAAAGTGCGTTGAAGTAACGAAGAGGGAACATGTTTTGATGCCTACCACACAAACCTAGATTAGAAGTGGGGCTCTGCCATTCAGCCATGTGCTTTACCTGCCTTGGTTTTCCTATCCGAGAAACAGAAATAACACTATATTCCTCACCAGGCCATTCTGATGACTCAGTGACAACACAGACAAAGGCCTTAGCACAGAATATGTATTCAACCAATATTTATGAAATAATAGGCCGGGCGCGGTGGCTCAAGCCTGTAATCCCAGCACTTTGGGAGGCCGAGGCGGGCGGATCACGAGGTCAGGAGATCGAGACCATCCTGGCTAACATGGTGAAACCCCGTCTCTACTAAAAATACAAAAAACTAGCCGGGCGTGGTGGCGGGCGCCTGTAGTCCCAGCTACTCGGAGGCTGAGGCAGGAGAATGGCCTGAACCTGGGAGGCGGAGCTTGCAGTGAGCAGAGATCGCGCCACTGCACTCCAGCCTGGGTGACACAGCGCGAGACTCCGTCTCAAAAAAAAAAAAAAAAAAAAAAAAAAAAAAGAAATAATAACCACAGGAATAATAATCATTAACATCCATGGAACCCTCACTCCGACAGACAGCTTACATAGAATATCTCATTTATTTTTTTATTTTTTTTTTATTTTATTTTTTGAGACAGGGTCTCACTCTGTCACCCAGGCTGGAGTGCAGTGGCACGATCATGGCTCACTGCAACCTCTGCCTCCCAGGCTCAAGCAATCCTCCCACCTCAGCCTCCCGAGTAGCTGTGACCACAGGTGTGTGCCACCACACCCAGCTAATTTTTGTATCTTTTATAGAGACAGGGTCTCCCTATGTTGCCCAGGCTGGTCCGAAACCCCTGGGCTCAAGTGATTCTCCCACCTTGGCCTCTCAAAGTGCTGGGATTACAGGTGTAAGCCATCACGCCCAGCCAGATTATCTCATTTAATCATCCAACTATAGTTCTATGAGGCAGGTACAGATTACAGCTGAGGAAACAGAAGCTTGGAGAGGTTGAATAACTTGCCGAAGATCACACCATTATTGAGTGGTCTGGTTGGCACTTGAACCGTGAGAAAATAACAGAGAATCTTCACTCAGCACTTTATGCTAAGCCAGATACTGAGTCGAGGATTTTACATGCATTACCTCATTTAGCCCACACAACAACTATATGAGGTAGGCTTTATTGTTCCCATTTTATACGTTAACAGAGGTTGGACAGCTTGCCTAAGATCACACACTTGTAGGTGGCAGAGCTGGGATTCTTACTGTAAATGCAACCCATTTAGCCACTGTACTATTCTGCCTACATGCCAATGAATGAATGAACAGACATTCAAAACAGGTAAATAAATAAAGTGTGGTGGGCCTGGGAGCAGGTCTGACCTCCCAGGGGAGTGGGGCAAAGTAAGCAATGGGGGCAGGAAAGGCCTGGCCCAGCAGAACTTGAGGGGTTAAGGGAGGAGTGAGGGGGAGGCGGGTGAGATTGTTGACCCTGAAAGGACCTTACACTCATGCTAATGGTGGGTTACAGGGCCTACTCCATACCTATTTGTCTGACCACATGCAGGCCATGCAGCAGGCCCTAGACGGCCACACAGGCTCTAGTCAATGACCGTGACTCCTGGACTTTACCCCAGGGAAACCCACATCCTCACCCAGGCCCAGGCCCAAGGCATAGGTAGACTAGAAGTCTCCCTGCACGAGGATGGAAAAGTACACATCCAATCCCTTAGAATGTCCTGTTGGCTCTACCCTCAAAATATATCCAGAACCCTATCATTTCTTACCATCTTCATTGCTGTCACTCTGGTCAAAAGTACCTGCACTATTGCAGTAGCCTCCTGGTGGGCAGGATAATGGTCCTTCAAAGACGTCCATGTCCTCATCCCCAGAATATCCTTAAATGGACTTTGCAGAAATGTTAAGGAGCTTGAAATGGTCGGGCACAGTGGCTCACACCTGTAATCCCAGCACTTTGGGAGGCCGAGGTGGGCAGATCACGAGGTCAGGAGATCGAGACCATCCTGGCCAACATGGCAAAACCCCGTCTTTACTAAAAATACAAAAAATTAGCCAGGCATGGTCGTGTGTGCCTGTAGTCCCAGCTACTCAGGAGGCTGAGGCAGGAGAATGGGGTGAACCCAGGAGGCAGAGCTTGCAGTGAGCCAAGATAGTGCCACTGCACTCCAACCTGGGCGACCGAGCGAGACTCCATCTCAAAAAAAAAAGGAGCTTGAAATGATGAGATTATTCTGGATTATCCAGCTGGCCTCAACGTAATCACAAAACAGAAGCAAAAGGTTTCAGAGTCAGAGACTGGTAGGATGCTGCCCTTCTGGCTTTGAATGGAGAAAGGGGCCACAAGCCAAGGAATGCAGGTGGTTTCTAGAAACCGGAAAAGACAATGGAACAGATTCTCCCCTAGAGCTTCCAGAAGGACACAGCCCTGCCAACCACTTGATTTTAGTCCAGTGAGAACCATATCAGACTTCTGACCTCCAGAGTGGTAAGATCTGTGTTGGTTTAAACCACTAAGTTTCTGGTTCTTTATTACAGAAGCAAGAGGAACCTAATACTCTTCCCCATTGGCCTTCCTGTCTCCATCTTTATTCCTTCCAGTTCATTCTCTACATGGTAAGCAGAGGTATCCTTTAAAAAATATGTGTTTGACCGGGCACAGTGGCTCATCCCTATAATCCCAGCACTTTGGGAGGCCAAGGCGGGTGGATCACTTGAGGCCAGGAGTTCAAGACCAGCCTGGGTAACATGGTGAAACCCCTCTCTACTAAAAATACAAAAATTAGCCAGGCATGGTGGTACACACCTGTAGTCTCAGGAGGCAGAGGCACGAGAATCGCTTGAACCTGGGAGTTGGAGGTTGCAGTGAGCCAAGATCATGCCACTGCACTCCAGCCTGGGTAACAGAGACAGACTCTGTCTCAGGAAAAAAAACCAAAACATACATATATATATATATATTTTTTGACATCTGACATACACACACACACACACACACATATATATACACACACATATACACATATATACATATGTTTTGACATTGGACATATATACGTATGTCAGATCCAGTCACTGAATGCTCACAATCCTCCAATGGCTTTCCACGTCCCTCAAGTAAAACCCAAAGTCCTTTCAATGTCCCTCAAGTCCCTACATGATGTCATGGTTTTCCCGTCACCTCCTTGCCCTCCTTCTTTCCAGTGCCTCACTCCAACCACACTGGCCTCTCTACTCTTCCTCAAACACACCAGCAACCCCCAAACTCTCAAAACCTCTACTCACCTCTACTTTTTTTCCTTCTCTGTAATACTCGTCACCTCCTAACATCTATAACTTACTTATTTACTTTGTTGTTTATCTTCTGCTTCCTTCACAACGGATCTCCACAAATAATTGTTTTGCTCATGATGTATCATTGAAGAACTATGCCTGGCACATAGTAGGTACTTAAGAAATATTTGTTCCATGAATAAATAAGTGGACTGAGGAAGCAGTGACCTGGGAAGCAGCCTTGCCTTGATGAGACTTTGGACAAGACCTTTTCCCTCCCTGGGACTGTTTATTCTCTGTGATTCTTCAAAGGAACCAAGGCCCTAAAAGTTCGGCCTTGGCCTCCTGCCTCTGGGTTCTGTGCCTAAGCCTACCCGAGGCACCCTCAGCTAGTAAGAGGTCACTCCCAGTCCTTAGGTGAAACCTGCTCACCTCCCTGATCACCACCCTTCAGGCCCTGAAAGCTTTGTGTGTGGGGGGTCACTTGCTGGCAGCCTTGGGGGTTGGGAGCACCAGTAGCTGCCACCTCCACTCCTTCTTCCCTAAGGGAGACAAAACTAGTCCAGCCAGTTCTCCTGGGTCACAGGGACACCTGCTCTGTTGCCGGAGACTTCCAAGCCACCTGCATTAGTCATCTGGCCCAGATATTCTCTGCTCCGTCTTTGAACAAAGGAAAATATCCTTTTATATCAGACATTACTTCCCTGGAGTCTGGGCCAGTCCTATCTCAGCCTACATGACAGATTCCCCTTTGGCCTCCCTGGGGTGAGAGGAGGGGGTGGGTAAAGTGGGCCTTCTTCTCTCAAAGTGCTGTTGTTTATTCACTCGACAAATATTGATCGAACAATTCCTGGGAAGGTCTAAGCACTGTAGATATATCAGGAACAAAACAGACAAAAGTCGATGCCTTTGTGGACCTTTTGTTTCTAATGAGGACAACAGACAATAAACAAATGTCTAATATAATGTCAAGGGTGATGAATAAAAATAAAATAGGGTAAGGAATTCGAGAATGATAGAGGTGGGGCTATGTTAGACAGATTGGCCAAGGAAAACTATCAGAGGAAATGAGTGTTTTTGGTTTTTGATTTTTTTTTTTTTTTGAGATGGAGTCTCACTTTGTTGCCTGGGCTGGAGTGCAGTGGCATGATCTCAGCTCACTGCAACCTTTACCTCCCTGGTTCAACTGGTTCTCTAGCCTCGGCCTCCCGAGTAGCTGGGATTACACACACGCACCAGCATGCCCGGCTAATTTTTTGTATTTCTTAGTAGAGACGGGGTTTTGCCACATTGGCCAGGTTGGTCTCGATCTCCTGACCTTGTGATCCGCCTACCTCGGCCTCCCAAAGTGCTGGGATTACAGGTGTGAGCCACCACGCCTGGCCCAAATGTCCCAATTTTTTACATTTTCTAATTGCTTCTGGAGTAGAGGAGCATAGTCGATTTGTATATATTGATCTTGCTACTATTTCAGCACCCTTGCTATTATCTCACCCTTTCCAATCCTGATACTATTTATTTCTTTTTCTTGCTCTATTATTCTGGCCAGGCCTCTAATGTAATATTGGAGTCATAACAGCATAACATCCTTGTGTCATTCCTGACGCGTAGCATCTCACATTTCACCACTGCAGTATATTTTAAATTTGTTGTTAAATGTTGGCTCACTTTTTCAGACACTGTGAATGCCAAACTGTCTGGAGGCTGCCATGAGCGGCAATTTGTGATCTCTGCTTTACCTGAATTATTTCCCTGAATTGTGACATCAACCTCGCCACGTAGGTACTATTATTCTCCACACTGACACGAGGAAACTGAGGTTCAGATAGGTGAAGTGACTTGCCATAGTCACACAGCTAGGAGGGGGCAGAGCCAGAATTCAAACCCAGCTCTGCTTGATACCAAAGACTGTAATCTTTCTCTTTTTCTTTTTTTTTGAGATGGACTTTTATTTATTTATTTATTTATTTATTTATTTTTTGATACAGAGTTTACTCTTACTCTGACACTCACATGTCCAGGAGTTTACTCTGTCACCCCGGCTGGAGTGCAATGGTGAGATCTTGGCTCACTGCAACCTCCGTCTCCTGGGTTCTAGAGATTCTCCTGCCTCGGCTTCCCAAGTAGCTGGGATTACAGGCAAGCGCAACCACGAATGGCTAATTTTTTGTATTTTTAGTAGAGATGGGGTTTTGCCATGTTGGCCAGGCTGGTCTCAAACTCCTGACCTCAGGTGATCCGCCCGTCTTGGCCTCTCAAAGGGCTAGGATTACAGGAGTCAGCCACCGCGCCGGGTCAAAGACTGTGATCTTTCCGGGGATAGAGTGAGACCCTGGATGCCTAGGCCAGCCCCTTTTTATGCTCCACTCTGTCCAGCATCTTGGAGTTCGGTGGCGGACCCTGGGGTCCTGGAGCAGCTATCATCAACTTTCTTATTTATTTATTTATTTATTTATTTATTTATTTAGAGAAAGAGTCTTGCTCTGTCCCCCAAGCTGGAGTGTGGTGGCATGAACTCGGCTCACTTCAACCTCTGCCTCACGGATTCAAGAGATTCTCCTGCCTCAACCTCCCGAGTAGCTAGGACTACAGGTACGTGCCATCACGCCTGGCTAATTTTTTGTGTTTTTAGTAGAGATGGAGGTTCACCATGTTAGCCAGGATGGTCTCAATCTCCTGTCCTTGTGATCTGCCCACCTCGGCCTCTCAAAGTGCTGGGATTTGTCACCAACTTTCTGTTAAACATTATAGCTGATCTTGGTATGTCCTTATCTGTGGCCTGGCTCTGCTACCTCCCTGCTGTGTAACTTCGGGTTGCTTAGCCTTAATGTTCCTGTTGCCTCATCTCAGCTGCAAAATGGGCTTAAAAGTAGCACCTCCATTGAAGTGCTGGGGATGGTGCCAGGCATTTGATAACTAATAAATGTAAGTTCTTGTGATTACCAGTAGACATGTATGCCTGTGTACACTGACACGAAGAAGCAATAGAAAAACCACTTAAATAGGAAGAAGTTGTCATTTTTTTTTTTTTGAGACGGAGTTTCATTCTTGTCACCCAGGCTGGAGTGCAATGGCACGATCTCAGTTCACTGCAACCTCCGCCTCCCAGGTTCAAGTGATTCTCCTGCCTCAGCTTCCTAAGTAGCTGAGATTACAGACATGTGCCACCACGCCCAGCTAATTTTTTTGTATTATTAGTAGAGACGGGGTTTCACCATGTTGGCCAGGCTAGTCTCAAACTCCTGACCTCGGGTGATCTATCTGCCCCAGCCTCCCAAAGTGCTGGG
This sequence comes from Papio anubis, assembly GCF_008728515.1. NCBI lineage: Eukaryota > Metazoa > Chordata > Mammalia > Primates > Cercopithecidae > Papio > Papio anubis. Next base: position 60,844,701 of record NC_044991.1, on the reverse strand, counting down.
ATTATAGGTGTGAACCACCACACCCGGCTGAAGATGTCATTCTTCACATTTCTTTCAATGCCATTGTACAATTTTTTTAAATGTTCACTGTCTCCCACGACTCCTTCATTATGTGGAGAATAAAGTCCAGATTCCTTAACCCATATCTAAGTCCCTCTCTGATTCATCAACCCACACTTCAATCGCAGAAAGTGGCTAAGAACCCATGGAGGCAGGCTGCCCCAGCTTGAGTCCCAGCTCTGCAGCTTTCCTGGCTGTGTGAGCTTGGGTAAGGAAGTTTGCCCCTCTGGGCCTGGGTTTTCTCAGCTGTAAAATACGGAAAGTAACAGCACTCACATGACAGGCTGAGGCGACGTGACTGTAAATAGCCTGGCACAGTGTTCCTCGTGTGGAGAAGCTGGAAGCATCAGCCATGATCATTACCCACCTACTCCTCCGAGACCTCTGGTCATCCTGGAACATCCGCCGGCCCCAGAACATAGCAGGCCCGGCGCTGTCCCACCCCAAGGTGTTTGTGCACGCCCTGCTCTCACACGGCACACCTTCCCCTATCCATCCACCCATCAAAGCACCCCAGGCCAAGGCCCAGCTCCAGGGGCATCCCCTCTGACTTCCTGTCCCCACCAGCCCCCCTTGGGCCTTTGTGCAGGCCGGTACACTTTCACACCTCACCCCCATCAACTCTGTCCCTCCTGCTGCCTCACACCCTTCCTGAGGACGTGGGAAGCTGGGCCTGGCTCTGGGCTCCAGCCCTGAGTTCCAACACAGATGACTGAGGGACCTGCCAGCCTTCAAAACAATTCAGTCATCAAATGGAGTTGACAGCCCAGAAGGGTGGCTGTGAAGATAAACAGAAAACACTAGTCAAAGGCCCTTTTCTCTTCCCGCCTCCTCATGAGCCCAATCCACCTCCCACCTGGACCAGCTGAGGGGGAGGAGGAAGCACTGGATGTGGGGACACTGACGGCCTCCAGATGCCCACGCGAGAGGAATTTCTGATCTTGATTACAACGGATTTGGAGGTGGCTAACAATCCCGAATTCCCACAAGTAAGTACAAACCCTGACCCCCGTGGGGTGTTGTCCTGGACCGTTTTCTGTGGATGGGTGTTCCCAATTTCCTTTTTTTTTTAAATCTTTGAGACAGGGTCTTGCTCAGTTGCCCAGGCTGGAATGCAGTGGCACAATCTCAGCTCACTGCAGCCTCGACCTGCTGGGCTCAAGTGATCCTCCCACATCAGCCTCCTGCATATCTGGGACTACAGGCACCGGCCACCACGCCTAGCTAATTTTTTTCTTTTTTTTTTTTGAGACAGGGTCTCACACTGTCTCCCAGGCTGGAGTACAGTGGCACGATCTCAGCTCACTGTAACCTCTGTCTCCTGGGTTCAAGTGATTCTCCTGCCTCAGCTTCTCAAGTAGCTGGGAATACAGGCGTGCGCCACCACACCTGGCTAATTTTTGTATTTTTAGTAGAGACAGGGTTTCGCCATGTTAGCCAGGCTGGTCTCAAACTCCTGACCTCAGGTGATCCGCCCATCTTGGCCTCCCAAAGTGCTGGGATTACAGGCATGAGCTGCTGTGCCCAGCCTTGCTTCCCTCATCACCTCTCCAGGGCTCCCTGTGTGAGGGGCCCAGGACCCCTCAGCCACCACAAGCTGCAGATGGGAGTGCTGCCACCTAGGGGCAAAGAACAAAACTGCCACAGCTTGGCCCATGCCACCCGGACACATATTATGACAAAAACATTTATTGAGCACTTTCTGCGTGCCAGGCACCATGCCGAGCCCCTGGCGCACTTCATCACACTGGATCCCCAGGACAACCCTATGAGGTAGTAGTATCGTAAGCCCCATTGTACAGATGAGGAACATGGGGCTCAGAGAGGTGAAGTGACTTGCCCAAGGTCACACAGCAAATGCATGGCAACTCTTGGATTTGAAGCCAGATCGGTCTCATAGCTGCAGTCTAACTCTCACACCTGAGTGCCTCCTAAAAGCTACATCACAGAGCTGTCTGAGGACACTGTGGGGAACCGTCTGTGAAAAGGTCCAACACATAAACTCCGAAGAGTTTATGGCAGGCCTCCTGAAGAACAGCGGACTAGAGGCCACCCAGAGGCAGCCTGGAGGCAGAGTGGGGAGGAACGCCTAGTCTTCCCTCCCAGGGGCCCCAACCACCAGCCTAGACTAGCGAGACTCTGGGCTGCTCAGGTTTCAGCCATTTCTCTCCTGCCGCTGTGGCTCTGCCCAGAAACCGTAGGCAGCCCTGCCCCCGACCCTAGAATGTTGCAGGGTTTTCCAGCAGGAGAAGGGACACAGGAGGGCGACCATGGGCCAGGGTTTCTGAATGACATTCAGCAGGATTTCTGCCAATGGCTCAATGGCTCGCTTCCACTGGTAAGGATCAGCAGTCTGCCCCCAGGGCCCTGGACCCAAACAGGAGCATCAGGCCTACCCAGGAAACACACCTGAGGTTCATCACTCCGAGGCCTGGATGTAGACAGGCACAGCGAGCATGGCACATGGGCCCTCGGCCCCAGCCTGCAGCTCTGCCAGAGCCAGGTTGGAGCCCAGCCCCTCAGTGTGTCCAGGTACCACCAGCTCAGGTTCCGCGCCCACCGCACCACCCACAACGATGGACAGCACGGCGTCCGGCTCTGCGAAGGGCGGCTTGCCAGGGACAGCCTCGGGCACCAGCCCGGCCCCTGCGTCCTTCAGCTCCTCCAGCCCCAGCGGGTCAGGCAAGGGGGTCACCACCTTGCGCCCACCACTGCCGCCACTGCGGGGGGCTGCCCTCCTCTGGGGGGGGCGCCGGGTTTGCAGGTCCTTGTCCTTTTGGGGGCCGAGACGACAGCGGTGATCTTTGAGGTATTTGTGGCGGGAAAAGCCCTTGGCGCAGCCAGCACAGCGGAACTTGTAGTTGCCCGTGTGGGCACGCTGGTGCTCGGCGAGGTGGGCACGGCGGCTGAAGGACTTGCTGCACAGGGCGCATTTGTGGAGCTTCATGCCTGGAGGGCAAGGGAAAGTCAGTGAGAAGCATCCAGACCTTCACCCTGCAACGGTGCCTTGCACTGGGAATAAAATCCAGGCTCTTACCCCACCAGTGCCTGTGTGATCTGGCCCCAGCTCTTTCCACCCTCGTCGTCTGCCTTCTCCCAGCCACTCTCTGTGCCAGCCACACTCGCTCTCCTCAGAGATGCCACGCTGGCTCCTGCCTCTGCGCCTTTGTACTTGCCATTCTCCTCTGCCTGGAACAGCCGCTCACTCCCTGCACCTTGGCTTGCTTTGCCAGGTCATCTCAGGCTCAGGGAGGGGCAGTGACGCCTGAGGCCACCCACAGGAACGTGGCAGCACCAAGACTCCAACCCATTCTATGTGTCCAAGTCATTGACCTACTCTCCCAGTTTTCACACTTTCTTTAGTGACTGACTTCTTTCTGGAAATCGTCTCAAACAGGGGAGACTTTACCCCCTAGGGGACTCAGCAATGCCTAGAGACATTTTTGATTGTCACAGCTGCGGGGGGGATGCCACTGACACCCAGTGGATAGAGGCCAGGGATGCTGCTAAACATCCTACAGGACACAGGACAGCCCCCAGGACAAAATTATCTAGCTCAGACCAGGCGCCGGTGGTCACACCTGTAATCCCAGCACTTTGGGAGGCTGAGGTGGGCAGATCACTTGAGGTCAGGAGTTCAAGACCAGCCTGGCCAACATGGTGAAAACCCCATCTCTACTAAAAATACAAAAATTAGCTGGGCGTGGTGGCAGGCACCTGTAATCCCAGCTACTTGGGAGGCTGAGGCAAGAGAATCACTTGAACCTTGGAGGCAGAGATTGCAATGAGCTGAGATCACACCACTGCACTCCACCTGGGTGCCGGAGTGAGGCTCTGTCTCAAAAAAAAAAAAAAAAAAAAAAATTATCTGGCCCAAAATGTCAGTGGTGCCAGGGTTGAAGAACCTTGTTCTAGACCTCGGCTGGCATGTGGAAAGCCAGCCAGTCTGCTCTGAGGAGTTGCTGAGAAACTGAGGAGTGACTTGAAGACCCCTGCCCTGCCTTATCAAGGAAGCTTCCTGGCCATGTCTTGGACCCGCCTAGAATCTGATTCCCTCCACACCTGGTCCACACCTCTGTCACACTGGGCACTGCTCTGACTGAGTCATCTCTGCTCAGGTCAGCTTCCTCCTTGGACTGGGGGACTGTGTCTGATTCATCTCTGTTCATCCTAAAGTCCCTAATACAGGCCTGGCTCATAGCCCACATAAGTGCAAGTGCTGGCTGGAATGTGCCAGGCAGGGAAAACAAGCCTCACGGGATATGTCTGCTCTTTCTCCTCCTGGTGGGTCTATCCCAGTGAACTAGAGCTGAACCAGACCCTCCTGGCAGGCCCAAGAGCCACTTACCAGAGTGGGAGAGGATGTGGGCCTTCAGCTTGTCTGGCCGGTTGAACTCCTTACTGCAGCCTGTGTGTGTCCTAAAACCCAAAGCCACCGGTCAGGGGGAGTTCACTAAGCTTAGGATGCTCTTGCTGGCCCCTCCACTAGCCCTGGGCACAAGGGACAGCCTTGTCTACCCTAAGGGCTGGGCAAGGAGGTAGGGTGGGGAGTGAGGTAGACGGGGCCCAGGACAGGATAAAAGGAGAGAGGCTTGGCCGGGCACAGTGGCTCACGCCTGTAATCCCAGCACTTTGGGAGGCCAAGGTGGATGGATCACTTGTGGTCAGGAGCTCAAGACTAGCCTGGGCAACATGACGAAACTCCATCTCTAGTAAAAATACAAAAATTAGCCAGGTGTGGTAGCAGGCGCCTGTAATCCCAGCTACTTGGGAAGCTGAGGCAAGAGAATCGCTTAAACCCAGGAGGCAGAGGTTGCAGGGAGCTAAGATCATACCACTGCACTCCAGCCTGGTGGATAGAGTGAGACCCTGTCTCAAAAAAAAAAAAAAAAAAAAAAGGCTGGTGGCTTAGTGGGTTCTCACGCTCGTAATCCCCACACTTGAGGAGGCCAAGGTGGGATCACATCAGGAGATCGAGACCACGGTGAAACCCCGCCTCTACTAAAATACAAAAATCAGCTGGGCGCTGTGGCTGTGGCTGCCTGTAGTCCCAGCTACTCAGGAGGCTGGAGGCTGGAGAATGCATGGAACCCGAGTGAGCTTCCAGTGAGCTGGAGATCGCTACCACTGCACTCCAGCCTGGGCACAGAGCTGGTGACCTCGGCCTCAAAAAAAAAAAAAAAAAAAAAAAGGAGTAGTGGCCTGTCCTCGGCCTGACATCTGTCCCACACTCCCAGGCACCGCTTCTGAGAATCTTGCCTCACCACCCCTGCATGGCAGCAGTGCCCTACTCACGAAAGGGCATTTGTATTTCTTGAAGGGCTCGTGGATCAACATGTGTCTCTTCAGTTTGTCCTTGCGGTTGAACGCAGACTCGCACACTGAGCATTTGTAGGGCTTCTCGCCTGCAGCAGACACAGACAGGGAGAGCCAGCACTCGCCAGGAGTCAGAATCCAGGGCACAAGAGTCCCCGCTGGGCCCCTCAGGGGAGTAGCTCCTCTAGGGAGGTGGCCAGGGGAGAAAATAGCCTCTCTCATTCTTCAGTGGCTTTGTTTTGCCAGGGACAAGACGGGGCTATTTTGATAGGATGCTCAGGAGAGGCCTCTCTGATGAGGCCATGCATGAGGAGAGACCTCAGGTCATCAGGGAGATGGTCCAGGCAGCAGGGAAAGCAGGTACAAAGGCCCTAAGGCAGGAGGGCATTTGGCGGTGCTGATGAACAACAGTTCTGGTGTGGCCAGAGAACAAGGCAGAAGGTGAGGGCAGCGAGCCAGCCAGGCCCACAAGGGAGGACCTGGGAGGCGGAGCTAAGGACTTGTTTTTTGTTTTTTTTTTTTGTTTTTTTTTTTTTTGAGACAGAGCCTTGCTCTGTCACCCAGGCTGGAGTGCAGTGGCGAGATTTCAGATGAGTCACTGCAACCTCTGCCTCCTGGCTTCAAGCAATCCTCCCAACTCAGCCTCCTGAGTAGATGGGATTACAGGTGTGTGCCACCATACCCAGCTAATTATTGTATTTTTAATAGAGATGGGGTTTCACCATGTCGACTGGTCTCAAACTCCTGACCTCAAGTGATCCACTCGCCTCAGCCTCCCAAAGTGCTGGGATTACAGGCATGAGCCACCGCGCCCTGCCAGGACTTTGGCTTTTACTCTGAGGCAGAAGAGAAGCCACCAGAAGGTCTGAGCAGCGCAGGGATGGGCTTTGATGTAAGCTTTTAACCGGCTCCCTCTGGCTGCGTGTGGAGAGCAGACTGAGGGGGTGAGGGTGGAGGTGAGGATAACCAGCAAGTGGCCCAGGACAGCCATGTTGGGAAGGCAGAATCGGCAGCCCTTGCCACTGGATTGGCTGTGGCTGTGAGAGGAGGAGGGGAGTCAAGGATGAATCTGAGGCGTGGCCTGAGTAGCAAGGTGGCCTCATGGCATTTATGGCAATGGGGTCCACCCTGGGGGATGAGGAATCACACCTTATCTAACTGAATGCTTCCAACAAATCAGGAGGCACCGACTCCCATCATCCTCATTTCACAGATGAGAAAGAAGACTGAAGTTCAGAGAGGTGAAGGGACTGGCTCAGGGGCTACCCCTATGGTTGGGGGAGCTAAGATTCCAGCCCAGCAGCGTGATCCAGAGCCCATCTGAGCTACCCCAGATCTTCCTGCTGTTAAACCTGTCCTGGGGCAGCTTTCGCCTGATGGGCTACCTGAGGAACCCACAGAAATCAAGGGAGGTGCCTGCAAAGTTGCCGTGGGGTCACAGCCTGACCTTTAGAAGGAGCTGTTTCTGGGCTGCTGTGACTTCCTGCCATTATTTCCTCTCTGTTCTCCCTCTGGAATGAATAAAGTACTTCTGAAAAAACATCAACCCAGTTGATACGGAAATGCTGGTCCCTACAATGGAATGCTCTGTGGTCATTAAAAAGATTAAAAAGGTCAATCTGTGTTTCCTGATCTGGAAAGATCTCCTGGACATATTGCTAGGGGGAAAAGAAAGCAGTAGAATAGCTTAACACAATCTCTTCTTTCATAGAAAAAAATATAATCCTTACTGGATATGTAAGCTCCAACAAAAAAAAAAGAAAGAAAGAAAGAAAAAATACAAACCGCATACCCCAAAAAAAGCCCTAGCCATGTGTCTCTGTAAATAAACTGAAGATGCAGGGAGAAAGATGGGGAGGTATAGGGAGAGGACAGACCAAAGTGTCAGTGGCAATTACAACTTGAAGGGGAAATGTAACATTTTACTTTATGTATTCCTATATTGCTTCCATTTTTATAATAACCATGTATTTGTGTGTGTGTGTGTGTGTGTGTTTGTTTTTGGTTTTGGTTTTTTTTTTTTTTTTTTTTTTTTTTTGAGACAGAGTCTTGCTCTGTCGCCCAGGCTGGAGTGCAGTGGTTCGATCTTGGCTCACTGCAACCTCCACCTCCTGGGTTCAGGCAATTCTCCTGCCTCAGCCTCCCGAGTAGCTGGGATCGCAGGTGTGCACCACCACACTAGGCTAATTTTTGTATTTTTAGTAGAGATGGGGTTTCACCATGTTGGCCAGGCTGGTCTCGAACTCTTGATCTCAGGTGATCCACTCACCTTGGCCTTCCAAAGTGCTGGGATTACAGGTGTGAGTCACTGCACCTGGCAGCATGTATTACTTTTGAATAATAATTTTTAAAAGCCATAAAGTGCAACTTGGTAATATCAAACTTACAATGCATTACTTATTTTCCCTTCTTTATTGTGGAGAAATATACATAACAGAAAATTGACCATCTTAAGCTTCTTTTAAGTGTATAATTCAGTGGCACTAAGTACATTTGCACCATCATGCAACCATCACCACCATCTGTCTCTAGAATTTTTTCATCATCCCAAACTGAAACTCAGTATTACACATGCATTTTAACCTAGCATTTCCACTCCTAAGGATATACACTACAGATACACTTCCAAAAGGTTGCCAAGGGACCAACATAGCATTGTGTGTACAAACTAATTGCTGAAATGTAATTTAAGTGTTCATACATAGGCTGGGCACGATGGCTCACGCCTGTAATCCCAGCACTTTGGGAGGCTGGGGCAGGGGAATCACCTGAGGTCAGGAATTTGAGACCAGCCTGGCCAACATGGTGAAACCACATCTCTACTAAAAATACAAAAATTAGCTGGGTGTGATGGTGGGCACCTGTAATCCCAGCTACTTGGAAGGCTGAGGCAGGAGAATTCCTTGAACCCAGGTGGTACAGGTTGTGGTGAACTAAGATCGTGCCACTGGATTCCAGCCTGGGTGACAGAGCAAGACTCAGTCTCAAAAAAAAAAAAGTTCATACATAGAGAACTGGCTAAATACAAGATGAAAAATTAATTGAGGAAGACTACCCAGATGTGAAAAAGAAGGTGCTATTGGTAACATCTTTCTGGGGGGGGCCTGGGGGAGGGGGACCTACAGAATTTAGCCTCCAGGGAAACTGTAAGCACACATTCCTCGGGGAACATCACCAAGGTATACGATCAGAAAAAAGGGCATATCAGTTATAGTATGTGCTCTCTTTTGCAAACGTAAGCAAGCGTTTTATATACGTGTAAAATAAAACTAGAAGAATGCAGACTAGACCGCTAACAGTTATCTTTGGGGAAGAGAATTAGGAGTATTTTGCAAACTGCAAACTACAAGTCACACCCTGTTGGTGGTTATTTTAAGAATTAAACATAGGCTGGGCGTGGTGGCTCACATGTGTAATCCCAGAATTTTGGGAGGCTAAGGTGGGTGGATCACCTGAGGCCAGAAGTTTGAGACCATCTTGGCCTACATGGTGAAACCCCGTCTCTACAAAAAATACAAAAATTAGCCAGGCATGGTGGCGGGCACCTGTAATCCCAGCTACTCGGGAGGCTGAGGCACAAGAATGGCTTGAACCCAGGAAGCGGAGGTTGTAGTGAGATCACACCATTGCACTCCAGCCTGGGTGATAGAGTGAGACCCTGTCTCAAAAAAAAATAAAAATAAAAAATAAAAGAACTAAAATTGAACAGGACAAAATAGAAAACCCTGCTTTGTAAAACTTTTGTTGCAATATATCCTATGTGTATATATGTGCTTCTTGGGTTGCAATATGGAATGTATTTTTTACCATAGGTCATAGGAAAGAAAAAAAAAAGAAAAAACATTGGATTGTTCATCTGAAGTGAGAGGGAGTTTATTTGTACTATATATGCTTTTGTCCTGTCAAGGATTTTCCCTCAGGTTTTCTCAATCTTTAGATCCTTTTCAATTAAAAAACAATTTTTAAAATATAATTTAAAAATCTAAAGATTAACAGAAAAGAAAATGTCAGTGTGTTTCAACTGGGGAACAAGGAGCCGGCGTTTTGTCCAGGTTTGAGTGGGAACATACAGTGAGAGCAGTGTCCCCACCACAGGGGGCAGAGTCAAGAGTCCCTCACACAGGCCAGGTGCAGTGCCTCACGCCTGTCATCCCAGCACTTTGGGAGGCCGAGGCAGGTAGATGACCTGAGGTCAGGAGTTCAAAACCAGCCTGGCCAACATGGCGAAACCCTGTCTCTACCAAAAATACAAAAAACTAGCTGGGCGTGGTGGTGGGAGCCTGTAATCCCAGCTACTCAGGAGGCTGAGGCAGGAGAATCGCTTGAACCCGGGAGGCAGAGGTTGCAGTGAGCCAAGATCTACCACTACACTCCAGCCTGGGCAACAAGAGCAAGACTGTCTCAAAGAAAAAAAAAAAAAAGTCCCTTCCACACAACCTCCAGGGGCTCTTCTCTGCTCTAGTGGTGGTAGGAACCCCTTGTTCATCAGTTAAGGCAGGTGGGTCAGGGGCCAGGAAGGAGAGAGGAAGGAGGAGCAAGGGAAGAGGCAGGAGGGTGGCAGGAAGGCTGGAGGGAGATAGAGAGCAACAGAGAGAAGGAGGGGTAGGGGGCTGGAGGGAGAGGGGAGAGGACAGCGGAGGGAGGCTGGAGGGGGCTAGAAGGAGATGGGGAGAGGGAAGGGAAGGGAGGCTGGAGGGAGATGGGGAGGAGGAGGGAGAAGGGGGCTGGAGGGAGATGGGGAGGAGGACGGAGAAGGGGGCTGGAGGGAGATGGGGAGGAGGAGGGAGAGGGGGAGGAGGAGGAAGAGGGGGAGGAGGAGGGAGAGGGGGAGGAAGAGGGAGACAGGGACTGAGAGAGATGGGAGAGAGATGGGGAGGGGGAAAGGGGCTAGAGGGAGATGCGGGGAGAGGGGCTGGAGGGAGATGGGGGGGGAGGGGAGACGGGCTGAGTGAGATGGGGAGGGAGATGGGGAAGCAGAGGGAAAAGGGGCTGACAGAGACAGGGAGAAGAGCCAGATGGGGATGGGAAGAGAGAGAAAGGGATGAGGAGAGGGTGAGGAGGAGGGGAGGGGCTGGGCTGGAGTTCTCAGGGGCAGGGTACCCACCTGAGTGGATGTGAGCGTGCAGTTTGAGGTAATGCTCCCGCCGGAAGAACTTCTTGCACACCTGGCACTTGAATCTGCCACCACTACCGTGGGTGGGCAGATGACGCCGCAGGTAGCGTTCACAAGGAAACACCTGGCAGAGAAGAGGGGCCTTCAGGTCTGACTCACCGGGCCCCCCTCCCCTGGCCATCTTCTGAGCTCAAAGGTCCCTTGTTTCCAGCCCCCATAGAGACACCTTCCTTTCTGGCTACCCGGGGCCAGGACCCAGACTGTCAGACTCAGCCCTTAGAACTTCATGGCTCCCCACAAGCCCGGACAGAACATGCCTGCCCTGAGCTTTTGCCCAGATGTTCTTCCCACCCAGAGGGCCTTTCTCTCGTTACTGACAAACTCTTACACATCCTTCAAGACCCAACTCAGGTGTCACTGCTTCTGTCAAGCCTTCCCTAGCTCCCTGGTGCTATGCCCGGCAAAGTCAATTCTGCCTTTGAACGTCCACCCACACTTTTAAGTCAGCATTTAACCCACTGAATGACAGCCCTTTGCTTACAGGAGCTCCAAGTGGGCAGAGAGGGGCTTTCATTCCCCAGTACAGAGTCTGGGTCAAATGACTGACAAGTAAAAGAATTAATGGAAAATGAGCAAATTACTAAAGAAATCAATGGAAAGGTAATTTTTAACTTTTATTTATTTTACTTTATTTTATTTGAGATGGAGTTTTGCTCTTGTTGCCCAGGCTGGAGTGCAATGGTGCAATCTCGGCTCACTGCAACCTCTACCTCCCAGGTTCAAGCGATTCTCCTGCCAAGTAGCTAGGATTACAGGAGCCAGCCACCACTCCCGGCTAATTTTTATTTTTGGTAGAGATGAGGTTTCTCCATGTTGGTTAGGGTAGTCTTGGACTCCTGACCTCAGGTGATCCACCCACCTCAGCCTCCCAAAGTGCTGGGATTACAGGCGCCCAACACACACCCAGCTAATTTTTGTACGAAAGGTAATTTTTTTAAAGCCAGAAAACACAGAAGTGAAAATCTCTTTCCAATCCAGGCAAAGGAAGGGCATGTATTCACACATTCTTTCATTTTGGTGGAGCATTGGTCAGGGGCACAGACCCAGCTGCCCCACTGCTTATTAGCCCCATCATTTCCTAGGTAGGTGGCCTTTCTGCCTTGGTTTCCCCTCCTGTAAAGGGAGATAGTAGTAGTACACCTATCTCCTAGTAAATTCTGGTGAAATGCTCAGAACAGCATCTGGCATGTAGTTCTTACTCAATTCATAGTTATCTTTTACTTGGACCACAACTTCTAAAGCTTAAAATTAGGCTAGATAATTAGAAACATCTAGAATGAGGCCAAAGTGAAACCAGGGCTGTCCTGGAAAATCTGCCACATATGATTGTAAGAAAATGAGTAGGCCGGGCGCGGTGGCTCAAGCCTGTAATCCCAGCACTTTGGGAGCTTTGTGATCGGCGGATCAATGCAGGTCAGGAGATCGAGACCATCCTGGCAAACACGGTGAAACCCCGCCTCTGCGCCACAAAAACTAGCCGGGCGAGGTGGCTGGGTGCCTGTGGTCCCAGCTACTCAGGAGGCTGAGGCAGGAGAATGGCGAGCTCGGGAGGCGGAGCTTGCAGTGAGCCAGATCGCCACTGCACTCCAGCCTGGCGATGTGAGCAGACTCCGCCTCAAAAAAAAAAAAAAAAAAAAGAAAATGAGTAGAGTGGGGCTGGGTGCGGTGGCTCACACCTGTAATCCCAGCACTTTGGGAGGCCGAGGCAGGCGGATCACGGGGTCAGGCCATCGAGACCATCCTGGCTAACACAGCAAAACCCCGTCTCTACTAAAAATACAAAAAACTAGCCGGGCGTGGTGGCGGGCGCCTGTAGTCCCAGCTACTCGGGGAGGCTGAGGCAGGAGAATGGCGTGAACCCGGGAGGCGGAGCTTGCAGTGAGCCGAGACCGCACCACTGCACTCCAGCCTGGGAGACAGAGCGAGACTCTGCCTCAAAAAAAAAAGGAAAATGAGTAGAGTGAAGTAGCAAGTTAAACACACCAGGGAGACGTAATCAGCAAAATCCAGACTGCAGGGAACACCACTGGACCAAATGGCCCAGTTTCTTTAACAAATAAATTCAGAGGAAAGAAAATAGGGAGCAGTGGTGGGGGGCAGGCGGGGCTGTAGATTAATAGAGACTTTTCTTGTATCAATCAATTGCAATCCATGGAACTGATTCAAATAAACTTTACAAAATGATGAAGCTTTGAGACAACTAGAAATTGGAGCACTTCCTGAATGTTTGATGTTATTAGGAAGAGGCTTTAGTGAGGCTTCCAGAGTCACTGAAAAGAATCCAGGCTGGGCATGGTGGCTCATACCCGTAATCCCAGCACTCTGGGAGTCTGAGGTGGGAGGATCACTTGAGGCCAAGAGTTTGAGACCAGCCTGGGCAACATAGTGAGCCCCATCTCTACAAAAAATTTAGGCTGGGTGCAGTGGCTCATGCCTGTAATCCCAGCACTTTGGGAGGTCAAGGTGGACAGGTCCCTGAGGCCCAGGAGTTTGAGACCAGCCTGGGCAACATGGTGAAACCCCATCTCTACAAAAAATACAAAAATTAGCTGGCATGGTGGCACATGCCTATAGTCCCAGCTACTCAGGAGGCTGAGCCCAGGAGGTTGAGACTGCGGTGAGCCATGATCAAACCACTGCACACTAGCCTGGTGACAGAGTAAGACTCTGTCTCAAAAAAAAAAAAAAAAAAAAAATTAAAAAGAAGAGCCAATTGTAATAAGGATAATCTTACATCAGGAAGCTGGGAGGCTGCTGCTCAGACACTAGGCCTGGGACCAGGACAGCCTGCCCTGCCTGGCTCCAGCAGCAGCCCCGACAGGGCCACATCTGGAATGTGATGGATGAGATGGCCAGACAGAAACACTGTGTCATCTGTGGAGCAGCCCCTGAGCCCTGCCTGCGCGTCCTGTGGTGAGAGAGGAGAAGGAAAGGGTGAGGTGTGCACCCCACCCCACCACCTCCTTGCCCCTATTATGGCGTGGGGCCCCAGAAAAGAGGACAGTGGCACCCACCTTCTGGCAGTGTGGGCAGGGGAAGTTGTGAGTGGCGGTCTGCAGGTGGTGCTCCAGGGCCTCGGGAGTGGAGTATTTGTTGACACATTTGACACATCTAAGTGGAAGGAGCAGGAGAGGTGAGGGAGGAAACACAGCAGGCATAGGAAGCAGCCCACGGCCACCCCAGGGCCAACGTCAGGAGGCAACATCCTCCAGTTAATTCATTCCAAATCCACCCACTCTTCTCAATTGCCACTGCCCGTCCTCATCTGAGCGCCGTCGTCTCTTGCTTGGACTTGTGCGGCAGCCTCCTCGCTGGCCACCCTCTCCCTGCCTTGCCTCCTGTAGCCCATTCTCCACAGGGCGGCCAGGGGCACCTTTAAAAATGAAACTCAGGCTGAGCACAGTGGCTCACACCTGTAATCCCAACGCTTCGGGAGGCCAAGGTGAGACGATCGTTTGAGCCCAGGAGTTCAAGATCAGCCTGGGCAACATGGCAAGACCCCTATCCCTATAAAAATTTAAAAATTAGCTAGATGTGGTGGCTTCCCAGCTACTCAAGAGGCTAAGGCAGGAGGATCGCTTAAGTCCAGGGGTTTGAGGTTACAGTGAGCCACGATTATGCCACTATACTCCAGCCTGGGTAACAGAAAGAGAACCTGTCTCTATTTAAAAAAGAAAAAAAAAAAAAAAAAAAAAGGCCTGGTGTAGTGGCTTACACCTGTAATCCCAGCACTTTGGGAGGCCAAGGTGGGTGGATCACCTGAGGTCAGGAGTTCAAGAACAGCCTGGCCAATATGGTGAAACCCTATCTCTACTAAAAATACAAACATTAGCCAGGCATGGTGGCACCTGCCTGTAACCCCAGCTACTCAGGAGGCTGAGGCAGGAGAATCACTTGAACCTGGGAGATGCAGGTTGCAGTGAGCTGAGATCACGCTACTTGCACTCCAGCCTGGGCGACAGAGTGAGACTCCATCTCAAAAAAAAAGATTGTCACAGAGTCTGACATAGTTTGCATCTATGTCCTCACCCAAATCTCATGTTGAACTATAATCCCCAGTGCTGGTAAGGGAGGAGACCACCCCTCATATCGTCTTATGCCCAATTTCTGCCTCCAAAGAAAGAAGAAGTAAAAACTAAAAGGCAGAAATGAAATCCACAGGCAGACAGCCCAGCGCCTCACCCTGGGCCTGGCAGTTAAAGACCGACCCCAACCTAATTGGTTCTGTTATCTATAGATTACAGACATTGTAGAGAAATGCACTGTGAAAATCCCTATCTTGTTTTGTTCCGATCTAATTCTAATTACTAGTGCATGCAGCCCACAGTCACATACCCCCTGCTTGCTCAATAAATCACGACCCTCTCACAGGCACCCACTTAGAGTTGTGAGCCCTTAAAAGGGACAGGAATTGCTCATTCAGGGGCTCGGCTCTTGAGACAGGAGTCTTGCCGATGCCCCCGGCCGAATAAACCCCTTCCTTCTTTAACTCAGTGTCTGAGGAGTTTTGTCTGCAGCTCGTCCTGCTACACTGGAGGTGAGGTCTGGTGGGAGGTGATTGGTTCATGGGGGTGGATTTCTCATGAATGGTTTAGGACCATCCCCTTGGTGCAGTCCTCAGGATAGTGAGTGAGTTTTGTGAGATCTAGCTGTTTACAAGTGTATGGCGCCTCCCTCTCGCTCTTTCTGGCTCCTGCTCTGACCATGTGACATGTCTACTCCCCCTTCTCCTCCTGTCATAAGTAAAAGCCTCCTGAGGCCTCCCCAGAGGCAGATCCGCTAGCTCAGACACTATGCTTCCTGTACAGGCTGCTGAACCATGAGTCAAATAAGCCTCTTTTCTTAAAAACTACCCAGTCTTGGCCGGGCTGGCCGGGCACGATGGCTCACGCCTGTAATCCCAGCACTTTGGGAGGCTGAGGCGGGCAGATCATGAGGTCAGGAGATCGAGACCATCCTGGCTAACACAGTGAAACCCCGTCTCTACTAAAAACACAAAAAATTAGCTGGGCGTGGTGGCGGGTGCCCATAGTCCCAGCTACTCGGGAGGCTGAGGCAGGAGAATGGCATGAACCGGAGGGGCGGAGCTTGCAGTGAGCTGAGATTGCGCCACTGCACTCCAGCCTGGGCAACACAGCGAGACGCCGTCTTAAAAAAAAAAAAAAAACTACCCAGTCTCAGGTATTTCTTTATAGCAGCGCAAGAACGGCCTAACACAGTCAAAAAACACAACTGTGCCAAACAGCTTATAAACATGTCCTCACAACAGCAGTCTGAGGCCACAAACCACTCTGAAGGGAGAAAAGACACCGCCATCTCCCCATCATGAAAACACGTGCCAGCTAAGGAAGAAAGGGGATTATCAGACAAAAAAAGAAAACATTTGCCAGCAAACTGGCCTATTTACAATGAGTTATCAGTGAGGAATGTCACAGGTAGGGGAAAAATTCAAACCAAAAACAAAAAGGCAGGCTGTGTAGAGTATTGCCTGTGGGAAACCCCGGGCAGGCTGCACCTGTGAGGGGCCCAGGGGAGCCCCACAGACCGCACTCTGAAACCACACACTAGCCAGGCGGGTGGCTCACAACTGTAATCCCAACACTTTGGGAGGCCAACGTGGGCGGATCACACAAGGTCAGGAGTTCGAGACCAACCTGGCCAACATGGAGAAACGCTGTCTCTACTAAAAATACAAAAATTAGCCAGGCGTGGTGGCTCACACCTCTAATACCAGCTACTCGGGAGGCTGAGGCACAAGAATCACTTGAACCCAGGAAGGCAGAGGTTGTGGTGAGCCAAGATTACGCCACTGTACTTCAACCTGCGTGACGGAGAGAGGCTTTGTCTCAAAAAAAAAAGAAAAAGAAAAAGAAAATAAAAAGAAAGAAACCACATACTAAATACCTCCAGGTAGCAAGAAAGGGAAGGTGGGGTGGGAGTAGAGGTACCAGGAGGGCAGAGACTTAACTAGCTAGTGAGATGGGAAAGGACAGAATCTCACAGGCTTCAGGGGCTGGGTTTGGGGGAGACATAGGTTTGTGTGGGAGATAATTTACCAATAGCCAGGAAAATTAAAATCTCCTGCCAGAAACAGCGCCTGAATTAAGTCATCCAAGGTAACATCACCAGTAATGGAGCAAATCAACATCACATGCCTCCTGATGTGACACACAGAGGAGGACACAGAATTTGTTGTGACATTCCTGACAAAAGTGCATACCCTGAATTTAATCATGGGGTAAAATCAGGCAAACCCGAACTGAGACATTCTACAGAATACCCTGTCTATATTCTTCAGAAATATCAAGGTCACGAAAGACAAAGACAGAAGGAGGAACTGTTCCAGCTTACAGGACATGAGAGAGATGAGAGAGACATGATAATTGAATTCAACATGTGATTCTGGGCCAAAAGAAACCTTTTTTTTTTTTCTTTTTCTCTAAAGCATGTTATTGGAACAACTGGAAAATTCCGAATAAGGCCTGTAACTAGATAATAGAATTGTACTGATATTAACTTCCTGATTTCTTTTTTTTTCTTTTTTTTTTTCTTTTGAGACAGAGTCTCACTCTGTCACCCAGGCTGGAGCGCAGTGGCCCGATCTCAGCTCACTGCAACTTCCATCCCCCAGGTTCAAGGGATTCTCCTGCCTCACCCTCCCAAGTAACTGGGAATACGGGTGCCCGCCACCATACCCAGCTAATTTTTGTATTTTTAGTAGATACGGCATTTCACCATATTAGCCAGGCTGGTCTCGAACTCCTGACTTTAGGTGATCTGCCCACTTCAGCCTCCCAAAGTGTTGGGATTACAGGCATGAGCCACCGTGCCTGGCCTGATTTTTTTTTTTTTTTTTTTTTTTTTTCTTTTTTGAGCTAGCGTCTCACTCTGTCCCTCAGGCAGGAGTGCAATGGTGCGATCTCAGCTCACTGCAACATGTACCTCCTGGACTCAAGCAATTCTTCTGCCTCAGGCTCCTGAGCAGCTGAGATCACAGGCATATGCCACCATGCCCAGCTCTTTTTTTTTTTTTTGTAAAGATGGCGTTTTGCCATGTAGTCTAGGTTGGTCTCAAACTTCTGGGCTCGAGCAGTTTGTCAACCTCAGCCTTCTAAAGTGCTGGGATTACAGGCATGAGCCACCGCATGGAGCCCAACTTCTTGATTTTGGTAACTATAATATACTGCGCTTATGGAAGAGGTTATCCTTGTTTTTAGGAAATACAGGTCAGGTGTGATGGCTCACGCCTGTAATCCCAGCACTTTAGGAAGGCCAGGCAGGAGAATCACTTGAGGCCAGGAGTTCAAGACCAGCCTGCGCAACATAGTAAGACTCTGTCTCTACAAACAAACAAACAAACAAATTTAGCCAGGAGTGGTGGTGCCTGCCTGTAGTCCTAGCTACTGGGAAGGCTGAGGCAAGGGGACCACACCTGTGAATAGCTGATGCACTCTAGCCTGGACAACACAGTGAGACTCTGTCTCTAAAAAAATAAAAATTGGCCAGGTGTGTGGCTCATGCCTATAATCCCAGACCTTTGGGAGAACAAGGCAGGTGGATCGCTTGAGCCCAGGAGTTCCAGACCAGTCTGGTCAATATAGTGAAAACCCCTCTTTATAAAAAATAAAAAATTGGCCGGGCGCGGTGGCTCAAGCCTGTAATCCCAGCACTTTGGGAGGCCGAGACGGGCGGATCACGAGGTCAGGAGATCGAGACCATCCTGGCTAACACGGTGAAACCCCGTCTCTACTAAAAAAAAACAAAAAATTAGCCAGGCGAGGCGGCGGGCGCCTGTAGTCCCAGCTACTCAGGAGGCTGAGGCAGGAGAATGGCGTGAACCCGGGAGGCGGAGCTTGCAGTGAGCTGAGATCCGGCCACTGCACTCCAGGCTGGGCGACAGAGCGAGACTCCATCTCAAAAAAAATAAAAAAATAAAAAATAAAATAAAATAAAAATAAAAAATTAGCCAGGCCTGGTGGCACGGCACCTGTGGTCCCAGCTACTCGGGAGGCTGAGGTGGGGGATTGCTTGAGCCCAGGGGGCAAAGGCTGCAGTGAGCTATGATCACGCCACTGCACTCTAGCCTGGGTGACAGAGTGAGGCACTATCTCAAAAAAAAAAAAAAAAAAACACCAAAGGCCAGGTACAGTGGCTCATGCCTGTAATCCTAGCACTTTGGGAGGCCAAGGCAGGAGGATCATTTGAGCCCAGGAGTTCGAGACAAGCCTTGGCAACATGGCAAAACCCCATTTCTACAAAAAAATTTTTTAAAAAATTAGATGGGCATGGTGGTGTACACTTGTAGTCCCAGCTACTCAGGAGGCTGAGGTGGGAGAATCACCTGAACCTGGGGAGGTCAAGGGTCAAGGCTGCAGTGAGCCATGATCATGCCACTGCATTTCAGTCTTGGTGACAGAGTGAGACCTTGTCTCTAAACAAAAAATTAATTATATTAAAATTAAAATAAATACGTAAGTTAAATTCATGAAACAAAGGACAGCTTTAAAACACATATATTGAAGGCCAGGCATGGTGGCTCGTGCCTGTAATCTTAGTACTTTGGGAGGCTGAGGAGAGTGGATTGCTTGAGCCTCGGAGTTCTATGCCAGCCTGGGAAATATAGCAAGACCTTGTCGCTACAAAAAAATACCAAAATTAGCTGGCAGTGGTGGCACACACCTGTAGTCCCAGCTACTCAGGAGGCTGAGGGGGACGGATTGTTTGAGCCAGGGAGGTCAAGCCTACAGTGAACCATGATTGTGCTACTGTACTCCAGCCTGGGTGAGACAGCAAGATCCTGTCTCAAAAATCAATCAATCCATAATCAAATTATGACAAAATAAAACGTTTAAAAAGAACATTTTTTGAACATGATTGTCTGTGATATGGGGAAGTGGGTCACAGTGGATGGAGAATTCCTATTCACTCTATGCCCTATGATAGTTTTAAAATATTGCACTGTATACACATAATTAGTTTTTGAAGTAGATAATTAATCTTAAAAAAAAAAAAAAAAGGCCAAGCGCAGTGGCTCACGCCTGTAATCCTAGCACTTTGGGACACCAAGACGGGTGGATCACAAGGTCAGGAGATTGAGACCATCCTGGCTAACACGGTGAAACCCTGTCTCTACTAAAAATACAAAAAATTAGCTGGGCGTGGTGGCAGGCACTTGTAGTCCTGGCTATTAGAAAGGCTGAGGGAGGACAATCGCTTGAACCTGGGAGGTGGAGGTTGCAGTGAGCCAAGATGGCGCCACTGTACTCCAGCCTGGGCAATAGACGGAGACTCCGTCTCAAAACAAACAAACAAACCAAAACAAAACAAAAAAGCCTTTGAACTCTGACCTGCAAAATCACTTCTAGGAACTTACAAAAGAGCAAAGATGTACTTCTGAAGTTGTTCCCTGTATCTTTATTATACTAATGACAAACTGAATATAACCTCACTAACCAACAATGGGAGATGACGTAAGTAAATCACAGAACATCCATGAACAACAGAATACTAAGTAACTGTTTAAAGAATGTGGCAGCACTTTGGGAGGCCGAGACGGGTGGATCACGAGGTCAGGAGATCGAGACCATCCTGGCGAACACGGTGAAACCCCGTCTCTACTAAAAAATACAAAAAACTAGCCGGGCGAGATGGCGGGCGCCTGTAATCCCAGTTACTTGGGAGGCTGAGGCAGGAGAATGGCGTAAACCCCGGAGGCGGAGCTTGCAGTGAGCTGAGATCCGGCCACTGCACTCCAGCCCGGGTGACAGAGCGAGACTTCGTCTCAAAAAAACAAACAAGAAAACAAAGAATGTGGCAGGTCTATTGCTGCTGAAATGCAAAGACGGTCCATATTACTGGTGTTTTTGTTTTTTCCCTGACACAGGGTCTCACTAGTGCGGTGGCATGATCATGGCTCACTGCAGCCTTGAACTCCTGGGCTCAAACAATCCAGTTCAGCCTCCCAAGTAACTGGGACTACAGGCACATGCCACCATGCCTGGCTAATTTTTGTATTTTTTATACAGGCAAGGTTTCACCATGTTGCTCAGGCTGGTTTTGAACTCCTGGCCTCAAGTGATCTGCCTGCCTTGGCCTCCCACAGTGCTAGGATTACAGGCATAAGCCACCATGCCCAGCTATAATTACTGTTTTAAATGAAAAAGTTTTCAGTGATAAAACTACATGTACAGTGATCCCATTAAATCAGTCTGCTTGTTGGACATTGCGCTACAGGAAGACAGTGTGATGAATTTTCACCAAATTCAGTGACTGTATTTGGGATCACCTGACTCAAATATAGTCTGTGATATTTATATCCGTATCCGTATCTGTAAACATATTTATTATATACATATACCAAAGGATATCTACCAAGAGGTTAATGGTGCAGTGGCAATCCCTGGGTGACAGTTTTGTTTTTTTGTTTTTGCATGGGTTTTTACAAAATTCTTTTCTCTGCATTGAACATTTGCATTGAACATTGACTTTTGCAATTAGGGGGAAAAATCAATAAATCTTATTTTTCTTTTTTTTCTTTTTCGAGACGGAATCTCTCTCTCTGTCGCCCAGGCAGTGGCACGATCTTGGCTCACTGCAACCTCCACCTCCCAGGTTCAAGCGATTCTCCTGCCTCAGCCTATGGAGTAGCTGGGACTACAGGAGCATGTCACCACATCCGGCTAATTTTTGTTTTTTTTTGTTTTTTTTGTTTTTAGTAGAGACAGGGTTTCACCATGTTGGCCAGGCTGGTCTCGAACTCCTGACCTCAAGTGATCCGCCCTCCTTGGCCTCCCAAAATGCTGGGATTACAAGAGTGAGCCACCACACCCGGCCAAATCTTATTTTTTAAAAGAAAATATTAAACATATAGTAAACATATAGTGACATGACTAAAATTCATTTGAGAGATTTGGGGAAAGTAGACATAGGCAGGCCAAGGCAATGTGGCTGACAGGGAACAGAAACCAGAATGACAGGGCTTGGACCTCTAAAAATATGATGAAGCCACCACAGCCACTCAAATGTCACTATGAGATAGAATCAACTCTCATGGTGTATAAGCCACTGTTATTTTAGGTCTCTACTGCATGCAGCCAAACCTCTACTTAAATAACACGAATAATAATAATTGCAGCAATAACATTTATTGAGTACCTACTATGTTCCAGGTACCATGTCTAAGAGCCTCAGCCTTGTCTTACTTCATCCTTATAAATAACCCAATAGGGCAGGCACTACTGTGATCCCCATTTCACTGAGGAGAAAACCGAGGCTCAGAGTGGCTGAATACCTTGCCCAAGGTCATCCACTGGATTTGCAGTCAAGACAGGATTTAAGCACAGGCCAATGGCTCTAGAACCGTTACCATTACCCATGACACCATTCCACCTTCAGGCCATTCAGATGGGGGCCTGGCTCATTGGGCCTTACTTTTGGGACAGGACAACAGCTCCAATGTCTACAAAGGGCCACTGGCACTATGACCCTACAAGGGGACTGCACAGGGTCATCAGCACTGCAAACTCCAAGACCAGGGCTGTGAGGCTTCCAAGATCTCACACTAGGGTTCGAATCTAAACTCTGCTGATGTTATTACTCTGGTGGGCAGGCCACTTCTCTTTGAACCTCAATGTCTTCATCTTCAAAATGGGGAGAATACCACCTTCCTCCCAGGACTGCAGGGATTCATGTCACTAAGGGCAAAGCTTGGCACAGAGCAGGTGCTTCCTTCCCTTTACTTGGCATCTCACTCCAGTCACACAGCCACAGGAACTCACAGATAACCCACAAATCGGAAGGGCAAGAGCCAAAGAAAATTCCTCGAGTGCAAATGGGAGTAAGTCATCACTGCCAGAAATCTCTGCCCTTGGCTGACCAAAGCTTTGCCCGGCTTCCCTGCCTCTCTTGCCCCATTTCCCAGAGTTTTGGAGGCAAGTTACCCTACACTGCATTTCTTGAGTTCTAGCTCCTCTGCCAACTTCTCAAAGCTCTTGTGATTTCTACACGGCCCTTCATGCCTTGGCCCCACTTTTTCCCACAGGCCCCATCTAAACATCTCCCTCCCACTTCCACTCTACATAACAGTCATTCTATTTTTTTTTTTTTTTTGAGACGGAGTCTCGCTCTGTCGCCCAGGCTGGAGTGCAGTGGCCGGATCTCAGGTCACTGCAAGCTCCGCCTGCCGGGTTTACGCCATTCTCCTGCCTCAGCCTCCCGAGTAGCTGGGACTACAGGCACCCGCCACCACACCTGGCTAATTTTTTGTATTTTTTAGTAGAGACAGTGTTTCACCGTGTTAGCCAGGATGGTCTCGATCTCCTGACCTCCTGATCCACCCGCCTCGGCCTCCCAAAGTGCTGGGATTACAGGCATGAGCCACCGTGCTGGCCTAACAGTCATTCTATTAATAAACCACTTGCTATTGTATTTTAAACTTGTGGTTCCTCCTGCTAAGAACACACTCCACCACATCCATTGTCTACCTGGCAAACTCCTATTCATCCTTCAAAACCCAGTTCAGATGTCACTGCTCCTGGGACAGCTTCTCCAGCCTGCCTCCCCCTGTGGTACCTCTATACCTTATAAACATATATGATAGCATTTTATCAAGTGACAGGGTGCTTTTGTTTACACACCTGTCACCCTGAGCAGCCCACGCATTTTAAGCTCAAGGTATTTACTTATCTCTGAACCCAGAAGCTTCACCCAGGAGTTACAGGGGCCTCATTAACAGAATCACCAAATCTCTGCAGGTACAAGTTTGTACAGAGAAGCAAAAACCATTGTAACAGGAAAATATTTGGTAATGAACTGGAAGGAGGCCCCAGACAAACACCACTCCTGGCCTTTTGCTACTATCTACCCCCATGAGCTTTGTGAGGCAGCTGCTCCCAGATGATGCAGGCAAATGTACAGCAAAATGACTGCAGATGGGGGGATTTCATGACAACATCAAAGTGATGTTGCACATCTGCAAATAACACCATCAACAAAGGAAGATCCAGCAAACAGACCAGAAAACAACTGAGGCAGAGAAACTCAACAAGGATGATCAGAGGTAAGTAGCTCCAAAGACTACAGGTGCGTGCCACCACACCTGGCTAATTTTTCTATTTTTGTTGAGACAAGGTCTTGCTATGTTGCCCAGGCTGGTTTCAAACTCCTGGGCTCAAGCCATCCTCCCACCTCAGCCTCCCCGAGTGCTAGGATTACAGGCGTGAGCCACTGTACCCGGCTTTAACGTGAAGATCTAAGGATAAAAAGCACGTTGCAAAACTGAGGTAGCTTTTCATCATTTCTGCCAAAGGAACCCTCTTCACGACCACAATGGAAGACTGAAGTGATATAAATGATTATCAGAATAAATTACCCCAAATAAAATCCATACTTGATCCATTACTTGTTCATTCTAAGAATCAGCATATAGGCTGGGCACAGTGGCTCACGTCTGTAAACCTAGCATTTTGGGAGGCTAAGGTGGGAGGATCACTTGAATCCAGGAATTTAAGACCAGCCTGAGCAACATGGCGAAACCCCGTCTCTACAAAAAATACAAAAATTAGCTGTGTGGGCCGGGCGCGGTGGCTCAAGCCTGTAATCCCAGCACTTTGGGAGGCCGAGACGGGTGGATCACGAGGTCAGGAGATCGAGACCATCCTGGCTAACACGGTGAAACCCCGTCTCTACTAAGAAATACAAAAAATAGCCGGGCGAGGTGGCAGCGCCTGTAGTCCCAGCTACTCGGGAGGCTGAGGCCGGAGAATGGCGTGAACCCGGGAGGCGGAGCTTGCAGTGAGCTGAGATCTGGCCACTGCACTCCAGCCTGGGCGGCAGAGCGAGACTCCGTCTCAAAAAAAAAAAAAAAAAAAAAAAAAAAAATTAGCTGTGTGGTGGTGCATGCCTGTTAGTCCCAGCTACTCAGGTGGCTGAGGTGGGAGGATCACCTGAGCCTGGGGAGGCTGCAGAGAGCTGTGATGGTGCCACTGGACTCCAACCTGGACAACAGAGCAAAATCCTGTCTCAAAGAAAAAAATCAAATAAAAATAGGAATCAGCATATAGCTTCAACTTTAACCTAGATCTTACAGATTATAAAACAAATGAATATTATTTTTATGATTTTTGCTTTTAAACATGTTACTGTTCATTTTAAAATGTATTTTATTTTGTAGAGATGGGGTCTCATTATGTTGCCAGGCTGGTCTCGAACTCCTGGCCTCCTCCTGCCTTGGCCTCCCAAAGTACTGGGGTTACAGATGTGGGCCACCACACCCTGCTCATTCTTTTTTCACTGTGAGAACTGGTGTACCACTTCGATTGTAAGCTAAATTTTGTAGATTATGAGACAAAATAATACTGTCATAATTGTTTAGTTTGGAATAAAATGCTCAAACCTTTTTCCACTATGAACAAGGAAATATAGGTTCCTCTTTTTAAGGATTTTTTTTTGGGAAAAATGTCTGCCAAGACATAAGAATGATATAAGGAGAGCCAGCATCCTTTCTTCCACCAGTGCCAAAGCCCAGAACCCACTCTGCCAGGCTGGACCCCAGCCAGGAGCCTCGGTTTCTCCTTTCAAGTATCTCACTGGTCCTGAGCAGTCAGAACTACCAAGACCACAGGCCCTGGGCTCCCTGCCCACCCACCCGTCCACCCAGGGAGAGGGAAGCGGGAGGGCACATACTTGTAGACGGCGCTGTCCTTCTTGGGGCTGTGCTGTGGCAGGAGGCTATGGGAGTACTGGTGCACGCCCAGGTCGTACAGCGAGGGGAAGTCCTTGCCACAGAGGTGGCAGCGGTAGCTCAGCTCCTCCTGGTGGCTCTTGATGTGCTCCAGAAATGTGTCGAGCTTTGGGAACGTCTGGGCACAGCTTTTGACCACACACTTGTACACCTTGAGGGAAGATGCTGGGCAGGTGACAGGAGGCAGGAGAGCTTCCTCCACCGCAGCCCCTGGCCTGTGGCATTGGCCCTGGACTGCTGGTAGATGACTTGACCACTGCTCCCTCGGCTCCCCTGCTGCTACTGGATCCCAGGGTTTTTATTCATTCATTCATTCATTCATTCATTCATTCATTCATTCATTTTTGAGACAGAGTCTCACCCTGTCACCCAGGCTGGAGTGCAGTGGTGCAATCTTGGCTCACTGCAACCTCCACTTCCCAGGTTCAAGCAATTCTCCTGCCTCAGCCTCCCCAGTAGCTGGGATTACAGGCACGCACCACCATGCCCAGCTAATTTTTGTATTTGTAGTAGAGACGGGGTTTCACCATGTTGGCCAGGCTGGTCTCGAACTTCTGACCTCAAGTGATCCACCCGCCTTGGCCTCCCAAAGTGGTGGGATTACAGGTGTGAGCCACTGGGCCCAGCCCCTGGTTTTACTTTGATTAGAGGGTTCCCTCCTCTCAGCCAGTCATGATGTCCCTACTACCCTTCCCTCAGGTTCTGTGTGGCATGGGTATATTTAGAAAAATTATTCAAGACCTGGATATACAGTGAAAAGATGATAGTGTACCCTTTCAATGTCATACTGGAAGAGCGGCTCTCAAACTGATGCGGGCCTCAGAATTACAGGTTGCTGAAGGCTGCACTCCCGCCGCCCCCGCCATTCCCCCCACCCCCCCACCACCCCCGCCACCCTGAGAAATCTGACTCAGCGGGACTGAATACGTGCATCACTAACGAGGAATCCTCAGGGGATGCTGGCGCTGCCACCCGGGAAGCTTACTTTGAGAACTGCTGTCTAAGGAGCCCATCTATAGCCTGCCCACAGTCATCTCACTCTACGGGATGTGGCTACTTCTGACTACTTCCCATTGATTAGGACTCTACAGTTAAATGTTAATTTGTTAATTTGTAAAAAACTGATGCAATGTCATTGATTTGTGTCAGGTAAAGAAGATAACCCCAAGGTCACAGGTTTTGTTGTCTTGCAGGACATTAACCAGATTTGTATGTAATTTGGCAATCTGACTTCAGTATCTCTTTTTTTCATTGACAGTTATTAGGCATAGCTATCCGTGTCTCACGGCCTCTGTTGAACAGGCTTTGGCTTCCTTCGGGTTCCCTCGCTAATGAGTTAAGTAAAATTCTGACTCACTTTTGGGTCTCATTTGTATGAGAAGTATGTTTTTAACAACTTGAAAATTATACTTTGATAAACAGCACATGAGTCCTGGTTGCCTACACAATATCATGCACTCCTTCTACTTAACAAAGTGAACCCTGATTTGCTCAGAATAGCAACATACCTAGTTAAAACACTCGATCCAGGCCGGGCGCGGTGGCTCATGCCTGTAATCCTAACACATTGGGAGGCCAAGGCAGGCAGATCAATTGAGCCCAGGAGTTCGAGACCAGCCTGGCCAACATGGTGAAACCCCATCTCTACTGAAAGCACAAAAATTAGCCAGGTGTAGTGGTGCATGCATGTAATCCCAGCTATTCGAGAGGCTGAGGCAGGAGAATCCCTTGAACCCGGGAGGCGGCGACTGCAGTGAGCTGAGATCAAACCACTGTACTCCAGCCTGGGTGACAGAGTGAGACCCTGTCTAAAAAAAACAAAAACACGGGCTGGGCGCGGTGGCTCGTACCTGTAATCACAACACACTATGAAGCCGAGGCAGGTGGATCACTTGAGGTAAGGAGTTCGGGACCAGCCTGGCCAACGTGGTAAAACCCCATCTCTACTAAAAATACAAAAATTAGCTGGGTGTGGTGGGGAGGCACCTGTAATCCCAGCTACTTGGGAAGCTGAGGCAGGAGAATCGCTTGAATGCAGGAGGTGGAGGTTGCAGTGAGCCGAGATCGTGCCATTGCACTACAGCCTGGGTGACCAGAGTGAGACTCCGTCTCAGAAAAAAGAAAAAAAAAAAAAACAAAACACTTGATTCTGGTTCCCTTGCATCTAGTGTCAGCCATGTGACTCCTTCCTAACCAATGATATACAATCAGTAGTCTTTGAGGACAGCATCACTTCCAGAACACAAAGGCAAAAGCTTCCCAGGAGAAATCCCCTCTGCTTTCTGTGTTTGTCTTGACTGGAATACACATGTGATGGATGGAGACATAGCAGCCATCCTGCAACCTTGGGGATGAAGTCCATAAGCTAAGAATGGCAGATCAGACAGCTAGAAGCCTGAGTCTACGGTGATATAGAGTCTGCTCTATATAAGCCCAACACTGCCTACTTAGGGACTTCTTCTTTGAATTTATTTGATGTGAGAGAAATAAAACCCTATGAAGCCAGTTTTCTATCATTTGTAGCATAATAATGCATTCTTAAATGATAGAGCACATGTACTGGGTTTGACCAAAAAGAGATCTACAAAGTGCTTCTAGGAAAAGCTTTCTTGCTGCTATAAAAGATACAGAAGAGATAACCCCTTTTGGTTCATAGATAACAGTGGGTCTGGATTGGTGCCCAGAAAGAGTGACCACCGGCCAGATGCAGCAGCTCATGCCTATAATCCTAGCACTTTGGGAGGCCAAGCAGGCAGATCACTTGAGGTCAGGAGTTCAAGACCAGCCTGGCCAACACGGAGGTGGAGGTTGCAGTGAGCTGAGATCACACCACTGCACTACAGCCTGGGCGGAAGAGTAAAACCATCTCAAAAAAAAAAAAGTGATCACCATCCCAGGACAGGAGGACAAGGTGAGCCATCAGGAGAGGTCAAGGCCATACCCTGAGATGGCAGAGACCAGAGCTGGAAAGACACAGGGTCTTTACGCTGGGTGGAGTCAGCTGTCTCAGTTCTGGAGGTGAGTCAAAGTTTTCTGTGATTTGCCCCAAGGGTAACCTTACTTAACTCCATCAATCCCCTGCTCGGAATCTAACTGGGGGGAATAGAGCCGTGGAAGGTCTGACTCACTGGTTCCTACCCCTTCCTAGGCAGCATTCAAGACCCTAGCACCAGTGAAAGGTGGGGACTGGTGTCCTATGGGCCCCTGCTGCCACCACCCACCTACCTGCTCGTTCTTATGCTGGGTCATGTGAGACTTGAGCTGGAAGTAGGTGCTGAATTTGCTGGGGCAGAATTGGCACAGGTAGGAGCTGTCGATGAGGACCACCTGCTTGGGCTCCGGCTTGTCCCCCTCTTCCTCACCGGCTATGGGCAAGGCCTGGGGCTGTGGTGCACCCGGCAGGGGCTGGCCCAACCCTATGGAGAAAGCCAGGGAAGTCAGGACAAGGAGCCAGCCCATTCAGGAAGGACGCACAGAACCCCTACCCTGTGCTCCTCTGTGTTCACCCAGCACCTGCTACCCGCTTTGGGTCGGACTCTGTGCTTAAGGTGCTGCACTCACACTCAGCCAGTGTGCACTGATACGGCCAACCCCAGGCTCAAATACAGAAATGCTTCCTTTCTGAGTGCGAAACAGCTGCTGCCTCAGGCCTCCCGTCTCTGGCCTTCCCCTCAGACATTGCAGACCTCTCCACGGTTGTTAAAAATTCTGAACACCATCCTAGTTGCACTCATAATGCCTCCCCAGTCCCTTCTAATTGTAATCATCTGTCCGGGTGCGATGGCTCACACGTGTAATCCCAGCACTTTGGGAGGTCAAGGCGGATAGATCACTTGAGGTCAGAAGTTCGAGATCAGCCTGCCCAACATGGTGAAAGCCCGTCTCTACGAACAATACAAAAATTAGCCAGGCGTGGTGGAGGGTGCCTGTAATCCCAGCTACATGGGAGGCTGAGGCAGGAGAATTGCTCGAACCTGGGAGGCAGAGGTTGCAGTGAGCAGAGATTGTGCCACTGCACTCCAGCCTGGGTGACAGAGTGTGATTCTGTCTCAAATAATAATAATAATAATTGTAATCATCAGCCGGGTGCAGTGGCTCACGCCTGTAATCCCAACACTTTGGAAGGCCAAGGCGGGTGGATCACCTGAGTTCAGGAGTTTGAGACCAACCTGGCCAACATGGTGAAATCCCATCTCTACTAAAAATACAAAAAAAGTAGCTGGGCGTGGTGGCACACACCTGTAATCCCAGCTACTTGTGAGGCTGAGGCAGGAGAATTGCTTGAACTCGGGAGGCAGAGGTTGTAGTGAACCAAGATTGCGCCATTGCACTCCAGCCTCAGCGATAAGAATAGACTCCATTTCAAACAAACAAACAAAAAAAATTGTAATCATCTGTTTCATCATCCTTCCCTCACTACACTGTTCCTCACTTCCCTTGATATCAGGGACCTCTGGCCTCATCCCTGCAGGTCCAGTGGCCGGGCACATAGTAGGCCTCTATAAATGTTTGCTAAATAGTTAAACCTTTGATGCTAGGCACTAAAGGAGCTTCAAAAGAAATGGAAGAAATGATTTATTCTGTAGGGCCGTGTGGTGGCTCATTCCTATAATCCCAGCACTTTAGGAGGCCAAGGAAGGAGGATCCCTTGAACCCAGGAGTTCAAGACCAGCCTAGGCAACATAATGAGACCCAATCTCTACAAAAAATAAACAAAATTAGCTGGGCACGGTTGCATGTGCCGGTGGTCCCACCTACCCAGGAAGCTCAGGTGGGAGGATCACTTGAGCCCAGGAGGTTGAGGTTGCAGGGAGCCACCACCGTGCCACTAGTCTCCAGCCTGGGTGACAGAGCAAGATCTTGTCTCGAAAGAAAATTTTTTTAAAGAAAAAAAAAAAAGGAGTTCACAAGAACTCAGAGGGCACACAGTAGGGCTAGTTCCAACAGGAAGCCTGAAAGAAGGTCAGATAAAAGTGGCTACACATTGTTTTCCCAGCAAAACACTCCCTTCATTACCTAGCACGTGGCTGGCATTGCTCACCCTTGGGGCTACATGGGAATGGCTTAGACTCTGGCCTTACACTGTCCAATAAAGTGGTCCTGAGCCACACGTGGCTACTGAGAACTTGAAATGTGGCGCCAGGCATGATGGTTCACACTTATAATTCCGGCACTTTGGGAGGCTGAGGTGAGAGGATCACTTGAGCCCAGGAGTTTGAGACCAGGCTGGGCAACAAAGCAAGACCCTGTCTCTACAAAAAAAAATTTTTTTTAACAATTAGCCAGGCACAGTGGTGCACCCCTGTCCCAGCTACTTAGGAGGCTGAGGAGAGAGGATCACTTGAGTTCAGGAGTTCGAGGCTACAATGAGTTATGATTGCACCACTGCACTCCAGTCTGGGGTGACAGAATGAGACCCTAACTGGAAAAAAAAAAAAAAAACAGAAAGAAATGTATCCAGTCCATATCCAAATGTGCTATACATGTATTTACCTGCTGGATTTCAAAAATTTAGTAAAAAAAAGAATATAAAGTATATTTAATCTTTATATTATATGTTAAAATAATAATGTTAATATATTAGGTTAAATACCAGGAGATGGAGGTTGCATTGAGCTGAGATCATGCCACTGCACTCCAGCCTGGGCAACAGAGCAAGAATCCATCTCAAAAAAATGTATACACACACACACACACACACACACACACACTTAAATATATAAAAATATATATGGTTATATATATAATATATATGGTTAAATATATATGGTTAAATAAGATATATAATTAAAATTAATTTGATCTTCTAAAAAATTGTTTTTAATGTAGCTACTAGAAAATTTTATTTCATTTATTTAAGATTATTTTTGCCACTAAAGACAGAACTTATAAATTTTTTTTAAAATAGAGATGGGGTTTTACCATATTGCCCAGGCTGATCTTGAACTCCTGAGCTCAAGAGATCCTCTCACTTCAACCTCTCAAACTGCTGGGATTACAGGCGTGAGCCACCATGCCCAGCTGAACATTTTAAATTATGTATGTTGTTCATATTCTATTTCTTTGGGCAGCAATGCTCTAAACCTAGTCAAGTTCTCAGTCTTCATGCAAGAAAGAAACTCAACCAATATCAGGGGTAGGAACATTAGCTCAGGGACAAATGATGAGAATCTCACATGTATAAAGAGCTTTGGAGACCAACTAACCATGGAGGTCAAACAGCTTTCAACTTCTGATCAACTACACTGACTGCCTGGAGCAACACATAGAAAACAAATTCCGAGCAGGGATGGTGAGGGAAGGCAAGGGTTGAAAAACTACCTGTTGGCCAGGCATGGTGGCTCATGTCTGTAATCCCAGCACTTTGGGAGGCCAAGGTGGGAGGATCACTTGAGGTCAGGAGTTCGAGACCAGCCTGGCCAACATGGTGAAGCCCTGTCTCTACTAAAAATACAAAATTAGCCAGGTGTGGTAACGGATGCCTGTAATCCCAGCTACTCGTGAGGCTAAGGCAGGAGGATCACTTGAGCCTGGCAGGCAGAGGTTGCAGTGAGCTGAGATAGCACCACTACACTCCAGCCTAGCTGGCAGAGACGCTGTCTCAAAAAAAGAAAAAAGAAAAACTACCTGTTGGTACAATGTCTAGTATTTGGGTGATGGGTACACTAGAAGCCCAGCCACCACCATTATACATCTAATACCCATGTAACAAACAAGCACATGTACCCCCTAAATCTAAAATTTTAAAAATAAACATAACTAAACATAGAAAAGGTAATGCCCATTTTACAAGGGCAACAATGCCACTAGATGACAGACATTTCCAGCCCCATTATTATAATCTTATGGGACCACTGTCACATATGCCATCTGTTACTCATGGAAACATCCTTACATAGCATGTGACTGTATTACTATGGTGGTTGTCAAATCGTTATTTTCTAATTTAATCATTATTTCTACTTTTATCAATTCATATTTTACTATAAGAAAGGGCTTTCTTTAAATGTGGCACATACATACCATGGAATACTATGCAGCCATAAAAAAAAAAATGAGTTCATGTCTTTTGCAGGGACATGGATGAAGCTGGAAACCATCATTCTCAGCAAGTTAACACCGGAACAGAAAACCAAACACCATATGTGCTCACTCACAGGTGGGAGTTGAACGATGAGAACATATGGACACAGGGAGGGGAACATCACACACTGGGGCCTGTCGGGGGGTGGGGGACAAGGTGAGGGAGAGCATTAGGACAAATACCTAACGCATGCAGGGCCTAAAACCCAGATGACGGGTTGATAGGTGCAGCAAACCACCATGGCACACGTATACCTATGTAACCAACCTGCACGTTCTGCACATGTATCCCAGAACTTAAAGCACAAGTTAAAAAAAAAGGCCTTTCTTTTATCCCCTATTTATTTCTTCATTCATTTTAACAGTATGGGCTCATAAATTTTTATTTTATAGTAGTCTCCCCTTATTTGCAGTTTTGCTTTCCATGATTTCAATTACCCTAAGTCAACCATGGTCTGAAAATATTAAATGGAAAATTCCAGAAATAAACAATTCATAAATTAAAAAAAAAAAAAAGATTCTGAGGTGAGATCCAGGCTCAACAAAAAATGGGTAGGTGATTGAATAGTGATATCTGCCATGGGTACAGTATTAGAGTAATGCCACACATGTTGTATGTTTGTCATCCATCCTTTCATCTTATGCCACATTTTATAGATAAAGGTAGATTGAAGCCTAGAGAGGTCATGGGGGTTGCCCAAGGTCACACAGCTTGCAAAAAAATCTGTGAAGCAGCAGAAGAGAGGTGTGGGGAGCATGGCGTTCCCTACTTCCACCCACCTGTGTTTTCCTCGTCCTCCTGCCTGCTGGGGTTCAGGGCCATGACCTGTACGGTCACAGAGTTTCGAGACACGGTGCCACCACTGTGTCCCGGAGGCCACACCTTGTGGGTCTGCATGTGTTTCTTAACATTAGACTTCTGGGCAAAGGCACGGCCACACGCAATGCACTGGAAGGGCTTCTCACCGGTGTGGCTGTGGAAGACAAGCTTGTCAGTGCCCTCCTGCAGGAACGGGGATGAGGCCTCAGCCCAGGAGCTCACAGCCACCAGGAAGGCCCAGAAAGAATATCCAGATGCCGCTGGCCACCATTCTGACACCACAGGGACAAGCCCCCTCACTGAAGCAGGCAGACCAGAGATGGAAAGACCCTGGGTTCTGGGTCACATTACTGAGCTGCTCATCAACAAACCCTGGACCCGCCCTCCTCTGGCCATCTCATACAGTGAGAGAACATTTCCTAATTGTCCAGGCCCATTTAAATGAGGACTCCTGGCCTGGCACAGTAGTTCACACCTGTAATCCCAGCACTTTGGGAGGCTGAGGCAGGTGGATCACTTGAGGTCAGGAGTTTGAGACCAGCCTGGGCAACATGATGAAACCCTGTTTCTACAAAAAATACAAAAATTAGCTAGGCGTGGTGGTGCGAGCCTGTGGTCTCAGCTACTCAGAAGGCTGAGGTAGGAGGATAGCTTGAGCTGGGAGGTTGAGGCTGCAATGAGCCGAGATTGCACCACTGCATTCCAGCCTGGGCAACAGAGCAAGGCCCTGTCTCAAAAAAGAGAAAAAAAATTAAATTCATTAAAATAAAACAAAACACAAAATTCAGTTTCTCAGTCTCACTATCCACATTCCAAGTGCTCAACAGCCATGCCAATTTGAGCATTTCTTCTTTTTTTTTTCTTTTTTGAGACAGAGTCTCACTCTGTCACCCAGGCTGGAGTGCACTGGCGCGATCTCGGCTCACTGCAACCTCCGCCTCCTTGGTTCAAGGGATTCTCCTGTCTCAGCCTCTGGAGTAGCTGGGTCTACAAGCACCTGCCACCATGCCCAACTAATTTTTGTATTTTTAGTAGAGACAGGGTTTCACCATGTTGGCCAGGCTGGTCTCAAACCCCTGACCTCAAGTGATCCACCCACCTCAAGATTCCCAAAGTGCTGGGATTACAGGTGAGCCACCGTGCCTGGCCCAATTTGAGCATTTCTATAGCTACAGAGAGTTCTATTGGACAGTGACAGCACTCGTGTAGACCAGTTCTCAACTGAGGCCAGTTTTGCCCTCCAGGGGACATCTGCCATTTTTGATTGTCACAGCTGTAGCTGCAGTACTACTAGCATCTAATAGTTAGAGGCCAGGGATGCTCCTAAACATTCCAAGATGTGCAGGTCAGCTCCCTACAGGAAAGAATGATATGATCCAAGACCCAAAATATCAGTAGTGCCAAGACTGAAAAACCCTTGTCTAGATAGAAGCTGTTGCCGGCCATGGCTGGAATCTGAGGTTTGTTCTCTCTCTGTTTCTCTCTCTCTCCCTCTCTCTCTCTCCCCTTCTGTTATAAGAGATGAGCATGTATACCAAAGGTGTTAAAGACCAAATTATACCAAATTGAGGTTTTCTCTATGACTCCCTAAGGACTGAAATTGCAAAGGGAATAACTTTCCCACTACATCTTTCAGAACTTTTCAACCCCATATTCATGAACCACCAAAAATCATCTCATCGGCCGGGCGTGGTGGCTCACTCCTGTAGTTCCAGCACTTTGAGAGGCTGAGGCAGGCAGATCCTGACGTTGGGAGTTCGAGACCAGGCTGACCAACATGGAGAAACCCCCATCTCTACTAAAAATACAAAATTAGCCGGGCATGGTGGCGCATGCCTGTAATCCCAGCTACTTGGGAGGCTAAGGCAGGGGTATCACATGAACCCAGGAGTCGGAGGTTGCAGTGAGCCGAGATGACACCCTGCACTCCGGCCTGGGCAACAAGAGCAGCACTCAGTCTCAAAAAGAAAAAAAAAAAATCATCTCATGTACCAGTGCATCTCACTGTGTAAGAAACGCTGAACAAGCCCACCCTCCCCTTCCACAGATGGAAAAACCAAGGCCCAGAAGGGATCCCCGCATGGTTAGTCTAGAGTGAGCACAGAGTCCACAGAGTCCTATTTGCAAAGTACAGTAGCCCTGGCAGGCCAGTCTGTTCTGCAGAGGGGAGACCTGAGACAGCCCTAACACATCTGTGAAGCCCCTCTGGGTTCAGTGCTTTTCTTCCCCTACACAGCCCATCCCTGACCTTCCCAGTCTCTATGGGCAGGTCCCACAGCTTTCACAGGTCCCTCCCACAGCTCCTGAGATAGAAGAGGAAAACCACTCAACCTGGACTACAGCCTGAACATGCAAGTGCAGCCTGGGTCACCCTACAGGCTAGGGGCTGAGAAGGGAGTCTCGCTTCCAGCGCAGATGGTCCCAGCCACACCTGCCCAGGAGCCACCTGCCTCACCGCGCATGTGTACCTTCGGATGTGCTGCTGCAGGTCAAAGTTTTTGGTGAATGACTTGTCACAGTATGAGCACTTGAGTTTCTGAGCCTTTGGCTTCCCTGCAGCTGAAAGACAAGTGGAAGGAGGGGACAATGAGGCTGGGGGTGCAGCTCAGGGCGCCAAGAGTAGCCTCTGGCTACTGTACCTGAGTCGGACAATGCATATCCCAGGGAAGTCTACGCCCATGCACAGGCCAGGGAGGAGACATGGGAGAGCTTCACAAGGCCTGGGGAGGAAAGCCTAGGATATGCTCCAGCTGGGAAAGCAAGACAAAACCTTCAAAGGCTCCCCTCTGCCCTACAATCAAATCCACCCTCTTTGCCATGGCCCACAGCACTCTGCATCCCCTCACTCCTGACAACCTCATCATTCTGTCCATCCAGCTGCAGTGAACTCCCAGCTAATCTTGCTAACCTTAAAAGACCTCAAGCATGTTCCTGCCTCCGGGCCTTTGCACCTGCTGTTCCCCCTTGCCTGGAATGCTTGTCCCACAGATACCCACAAGGCTGCTTCCTTCTCCTCCCCACATGAATAGTTAGAAGCATTTTCCAGCCTCTCCCTAGTTGTTCTCAATCGTAAGACCCATTAACCTCCTTCCTGGAGCAACCCAGAAATATTTACTTATTTATTCCCTGTCTCTTCCATTAAACTGAAAGCAGAAGGAATCACAGACCAAGAGACTAGATTCCAGTGCCTGACACAGGGCCTGGCACAAAGATGCTCAATACATCATTGCGGAAGGAAGGGAAGGAGTAGTTGACTGGAAAGCTGCTGAAAAATTCTCAATTTCTATCCTCTCCATCTGCTGCCTGCTCTGACACCACCTCCCACCCCATACTTACCATCTGCATTAGGATGGCAGATACTACTGCTTGCCTAATAGCCACTCTCTCCTTTACTCCTCACAAATCCCATAATAGGAGTATCAATGTCCCCAGCCAAAAGAGACACTTCCCAGCTTCTCTTGCAGCTAGGTATGGCCACGTGACTAAGTTTTCAGAAATGAGATATAAGCAAAAATATCAAACAGAACTTCTAGAAGCTGGGAGAAGCCCCTTTTATCCTTCCCTTTCCCTTCTTCTTACTGCCTGGAATATTAAAATGATGACCGGAGCTCCAGCAGCTATCTTAGACAACGAGGCACCAGGATAACTGATACCATGTTTGGAGGTGGTGGAAACAGAAAGACAGAAGAAATGAGGGTGCCTGGTGCCCATGCAGTCACATGATCCCCAGATTGTCTGGCTTCTGGCCTTGACTTATACAGGAGAGAAACAAAATTCTATCATTTTGAAGTCATTGCTGTTTTGAATTTTCTATTACATGCAACCAAAGTTGAACTACCATAAAAGGGAAGACCAGAACCAAGCAGCTTGTGGATTGGCCAATGCTGAGGAAAGATGCCCATGGCAGGCTGGGGGCCCACCTTCCGGGAGTCCCCTGGCACCTTTAGCCCGTCGGGTCTTCAGCGTTGGTGGAGAGTCAAAGGTGGCCACCGTGCCCCCGGTGGCGCTGGTCATGGGGGCAGCGGGGTTTGGTCCTTTGGGTTTGAATCCCTGTTTGCCAGGGCTGTACACTGCGGGGGTGGGGTATACTGGAGCCTCCACACACTGGTTTGGCACCTAGAAGGACAACACAGTCAAGGAAAAAGCCCTGCCAGGGGAGGGGAAGAGCTCCCAGCCAGGCACACTCTCCCTGCCTCCCTGGCTGACCTCAGCCACTTTCCCCTACATCACCATCACAGCCCCTCCACCTGGCCCGGTCACCCAAGTCACTCCCAAGCCCCCTTAGAACTTCATGAAGCCAGGAGGCCAGAACAGCTATGGAGCCAGGCTGCCTGGGTTCAAATCTTGACTCTTCCACTTAGCACCTAGGTGACCTTAGGCATCTTTTTTAATTTCTCTGTCTCAGTTTCCACATCTGTAAAATGGGACTCATCATAGTACCCCTCTCACGCGGTTACTGTGAAGATTAAATGAAGCAACACATAAAGGGCTTAGAACAGTGACTGGCACAGAGTGAGCATGCAATACACATTAGCTGTTATTATTGCCATGCCTATTCTTATCAGTGGTACTTTCCTAGCATAAGAGAACTAGGTGGCTGGGCACAGTGGCTCACACCTGTAATCCCAGCACTTTGGGAGACCAAGGTGGGCAGATCACCTGAGGTCAGGAGTTTGAGACCAGCCTGGCCCACATGGTGAGACCCCGTCTCTACCAAAAATACAAAAATTAGCCAGGTATGGTGTTGTGTGCCTGTAATCCCAGCTACTCAGGACGCTAAGGCAGGAGAATCGCTTGAGCCTGGGAGGCGGAGGTTGCGGTGGGCCAAGATCGCGCCACTGCACTCCAGCCTGGGCGATGGAGTGAGACTCTGTCTCAAAAAAAAAAAAGAGAACCAGGAAGTCAGAGGGGTCTGTGCTCCCCCAGCTGCTCCAATTCCTGACTGACACTACCCAATGCCACAGTAGCAGGCTTCCCTTCACTGAGAACTGAAACCACAAGAAATTACCAAATGAATTCCGAGGCATTCAGATTTAGTTAACACTAAGCTTACATCCCCATACTGGGACATTGTAAAGAATTCATTTATTCAGCCTTTTTTTTTTTTTTGCTTGCTCTGTTGCCCAGGCTGGAATACAATGATGTGATCTCGGCTCACTGCAGCCTTGACCTCCAGGCTCAAGCAACCCTCCCGCCTCACCCCACTAAATAGCTGGGATAACAGGCACACACCACCACACCCAGCTAATTTTTGTGTATTTTGTAGAGACGAGATTTCACCATGTTGCCCAAGCTGGTCTCAAACTCCTGAGCTTAAGTGATCCACCCACCTCGGGCTCCCAAAGTGCAGGGATTACAGGCGTGAGCCACTGTGCCTGGACTATTCATCATTCATTGGTCTTCCTGAGGTGTCCTATCCAAGATTTCTGGTCAGGCACGATGACTCATGCCTGCAATTCCAGCACTTGGGGAGGCCAAGGAAGGAGGATCGCTTGAGCACAAGAGCTTGAGACTAGCCTGGGCAACATAGGGAGAGCTGATCTCCACAAAACATTTAAAAAATTAGATGGGCATGGTGGCGCATGCCTGTAGTCCCAGTTACTCAGGAGGCTGAGATGGGAGAATCACCTGAGCCTGGGAGATCGAGACTGTGGTAAGCCGTGATGGCGCCACTGCACTCCAGCCTGGGTGACAGAGCAAGACTCTGCCTCAAAAAAAAAAAAAAAAAAAAAAAAAGAATTCAACTCAGCAAAATACCCAAAGTTGAAAAAATATTTCAGACAAATACAAATAAATAGAAAGCTACAGTTGGAATAATAAAATCAGACAAAGCTGAAAAAAAGGTAAAAAAATAATAATAACAATTATAAAATCTGGCCAGGTGTGGTGGCTCATGCCTGTAATCCCAGCACTCTGGGAGGCTGAGGTGAGAGGATCACTTGAGGCCAGGAGATGGAGACCAACCTGGGCTAAAGTGAGACCCCCATCTCTAATTAAAAAAAAAAAAAAAAAACCTTCTGCAGAAATACCTTGCCTGGTTTCTATTTTCCTGACCAAACCCTGACCAATACAGCACTCAAATATTTGTTGGGCCAGGTGCGGTGGCTCACACCTGTAATCCCAACACTTTGGGAGGCCGAGGCAGGCAGATCACCTGAGGCCAGGAGTTCGAGACCAGCCTGGTCATCATGGCGAAACCCATTTCTACTAAAAATACAAAAAAATTTAGCTGGGTGTGGTAGCTCACGCCTGTAATACCAGCTACTTGGGAGGCTGAGGTACGAGAATCACTTGAATCTGAGAGGTGGAGGCTTCAGTGAGCCAAGATCGCACCACTGCACTCCAGCCTGGGCGACAGAGTGAGACTCTGTCTCAAATAAATAAATAAATACTTGTCACGTGAATAAATTCAGCCATCACTCAAGGCATTACTGAGTAATTAATGTGACTGCCACTGGCATAGGCTCTTACTATCCTCAACAGCTCTTCAGGGAGAGTTCCCATTTTAGAGGAGTGCAAACTGAGGTCAGACAGTCCAGTGTAAGGTATCTACTCTAGGAGTGCTCTGCCAGGTGCTAAGGATGCAAAGTCTAGTAAGACTCAGGCCCTGCCCTCAAATATCACCCTCATCTATATGGAAAATCAATAGCAGCAGCTCCCGCTGTGCTGGTACTCTCTGGGCTGGTCCCCTCTGACTACCACAAGCCACCAGCATTATCTCAGCATCCCGCTAACTTAACTTTTTCTCAACGCAATAAATTCCCTAGAGAAGCTTGCTCTATTCTCCCAGGAGAGGGCAAATCCCCTTGCAGCCCCTCAGAACATCACATGAATGCCTTGTGGTGGGATCTTCCCACTGGTCTGGGCTCTCTTTATACAGAGACTACCTGACAGGGGATGTCTGTGGCTGGATTCTATGGTGAGTCTGAGTTAGTGTGATTTCTAGTGCAGTGAGTTGTTTCTGTCATAACCATACCCTCCAGCACTGGTGTCTTGGAAGGTTCTGTGAACTCAGTGCATTTCGAGTAGACGGCCTGTAGCTTAGAGCTCATCGGCAGGGAATTACTATGGTACATTGATTGTATTACGGACCCAGTTCTTCACCCCTCCCCATACCCATGCCTTTCCAGTGTGACTTTGCAGCTCTTCCCATCAAGAGGTGGCATCTATTTCCCTACCTGCACTATTTAAGCTGGCCTTGTGATCTGGTTTGGCCAGTAGAAGTGATTCTGTGTTACTTACAAGCCTAAACCTCAAAAGGCCTTGGGCATTTCTGCCTGCATTTTTGTACTTCCACCATGGCCATGAGAACCTAGTGGAGGATGAGTCACGCAGAACAGAGCTGAGTCACACCACTTGTCCCAGCCCAGGCCATCCTAGAGCAGCTGACAGCCAGCCAACCTTCAGACATGAGTGAGCCCAGCCAAGACCCACAGTTGTCTAGCTGACCACTGCAAACACGTGAACAATAAACACTTTTGCTATATGCCACTGATGCCTGATGGATATTTCTTACCCAGCAATAGCTAACTGATACACCTAGCTTATTAAAAACTGTAAGAGACACTTAGGCAGATAATTTTTTTGAATCTTTTTTCATTTTTTGCCCAAAAAGGTAGGCATTCTCTGACTGTTCTGAGCATTACCTACAGACAGCTTATATTTCTGCTACAACCTGCACTCCATTCCACCTTCTCATGGCTTGCATCTTACATCTGTGGGTGTGATGCTTTGATTAAAGTCCTTCTCCCCCGTGATGTGGCCAGGACTGGATCTGGTTTTCATGGTATCCCCAGCACAGTGCCTGGCACACAGCTGGTGCTCAGGATGGGTCCAGGTTGGCCATGATGTCCATGACCAGTGTCCTCTTCCACCCTGCCCCCTCTGCTCACCTCCAGGGGTGGGTAGGGCTGCATCCCCAGCGCCTGGATCTCCACCGTTCCACTCCCAGCCAGGGGCGCAGCAGCACTGTACACCTCCACCACACCGTTCCCACCAGGGTTGGGACGCCCGGGGGGGCCCAGGCTCTGGGGTGGAGGTGGCGGGGGCTGAGGTGGTGGCGGTGGGGGCAGTGGTGGAGGAGGTGGAGGAGGGGGTGGAGGCTGAGTGAGGTAGCTGGGCACGGAATGCATGTTCAGGCTGCTCTGAAATCAGAAAAGAAAAAGTGTTACAGCCTCTTGATACTAGTTGTCTTATTTATTGGGGAGGAAGGACATTTGCTTTAGCCAGCCAGGCGGAAAGAACAGCTACTCACCAGGCAGCTCAGGGGAGGGGCTAAGAGAGGATGGGGAAACAAAGTCATGGGAGAATTCGAAGGAAGCCTCAGCTTGGTGCTGCTATCCCTTTTCCCTATGAAAGTTGGCAAAAATGACCTCACTGATACACAAAAGAGTTAATATAGCAGCCTAATGTTGCTATCTTAAGAAGGGCTTCCCGCCGGGCACGGTGGCTCAAGCCTGTAATCCCAGCACTTTGGGAGGCCAAGACGGGCGGATCACGAGGTCAGGAGATCGGGACCATCCTGGCTAACACGGTGAAACCCCGTCTCTACTAAAAATACAAAAAACTAGCCGGGCGAGGTGGCGGGCGCCTGTAGTCCCAGCTACTCTGGACGCTGAGGCAGGAGAATGGCGTAAACCCGGTAGGCGGAATTTGCAGTGAGTTGAGATCCGGCCACTGCACTCCAGCCCGGGCGACAGAGCAAGACTCAGTCTCAAAAAAAAAAAAAAAAAGAAAAAGAAGGGCTTCCCTTTCCAACTTGGACCTGGCAGAACGGCTCCCACAAAGAAGGGTGGCGAGAAGAAAAAAGGCCATTCTGCCATCAACGACGTGGTGACCCAAGAATATACCAAAAACATTGACAAGCGCATCCATGGAGTGGGCTTCAAGACGCGTGCCCCTCAGGCACTCAAAGAGATTCGGAAATTTGCCATAAAGGAGATGGGAACTCCAGATGTGCGCATTGATACCAGGCTCAACAAAGCAGTCTGAGCCAAAGGAATAAGGAAAGTGCGATACCGGATCCGTGCGCGGTTGTCCAGAAAACGTAATGAGGATGAAGATTCACCAAATAAGCTCTATACTTTGGTTACCTATGTACCTGTTACCACTTTCAAAAATCTACAGACAGTCAAAGTGGAAGAGAACTAATCGCTGATCGTCAAATACCTCAAATAAAGTGATAAAATTGCAAAAAATAAAAATAAAAAAGGGCTTGCTTGCAGCACTAGCTCGTGACTGGGACCTGAGAACCAGGCTTGTGGGACACCTCCTTTGTTGACAAGGCTTGTTTTGCCACCTGGGGCACTGTTCTATGGTACCAGCTTACGTAGAGTGTTTAGACAAAATATGTGATTCATGGTGAACACTTCTTTCTCTTCTAGGAGTCCGGAATTTTGGTCATGGTGGCTGGTCACCTACATGACCAATCCCTAACAGAAACCCTGGCCTTGGGCCTGGCGCAGTGGCTAACGCCTGTAATTTCAGCACTTTGGGAGGCCGAGGCAGGTGGAGTCCAGGAATTCGAGACCAGCCTGGGCAACATGGCGAAACCCCATCTCTACTAAAAATACAAAAACATTAGCCAGGCAGAGTGGTGCACACCTGTAGTCCCAGCTACTTGGGAGGCTGTGGGAGAATCACCTGAGCCCAGGGAGGTGGAGGTTGCAGTGAGCTGAAATCGCACCACTGCACTCCAGCCAGGGCAGTTGAAATGAGACCCTGTCTCAGAAAAAAGAAAAAAAAAAAACCCTGGCTTTGGAGTCTTAAGTGTGTTTCCCTGTGTAGCAACCCGGCACACATGTTTCTAGACTTCACTGCTGCAGGAAGAAGTGTGCTCTGTGCAACCTCTCCCCTCCTCCCAAGACAGAGAACTCTGGATTCCTCCAGATTCCAAAGTGTCTTTCTCCCTTGCTGATCTTGCTGTGTGTTCCTTTGCTGTAATAAACCACAGCCATGAGTACAACCACCTCTGAGTCCCGTGAGTCTTTCGAGAGAATCATGAATGTGTGGGTAGTCGTGAAACGCAGCCAGTAACTTCTAGAAATTTATGCTACAAAAAAAAACCAAGCAGGTGGGCAAAGACTTCTGTACATGGATGGTGACTCCAGCCATTTTTATAACAGCAAAAAACAACAATGACCTATATGTCTATACATAGAAACTTGGCTAAACAGAAGATGGCCTATCCATATGGTGGAATCCTTTGCAGTTGTTAAAATGATGGTACTGCTGGGTGCAGTGGCTCATACCTGTAATCCCAGCACTTTGGGAGGCAGAGGGAGGAGGATCGCTTGAGCCCAGGAGTTCAAGACCAGCCTGGCAACATAGTGAGACTCTGTCTCTAAAAAAAAAATTTTTTTTAGGCCAGGCACGGTGCGGTGGCTCACGCCTGTAATCCCAGCACTTTGGGAGGCCAAGGCAGGCAGATCACTTGAGGTCATGAGTTTGAGACCAGCCTGACCAACACAGTGAAACCCCATCTCTACTAAAAATACAAAAATCAGCTGGGTGTGGTGGCGCATACCTGTAATCCCAGCTACTCAGGAGGCTGAGGTAGGAGAATCACTTGAACCTGGGAGGCAGAAGCTGCAGGGAGCCAAGATCACACCACTGCACTCCAGTCTGGGCAACAGAGCAAGACTCTGTCTCAAAAAAAAAAGAAAAAAAAAAAGAACAAAAACAAAACTCAGGCTGGGGCAGTGGCTCATGTCTGTAATCCCAGCACTTCGGGAGACCAAGGTGGGAGGATCACTTGAGGTCAGGAGTTTGAGACCAGCCTGGCCAACATAGTGAAACCCCGACTCTACTAAAAATACAAGAATTGGCTGGGCACAGTGGCTCAGCTCATGCTTGTAATCCCAGCATTTTGGGAGGCCGAGGTAGGGAGGTCCCCTGAGGTCGGGAGTCCGTGACCAGCTGGACAACATGGAGAAAACTTGTCTCTACTAAAAATACAAAAAAAAAATAGCTGGCTGTAGTGGCACATGCCTGTAATCCCAGCTATCGGGAGGCTGAGGCAGAAGAATCACTTGAACCCAGGAGGCAGAGGTTGCAGTGAGCCAAGATCGCACCACTGCACTCCAGCCTGGGAAACACAGTAAGATTCCATCTCAAAAAAACAAAA
Source organism: Papio anubis (assembly GCF_008728515.1). Taxonomy (NCBI): domain Eukaryota; kingdom Metazoa; phylum Chordata; class Mammalia; order Primates; family Cercopithecidae; genus Papio; species Papio anubis. The sequence continues at coordinate 60,800,384 of NC_044991.1, read as the reverse complement.
AAACAAAAAAAACCCACAAAAGTCAAAATAGCTGCACTGTATTGACAAAGCCCCACATGTTCTGGGTCCCCACCTAGATGTAGCAGCTTCCCACCTATAGCAGAGCTGAACAAGGGGAAGCTGATAGCCTCCCTCAGCATCAGGGAGAGCTGGGGCCAGGCCCCCTTTATTCTACAAGATTCTGAATCTGCAGGAGTTAATGTACAGGTCTGGAATCAAGACCCTGTGAGAAGCCCACACCTTCTTACCTGCACAGGTGGGGGGCCCTGGGGCATGGGCTGGTCCAGGGATGTGAAGGCTGACATGGCAGACATAAGCACATCATCGCTCACCAAGATGTTCCCCTGCACCAGGGTCTGGATCAGTGGGGACGGGGGCACTGTGATGTATGTGGAGATCTGGACAGTAGGAGAGACAGAATGAGTGAGACAGAAACAGAGAGAGAGAGACAGAGAGAGAGACAGAGTGTGTGTGTGCACATGTGTGTGTGTGTGCATGCGTGGACATGTCTGAGGCTCTGTAAGTAAGCCGAGGGTATGGCACAAAAGATCCTGGTTCTGGAATCCCACAGACCTGGATTCCATTTCTACCTCTGCTGCTCCCTGCTGTGTGACCCTGGGCAAGTCACTTTACCTCTCTGTACCTCCATTTAATCATCTACCGAATGAGGAGGATAAGGCTGGGCATGGTGGCTCACAACTGTAATCCCAGCATTTTGGGAGGCTGAGGCAGTTGAATCATTTGAACCCATTTTGGGAGGCTGAGGCAGGTGAATCACCTGAACCCAGGAGTTCAAGACCAGCCTGGGCAACATGGTGAAACCCTGTCTCTACAAGAAAAATACAAAAATTAGCCAGTGTGGTTTTGTGCACAGCTGGTGTGGTTTTAGAGACTCTGTCTCTAAAAATAAACAAAAACAGAAAGAAAAAACAAATGAGGAGAATAACTCACATCTCTCTGCAAAGTACATACCCTATGACTCAGTAATAATACTTCCTTGTATCAGCCGGGCACGGTGGCTCACGCCTGTAATCCTAGCACTTAGGGAGGCCGAGGTGGGCAGATCACGAAGTCAAGAGATCAAGATCATCCTGGCCAACATGGTGAAACCCCATCTCTACTAAAAATACAAAAAGTAGCCAGGCATGGTGGTGCACGCCTGTAGTCCCAGCTACTCAGGAGGCTGAGGCAGGAGAACCGCCTGAACCTGGGAGGTGGAGGTTGCAGTGAGCTGAGATCGCGTCACTGCACTCCAGCCTGGCGACAGAGTGAGACTCCATCTCAAGAGAAAAAAAAAAAATACTTCCTTGTATCTATCCTAAAGAAACACTGAACATATGTCCACAGAAGTCCACAAGTATCTTAGGTCAAGAAGAATATCCGGTCTGGTGCGGTGGCTCATGCCTGTAATTCCAGCACTTTGGGAGGCCAAGGCAGGCGGATCACTTGAGGTCAGGAGTTCGAGACCAGCCTGGCCAACATAGTGAAACCCCATCTCCACTAAAAATACAAAAATTAGCTGGGCGTGTTGGCAGGTGTCTGTAGTCCCAGCTACACGGGAGGCTGAGGCAGGAGAATCACTTGAACCTCAGAGATGGAGGTTGCAGTGAGCCAAGACCAGCCTGAGCTACAGAGTAAGACTTTATCTCAAAAAAAAAAAGATAACAGAGGGTGAGGGGAATATTTTCTACTAGCAAAACTCATAGTCAAGCAGTAAGAAAAATGACTATGTTTTATGCCAGAAGATGCCTGTTTCAGTCTCTATGTCCTATAGGTCTGGGGTGAAGGCTTTCATTGTGATGACAGAAATGATACCTGTAAAATGAATGAAGATAATGTTCTAAAGAGATAAGGAAAGAAAAGGAAGTCAGTTGAAACTCTGACCCCTTGACCTGGCATCCTGAGATATGCCCAGCCTCCTTTATGAGGGATCCTTTAATCTCTCTATGAGCCCGCCACCCAGGGTGTCTTTGCTCCAGAACCATGTTTTTGGCTGAGGACTCTGGAAGCTTCCCCAGATGCCTCCAGCCTGGTCCTCTGCTCTGGCCTCCAGACTTGGAAATCTACATTGTCTACTTCCTCACCGCCTCCGCTTAAAGGTCGCAGGCATCTCAGCTTCAACGGGCCCAGTTGAACTCCTGACATCCCCTCAAAACCTTCTCCTCACAGCCTCCTCCTTTCAGTCAGTGGCAACTCTAAATCAGGAGTCCCCCGTGACCCTTCCTGATCTCACACTCCTCACCCAGTCAATTCACAAGTTCTGTCAGCAACACCTTCAAAGTGTTTCTAAAATCTCATTTTCTCACCACTTCCACTGCCAACATGCTGGTCAAGCTACCTGCATCCACTGCCTGGATTTGTGCCGCCACAGCCCCTCAACGGGTCTCCTGGCCTTCTCTCTTGCCTTCCCTCAAAACCTATTCTCTGTCCAGCAGCCAGAGTGACCTGATTAAAGTCACCATGTCCCTCCTCTTCTTAACAGCCTCCAATGGCTCCCATCTCATTCTCAGTAAAAGCATGGTGGCTCACACCTGTTATCCCAGCACTTTGGGAGGCCGAGGCAAGGGGATCACAAGGTCAGGAGATCAAGAGTATCTTGGTCAACATGGTAAAACCCCATCTCTACTAAAAATACAAAAATCAGCCGGGTGTGGTGGCGCGCACCTGTAGTCCCAGCTACTCTGGAGGCTGAGGCAGGAGAATCGCTTGAACCCGGGAGGCGGAGGTTGCAGTGAGCTGAGATCACTCCACTGTACTACAGTCTGGGCAACAAGAGTGAAACTCCATCTCAAAAAAACAAAACAAAAAAAAGCCCCAGACCCTACATGATCTGCCAAGACCCTCCTGCTGCCTCTCATCACCTCCCACCTTCCTACTTACTCACTCATTCCCAGCCACTCTCACCTCCTCATAGTTGCTGGAACAAACCCGGCACACTCCCGCCTCAAGGCCTCTGCATCTGCTGATCCCTGCACCTGGCTCCCACTTCCCCAAACCAGCTGCATGACTCATCCCCACACCTCCTTAGGTCTATCTGGTATGTTCTTCCTACTGATTTAAGTCACTGCAGAAATTATATAGTACTATTGTTTTAGATTTTAAAAATAATAATATATTATCTACTATTATTCTACAATTTGATTTTTCATACAAAACCTTTTATCTGCTATATAGTATTCTTCCCGGTCACCTCTTCACAGAGCCCCTCCCCAAGCACCATAGACAATATGGCAAAACCTCCCACCCCCGTCTGGCATCCCCTATCTCTCCGCATTTAACGTGCTGAAAACAGTACGTGTGCACCATCCATCTCGCCCCATTCCACAAGGGCAGTGACTTGGTCTGTCTTATCCATTGCTACAGCCCCAGTGCCCGGCACAGTGCCTGAGCACGACAGGCCCTCAAAAAAGACACGTTGAATGAATGAATGAACAAATACCTGGCGATTTGCAGGAGGTGGGGCCTGCTGGACTGCTGCGGGTGCTGCCGAAGGTGTGTAGATGCTGTTGGTGGCCAGGGAGACTGTTGCCAGGGCGGGGGCATTCCCCTGGCACTGTTCCCGCTTGTGGGTCATAAACGCTGGCAGCGAGTTGAATTGCTTCTTACACTTCCCGCAGAGAAAGACATCCTCATCATCTGGGGTCACACCCGCAGGGTAGTGGGAAGAGGCCACAGACAAAGGTCAAGTAATGAATAAAAAGCAAGAATATGTCAAGGGGCATCACAGTACGAAGCAGGAGCACTGCAGCTGACCACAAGCAGCAATCTGGGAGGAATGCCGCGACTCGACATGCAGGTGTCAGTCATCAACTATGTGCTTCCTAGGAGTTTTCAAAACCACACAGGTGGCCAGGTGCAGTGGCTCATGCCTGTAATCCCAGCACTTTGTGAGGCCGTGAAGGGTGGATCACCTGAGGTCAGGAGTTCAACACTAGCCTGGTCAACATGGCGAAACCCCCATCTCCACTAAAAATACAAAAATTAGTTGGGCGTGGTGGTGCACGCCTGTAGTCCCAGTTACTTGGGAGGCTGAGGCAGGAGAATTGCTTGAACCCAAGAGACAGAGGTTGCAGTGAGCCCAGATCATGCCATTGCACTCCAGCCTGGGCAACAGATCGAGACTCCATCTCAAAAAAAAAAAAAAAAAACAAGTTCCTGCAGGGATAGCCGTATGCGGCCAGGTATCAATTAATTAGAAATCAAAAAACAGTAAAGTGTGTTCACTACAAAGTTGAGAACTTCAGAATCTTTATCCTGTCTGAATTTATTCATCAGTCCCCAGATGCGCCACCTGATCATACTCCTCCATGCCTTTGCATCCACCGTTCCCCCTGCCAGGCTGCCTCTCTGTGGACAACTTGTTCTGCAAGGCTCACCTTGACTATCACCTCTTCCAAAAAGTCTTTTTTTCTTTTCTTTTTTTCTTCTTTTTTTTGAGAGAGAGTTTCACTCCTGTTGCCCAGGCTGGAGTGCAGTGGCGCAATATCAGCTCTCTGCAACCTCTGCCTCCCAGATTCATGCAATTCTCCTGCCTCAGCCACCCCAGTAGCTGGGATTATAGGCGTGCACCACCATGCCCTGCTAATTTTTGTATTTTGAGTAGAGACGGGGTTTCACCATATTGGCCAGGCTGGTCTTGAACTTCCTGACCTGAAGTGATCCACCCACCTTGGCCTCCCAAAGTGCTGGGATTACAGGCATGAGCCACTGCACCGGCCTCTCCAGGAAGACTTTCATCAAAAGCCAGCAGCTGTAGTTCCTTCCTCTGGCACACCTATCATATAAGTTTTCTTATCAATACCAGACTGTGAGTTCCCTAAGGGAAGGAAATGTGTCTTATTTATCACCATAACTATAATATCTCCTGGAAACAGAGGAGGTTCTCAATGGATGTTTGTTGAATGAATGAAAAACTAAATGAATGATTAGCTACAGTTAACACCATCCATTGCTGAGGGCCTACCACAGCTATGCAGTCACTGGGTCAAGCACCCAACATGTGGTAGCAGAAATGTCTAATTGTTATTCAATTCTAATTGTACCCTTTTTTATTTATTTATTTTTTTAAGAGACGGGTTGCCAGGCAAGGTGGCTCACACCTGTAATCCTAGCACTTTGGGAGGCCAACGTGGGTGGATCACTTGAGGTCAGGAATTCATGACCAGCCTGGCCAATATGGTGAAACCCTAGCTCCACTAAAAATACAAAATTAGCTGGGCATGGTGGCGCATGCCTGTAATCTCAGCTACTCAGGAAGCTGAGGCAGGAGAATCACTTAAACCCAGGAGGTGGAGGTTGCAGTGAGCCGAGATGACACCACTGCACTCCAGCCTAGGCAACAGAGCAAGACTCTGTCTCAAAAAAATAAATAAATAAAAGGGCAGGGCGTGGTAGCTCACGCCTATAATCCCAGCACTTTGTGAGGCCAAGGCAGGCGGATCACCTGAGGTCAGGAGTTCGAGACCAGCCTAGCCAACATGGCAAACCTTGTCTCTACTAAAAATACAAAAATTAGCCAGGTGTGGTGGCAGGTGCCTGTAGTCCCAGCTACTCAGGAGGCTGACACAGGAGAATCACTTGAACCTGGGAGACAGAGGTTGCAGTGAGCCAAGATCGTGCCATTGTACTCCAGCCTGGGCAACATGAGCGAAACTCCATCTCAAAAAAAAGAGAGACACGGTCCTGTTGTGTTGCCCAAGCTGCAGCACAGGGGCTATTCACAGGCATGATCATAGTGTACACCACTCTCAACTTGTATCCTTCTTATATAATAATACAAATTTCAGTGGGAAACATGGCTTCCTAGTTAAGTAATATATTTCCCAGGCTTCTTTGCAGCTAGGAATGTCATGTGACAGAATTCTGACCAATGGGACAACAACAGAACTGTACAGTATCTGCAACTTCCCCACAAAAGGAAAAGAAAAGGGTATGGACAGGGCACTGTGGTTCATGCCTGTAATCCCAGTACTTTGGGAGGCTGAGGTGGGAGGATTGCTTGAGCTCAGTAGTTCGAGACCAGCCTGGGCAGCACGGTGAGACCCTGTCTCTAGTTTTTTTTTTTAAATTAAAGAGAAGTTTTTTGGACAGGCATGGTGGCTCACACCTGTAATCTCTGCACTTTGGGAGGCTGAAGTGGGTGGATCACCTGAGGTTAGGAGTTTGAGACCAGCCAGGCCAATATGATGAAATCCTATCTACCTGTCCAGGTGCAGTGGCTCACACCTGTAATCCCAGAACTTTGAGAGGACGAGGCAGGTGGATCACAAGGTCAGGGGTTCAAGACCAGCCTGACCAACATGGTGAAATCCTGTCTCTACTAAAAATACAAAAATTAGCTGGGCGTGGTGGCGGCGCCTGTAATCCCAGCTACTCAGGAGGCTGAGGCAGGAGAATTGCTTGAACCCGGGAGGCAGAAGTTGCAGTGAGCCGAGATCGCACCACTGCACTCCAGCCTGGGTGACAGAGCAAGACTCCATCTCAAAAAACAAAACAAAACAAAACACAGCACAAGGGTATGACTTCCACTTCCGTCTTTCTTCCCTTCATGTTGGTTGGAATGTGCAAATCAAAGTGGGAGCTAGAGCAACCATCCTGGGCTGCAGCTTGAGGGCAGTAGAGCAATGGAAAAGAAGGAGTCTGAGTCTCACCATGCCCACCTCAAATGCCCAAATGCCCATCAGGACTTCACATAACACAGAAACAACCTTTAATCTTGTAGAAACCATGGTAAACTTCAATAGCTAGAACCAAATCCCAAGTACTCTCATAAGATTCCTATGAGGCAGAACAATTGTCCCCATTTTACAGACATAGGAACTGAACCACAGAGAAATTAACTCACTTGCCCAGGGTCACAGAGCTAAGAACTATAAGAACAATAATTAAAACCCAGCTGTTTAGCTCCCTGTCCCTAGTGTGATTCCCAAGTACACAGAAATGTTTGTGGAATGAATAAATGAACAGTCTCACATAGAAACTTCCAAAAGAAGGTTCTTACAGGCTGGGTGCAGTGGCTCATGCAGGTAATCCCAGCACTTTAGGAGGCTGAGGTGAGCAGATCACCTTAGGTCAGGTGTTTGAGACCAGCCTGGCCAACACAGTGAAACCCCATCTCTATTAAAAATACAAAAATAGGCTGGGCGCGGTGGCTCAAGCCTGTAATCCCAGCACTTTGGGAGGCCGAGACGGGCGGATCACGAGGTCAGGAGATCGAGACCATCCTGGCTAACACGGTGAAACCCCGTCTCTACTAAAAAATACAAAAAACTAGCCGGGCGAGGTGGCGGGCGCCTGTAGTCCCAGCTACTGGGGAGGCTGAGGCAGGAGAATGGCAGGAACCCGGGAGGCGGAGCTTGCAGTGAGCTGAGATCCGGCCACAGCACTCCAGCCTGGGCGACAGAGCAAGACTCCGTCTCAAAAAAAAAAATAAAAATAAAAATAAAAATACAAAAATACAAAAAATTAGCCAGGAGTGGTGGCACACGCCTGTAATCCCAGCTACACGGGAGGCTGAGGTATGAGAATTGCTTGAATCTGGGAGGTGGAGGTTGCAGTAAGCCAAGATCGTGCCCTGCACTCCAGCCTGGAGGACAGAGTAACACTCCGTCTCAAAAAAAAAAAAGAAAAAAAAAAGGCCCTTACAGTCCTGGCCCATAAACAGGAGAAATTCATGCTCAGCCTATTCTTTCCACAGAAGGGAAGTTGAATAATCACTTCTAGGGCAAAGGCACAGGCATTGTTGTCAGGCATTGGGGCCCTGAGCCATTCCCTGCATCACGATCCCATCTCCCCACATTTACTAAGCAATTGAGATTGGCGTCCTCAGAGCTAAGCAGAGAAAGGCATGAGCCCAAAGATCCAGGCTGGGAGGTGGGGGAGAGGTTTAGGCACCAGAGCATGTCCTGGGGACCACAGCAGGAATTTCACTCCCACAGCCCAGCACAAGCTCCACCTACTCTTCGCAGGGAGCCATTCACTCTCCCACTGGTAAACCTGAGCAGATACTCACCCAATGGCTGGATAGCAGGTGGCGCGTTGACACTCTGGCCTGTCGGATCAGGGACTGCTCCTTGGCCATCCAATAATGACTGGACAGCCAGAACGGTCTGATTGTCCATTCCTGAAAAAAGAAATGCAGCCTCTTTGGAAGGTAGGCCCAGCGTCATGCTCTGACACCACCCTTACAAGCCAGACCCACGGCAAAACCCCTGTGGCGGCTGGGTACGGTGGCTCACACCTGTAATCCCAGCACTGTGGGAGGCTAAGGCGGGAGGTCGCTTGAGCCCACGAGTTTAAGACCAGTCTAGGCAACATAGTGAGACTCCACCTCTACAAAACAATACAAAATTTAGGTAGGCGTGGTGGTGCATGCCTGTGGTCCCAGCTACTAGGGAGGCTGAGGTAGGAGGACTGCTTGAGCCTAGAAGGTCAAGGGTACCGTGAGCCATGATCATATCACTGCACTGCACTGTACTTGCTCTTGACAGAGCAAGACCCTGTCTCAAACAAAACAAAACCCTGTGGCAAGGATGGCTCCTATGCCCCAATATACATTCACTCCTGTTTCCACTGTGAGAGAGCCCAAGATTTTGGGCTGGAAAGATGGCCCCCAAATAAAGGTTACCCTTCCCAGGCTCTCTTACAGTTAGGGAATGACTAAGTTCTGGTCAAAGGAATATAAATGTGCTATGTGGCAGCTTCTGGAAAGTTTTCTTAAAACTGCCTGATATGTGACCCTCTTCTTTGTCCCATCCTCCTTTCCACTTTCCAGAATAAGAATATGGTGGTAGCAACTCAATCCACCATCCTGGATCATAAGGACAAACCTTAGGATCATAGGATAAAAAACTGGATGAAGCCAAGCGCGGTGGCTCACGCCTGTAATCCCAACACTCTGGGTGGCCAATGCGGGCAGATCACCTGAGGTCAGAAGTTCGAGACCATCCTGGCCAACATGGTGAGACCCTGTCTCTACTAAAAATATAAAATTAGCTGGGCATGGTGGTGTGTGACTATAATCCCAACTACTTGGGAGACTGAGGCAGGAGAATTGCTTGGACCCAGGAGGCAGAGGTTGCAGTGAGCCGAGATCGTGCCACTGCACTCCAGCCTGGGTGACAAGAGCGAAACTCTGTCTCAAAAAAAAAAAAAAAAAAAAGCTGGATAAATCCTGGGCCTCTGAGAACCTTGTAGAACATAGCCATCCTCCTATCCTAGACTGCCTTCCTCTGGAATTTCATGTGAAAGAAATAACCTTCCAGCCTGTTGAAGCCACTGTGACGTGGGGCCTGTCTTACTCATGGCTGACTCTCATCCTATGTGACAAAGTCCCTCCAGAAATCATGTTAGCCAGTCGTCCTCATGCACACCCCGCAAACTCCACAAATCTGTGTGCACGCGGGCATCCTTGTCTTCCTTATTTCTCAATGTGTACTTGTCTTTTTTGTTTCGCAATAAACAATAGACTCTGAATTGGTGGCTGGGGGGTCGAGAAACTGATTTCTTCCATGTTTTCTAATCAGTTATCACAGTTAAAGTTCACAGTAGTACACTGTCTGGCCATGTCACTAGCTGGATGAGAGGCCTCCTCACATCTCAGTGGCCACCAAGGCATACTGCACCCCTCCCAAAAGACCCAGATGGTGCCTCCTCTCTATGACCCCACAGCCAATGCTCTGCCTCCAACCTCTCAGCTCTTACTGGCATGTCTGCCCCAGCTTCTAACTACAATACAAATTGAAAGCATCAGACTAGCTATCTCTGGCCAGGTGTGGTGGCTCACGCCTGTAATCCCAGCACTTTGGGAGGCAGGGGCGGGTGAATCAAGAGGTTAGGAGTTCAAGACTAGCCTGGCCAAGATGGTGAAACCACATCTCTACTAAAAATACAAAAATTAGCTGGGCATGGTGGTAGGCGCCTGTAATCCCAGCTACTAGGGAGGCTGAGGCAGAGAACTGCTTGAACCCGGGAGGCGGAGCTTGCAGTGAGCCGAGATCACGCCACTGCACTCCAGCCTGGGTGACAGAGTGAGACTCCATCTCAAAAAAAAAAAAAAAAAAAAGTTGAAACCATCAGCTCCTGCAGCCAAACTGAATCCATGCTTTCCCTTGTCACAATGCAGGCTGTGTCCCTTCTGACACCAGCCCTCCCCCTCATCTCCTCCTGCTCCTCAGAAGCCGCTCTCCACCAACTCTCACCACACTGTGCCTGGGAACCATCCACAGCTACACACGATCAGCCTCTCCAGAGTGCCTTCCTGAGAACTCACCTTTCCATCTCTCCTTCCTTCAACAGCAAGGATCCCATGAGGGTCACCTACACCTTCTATCTCTTCTACCACCTTCCAGTTCTCCTCCCCCACTCTAGTGGGACTTAAGCCCTCCACCATCTGGAACCACCTCTGAAAAAACGGCAAAGTGAGAAAATCATGACAGTGAAAGACACCTGACCTAACCAACCCCTATCTTGCCTTTAACCTCCAAACTGCCCTTAGTCATCCCTGGGCTTAGGCCAAGATAACTATCGGAGAAATTTAGTTCACAGTTTATTTTTTATTTTATTTCATTTTTGAGATGGAGTCTCGCTCTGTCGCCTAGGCTGGAGAGCAGTGGTGCAATCTCAGCTCACTGCAAGCTCCGCCTTCCGGGTTCACACCATTCTCCTGCCTCAGCCTCCCGAGTAGCTGGGACTATAGGTACCCGCCATCACGCCTGGCTAATTTTTTTGTATTTTTAGTACAGACAGGGTTTCACCGTGTTAGCCAGGATGGTCTAGATCTCCTGACCTCACAATCTGCCAGCCTCAGCCTCCCAAAGTACTGGGATTACATGCAGGAGCCACCACGCCCGCCCTCCCGGCCTAGTTTACAGTTTAAATGATAATAGCCTTTCCCCAAAACTAACCCTCCTTTGTAAAGCTAATGAAAGACCACCAGGTTAGGAGGATAAGAGGATCCTAAATTCTGCTAAATATTACCAGCCATTATTCCAGAGGTCACAAGATTTGCAACTTCCCCAATTATTCCTGCAGATAATATCATTATCATTATTATTATTTTGAGATAGATCTCCCTATGTTGCCCAGGATGGTCTCAAACTGTTGTGCTCTAGGGATCCTCCCACCTCGGCCTCCCAAAGTGCTGGGAATACAGGTATGAGCCACCATGCTTGGCCAACATTTTTTTTTTTTTTTTTGAGACAGAATTTCACTCTTGTTGTCCAGGCTGGAATGCAATGGCGCAATCTCGGCTCACTGCAATCTCCGCCTCCCAGATTCAAGTGATTCTCCTTCCTCAGCCTCCCAAGTAGCTGGGATTACAGGCATGTGCCCCCACGCCTGGCTAATTTTGTATTTTTAATAGAGACAGGGTTTCTCCATGTTGGTCAGGCTGGTCTCGAACTCTCAACCTCAGGTGATCCACCCGCCTCAGCCTCCCAAAGTGCTGGGATTACAGGTGTGAGCCACCACGTCTGGCCCCAACATCATTATTATAGAACCTAAGATTGGCCTTTTGAGACATCTTTTCAGATTTTTGCATTTCTGACAACCAATGGCTCCACCCAGACCCGCCAATGAGTCCTGCAGCCCCACCCAGAAGCAGACTCTGCATGTAGGAGGGCCATTTTCCACAACCCTATGATTGCACCCCCAACCAATCAGCAGCACCCATTCCTTTGCCCCCCAAACTATCCTTGAAAAAAACCTAGTCTCTGGCCAGGTGCAGTGGCTCACACTTGTAATCCCAGCACTTTGGGAGGGCGAGGTGGGTGGATCACAAGGTCAGGTGATCGAGAGCGTTCTGGCTAACACGGTGAAACCCCATCTCTACTAAAAATATAAAAAATTAGCCAGGCGTGGTGGTGGGTACCTGTAGTCCCAGCTACTCAGGAGGCTGAGGCAGGAGAACGGAGTGAACCCTGGAGGCGGACCTTGCAGTGAGCTGAGATCCTGCCACTGCACTCCCGAGTAGCTGGGACTTTAGGTGCGTGCCACCACACCCAGCTAATTTTTTCTATTTTTAGTAGGGATGGCGTTTCACCATGTTGCCTGGGCAACAGAGCGAGACTCCATCTCAAAAAATAAATAAATAAAAATAAAAAACCTAGTCTCTGAATTTTCTAGGAGGCAGATTTGAGTAATAACAAAATTCCAGTCTCCTGTTCAGTCGACTGTGTGAATTTAACTTTTTCTCTATTGCAATTCCCCTGTCTTGATAAATTGGCTGTATCTGGGCAGCAGGCAAAATGAACCCATTGGACAGTTATAGTTCCACCAAAACACTTTCCCCATCATCACCAAAGACCATCTGGCAGCACCTGCCACTCCCTATAACACTCTGTTCTTGGCTCCAGGGCACAGCCTCCCTGGGTCTTCTCTACCTTTCTGTGCCTCCTTTACTCTCTTCTCCTGGCTACCCCCTAAGTGTTTCCATTTTGAGGAAACACTTTGTCCTTTGTTCCTTTGTCTGGACTCTCTCCTTTGCCTCTTGTGCTGTTCCTGGGCAGTCTCACTCACCCCGTCTACTTCCTTCCAATATCTCGAGTTTCAAGCCTGGGGTTCAAGCTCCCCTGAACAAGCTTCAGTGAATTTTCTACCATTTTATGTAAAAGTGTGAGTGCTTTAGCATTTGTATGCAAATCTGTACACAAATATTCAAAGCACTTTTAGGTATAATAGTAAAAAATTTAGCCTGGGCAACATGGTGAAACCCCATCCCTACTAAAAATAGAAAAAATTAGCTGGGTGTGGTGGCACGCACCTGTAGTCCCAGCTACTCAGGAGGCTGAGGCAGGAGAACCGCTTGAACTTGGGAAGTCGAGGTTGCAGTGAGCCAAGATGATGCCACTGCACTCCAGCCTGGGCAACAGTAAACTTTTGACATGGAATCTCCCCAGGTTGCCCAGGTAAAAACCTGGTGGTCTTTCAATAGCTTTACAAAGGCGGTTTAGTTTTGGGGAAGGGCTATTATCATTTAAACTGTGAATTACATTTCTGCCAAAGTTAGCTTGGTCCAAGTCCAGGGATGACTAAGGGTGGTTTGGAGGTTAAAGGCAAGGTGGGGATTGGTTAGGTCAGGCGTCTTTCTCTGTCATGATTTTCTCACTCTTACAATTTTTGCAGAGGCAGTTTCAGAATGGTGGGCGGCTTAAGCCCCATTAGAGTAGGGGAGGAGGACCAGAAGGTAGTTGAGGAGATACAGGGTGTAGGAAATGGTTCAGAAGAACATCTGAACTGTTTCCAGTTTTTACTTTTTTTTTTTTTTTTTTGAGACAGGGTCTAGAAAAAAATAGTAAAAACTGGAAACAGTTCAGATGTTCTTCAGTGAGTGAATGGTTAAATGGTGGAATAGCCATACTATGGAATACTACTAAGCAATAAAAAGGAACAAACTATTGCTATACACAACTTGGATGAATCGCTAGGGAATTACGATGGGTGAAAAAAGCCCATCTCAGTGGTATATACTTTATGATTTCATTTACATAGCATTCTTGAAATCACAAAATTTTACAAATGGAGAGATTAGTGGTTGCAGGCATCAAGGATGGTGGGAGAAGGGGAGGATTTAGGGTGTGGCTATAAAAGGGCAACCCCTTGGAGTGATGTCCTGTTCTGCATATTGACTGGTGGTAATATACTGTAGTTTTGCAAAATGTTACACCAGGGGAAATGGGGTAAAGGACACGTGGGATCTCTCTTTATTATTTCCCACAACAGCATGTGAATCTACAGAAAAAGTGATTTCAAAATAAAAAAATTTAAACAAATGCAGGGTGGGTACAGTGCCTCATGCCTGTAATCCTAACACTTTGGGAAATCAGTGTGGGAGGATTGCTTGATGCTAGCAGTTCAAGACCAACCTGGGCAACATAGCAAGACCTCATCTCTAGAAAATTTTAAAAATTGGCTGGGTGTGCTGGCATGCACCTATAGCTACCTGGGAGGCTGAGGTGGGAGGATCACTTGAGCGCATGAATTTGAGGCTGCAGTGAGCTATGAATGCACTACTGCACTCCAGCTTTGGAGACAGAGTGGGATCCTGTCTCTACAAATAAAAATACAAAAGGCTGGCTGGACACAGTGCCTCACGCCTGTAATCCCATCACTTTGGAGGCCGAGGCGGGTGGATCACTTGAGATCAAGAGTTCGAGACCAGCCTGGCCAACATGGTAAAACCCCATCTCTACTAAAAATACAAAATTAGTCAGGCGTGGTGGTAAGTGCCTTGTAATCCCAGCTACTCGAGAGGCTGAGGCAGGAGAACCACTTGAACCTGGGAGGCAGAGGTTGCAGTGAGCCAAGAGCGCACCACTCCAGTCCAGCTTGGGTGACACAGTGAGACTGTCACAAAAAAAAAAAAATTAAGTTAAACTAAATTTAAAAGGCAGCCTGGGCCAGGCTCAGTGGCTCATGCCTGTAATCCCAGCACTTTGGGAGGCAGAGATGGATCACTTGAGGTCAGGAGTTCGAGACCAGCCTGGCCAACATGGTGAAACCCCCTTCTCTATTAAACATACAAAAATTAGCCAGACGTGGTGGCATGCGCCTGTAGTCTCAGCTACTTGGGAGACTGAGGTACAAGAATCACTCGAACCCAGGAGGTGAAGGTCTCACTGAGCCGAGATTGCACCACTGTACTTCAGCCTGGGAGACAGTGTGAGACTGTCTCAAAAACAAAAAAAGGCAGCCTGTGTAAAACTGAACTCGAATTAAATGTCATCCTCCATCCCGAAGTTTGTTCTCACAGTAATCCTCATCAAGGAGAACAGGGCACCACTGTCCACCCATCTACAGCCTCTGGGGCACCCCTTGGGTCTTCCCTCAACCCACTGCTCCCCCTCTCCACTCCCCATTTCTGGTTCTTCAGCAAGTCTAGCCTATTCTGCCTCCCCAGTACATCTCAAATAAACTTTCTTTCCATCCCCACAGTTGTTCCCCAGCCCAGTTCTCTGCTGTACAACCTCCACCCCGACCCCCCACTGCCACTCTGGCCCCCTCCAGTCTGTTCCAGAGCAGCTTCGGTGAACTTTATAAAACACACATCACATTGTACTGCTCCCCTGCTGAAAATCTTTTGTTAGCTCCACACTGATCCCAAGATAAAGTTCAGCTGGTCCATCAAACCCCATCTCTAGCAGCTCACCCACACCGTGAATCCCAGGAGACTTCTCTCCCCATGGCTGTGAAAATGCAGTTCCCACTGCCTGGGCCATTCTCATGCCCCACCTCCCCGAGATCTTCACAGTCCTGCTGCCCTTTCTTCACCCAACATGCATCCCACTGTCCTAGGAATGGATTTCTCTTTAACTGTCTTCATTACTCAAAACACAAACACATTCTTGCAGTAAAAATTCCAACAATGAGGAAGTCCAAACAGCCTAAAGAGAAAGTAAGCCTCACCCCATTCTACTGGCCTCTGGGAGGGAACTACCACTGACCCTGGCCTTCCTGATCCACCACCCCCAGCTTATGTTAGTCACCGTAGGAATGGCCAGCTGAGGTCATCTTATTTTACATGACCTTTTCCATAATTCTGTCATTTCTCTAATTGCTTGTTTTATAACTTCTCTCCTCCACCAGACTGCGGGGCAGAGACTACGGGGAGTGTCTGGCTCAGTGAGTCTTCTGAATCGGAACCCCACTAGATGGAGGCAGGCCATCCCCCTTCCCCCCCATTTCCTGGTGCGAATTGTGATCCTTCAAGAAGAGAAGGGAGTCCTGGAGCAGTGGCTCACGCCTGTAATCCCAGCACTTTGGGAGGCTGAGGTGGGCAGATCACTTGAGGCCAGGAGTTCAAGACCAATCTGGCCAACATGGTGAAACCCCATCTCTATTAAAAATACCAAAAAAAAAAAAAAAAAAAATGGACAGGCGCGGTGGCTCATGGTGGCAATCCCAGCACTTTGGGAGGCCGAGGAGGGCGATCAGGAGGTCAGGAGATCGAGACCATCCCGGTTAACACGGTGAAACCCCATCTCTACTAAAAATACAAAAAAACAAAAAAAACAAAAAACTAGCCGGGCGTTGGAGCGGACGCCTGTAGTCCCAGCTGCTCGGGAGGCTGACGCAAGTGAATGGCGTGAACCCGGGAGGCGGAACTTGCAGTGAGCCGAGATCGCGCCACTACACTCCAGCCTGGGCGACAGAGCGAGACTCGTTTCCAAAAAAAAAAAAAAAAAAGAAGAAAGAAATTAGCCGGGTGTGGTGGCACACGCCTGTAGTCCCAGCTACTTGGGAGGCGGAGGCACGAGAATCGCTCGAACCCGGGAGGAGCAGGTTGCAGTGAGCCGAGATCGCGCCACTGCACTCCAGCCTGGGCGACAGAGTGAGACTCCGTCTCAAAAAAATAAAAAAGTGCAGGGAGTGGCTGAGGATCTCCTAGGAAGCTGCAGGACTCAAAGCTTCAGCTTCATCCCTCCAGTCCAGCACTTTGAGTTTGTATCCTATCTGTATACTCATCTCATCCCACTCCTCCAAGACCAAACTTGGTCTGTATTTCCCACAGTGTCTATTCTATGTCATGGCCCCGAGTCGCTAAGGCTGCCCTTCCTCCCCGACTCCCAGCAGGTGCACACATGGAGGTGCTCAGTGTTTGCTGTCTCCAAAGCCCACAATTTTGAGCCTGAGCACCAACCCCATCCTAGGTTCTTGCAGAGCACGGGACAGTCCGTCGGCACCCAGCGTTGGCTGGCGTGGGTCTGGGAGCACCACGTCCCGGCCGGGCACACTGCCGGCACCCACGGTGTCGGCTGAATTTGTAAAACTGCACCGGCCACGGTGCACACTTCAGGCGCCAGGTGTTTGCTGGCTTAGGTCCCTAAGCTCTGAGTCCAGGCTGTGCACACAGGTGGCGCCTCTGCTGCTGTGGTCTGATTTTGAGACTACGTCCTAGCACGAGGCATACAGTCCAATCTGCAGAAGTTCTTCGTGGTCAGGCCGCCGAGGCCCTCCGGCCCGCAGCTGCGGCCGCACCCCCGTCCCGGGCCCCGCGCGCCGTCTAGCCGCCTCCCTGGCCGCGGCTGTTCCAGATCGCCCCGCCGTCGCCTCCCGCGCGCTTCCCTGCAGGGAGCCACTCCCGCGCCCGCCCGAGGCCGCTAAGGCTGGCGCTGTTCCGGGCCCGAGCCCTCTCCCCGCCGGCCCGGCTCTCCCCGGCTGTTCCGGCCCCGGAGCTCCCCCGCCGGCCCTCAGCTCCCGCGCTGTTCCCGCCCGCGCCCCTCCCGCCCCGCGGCTGTTCCGGCCCCGGCGCCCTCCGCCCCGCGGCCGCCACGCGCCCTACGCCGGGCGCTGCGAGGGCGCGGCGGGAGGGAGCGGCAGCGCGGAACAGCCGCCTCCCCTGGCCCCGCTGCCCCTCACCCTCCAGGGCCTCAAAGATCGCCTGCGCCATCTTGGAGCCGCCGCCGTCGCCGCCACCGGAGCCGAAGGCCGGCTACGCGAGCATTGTGGGAGCCGCGGCGGCTGAGTCGGGGCCGCCAGGGGGCGCCCAGGAGCCGCTGCCTAGCCCCCAGCCATGGAAACCCAACCTCGGCTCGCGGGACCCCAGCATCCTTAGGCTGCCCTGGCTCCACTCGATAACCCAGTCACCGGGCCACCGAGTGTGGACCCCGCCTCACTTGAACGTCCAAGTCTACGCCGACCTTATATCCACCGCACACGCGGAACTTCCCATCCGTATTATCTAAACCCACAGCCCCATCTCACCGGACCGGACCCCCTAACTCTGACACAGAACCCCCCATTCCCACTGCGCGTGAGTCCTCCAGGTCTGCAGCACGGACCCCGTTTCCACTAAGCACGGTATACCCCGACTCTGCAACAAACCGTGACCACTATCCCACCTCACCCAGACCACCCAACTGTCACAGGGATCCCCAAACTGCAACATAGATTCCCATCGCTCATCCCCTGTTGGAAGCGTACCGCCCTACTACTCTGCTCAATTCTGCCGGTTGGGAGCCCGCCTCCGCCCCCAGAGTAGCGGGGACTACCAGCACATGCCACCATCTCCTGCTAATTTTTATTTTTGTTTTTTGTAGAGATCAGGGTCTCACTATGTTTCCCAGGCTGGTGTCAACTTCTGGCCTCCAGTGATCCTCACGTCTCGGCCTCCCAAAGCACTGGGATCACAGGCGTGAGTCTCTGTGCTGGGGATCCCATTATCTCTTAAGTAACTCCATCTCTTCACCCTCCATCCCTGCTTGTCAGGACCCCATTTCTGTCACATAAACCCCCAACACCCACCCCAGCCACTCCTAGCCCAGCCTCCGAGGGGTCCTATCCTGGTCGCACAGAATGAGAGGTGCTCCTCACTGGGACTTCTCCCACACACACAGACCCCTCTCATCTTCATTCACCCTCCATCAACTGCTTATTAACGGCCTGCTGTGCATCAAGTCCGTAATATCGCCAGAGACACGGTAGTCCTTTCCCATGGAGTTAGAGGTGGGAATTTTTTCTCCAAGACACCACACCCTACCTCCCTTCCTGGGAATCTTGAAGGGCACACCCCAAGCTGTAAGCGTCCCCTTCCATTGCCTCGCTGGCAGGGTAAGGTCAGGGTTCCTTCCTCCCTTTCTCTAACATGCTCACTGATCCAATGGCCTCAGATTCTCCCCTCTTCCCTGCAAGTTTCTCAATATAACTATTCTTTGTTTGTTTGCATCACCAAAGCCTGCCAAGTATACCTATTATTTGCTTTTGTTTGTTTGTTTATTTATTATTTTTTGGTTTTTGAGACAGAGTCGTGTTGTGTTGCCAGGCTGGAATGCAGTGGCCAATCTGCTCACCGCAACCTCCGCCTCCCGGGTTCAAGAGATTCTCGTGCCTCAACCTCCCGAGTAGCTTGGACTACAGGCGCCTGCCACCATGCCCGGCTAATTTTTGTATTTTTTGCAGAGACAGTGTTTCGCCATGTTGGCCAGGCCGGTCTCAAACTCCTGACCTCAGGCAATTGCCCGCTTCAGCTTCCCAAAGTGCTGGGATTACAGGCGTGAGCCACCACACCCAGCCTGTTTTAGTTTTATTATTCAAATAAGAAATGAATATGTTCACATTTATTTGATTACTTTCAAAATATTTGTTGAGCACCTACTGTGTGCTAGACACCATTCTAGATGCTGGGGATGCAGGCATTAACCAAAAGACAAAAATCCTCGCCTTCATGGAGTCTCAGTCTAGCTAAGTAAGATGGGCTGTAAACAAGGGAAAAAAAAGAGAGAGAGAGAAAGAGAAATTTTCTATGACTTTAAATACTTTTTTTCCGGAAGGAGGGGAAGCTACTTTTAGACAGAATGGTCAAGGGGAGCCTTTTTTTTTTTTTTTTTTGAGACGGAGTCTCGCTCTGTCACCCAGGCTGGAGTGCAGTGGCCGGATCTCAGCTCACTGCAAGCTCTGCCTCCCGGGTTCACACCATTCTCCTGCCTCAGCCTCCCGAGTAGCTGGGACTACAGGCGCCCGCCACCTCGCCCGGCTAGTTTTTTGTATTTCTTAATAGAGACGGGGTTTCACCGTGTTAGCCAGGATGGTCTCGATCTCCTGACCTCGTGATCCACCCGTCTCGGCCTCCCAAAGTGCTGGGATTACAGGCTTGAGCCACCGTGCCCGGCCAAGGGGAGCCTGTCTGAGTAAGTGGACCTGAGAAATGAGCTGGAGTCAGCAATGTGAAAAGAGAATAGAAAGGCAGACAGACCAACAAGTGCAAAGGCCCTGAGGCCAAAATGAAAGGAAGCCAAGAACTGTAAAGGGGCAGCCGAGGGTAACAAGTGATGTATGGGTAGAGGGAGATGTAGATAGAGAGATGGACTGGGCCACAGGAGGGTGGAGGTTTTATTCTGAGGGTGATGAGAGGCACTGGACAGTAAAAGAGTCACTAACTTAAGCCTTGGCAGCTTCCCACATATTTCCATACCACCAGGTGCATATGCAGAGTAGATTTTCATCTTCTCTGCAGGCCTTTGCACATGCTGTTCTCTCTTGCTAAAATGCCTAGAACAACAGGAGCTTGGCCAGGCACCATGGCTCATGCCTGTAATCCCAGCACTTTGGGAGGCCCAGGTGGGCAGATCACCTGAGGTCAGGAGTTCAAGACCAGCCTGGCCAACATGGTGAAACCCTGTCTCTACTAAAAATACAAAAATTAGCCAGGCATGATGGTGCGTGCCTGTAATCCCAGCAACTTGGGAGGCTGGGGCAGGAGATTCGCTTGAACCCGAGAGGCAGAGGCTGCAGCAAGCCGAGATATGAGCTACATATGCCTGTAGTACACCTGTTGTCTCAGCTACTTGTAGCCGAGATCTGGGCTACAGAGCAAGACTTCATCTCAAAAAAGAACCCTAACACACACAAATTGGACCCCAAGGCTTAGCACAGAGGCAACTTGGGAAATGCTTGACTGAAAGCTTGACCGATGAAACAACTGAATGAGTTTCAGGGACATAGAGCCCCACCTCTGGCAGGCTCCCCAGTCAGGCTGCCCCCACTCCAAACTTTCCACCCCTAACTGGCATCTCTTCATCCAGCAAACACTTATCAGTCACATGTCCAATTCCCTTGGGGCTACCTGATTGGTGCTGAACAGAATCCAATCACAGCTTAGAGACTCCTGGGGTAAGTAATGTAATAATTCCAGGCAAAGGGTCAAGCAGAGAGGAGGGAGAGTGGGAAATGCCCAATGTCCCACTCCACAATGAGTGCTCCAGCCACCCTAGAAAAGTTAACTTCTCTATGGGGAGGGAAGAATCTCAAGGTGAAATCAGACTCCCAGCTGAGTCCCCACAAGGGGAAGAACGTGCTGACACACAAGGCAATGCTGGGTCCTGACATCTTGTTAGGTTGGTTGGTGTTGATAGTAAGCAGCAAAGCATGTGACTGTTATGGATTGAATTGTGTCTTTCCTGTAAAATTCATATGTTGACATCCTAGTCCCTAGTACCTCAGAATGTAACTGTAACCTGAGTCTTTAAAGAGCTAATTAAGGGGCCAGGTGCGATGGCTCACATTTGTAATCCCAGCACTTTGGGAGGCTGAGGCAGGCGGATTAGCTGAGGTCAGGAGTTCGAGACCAGCCTGGCCAACATAGTGAAATCCCGTTTCGACTAAAAGTACAAAAATTAGCCGGGCATGGTGGCGCGCACCTGTAATCCCAGTTACTCAAGAGGTTGAGGCAGGAGAATCACTTGAACCCGGAAGGCAGATGCACCACTGCACTCCAGCCTGGGTGACAAAGCAAGATTCTGTCTCAAATAATAATAATAAACAAATAAATAAAGAGCTAATTAAGGTTAAATGAGGTCCAGCCGGGCACGGTGGCTCACGCTTGTAATCCCAGCACTTTGGGAGGCCGAGGTGGGCCTTGGAGTTCAGCCAGGTCAGGAGTTCAAGACCAGCCAGGCCAGCACAGTGAAACCCTGTCTCTACTAAAAATACAAAAAAAAAAAAAAAAAAAAAAAAATTAGCTGGGCGTGGTGGCGGGCACCTGTAATCCAGCTACTCAGGAGGCTGAGGCAGGAGAATCACTTGAACCCGGGAGGCGGAGGTTGCAGTGAGCCGAGATCATGCCACTGCACTCCAGCCTGGGCGACAAAGCAAGACTCTGTCTAAAAAAAAAAAAAAAAAAAGGTTAGGGCCGGGTGCCGTGGCTCACGCCTGTAATCCCAGCACTTTAGGAGGTCCAGGTGTGAGGGATCACTTGAGGTCAGGAGTTCAAGACCAGCCTGACCAACATGGTGAAACCTCATTTCTTTTTTTTTTTTTTTTTTTTTTGAGACGGAGTCTCGCTCTGTCGCCCAGACTGGAGTGCAGTGGCCGGATCTCAGCTCACTGCAAGCTCCGCCTCCTGGGTTTACGCCATTCTCCTGCCTCAGCCTCCCGAGTAGCTGGGACTACAGGCGCCGCCACCTCGCCCGGCTAGTTTTTTGTATTTTTAGTAGAGACGGGGTTTCACCGTGTTAGCCAGGATGGTCTCGATCTCCTGACCTCGTGATCCGCCCGTCTCGGCCTCCCAAAGTGCTGGGATTACAGGCTTGAGCCACCGCGCCCGGCCGAAACCTCATTTCTACTAAAAATACAAAAATAGCTGGGCGTGGTGGTGGGTGCCTGTAATCCCAGCTACTCAGGAGGCTGAGGCAGGAGAATGGCTTGAACATGGGAGGCGGAGGTTGCAGTAAGCCAAGATCACGCCACAGTGCACTTCAGCCTGGATGACAGAGCAAGACTCTGTCTCAAAAAAAAAAAAAAAAAGAAAGAAAGAAAGAAAAGAAAGCACTCAGAAAACAATCCCTGGCACACAGGCAGTACTCAGTACTCTACTCTCTCTAAGTGCTCACTGGGCAAAGGTGAACAAACAGGCCCTGCCCTGAGGAACTCAGAGTTATGTAAAATTAAAATAGTCACCAGACAATAAGTGTCCCCATTATTGCAACTCTTTACCCTTAGCACTGTGCGGGGCCCCTTGAGGGCAGAAACTTATTTATCTACGTGAGAAAGGGCTTAGCAAAAGAGAGCACCCAGGAAGAACTTGCAAAACCAGATAGTTTCCAAACACCTTCTGATGCCGGGCCATGTGTCAGGACTTAGTGACTGACTCTTCATGGGACCAGGAGAAGTAGATTTCTAGAAGTTCTGTTGGGTTCCTTTTCAAATCTGCCATTAAATAAATAGCTTTTTGCTCCCAATATTGATTTTTTAAGTTTTAAATTTTGTAAGCACAATTTTTTTTTTTTTTTGAGATGGAGTCTTGCTCTGTCGCCCAGGCTGGAGTACAGTGGTGTGATCTCGGCTCACTGCAACCCTTTCTCCTGGGTTCAAGCGATTCTCCTGCCTCAGCCTCCTGTGTAGCTGGGACTACAGGCGTGCGCCACCATGCCCAGCTAATTTTTGTATTTTTAGTAGAGATAGGGTTTCACCATGTTGGCCAGGCTGGTCTCGAACACCTGACCTCAGGTGATCCACCTGCCTTAGCTTCCCAAAGTGCTGGGATTACAGGCGTGAGCCACTGCGCCCGGCCTGTATTTCCTTTTTGCCAAGGGTTTGGGGAGCACATCTATTTGGTTATCATCTCAAACCAGGTTCCCAGTTCGTAGCTTGAGCTTTCTTGATCTATTATATCAGGCTCTACTCCCTGGGGTACAAAAAAACTCATCAACGATCACAACTTCCTAAGGAAGAGCTTTAAAAAAAAATCCTCTTTCCTTCTCCTTCAACTGTTCTGCTTAGCCCCAAGGCAGCCTTTTCTGTAGTTCCTTGGGGCTGATGGTGAGGGTTGTACAGTGGATTCATTTCACATTAGACTTGAGGGTGGCACCCTTTGGGGGTTCAGCTTAATGTGAGGAGATCTGCTATCTGGCTGCCCACCTTGGGAGGCCCTGGATTTTCACTTGTGTCCCCCTTGCCCTGTGTGGTTGACAAGCTGAAACTCGCAGGTTTAATATTGGTAAA
Organism: Papio anubis; assembly: GCF_008728515.1. NCBI lineage: Eukaryota > Metazoa > Chordata > Mammalia > Primates > Cercopithecidae > Papio > Papio anubis. The sequence goes on along the minus strand of NC_044991.1, from coordinate 60,776,951 downwards.
TGCCCTCATGTCATAAGTAGCCTTGGTGCTCCAATATCCCACTCTTCCTGTTAACCATCTGGTTACCAGCTTTCACTCCATAATTGGCCTGAGCATTCCTCATATATATATACATTTTTTTTTCCCTAAGATGGAGTTTCGCTCTTCTTGCCCAGGCTGGAGTGCAATGGCATGATCTCGGCTCACTGCAACCTCCACCTCCTGGGTTCAAGCGATTCTCCTGCTTCGGCCTCCTGAGTAGCTGGCATTACAAGCACATGCCACCACACCCAGCTAATTTTGTATTTTTAGTAGAGACAGGATTTCTCCGTGTCGGTCTGGCTGGTCTTGAACTCCGACCCCAGGTGATCCACCCGCCTCACCCTCCCAAAGTGCTGGGATTACAGGCGTGAACCACCGTGCCCGGCCACATTCCTCATACTTTTAAGCACTTCAGTTTGATACGGGGTCTCACTCAGTCACCCAGGATGGAGTACAGTGGCGTGATCACCGCTCACTGTAGCCTTGACCTCTCCAGGCTCAGGTGATCCTCCTACGCCTGTAGTTGGGACTACAGGTGTGTGCCACCAGGCCTGGCTAATTTTTGTATTTTTAGTAGAGATGGGTTTTCGCCATGTTGCCCAGGCTGGTCTCGAACTCCTGGACTCAAGAGATCCACCCACCTTGGCTTCCCAAAGTGCTGGGATTACAGGCGTGAGCTACCTACTGCACCTGGCAGAGCTTCAGCGTTTTGTTTTGTTTTTGTTTTGTTTTTTTTTGTGTGTGTTGTTGTTTGTTTTTTAATTTTTTAGAGACGGGGGTTTCACCATATGGGCCAGGGTGGTCTTTAACTCCTGGCCTCAAGTGATCCGCCCGCCTTGGCCTCCCAAAGTGCTGGGATTACAGGCATGAGCCAGTGCGCCCAGTCACGGAACTTCAGTGTTTTTAAGAGGATATTTTAATATATTGTCTAACATAGTCATTATCTTCAGAGGAAGGATTAACTGAATAAAGTAGCCTACCATTACAAAAGAAAAATCCCAGAAAACCCAGTTTCAGTGACAAAATAGGCCCAGCACAACTCCCTCCTTTATTGACCTCTGAAATTGTCCCCTGACACCGAGGCAATAATATCACTGGTAGATACCATATGGCCCAAGTCCCAGGGGACACCCTCACAAGTCACAGCCACCACTCAATGTGTAGCTGTTATTCAGTGACAACTCCACACAGTGAGTGACATCATATGTTAATGTCACCTGACAACCCAAAACTATGTGTTGCTTCAACAAGCAAGTGTTGAGTACCCACCATGTGCCCAGTGCTGGGGTTATAGCAGAAATTGAGACATTCTTCCTTCATAGAATTTACAGTTTGGTAAGGGCAATGGACAATGAACACGTAGTAAACAAGTAAGTCCAAAGTGTCAAAAGTTTTGTGAAAGAAAAAAAACACATAAGAACCAGGGTTGCCGGGCACAGTGGCTCATGTCTGTAACTCCAGCACTTTGGGAGGCTGAGGCGGGCGGATCACAAGGTCGGGAGTTTGAGACTAGCCTGGCCAATATGGTGAAACCCCATCTTTACTAAAAATACAAAAATTAGCCAGGCGTGTTGGTGTGCGCCTGTAGTCCCAGCTCCTCTGGAGGCTGAAGCAGAAGAATCCCTTGAACCTGGGAGGCAGGAGTTGCAGTGAGCTGAGATCACACTACTGCACTCCAACCTGAGCGATAGATTGAGTCTCAAAAAAAAAAAAAAAAGAGCCAGGGTAATGAGTCAGAGCAGTCCTCTTTTGTCTCTAATGCTACTTCAAATTGGGTGTCTCAGAAAGTCTCTCTGATGAGGTGGCATTTGAGCTGAAACCTGAAGGATGAGAAGAAGCTCATCATGGGAAGAGCCCAGGATGGCGAATACCAGGCGGGGAAACAGCCAGTGCAAAGGCTCTGAGGTAGAAGGGTTCTTGGCCCAAGGAACAGAAGGGAGGCCATTTGGCTGGGGAGCAGTGAGGTGGCAAGTGCTGGAACGTGGGGTCAGAGGGAGAGGCAGGGACCAGATCACAGGACGTCTTCTCTCCTGGGCCTTGGGGAGGAGTTTGGATTCTAAGAATAAGTGGAAGCCGGCTGGGCTCACGCCTGTAATCCCAGCACTTTGGAAGGCCGAGGCAGGTGGATCACCTGAGGTCAGGAGTTCGAGACTAGCCTGGCCAACATGGTGAAACCCCATCTCTACTAAAAATACAAAAATTAGCTGGACATGGTGGCAGGCACCTGTAATCTACTAAAAATACAAAAAATTAGCCGAGCATGGTGGTGGGTGCCTGTAGTCCCACCTACTCAGGAGGCTAAGGCAGGAGAATTGCTTGAACCCTGGGGGAGGGAGGATGCAGTGAGCCCAGATGGTGCCACTGCACTCCAGCCTGGGTGACAGAGCAAGGCTGTATCTCAAAACATACATACGTACATTGAAGCCATTGAGGGGCCATGTGACTGACACTCTGAGAAGATCGCTATGGTAAAGGATACCCCAGTCGGATGGGGACCTGCTCCTCCCTGTATCATCACCTGTCGCCCATCTCAGCTCTAAGCAGGGCGACTCTTCCTTCTGGAGCCCTCCTTCCAAGTACACGCCTCCTTCCAAACCCACTAGTGAACCGAAAATAGCCCAAGGGAAAATGCCTTCTGATTGGACAAATCGTGTGTGTGTGTGTGTGTGTGTGTGTGTGTGTGTGTGTGTGTGTGTCCTTGGGCGGACCCCACTGTGATTGGTTACAGGCTTTCCTTTCTCTTCCAGTCAGACAACTATCTCGATGAGTGCTATTGCCCCATGACACAAGTACGCTCTCTGATTGGCCTTCCATGCATGAGTGACGGCAGAAACAGCTTATAGACGCCACGACTTGGCGGCGCTACCGAGGGGCTGTGGGCGCTGCAGCTGGACCCTCGGGCTGTCAGTGCGCTTCCAGCTCCGCACCCCGAGCCGGTGCGCCGCCCGCACTATGGCAGCCCCGCCGCAGCTGCGGGCTCTGCTCGTAGCCGTCAACGCACTGCTGCGCAAGCGCCGCTACCACGCTGCGTTGGCCGTGCTTAAGGGCTTCCGGAACGGGGCTGTGTGAGTGGGGCCATCGGGCCGGGCTGGGGCTGAGGGATGTCCTGGCTGGGGTCGGAGGCGCGAGTTCAAAGTCCGACGCCGCAGTGCTGTGTGCCCTGGAGCAGTCCTCTTTTGTCTCTAAGTCTCGGAGGTCACTATCTATGCAATGGGAGCTGGATTTTGGGTTGCGCGCCTTCCCAGCCCTGAACTGGGTTTCCCACTGCACATTTTCTGGGTCTTCCAACCTTTGCAGCCTGGCCCTCTTGCTTTGACCTCCTCCCAGGCCAGCTCCTGTATCCCCTTATTTGGGTTCAGTTCACCTCGCCTCGCGGTGTGCCTTTGGGCCTGACTGGCCTCAACGGCCCTATTTGCACAATGGGGAACTAGGCTCTGGCCTCTAGCTGGCAGGCAGAAGCCTCCTGTTTATACTGTCCCCATGAAGCTGCCCATGGACTTGCATCCTGCTTCTCACTCCTCACCTGTGGGACTCCAGCGCCAAGTCCCATTTGGCTAAGGGGGCTCCTGGGACTGACAATGAATGTAAAAGAAGCTGCAACTATCCTGGCATTTTACCTGCAAGAGAGGAGGTCTTGGGGTCATTGCCCTGGCAGGTGCCTAGAGGGGAGCTCAGCCTCCTTTAAACCTAGTGCATAACAGCCACCATTTATTTTTATTTTTATTTTTTAATTTTATTTATTTATTTTTTGAGACAGAGTTTTGCTCTGTCGCCCAGGCTGGAGTGCAGTGGCACAATCTCGGCTCACTGCAAACTCTGCCTCCTGGGTTCACACCATTCTCCTGCCTCAGCTTCTGGAGTAGCTGGGACTACAGGCGCCTGTCCCCACGCCGGGCTAATTTTTTGTATTTTTTAGTAGAGACGGTGTTTCACCGTGTTAGCTGGGATGGTCTCGATCTCCTAACCTCGTGATCCGCCCACCTCGGCCTCCCAAAGTGCTGGGATTATAGGCGTGAGCCACCGCGCCCGGCCGCCACCATTTATTGAGGTCCTATAGTGCCAGAACCCGGGACAAAGTAGAGAACAAACCAGAGAAAGTGGTTTGTGCCCCCCGGAATTGGCATCCTAGTGGCAACGTGGGATGGTGGGGAGGATATGGATGCCTTGGCTTGAACCCTGGTCCCACCTGCTCTGTGATCTGGAGGAAGTCATTTAGCCTCTCTAAGCCTCAATTTCTGTAAAATGGGCATGGTACTAGTACTTATACTATCAAGATTGAGTCAATATGTGTGAAATGCTTAGCACAGGCTGGCCATGGTGGCTCACACCTGTAATCCTAGCACTTTGGGAGGCCGAGGCAGGTGGATTATCTGAGGTCAGGAGTTCGAGACCAGCCTGGCCAACATGGCGAAACCCCATCTCTACCAAAAATTAGCTGGGTGTAGTAGCATGTGCCTGTAGTCCCAGCTACATGGGAGGCTGAGGGGCAGGAGAACTGTTTGAACCCAGGAGGTGGAGGTTGCAGTGAGCCGAGATTGGGCCACTCTACTCCAGCCTGGGAGACAGAGTGAAACTCCGTCTCAAAAGAAAAAAAAAAAAGAAAGTAAGTTTCATGAGGCCATAACTTATCTATTTTGTTCCTTGGTGTATTACTAGCACCTGGTATTTAGTAGTTTCTCAAATATTTATTGAATGAATGAATAAGTGTGCAAGATCAGAATTGCCATTGTCCCCATTTTCCAGATGAAAAGGCTATAGCTCAGAGGTAGACCCATTGCTCATGGCCACAGCACTTGGTCAGGGTTGGAGCCAGGATTCAAACCCAAGGATGCCTGGCCCCAGTGCCAGGCTCTTGGCTCCCATGGACACTCAAGAGTCAGGTAGAACTGGTTCCCACTGGTTCTGGCCAGATTATGTCAGCTATTGCTTAATCATCAGTGACCCTTTTGCCAAGTTTTTTTCTTTTTTGAGACGGAGTCTTGCTCTGTTGCCCAGGCTGGAGTGCAGTGGCATGATCTCGGCTCACTGCAAGCTCCATCTTTTGGGTTCAAGCCATTCTCCTGCCTCAGCCTCCTGAGTAGCTGGGACTACAGGTGCCCGCCACCATGCCTGGCTAACTTTTTGTATTTTTTAGTAGAGACTGGGTTTCACCATGTCAGCCAGGATGGTGTCGATCTCCTGACCTCGTCATCTGCCCGCCTCGGCCTCCCAGAGTGCTGGGATTACAGGCGTGAGCCACCGCGCCCGGCCCTTTTTGTTTTTTTGTTTTTTTAGACAGGATCTCGCTCTGTCACCCAGGCTGGAGTGCAGTGGTGTGATCTCACTCGGTTCACTGCAACCTCCGCCTCCCGGGTTCAAGCAATTCTCCTGCTTCAGCCTCCCAAGTAGCGGGACTACAGGTACGCGCTATCATGCTTGGCTAATTTTTTTGTATTTTTAGTAGAGACGGTTTTCACCATGCTGGCCAGGCTGGTCTCGAATTCCTTATCTCGTCACCACCTGCCTGGGCCTTCCAAAATGCTGGGATTACAGGTGTGAGCCACTGCACCCGGCACCCCCACACATCTTTTTAAAAAGTTTTATGTTGAAATAATTTTGGATTTATAATTTCCTCATTTTACACAGTTATTGCTGTGCTGCACACACATCTGTACACCTTGCTCTAATAAGTTGTATGTCCATATCAGTGTGCATAAAGTTGCCTCATTCTTTTTTTTTTTTTTTTTTTTGAGATGGAGTGTTGCTCTGTTGCCCAGACTGGAGTGCAATGGCACTATCTCGGCTCACTGCAACCTGCACCTGCCGGGTTCAAGCGATTCTCCTGCCTCAGCCTCCTGAATAGCTGGGATTACAGGTGTGCACCACCACATCCAGCTAATTTTTGTATTTTTAGTAGAGATGGGATTTCGGTACGTTGGCCAGGCTGGTCTTGAACTCCTGACCTCAGGTGATCCACCTGCCCCAACCTCCCAAAGTGCTGGGATTACAGGCGTGAACGACCGTGCTGGGCCTTTTTTTTTTTTTTTTTTTTAATTTAAAGATGGGGTCTTGCTCTGTCACCCAGGCTGGAGTGCAGTGGTGTGATCATAGCTCACTGTAGCCTTGAACTCTTGGGCTCCAGGAATCCTCGCACCTCAGCCTCCCAAGTAGCTAGGACTATAGGTGCACAACACCAGTTAATTTTTCATACTTTTTATAAAGACAGAGTATCACTACATTGCCCAGGCTGGTCTCAAGCTGCTGGTCTCAAGCTCCCGGCTCAAGCGATCCACCCACCTCAGCCTCCTAAAGTGCTGGAATTACAGACGTGAGTCACTGCACCTGGCCAAATTTTTTATTTTTTGTAGAGATGGGGTCTCACCATGTTGCCCAGGCAGGTCTTGAACTCCTGGCCTTAAGCAGTCCTCCTACCTTGGCCTCCCAGAGTGCTAGGATTACAGGCATGAGCCACTGCACCCAGCCTTGGACACAGATTTGATTCCAGTCTTTTGTTTTTTCAAACAAGCCTGCAGTGAACATTCATGTATATTTGGGGAGACAATAGTATGTGGCTCATGACCATTGTCTCAAGGGGGCTGTCCAGGATTTTTAGACCTTGTAGCCTGGTAAGACCAGGGTCGGTACCTGGAGAACTTAGTCAGGGATAGGGGTAGGGGTGGAGTTGTCCAATAAAGAATAAAAAAAGAAGAGATACTAATATTGACTGAGCTAGGAACTTCTACATGTGCGTAACTGCCAAAAGCCATTCTGTAAAATGGAGAATACCTTTTGTTGATGGGAAAAGGGAGGTTCAGAGAGGTTAACTGATTTATCCAAGTTCACACAGCAAAACATGGCAGGGCTTTGGCACCAAATACCACTGTCTTTCTACTATTCATTTGAGTATAGTTAAAACAATGAAAGTAAACATGGTCACATCATTCCTAGATCCCTAAATGAGGAGGAGAAAGGAGGGGTGGGGGAAGAGGTTTGAATCTTAAAAGGAGGCAATTATGTAACATTTAAAATATTTAATAATTTTAAAAGCAATACTTAATCACAGATAATTTTGGAAGTATAGAAAAGTTTAAAAAGCAAGCAAAAATAAATTTTATATTCCTCCAGTGCAGTGGGCATTGCTAATAACAGTGGCATATTTCCTTCCAGTTTTTTTTTTTTTTTTTTTTTTTTTTTTTTTTTTTTTTTTTGAGACGGAGTCTTGCTCTGTCGCCCAGGCTGGAGTGCAGTGGCACGATCTCGGCTCACTGCAAGCTCCAACTCCTGGGTTCACGCCATTCTCCCGCCTCAGCCTCCGAGTAGCTGGGACTACAGGCGCCCGCCACCACGCCCGGCTGGTTTTTTTTTTGTATTTTTAGTAGAGACGGGGTTTCACCATGTTAGCCAGGATGGTCTCGATCTCCTGACCTCGTGATCCACCCGCCTCGGCCTCCCAAAGTGCTGGGATTACAGGCTTGAGCCACCGCGCCCGGCCTCCTTCCAGTTTTTTAAATTTTATTTTTGTTTTTGAGACAGAGTCTTAGTCTGCTGCCCAGGCTAGAGTGCAGTGGCACAATCTCGACTTGCTGCAGCCTCCGCCTCCCGGGTTCAAGAGATTCTCCTGCCTCAGCCTCCCGAGTAGCTGGGAATATAGGTGCCCGCCACCATAGCCAGCTAATTTTTGTAGTATTTTTAGTAGAGACAGGGTTTCACCATGTTGTCCAGGCTGGTCTCAAACTCCTGACCTCAAATGATCTGCCCACTTCAGCCTTCCAAAGTACCAGCCTTTTTATAAATGCATTTTTACAAAGTTGAGGTCCTCCTTTGTATAATAGTTAGAAAGAGGTATAGTGTTACCTAACAGCTGTTTTAGGGAATTTGTTAACTTTAAGATGAGCCAAGCTGAAGATAGAACCTTCTAGAAATGACATTGTCATGGGTAAGGGCTGTTCTGGCATCAGTCAGTCAACAGTTATTTATCAAGCACATGTTATTTGTCAGGTACCATGTGGGGTGCTAGGGACTATGCAGATGACAAGCCAGACACATTCCCTGTCTTCACAGAGCCCACAGTCTAGCACAGGAAAGCGATCATTATAATAGAATAAATAGTTAATAGCTGAGTCATTAAACTGGGAAGATGAAGTGCTGGAGAGAAGTTTTGGGATCTGTGGCAATGAAAAATTGCGCAAACCTAGGCTGGAGTATCAGAAGGCCTTTACAGAGGGCCCAGCTGAGACTGGAAGGCTGAGGGAAGGTGACTGGGGAGGAGCACGCCAGATAGTGGGAACTGCCAGGACAAAGCCAGGAGCAGAGAAGGACCTGATGTGTCAGACGCAGTCCAGGAAGGACAGTGTGGCTGGAGCAGCAGAGGAGGGCTCTGGGGTGAGGTGGGAGCATTGACCAGGGGCCAAGGCTGTAGCACTTTCAAGGCTGCAGGGAGGAGCTTGGAATTTGTTTTGTGAGTAGTGGAAAGATGTTAGAGGATTTTAAGCTGGGAGTGATGTGATGAGATTGATGTTTTTAAAAGATGAGACTGGCTAGGACGGGCAGGGTGGCTCACGCTTATAATCCCAGCACTTTGGGAGGCTGAGGCGGGCGGATCACCTGAGGTTGGGAGTTCGAGACCAGCCTGACCAACAGGGAGAACCCCATCTCTACTAAAAATACAAAATTAGCCGGGCATGGTGGCACATGCCTGTAATTCCAGCTACTTGGGAGACTGAGGCAGGAGAATTGCTGGAACCTGGGAGGCGGAGGTTGCAGTGAGCCGAGATCACGCCATTGCACTCCAGGCTGAGCAATAAGAGCAAAACTCCGTCTCAAAAAAAAAAAAAAAAAAGATGAGACTGGCTGCAGTGAGAATGTCAGGATGGAGCAGAGGGAGCAATTCCACAAAGCCAGTTGAGCAAGGATGGTGGACCTTTTACATGTACCATCTCCTTCCATCAAAATTATAGGGCCGGGCATGGTGGCTCACACCTGTAATCCCAGCACTTTGGGAGGCCGAGGCAGGCGGATCACCTGAAGTCAGGAGTTCGAAACCAGCCTGAGCAACGTGGAGAAACCTTGTCTCTACTAAAAATACAAAAATTAGCCGGGCGTGGTGGCGTGTACCTGTAATCCCAGCTACTCAGGAGGCTGAGGCAAGATAATTGCCTGAACCAGGGAGGCAGAGGTTGCAGTAAGCCAAGATCATACCACTGCACTCCAGCCTGGGCGACAGAGAGAGACTCTGTCTCGGAAAAGAAAAAAGAAATTACAACGAGCCCTCTGACGTTTAACATCCCTTTTTAAGGTTGGCGGATCACCTGAGGTCAGGAGTTCCAGACCAGCCTGGGCAACATGGTAAAACCCCATCTCTACTAAAAATACAAAAATTAGCCTGGCATGGTGGCTGGCGCCTGTAATCCCAGCTACTCGGGAGGCTGAGGCAGGAGAATTGCTTGAACCCAGGAGGCGGAGGCTACAGTGAGCCAAGATTGCACCACTGTACTCCAGCCTGGGTGACGGAGCGAGACTCCATCTCAAAAAACAAACAAAAAACAACCCTTTTTATGCTGATCATGATGGCACACACTTGTAGTCTCAGGTACTCAGGGAGCTGAGGCTGGAGGATCGCTGGAGCCTAGGAGTTCAGGGCTGCAGTGAGCTATGATCATACCACTGCACACCAGCCTGGGAGACAGAATGAGGCTCTGTTGTTGAATAATTAAAAATAACATCCCTTTTTATGGTGCGGAAACTGAGGCTCAGAGAAGTTAAAGGACATGCCTGAGACCATACTACCAGGAAGTATCAGAGCCAGGATTTGCATCCAGCATGATTTCCCCTCCCAAAGTGGTGTCAGAATTTGGGATGGGGAGAGAGAACAAGCAGTCAAAAGGAGAGCCCAAAAAGAAAGTGCAACACAGTGACGTTATAGTAACTGTTTTCTTCTGTTTCTACAGCTATGGAGCCAAAATCCGGGCCCCTCATGCACTGGTCATGACCTTTCTCTTCCGGAATGGCAGGTATACATCCCTCAAACTGGGAGAGAAGGTGGTCAGCCCTCAGTGCCAGGACAGTCGTAGTAGCTTCTTAGCTGGGTCTACCCTGTCCCCCCCATCACGCCTCCTACAGTTCAACTCTTTTTTTCTTTTGTTTTTTGTTGTTGTTGAGATGGAGTCTCTCTCTGTTTCCCAGGCTGGAGTGCAGTGGTGATCTTGGTTCACTGCAACCTCCGCCTCTGGGAATCAAGCGATTCTCCTGCTTCAGTCTCCTGAGTAGCTGCGACTACAGGCACCCGCCACCAGGCCTGGCTAATTTTTGCATTTTTAGTAGAGATGGGGTTTCACCATATTGGCCAGGCTGGTCTTGAACTCACGACTTCAGGTGATCAGCTGCCTGGGCCTCCCACAGTGCTGGGATTACAGGTGTGAGTCACCGTGCCTGGCCCTAAAGTCCAACTGTGATCCCATTATCCCTGCTTGAAAACTCCCTGTGCCCTCCAAGGAAGCCCAGCTTCCAGGCCTGGCCTTCAGTGCCTTCTGCAGTCTGGCCTCAGCTGACCCCCTGTTGTGTCCACCCTGGGGTGCCTTTGGCACACAGAACTCACTGCCATTCCATGCACGTGCCATGTGTAGCTCCACCTGCACACGTCTGCTCATGCAGCACTCACGCCAGGAGAGCCTTTGGCTCGCACTCCACCTTTACTTCCCTCCTAGCACTCCAGACCAGTTCTCTGAGGATCACTTCCTCCTCAGAGCTCCCTGATCTCTCGTCTCTTGCTCAAGCCTCTTCACCTTCCTCTCATTTCCCATAGCTCTTCCCTCAAGGCACTTCTCAGAAAACGGGTTGCAGTCTAGTGTTTAATGCATACAGGCTCACGTAGAATGTACAGGAATCATGCACTGCTAGCCTCCAGGCCAACTCCAACTTGCAAGATGTGCTCATTTTGTATTTTTATCTTATTTGTTTGTTTTGTTTTTGTTGTCCTCCAAGTCATTTTTTAAAAAACTGAACTCATGTGTATTCAGCAGGTGTTTATTGAGCATCTGCTATGTGCCAGACACTGTTCTAGGTACTGGGGATACAGCAGTGAACAAAACAGGCAGTGACTCCTGCTGACATTCTAGCAGGGGGTGGCAGAAAATAAACCTAGTAAGGAGAGTCTGTGGTATGTTAGAAGGTGATATGGTTATGGAAAAGTGAAATTAGAGCAGGGAAAAAGGGAAAGGGCATCAGAAGTGCTGAGGGGACAGGTTGCAGAATTAAATAGGGAAGGCCTCTATGAGAAAGTGACATTGGAGTAAAGACTTGAAGGAGACAGAGTTGTCCAGGTGGATATGAGGGAAAAGAGTGTTCCAGGCCACGGGCATAGCCAGTGCAAAGGCCTTGAGGTAGGATCCTGCCTGATAAGTGTGAGGAGGCTGGAGCAGAGGGACTGAAGGGGAGAGAGGACAGAGAGGCGGGTCACAGCTTGACCTGGGTCAGTCCTCTCCAGCTTTGGGTCATAGAGAGGAATTTGGCTTTTCCTTTAAGTGCAATGGGAAATTGTTGTAAGATTTTGAGTAGAGCTGCACCATTATTTGACTTACGTGTTAACAGCGTGAGGGTTAAGAATCTGCTACCAGGCTAGGCGCAGTGGCTCATGCCTGTAATCCCAACACTTTGGGAGGCCGAGGTGGGTGGTACACTTGAGGTCAGGAGTTCGAGACCAGCCAGGCCAACATGGCAAAACCTTGTCTCTACCAAAAAATACAAAGATTAGGTTGGGCACAATGGCTCATGCCCGTAATCCCAGCAGTTTGGGAAGCTGAGGCAGGCAAATCGTGAGGTCAGGAGATCAAGACCATCCTGGCTAACACGATGAAACCCTGTCTCTACTAAAAATACAAAAATTAGCTCGGCATGGCAGCACACGCCTGTGGTCCCAGCTACTCAGAAAGCCGAGGCAGGAGAATTGCTTGAACCTGACAGGCAGAGGTTGCAGTGAGCCGAGATCACGATACTGCACTCCAGCTTGGGCCACAGAGTGAGACTCCGTCCCAAAATAAATAAACAAACAGATTAGTCGTATGTGATGGTGCACACCTGTAGTCCCAGCTACTCGGGAGACTGAGGCAAGAGAATCGCTCAAACCCAGGAGGAGAGGTTGCAGTGAGCCCAGATCATGCCACTGGACTCCAGCCTGGGCAACAGAGCTAGACTCCATCTCAGAGAAAAAAAAAAAAAAAAATTGCTGCCAGGTTAAGAACAGATTGGTGTGGGGGGAGGGGAGCGGGGCCACCCAAGGGCAGAAGCAGGTTCCCTCCAGGAGGCTGTGGCAGTGATGCAAGTGAGCCAGTGTCGGGCTTGGACCTCAGTGGTGCTGGTGCAGGTGAGAAGAGTGGTCAGTCTCTAGACACATTTTGAAGGCAGGGTTAGTGCCAACATTTAAAAACTGGTAGATTCCACATGGAAATCGAGCTTTCCTGCCTTAGGACTGGCAACACTGGGGCCTGTGTTTGCATAGGGTGACAGCCAGCTGCTCCCGGCTGTCCCCAGCCACCTGGAAGATTTCCCCGTGGACCCTCTCACTCATTCAGGGTCCTCGTCGAGCTTTAAGAGCACCTGAGTTTGCCATTCCTGAATTGGGAGGAGTAGACTCTGCTCTTTCTCTGTGTTGTCTTTCCTGCCCCCTAGTGATTTTTTTTTTTTTTTTTTTTTTTTTTAATTTTTAGAGACAGGGAATCTGTTACCCAGACTGGAGTGCTGTTGCGCAATCATGGTTCACTGCAGACTCAAGCAAACCTCCTTCCTCAGCCTCCCGAGTAGTGGGAACTACAGGCATGTGCCACCACACCAGGCTAATTTTTTCTTTATTTTTTTTTATAGAGACGAGGTCTCATTATGTTGCCCAGGCTGGTCTGGAACTCCTGGGCTCAAGGAATCTGCCCGTGTTGGCCTCTCAAAGTGTTGGGATGACAGGTGTGAGCCACAGGTGTGAGCTACTGTGTCTGGCCTCCTAGTAACTTTTTTTTTTTTTTTTTTTTTTAAGGTAGAGTCTCTCTCTGTCGCCCAGGCTGGAATGCAGTGGCGCCTACTCAGCACAGCCTCCCAAAGTGTTGGGGTTATAGGCGTGAGCCACTGCACTGCACCTGACCTCTAGTGATTTTTAAGGGATAAAAAGAATAGCCTCCTCTATTTAAATGTTCACTTCTCAGGATAAAGACCAAACTCAGCATGGCCCCACTGCCTCTGCCCTGCACCCTCCCCACAAACTCTCTGGTTCTCTGCCCATGGCCACTGTGGCTTCTCTCTGCTCCTTTCCTCATACTCTCTGCCCCTCCTCTGGGCCTGGCACGTGCTGAGCCCTCTGCCTGGGATGCAGCTCCCCTCCCCTCTTGACCTCCTTGACTCCTCCTCATCAGGAAGATCCCAGCACCATCTCTTGTCAAGGTCAAAGTTCTTTTTGTGATTATTTATTTCACATTTTCCTCTCCCAGCAGATCTCAAGCCCCTGAGGGCAGCGAGCAGATCTGTTTCTTCTCAGAATTGTATTCCCAGATCCAACACATGGCAGACACTCACTCCTTCACTTCTTCACATTTTTACTCAAAAAAACATTTATTACGCACCTACTATGTGCCAGGCCCTGCAGATGAACAAGCCAGATCCAGACACCACCCTCCTGTAGCTGCTACTGGGGTGGGGGAAGATAATAAACAAGCATATAAATGTCGGGTGGTGACCATAGCTAGGAAGGAAAAGAAAATTAGGGTCAGGACAGGATGTGATGGGTATTCTATTCTGTAGGGTGATCAGGGAAGGTCTCCTTGGGGAAGTGGCACTGAGTCAAGGCCTGAATCAGGGGAGAGAGCATGAAGGGTAGAGGCCGGTGACTGAATGAGCATTACTCTGAGCGCTTTGGCAGGTTGTTAGGCATGCCCAGTGCTCAGTGGGGCTGCCGAGCCTGCACTCATGGCAGGGGCGCCTGTGTTTGTGCAGCCTCCAGGAGAAGCTGTGGGCCATCCTGCAGGCCACGTATATGCACTCCTGGAACCTGGCATGGTTTGTGTTCACCTACAAGGGTCTCCGTGCCCTGCAGTCCCGCATACAAGGCAAGACCTACCCAGCGCACGCATTCCTGGCGGCCTTCCTCGGGGGTATCCTGGTGTTTGGAGAAAACAATAACATCAACAGCCAGGTAAAGATCCTCCCGAGGTGGGGGTGGTGAGGGGGGCGTGGTTCAGCACAGAGGTGGGGGTGACAAAATGGGGAGTGGTTCAGTACAGAGGTGGAGTGACAGAAGGGGCGGTTGAGGTGCAAGGTAGGGGGTGATGGAAGGGGTGGTTCAGTGGAGGTGGGGGTGACGGAAGGGCGTGGTTCAGTGTAGGGGTGGGGGTGGGGGAGGGCGTGGTTCGGTATGGGGTAGGATGGGGCGGGGGTGATTCAGTGTAGAGGTAGGTGGGGGAAGGGGTGTGGCGGTTCCGGTGTGGGGAGGAAATCGAAAAAGTCGTTCAAATCTCAGCAGAAATCGGAAATCGAAACTTATCGTTCGTCTCGAAAAATCAGAAAAACATCGTTCTCGAAATCAAAAATCCAAAAGACAATCGTTAAAATCCTCAGAAATCAAATCGAAATCACGATCATAATCAAAATCAAAAGATCAAATGCGTTCTCGAAATCTTAATCGGGCTTTCCTTCAAATCTCAGCATCAAATCCGAAGCGTCAGGTCGAAATCGAAAGCGTCGACCGAAAGATCGTCGAGAAAAACCGTTCAGATCCGAAAAGTAAAATGAGAGAATCGTTCAATCTCGGGGAGTCTCGTCGAGGAAAAGTGGATTCAGTCTCGAAGTCGTCGAGAAAAGGGACAAGGATTCTATCTCGGAAATGGAAGTACGAGATCGAAGTCTCGTTCAATCTCTCTCGAGGTCAGGAAAACAAGAAATCTCCTGGATTCAAATCTCCGTCGGGGGTCGAGAGACCTGAATTCTATCTCGAAATCCGAAATCGAGAACAATAGTTAATCTCGGGAAGTCTCGGTCGAAAAAGCGTAAATCTCGAAAATCGAGATCGAAAACATCGTTAATCAAGAGAAGTGCGAGGATGCATTAGTTCTATAGAGGTAGGCGTAGGGGAAGGGGCGTGGCTCAGTGTAGAGGTAGGAGTGGGGAAGAGGTATAGTTCTATATAAATTAGAGAGGAAAGAGGTAAGTTGTATGGGTCGGGCGAGGTGGGAGTGGGGGAAAGGGCATGGTTCTGGATAGAGGTACGAGTGGGGGAAGGGATGTGGTTCAGTGTAGGGTTAGGAGTTGGGGAAGAGGCGTAGTTCTGTATAGAGTAAGATTGGGGGATAGAGGCGTGGATTCCGGTGGGGGTCCGGAGCAGGAAAGGTATGGAAATCTCAGTCGGAAGTCGAAAAAGCTATCATCGAAAATTATCGTTCAATCTCAAAAAATCTCGTCAGAAAATATCGTTAATCTCGAAAATCAAGAAGTCGAAAAACTATCGTTAATCTCAAAAATCTCTCAATCAAAGCGTATCGTTAATCCTCGAAAATCTCATCCGAAAAGCTATCGTTAAATCGCGTTAAATCTCAAAAAATCTCAATCGAAATCTCGTTCAATCTCGAAATCTCCGGTCAGAAAGCAAATCTCGCGAAATCTAAATTAAAGGGAAAGAAGTATGCGTTTAAGTGTAGAGGTGGAAGTGGGAAGAGGCGTGGTTCGAGTGTAAGTGTGGTGAAGAAGTAAGTTCCAGTATAGGAGGTGGGGAATTAGGGAAGGGCGTGGTTTTCATATAGAGATGGCTGATAGGAGAAGGGGCCTGGTTCGGTGTAGAGGTGGGAGTGGGGAGGGGGCGTGGTTCAGTGTAGAGGTGGGGGTGGGGGTAGCGGGCATGGTTCTGTATAGAGGTGGGGCTAGGGGAGGGGGCCCTGGTTCTGTATAGAGGTTGGGGTGGAGGTGATGAAGATGATAAGCTCTTAGCTCTTTTACATGTCTGAGGTCTGTGACTCACCAGTCCCTCTGTGACTTTGGAAGGTCATTTCCCTCTCAGTTTTTCCATCTGTAATTTCATGGTTCCCAAAAATCAATGCATGTGCTGCTCTCTGGGGCAGAGATTGTTTTTGAAAACCACTCTGTAGTGAAATGAGGGGAAAAAATGACCCTGAAGTAAGGTTTTCATAAAAGAAAACTTAATACACTCTTAAAAACTCTCTCTCATTCTGTGACTTGTCTTTTTTCTGGGTTAAAATTCCCTTTTGCTATGAGATGATGATGAATAAGAGACTAAATGCTAGTTGTTGGGTTTTTGTTCTGTTTTGTTTTTATTGAGACAGAGTCTTGCTCTGTTGCCCAGGCTGGAGTGCAGTGGCACAATCTAGGCTCATTGCAACAACCTCCATTTCCCAGGTTCAAGCATTTGTCCTATCTCAGCCCTCCGAGTAGCTGGGGGGACTACAAGCGCCTGCCACCATACCAGCTAATTTTTGTATTTTAGTAGAGATGGGGTTTCACCATATTGGTCAGACTGGTCTCAAACTCCTGACCCCAGGTGGTGCCCCCCTTGGTCTCCCAAAGTGTAGCGTGAGCCACCGCACCTGGCGGAATGCTAGTTGTTTTTTAATGTTCTTTGGCATCCTGCAAAGTTGGCAGCCTCTCTCTACTTGCCTCCCTCAAATTTCTTAAATATTTTTAAATTGTAAAAGTATTTTTTAGGACAGGTATGGTGGCTCATGCCGGTAATCCCATCTCCATTAAAAATGCAAAAAAATGGCCAGGCGTGGTGGCTCAAGCCTGTAATCCCAGCACTTTGGGAGGCCGAGATGGGCAGATCACGAGGTCAGGAGATCGAGACCATCCTGGCTAACACGGTGAAACCCCGTCTCTACTAAAAAAATACAAAAAATTAGCCGGGCAAGGTGGCGGGCGCCTGTAGTCCCAGCTACTCCGGAGGCTGAGCCAGGAGAATGGCGTGAACCTGGGAGGCGGAGCTTGCAGTGAGCCGAGATAGCGCCACTGCA
This sequence comes from Papio anubis, assembly GCF_008728515.1. Lineage (NCBI taxonomy): Eukaryota > Metazoa > Chordata > Mammalia > Primates > Cercopithecidae > Papio > Papio anubis. The sequence continues at coordinate 60,759,963 of NC_044991.1, read as the reverse complement.
CTCCGGCCTGGGCGACAGAACGAGACTCCTTCTCAAAAAAAAAAAAAAAAACTGCAAAAAAATTAGGCATAGTGGCACACACCTGTAGTCTCAGCTGCTTGGGAGGCTGAGGCAAGAGAATCGCTTGAACCAGGGAGGTAGAGGTTGCAGTGAGCCAAGATCGTGCCACTGCACTCCAGCCAGGGTGACAGAGCAAGACTCTGTCTCAAAAAAAAAAAAAGAAAAAAAAATTTAACCATTTTTTTTTTTAACTGTAATTTTTATTGGCTGTCACATATAATCCCAACACTTTGGCATGCTGAGGCGGGAGGACTGCTTGAGGCCAGGAGTTTGAGACAGCTGGGGCAACACAGCAAGACCCCATCTCTAAAGTTTTATTTTTATTATTATTATTTTTTTTTAACTACATCCAAAGTAAGCTGAAGAAAAGAAGCAATAAAAATTAGTGCAGAAAATGGGCTGGCGCTGTGGCTTACACCTGTAATCCCAGCACTTTGGAAGGCTGAGGTGGGCGGATTATCTGAGGTCAGGAGTTCAGGACCATCCTGGCCAACGCAGTGAAACCCTATCTCTACTAAAAATACAAAAATTAGCTGGGCGTAGTGGACGACACCTGTAATCCCAGCTACTCTGGAGGCTGAGGCAGTAGAATCGCTTGAACCTAGGAGGCAGAGGTTGCAGTGAGCCGAGATCCAGTAAGCCCACTCCAGCCTGGGCGATAGGGCCAGATTCCATCTCAGAAAAAAAATTAAAAATTTAGTGCAGAAATCAATGAAACTGAAAACACGAAATCAATAGAGAAAAGGAACTAAACCAAAAGTTGATTCTTTGAAGAGATAAATAAAATAAACCCTTAGCCAGGCTCATTCTTTGAAGAGAGAAATAAAATAAACCCATAGCCAGGAAAAAAGAGAAATGAAACAAATTATTAATATCAAAAACAAAAGAGGGACATCACTACTGATCACCAGTAATTCCCATCATTCCCTCTTTGCAGATCAACATGTACCTGTTGTCACGTGTCCTGTTTGCCCTGGGCCGCCTGGCTGTAGAGAAGGGCTACATCCCTGAACCCAGGTGGGACCCGTTCCCGCTGCTCACCGCAGTGGTGTGGGGGCTGGTGCTGTGGCTCTTTGAGTATCACCGATCCACCCTGCAGCCCTCACTGCAGTCCTCCATGACCTACCTCTATGAGGACAGCAATGTATGGCATGGCATCTCAGACTTCCTCATCTATAACAAGAGCCGCCCCTCCAATTAACGCAGCCCTGAGGTGTCTGGCTGTGGCTCAAGATGTGGCTCCATGCAGACCCTCCCAAAGGATCCTGCCTTCTCAAGATCATGGAGCTCAGACTCTAACTGGTGTTATCCAGGTTCCATTTGCTGAAGTAAAAACACTGATTTTCAAATCCCAGTGGGTACCTTTGTATGGTGGCACGAGTGGCCGAATCAGGCTGAGGAATCTAGGGCTTGGTTCCAGCTGTGCAGCTGACTTCTGTGAGACTGGGGCCAGCCACACCACTCTCTAGGCCTCAGGGGTCATGGAGCTCAGAGGAGGGCCCTGAGATCTCTTTCTGGTGGGAATGTTCATTCTTCAACTGTTCTTACATCACAGAGGGCTCCTTGCTGGTGGGCAGTGGGTTGTAAATACTTTTTAAAAAACACTTAAGTTCCTCATCTCAGATGTTGTTCTATTGGAGAAGTTCTAGAGTCCCACTGTCCAATAGAAACATGTGAGCCATATATGTAATTAAAATGTTTCTAGTAGCCACGTTACAAAAAAGTAGAAGGCTGGCCACTGTGGCTCACTCCTGTAATCCCAGAACTTTGGGAGGCCAAGGCGGGTGGATCACTCGAGCTCAGGGGCTTGAGACCAGTGTGGGCAACATGGTGAAACCCAGTTTTTACAAAAAATACAAAAAAATTAGCCGGGTTCTATCACCTGTGGTTCCAGCTGAGGTGGGAGGATCACTTGAGCCTATGAGGTCAAGGCTACAGTGAGCAAAGATCACACCACTGCACTCCAGCCTGGGCGACAGTGACACCATGTCTCACCAAAAAAAAAAAAAAAGACTCATCTTTTTTTTTTTTTTTTTTGAGACGGAGTCTTGCGCTGTTGCCCGAGCTGGAGTGCAGTGGCCAGATCTCAGCTCACTGCAAGCTCCGCCTCCGGGTTCACGCCATTCTCCTGCCTCAGCCTCCCAAGTAGCTGGGACTACAGGCGCCCGCCACCTCGCCCGGCTAGTTTTTTGTATTTTTTTAGTAGAGACGGGGTTTCACCATGTTAGCTAGGATGGTCTTGATCTTGTGACCTCGTGATCCGCCCGTCTCGGCCCCCCAAAGTGCTGGGATTACAGGCTTGAGCCACCGCGCCCGGCCAAAAGACTAATCTTAACTATATACTTTAACACAAATTTCTAGAAGCTATTTCAACATATAATTAACATAATTAGATATTTTATACTCTTTTTTGTATTAAGTATTCAAAGTTGGGTGTATGTTTTGCCACCCACATTTTCAGGGCCTAGTAGCCACATGTGGCTAGTGGATGCTATGACAGCCAACACAGATATAGAACACTTGTATCCTCACAGAAGATTCTAGTGGACAGTGCAGATCTAGAGCTAGAGGACATGGGTTTGAGTCCCCACTCCCCCACTGTGTAACCTTGGGGAAGGTTCTGGACCTCTCAGAGCCTCAATTTATCATAAAATGAGGATAATCATAATGCCCTGGTCCTCACTGGACTTGTGCAACTACCACTGCTCCACTACTTCTAATTACTTTCATTTAGTGCATTCATACTCCCACTTGGGTGTTTTCCACATATTATTATTATTGTTATTATTATTTTAAGTAGTGACAGGGTCTCGCTCTGTTACCAGGGCTAGTCTCGACCTCCTAGCCTCAAGCAATCTTCCTGCCTCAGCCTCCCAAAGTGCTATGATTACAGGCATGAGCCACTGCCCTAGCCTGCACATATTTTTAAACCATACAGTGGCCTTGCAAATATGTGTTTTGGTCCCCATTTTACAGATGTAGAAACTGAGGGTCAGGCCGGGTGTGGTGACTCATGCCTGTAATCCCAGCACTTTGGGAGGCTGAAGCAGGCAGATCACCTGAGGTCAGGAGTTCCTGACCAGCCTGGCCAACATGGTGAAACCCCATCTCTACTAAAAATACAAAAATTAGTTAGGCATGGTGGCACATCCCTGTAATCCCAGCTACTTGGGATGCAGAGGCAGGAGAATTGCTTGAACCTGGGAGGCAGAGGCTGCAGTGAGCTGAGATCATGCCACTGCACTCCAGCTTGGGGCACAGAGCGAGACTGTGTCAGAAAAGAAAAGAAAAAGGAAAGGAAAGGAAAGGAAAAAGGAAAAGAAACTGAGAATCAGAAAGAGGAGTAACTTGCCCAAGGTGATATAACTAGTGTAACAGCCAAATCAAGATTTGAACTCAGATTCATCTGATTTCAAAGCCCATGTTTTTTTCAGTGCCTTGTTTCAAATTTAGAAACCTAAGCCATGCTATGCAAATGTTAGCTTATCATAGGATATGGGCCAGAAAGGGGTACAAATTCAAATGCCCACAGGGGCCTACAATGACATAGTGCTATGCAATGGGGAGTGATGGGGACATAGGGGAACTGGAGACGTGTGCCAGTCTGATTTTTTCTTTTTTTTTTTTTGAGACTGAGTCTCGTTCTATCACCCAGGCTGGAGTTCAGTGGCGCGATCTCGGCTTACTCCAAGCTCTGCCTCCCGGGTTTACCTACACTGTTCTCCTGCCTCAGCCTCCTGAGTAGCTGGGACTACAGGTTCCTGCCATCATGCTCAAGCATTTTTGTTTTTTAGTAGAGACTGTTTTACTGTGTTAGCCAGGATGGTCTTGATCTCCATCCAGATTCATAAAGCTCAGTGTTGATTAGGTTTGAGCCACCGTGCCCGGCCAAGTCTGGATTTTTTTCAAACCACGATCCTGGACGAGGCACAGTGGTCACACTGTAATCCCAGCACTTTGGGAGGCTGAGGCCGGAGGACTCCGAGGTCAGGAGTTGGGAGACCAGCCTGGCCAACGGGTGAAACCCGGACTACCGTAACAAAACAGCTGGCATGGCCGGGCCGTGGCTCGCCTGTAATCCCAGCATCTCTTTGGGAGAGACGGGCTGATCACAAGGTCAGGAGATCAAGACCATCCTGGCTAACACGGTGAAACCCCGCCTCTACTAAAAAATACAAAAACTAGCCGGATGCAGGTGGCGATGCCTGTAGTCCCAGCTACTTGGGAGGCTGAGGCAGGAGAATGGCGGGAACTCCTCGGGAGGGCGTGAGTTTGCAGTGAGCCGAGATCCGCCACTGCACTCCAGCCTGGCGGCCAGATGGCACCCGCCTCAAAAAAAAAAAAAAAAATTAGCTGGACATGGTGGCAGGCACCTGTAATCCCAGCTACTCGGGAGGCTGAGGTGGGAGAATCTCTTGGACCTGGGAGGCTGCTGTGAGCCATTGCTCTTCAGCCTGGGTGACAGAGTAAGACTCTGTCTCGGAAAAAAAAAAAAACCACACCAAAAAACCACACAATCCTGGACAAATCAAACAAGTCTCCAGGAAAATTTGGTCCATGGGCTACCAATTTGAGACCACTGGTCTGGGTAGATATACTTTTATTAATATACTTACTCCATCAGTCTTTTTCTATGTTTCAGAAGTTACTAGTAGAAATGTACACGGGAGTCACTGGAGACCTTATTAAAATGCAGCTTCTGATTCAGTGAGCTGGGGTGGGGCCTGAGAGTCTGCATTTCTCCCAGGCTCCCCCGGTGCTGCCAGTGATGCTGGTCTGAGTAACAAGGGGGTGGGGAATGATATGGAGCCATCCATTGTTATCCCATCTGACAAATGAGTCACAGAGCCCTAAGGTAATTGAGGTGGGATCAGTCTGATTCTGTAAGCTGTGTTTTCAGCCACAACATTTATTGCAAACTTGGAGCAGGTGATTTTGAAGCTCCTTTAACTTGCCGTAGAGGTTGAATGAGCTCTAGAGCAAGGAGTCCGCAACCCTGGTACTGGTCCATGGCCTGTTCTGAACCAGGCCGCACAGCAGGAGTTGAAAGGTGGGCGAGCCAGCGAAGCTTCATCTGTATTTACAGCCACTCCCCACTGCTCACATTACCACCTGAGTTCTGCCTTCTGTCAGATCAGTGGTGGCGTTAGATGCTCATAGGGCGCAAACCCTATTGTGAACTGCACATGCGAGGGATCTAGGTTGTGCACTCCTTATGAGAATCTAATGCCTGATGATCTGTCACTGTCTCCCGTCACCCCTGGCTGGGACCATCTAGTTGCTGGAAAACAAACTCAGGGCTCCTACTGATTCTACATTATGGTGAGTTGTATAACTATTTCATTACATATTACAAGGTAATAATAATAGAAATAAAGTCCACAGTAAATATAATGTGCTTGAATCATCTTGAAACCATGTCCCCTCCCCATCGGTCCATGGAAAAATTGTCTTCCCCAAAACTGGTCTCTGGTGCCAGAACTGTTGGGGACCGCTGCTCTAGGGATTGGGGAGGGCAGAGGGCTTGGGCCATCACCAAGCAGGTTTTATAGCAGATGGTGGGGGTGCCCTGCCTATAGCCCCTCTAACTGACCACTCTCGTGCACACCAGCCAGTTTTGCCAGTGGTTACTCCTCTGTCTTTCTGCCTGAGGACTCTAGCTTGTCACTGGTGCCTCCTTTGCCAGCCTTTGGCAGGCCTGGAGGACTGGGGAATGAACACATCCCTGGAGCAACCCTCAACCAATGACTGATAAGTAACCCCACTCCCACAGCCCGCAGCCCTCAGCCCTCGGGTGGCATACCTCAGAAGCGTGTGCTCCACACGGACTCCCAGCCAAGCAGGGCTGAGCCTCAAACACCCTCCCCGTCTCCCTTCCTCATGCCCCTACGAGTGCTTCCTGGGACCACTTCCCATATGAACCACTTGCACTCAAATCCTTATCTTAGAGTCTGCTACTGGGGGAACCCAAACTAGAATTGGCCTCTGTACAGTAGGTTGAGAGGCAGTATAGCATGGTGGTCAGGGACATCGGCTTTGGAGCCAGAGTGCCTAGGCTCAAGCCCTGGCTCCACAGTTTCCTTGGGCAAGTGACTGAGCCATTCTGTGCCTCTGTTTCCTCATTGATAAAGTAGGCGTTGTAGCACACACCTCATTGAGTGGTCTGGAGGGTTAAAGACTATGACACAGTTAAAGTGAGTCCTCAATAAATGCTGTTATTTCCCATAGAGCATCCAAATGTAGAGGAAGGGTGCCCCTGAGGACTGAGCACACCCTGCATTTAGCCTGTCCTGCCCCCAGCTGAAGGTGAAACCTTGGCCGCCTGCCCTCCTGAAGTCCCCCCACTGCTGCTGGGGGTTGGCCAGCTCCGCCACGGACTGTCTCTGCTCTCTAAGAATAGGTTTCCCTCCCAGATGGCATCTCTCTGGATGCTGCTAGAGCATCTGGTGCTTCCAACTGCACACTCCAGGGAGGAAGGCGGTGTGGTCCGCGCTGGGGAACAGGGCTTTGGCTTCCAGCAGATCTGAGAGGAGTCCCGTTTGGCTCCTTCCTAGCTGCGCTCCATTCTCTAAGACCTGTAAAACAGGGATGGCCAGAGGGCTCTTGTCACACAGTAAGCACTATGCTTCCTAAACTCTAGTTCCTGAAATAGAATGGTTTAACCTCTACTTACTAAACACCTGCTACAATCCTGTTAATTCTTTTGACGTGTAAGACTAAATATATATATATATACACACACACACATATATATACACATATATATGTATATATATATATTTTTTGAGACAAGAGTCTCACACTGTCGCCCAGGCTGAAGTGCAGTGGCATGATCTCAGCTCACTGCAAGCTTCTCCTCCCAGGTTCACACCATTCTCCTGCCTCAGCCTCCCGAGTAGCTGGGACTAGAGACACCTGCCACCGTGCCTGGCTAATTTTTTGTATTTTTTTTAGTAGAGATGGAGTTTCACCATGTTGGCCAGGATGGTCTCGATCTCCTGACCTCGTGATCCATCCGCCTCAGCCTCCCAAAGTGCTGGGATTACAGGAGTAAGCCACCATGCCTGACCTAAAAAATATATTTTAAAATCAATACTACACATAGTACAAAATTCCAAGTTATAAAAAGTCTGTAGCCAGGCATAGTGGCTCATGCTATAATCCTAACACTTTGGGAGCCTGAAGCAGGCTCATTGCTAGAGCCCAGGAGTTCAAGACCAGCCTGGGCAACATAGGGAGACCCTGTCTCTATAAAAATTACAATCAGCCTGGTGTGGTGGCACGCACATATAGTCCCAGCTACTGGGGAGGCTGAGGTGGGGGGATCACCTGAACCCAGGAGGTTAAGGCTGCAGTGAGCTGTGATCATGCCACTGCACTCCAGTCTGGGTGACAGAGTGAGACCCCTTTCCCCACCCCCTGCAAAAAAAGGGGCCGGGCATGGTGGCTTTCACCTGTAATCCCAGCACTTTGGGAGGCCGAGCCAGGTGGATCACTTTAGGTCAGGAGTTCAAGACCAACCTGGCCAACATGGCGAAACCCCGTCTCTACTAAAAATACAAAGATGAACTGGGTATGGTGGCACGCGCCTGTAATCCCAGCTACTTGGGAGGCTGAGGCGGGAGCATCGCTTGAACCCGGGAGGCGGAGGTTGCAGTGAGCCGAGACCACACCCCTGCACTCTAGCCTGGGTGACAGAGCAAGACTCTGTCTCAAAAAAAATAAATAAATAAAAAGTATAACAGGGAAAAGTCAGATTCCTTCCTACACCTGTGCTGCACCCCCAGGCCCTTCCTTTGCAGTGGCACCCACTGTTAGCACTTTCTCATACAGCCTTCCTGGAATATTCTATGCACAGCCACGTATTTTTGTCTTAAACTTACGTTGCAATGTCGACTCAACTCTTTGGCATTTCTTCCTTGTCCTCTGTGTGTCTGGTTTCTCTTTGATCAAGAATCCGATATAAAAGTGAGTCCTTTCTTTGAGCCTGTTTCCCCCTACACCCCTGACAACTTCCCCTCCCAGATATCTTGGGCAGATCCTTGCCATGATCAGTGTGAAGATGATGGTCCCAGGTGTCCTGAGCCTTACAGTAGATGACACCAAGCATTCAGGCCCACAGAACTCCAAGTAAAAGGGGAAGGACAAAACTCAAGTTAATTTGGGCCTCTTCTGCTGCTCTGCTCCCAAATTAGAGATGCTAAGTGAACCCATGTGAGCGCAGTGACTCACAGGCCCAGACGCCAAGAAGCTGCCTTGTGTGATGCTCGCCACTGCAGTCTTCCACATTGAGGCTCCAGAAGGGATTCTGGTGACAGTGTTTCCTTCCACATTGTTCACTTTTCCCTTCCCATGAGTGCATTTGGGGTGTATAAGAATCAGACTTTGAACGTGGCTCTCTCCTAAACCAGAATGCCATACTGTACTCAACCTCTCAAAACGAAGTCCACGTCACCACAATTTGTGACTTCAGATGGGTTGCTTTCTATGATAAATTTGAGGATCTTTATAAAAAGAAATGTTTTTTTTTTCTTCCCCTTCCTTGTCTTGTTCCAGATTCACAGGGGGAGAGTTTGTCTTAGTTCAGCCTTGAAGGGCATTTGGGGTGAGCAAGTTTTGATTTTCAGCAGAGGGTGCCCTGTAGAGTGGGACCCATGCTGGTCTCAGCCACCCAGATAGAAGACAGAGGGAGATAATGATCATGTAGTCCTTCATATAAAAACTAAAAGTGAAATAAATTAATTAAAAAATAAAGAAGACAGAGGGAGAGCTGAGCTCTCCTGAGTTTTGTTCTGAGAAATGGTTTCTGAACGGAGGCGCCCTGTTTTCTGTGCTGGGACTCTCAAAACTGCTGCAGATGTCATAATTTAATAAAGAAGCCAGAAGCCAGGCGGAATGGAAGTGCGGGTCCCAGTGTCTGTGTCAGAAGCCTCATTCTCATTGCTTTTCCGGCCTCTCCCTCCAGCTTCTCCTCATGGGCTGGATGTCAGCTGGAAGAAGGATCAGGGCCAGACCATATCAGCTCCTTTAGGACACTCCTTTTTTTTTTTTTTTTTTTAATTTATTTTTGAGATGGAGTCTCACTCTGTTGCCAGGCTGGAGTGGAGTGGTGTGATTGAGGCTCACTGCAACCTCCGCCTCCCAGGTTCAAGCGATTCTCCTGCCTCAGCCTTTCAAGTAGCTGGGACTACAGGCATGTGCCAACACGCCCAGCTAATTTTTGTATTTTTAGTAGAGACGGGGTTTCACCATGTTGGTCAGGCTGGTCTTGATCTCTTGACCTCGTGATCCGCCTGCCTCGGCCTCCCAAAGTTCTGGGATTACAGGCATGAGCCACAGTGCCTCGCCATGTTCTTTCTTTAACACACTAAATAACAAGATCTGGCCAGTTGCAGTGGCTCACGCTTGTAATCCCAGGACTTTGGGAGGCTGAGGCAGGTGGATCACCTGAGGTAAGGAGTTTGAGACCAGCCTAACCAACATAGTGAAACCCCATCTCTACTAAAACTACAAAAATTAGCCAGGCATGGTGGCACATGCCTGTAGTCCCAGCTACTCGGGAGGCTGAGGCAGGAGAATCACTTGAACTTGGGAGGCGGAGGTTGCAGTGAGCCAAGATCGCGCTATTGCACTCCAGCCTGGGGACAAGAGCGAGACTTCGTCTCAAAATAAATAAATAAAATAAAAGGATCTAGCATCAGGTTCAAAATGGCCATGATTTCAAAGGTAGGATAAGCATGAGCATATCCCAGGGTACCCGCAGCACTGGGAGGGGAGATGGAAACAGCTGTGATTTCTATTGGGGACAAAGTCCCACATGCTGCCAACAGCCCTCTGGTTCGTTGCCTACATTCAAAATGGAAGGAAATGTTCCATTGCAGTTAGAGGCTAGTGAAAATAAAAATGTAATTTTTTTTTCTGTCTAAGTTCATGGAACTTGGGGTCCATGGGTCCCAGATTCTGAGTCTCTGCTCAAGAGTAGCCTTCCCTGGCCGGGCGCAGTGGCTCACGCCTGTAATCCCAGCACTTTGGGAGGCCAAGGTGGGCAGATCACCTGAGGTCGGCAGTTCGAGACCAGCCTGACCAACATGGAGAAACCCCGTCTCTACTAAAAATACAAAATTAGCCGGGCATGGTGGCACATGCTTATAATCCCAGCTACTAGGGAGGCTGAGGCAGGAGAATCGCTTGAACCTGGGAGGAGGCAGAGGTTGTGGTGAGCCGAGATCACGCCATTGCACTCCAGCCTGGGCAACAAGAGTGAAACTCCGTCTCAAAAAAAAAAAAAAAAAGTCATCCCCACCTGACCACATAGCAGCTGGCATTGTGTCTTTTTGTTGTTGTTGTTATTTATTTATTTATTTATTTATTTTGAGAAGAAGTCTCATTCTTTTTCCCAGGCTGGAGTGTAGTGGTTTGATCTCGGCTCAGTGCAACCTTTGTCTCCTGCGTTCAAGTGATCCTCCTGCCTCAGCCTCCTGCCTAGCTGGGATTACAGACGAGTGCCACCACGCCCAGCTAAGTTTTGTATTTGTAGTACAGACGGGTTTTCACCATGTTGGCCAGGCTGGTCTTTTTTTTTTTTTTTTTTTTTTTTGAGATGGAGTCTTGCTCTGTCGCCCAGGCTGGAATGCAGTGGCACGATCTTGGCTCACTGCAAGCTCCGCCTCCTGGGTTCACGCCATTCTCCTGCCTCAGCCTCCCGAGAAGCTGGGACTACAGGCACCTGCCACCACGCCCGGCTAATTTTTTGTATTTTACCGTGTTAGCCAGGATGGTCTCGATCTCCTGACCTTGTGATCCGCCCGTCTTGGCCTCCCAAAGTGCTGGGATTACAGGCATGAACCACCGCGCCTGGCCGGCCAGGCTGGTCTTGAACTCCTGGCCTCAAGTGATCCGCCCGCCTTGGCCTCCCAAAGTGCTGGGATTACAGACATGAGCCACCATACCCAGCCGCAGCTGGCATAGTTTACCGAGCCTTGAGCACAGGAATCATACGAATACTAGCTAATGTTGGCTGAATTCTTAGAAAGTGCCAGGTGATGGCCGGGCGCGGTGGCTCAAGCCTGTAATCCCAGCACTTTGGGAGGCCGAGGCGGGTGGATCACGAGGTCAGGAGATCGAGACCAGCCTGGCTAACATGGTGAAACCCCGTCTCTACTAAAAATACAAAAGACTAGCCGGGCGTGGTGGCGGGTGCCTGTAGTCCCAGCTACTCGGAGGCTGAGGCAGGAGAATGGCGTGAACCTGGGAGGCGGAGCTTGCAGTGAGCCGAGATCGCGCCACTGCACTCCAGCCTGGGTGACACAGCACGAGACTCCGTCTCAAAAAAAAAAAAAAAAAAAAAAAAAAAAGAAAGTGCCAGGTGATGGTGGAGGCCAGGATTCAGTGACAAAAGAAGGCAGTTACCACGTGGGGCTCATAGCCTAAGGAGGGAAGACTGACCAGTGATGTGATATTCCAGAACTTTGGAGAGTGGTGGGTGCCATGAAGTCATAAAGGGCAGTGTGATAGAGGGGCTTGGGAGGAGAGAATGAGAGGCTGTTTTCTGGGGAAGGCCTCTCTGAGGAGGTGATGTTTGCTCTGAGCCCTGAATACTGAGGAGGGAGCTCTGCAAGGCTAGAGGAAGGGCGTTCCAATCAAGGGTTCTGCAAGTGCACAGGCCCTGAGGAGGGAGCAGCCTAAGGCATTCCAAGGCCAGGAAGGGGCCAGCGTGACTGACTGAGTGCAGGGGTGGGGCTCGCTGGAGATGAAGCCGGGAGGCCAGCTGGATCCACCAGGCAGGCTTCATGGGCCAGGGCAAGGGGTCTGGGTTTTCTTCTAAGTGTGGCGGGCAGCCTGTGGCAGGTTTAGGCTGGGGAGTGACGTGATGATGGTTATGTTTGGGGAAGATGCTTCTAGCTCGTGTA